>NW_024540253.1:0-600000 GCF_016647625.1 Suillus subalutaceus | reverse complement strand
CTCCTTTCAATTCCACTCCTTCTCCTCGCCTTGCCTTCCGTCGCTGGGCATCCAGACCCCGTTCACGTGGCGCAGGACCACCACGCAATTCCATGGTCGTTCACTCTAATTGGCAAGAGACCCAGGTGTGCACAGACCTCAAGAGTGAGGCCATGGCAGATGCAGATGACCTGCCAGAGTGCAAGTCAGCTCGTCAAACTCCAGAGGTGTAATTGCTGAAGGTACTCGTGCAGCTTAGTTATGGTCTCGTTTCTTGCTTCCTCTGCTAAAGGCACTCGCGCAGCTTACTTAAGGTCTCGTTTCTTGCTTCCTCTGCTAAAGGCACTCGCGCAGCTTACTTAAGGTCTCGTTTCTTGCTTCCTCTGCTAAAGGCACTCGCACAGCTTACTTATGGTCTTGTTTCTTGATTCCTCTGCTTAAGGCACTCACGCAGCTTACATACAGTCTTGTTTCTTGCTTCCTCTGCTAAAGGCACTCGCGCAGCTTACTTACAGTCTCATTTCTTGCTTTTTCTGCTAAAGGCACTCGCGCAGCTTATTTACAGTCTCATTTCTTGCTCTTTCCGCTGAAGGCACTCACGCAGCTTATATGGATAGATACATAGAAGTCACCAGCTCTTTACTCATACTCTAGCGTGACATGGAAACGCGCTACTTCGATCTTTCTGCCTCTGCTCCGAAAACAACATGTTCTCAAAATCTCTCCAGACTGCAATATCATCATCCGTCTCCTGCCAATGTTTGAGGTACACCGTCCGTATTTGATTGATACCGACACGTATTGCACGCAGATTGTGCAATCGCACACAAATCTCAATGAGATTGCCTTGGGAGTCTTTGTCGCCGATTTTGAGCGGTACACGCAATCTTCCAAAAGCGCCTTGAAGGCCACGCATGCCCCATTCAGCAGTCTGCCGGTAGGAAAGAAGTTCACGATTGAATGCCATCTGTTCGTCAATCTCAGCAAGTGAGCCTTGAATACGCTGGCCTTGTTTGAGTGGTGCATGGATTCGGCCCTGGATGTTATTACTGCCATGCGAGAACGCCGTGTCGGCAACAACATAATAACCTGGGGGAGTATCGTTTCGAAGGGAGGCATAGATTTGATGAGCGACACGTGAGTCATGCCAACTGCCCGGGGCATTCAACCGGGCAGCAATAATCACCCCTGTAACATGGTTAACCAGGACTATAGCGAGTCCGCATTGAACTTACCTTCAGCCGAAAAGGCTAATACAGAACTGATAAAGTGCTCCGAGAGCCACCCATTAAACGTTGCATTCTCAATGTCAACGTCATCAGACGTTTGCACAGGTAATTTGAGGCCATCGATACTGCCAAATGCTCCTCTCAGTCTCCCGTGACGTGCTACAACAAGTTCACTGCAGCGCTCGAAATCTAGGCCTCCTGGCCATTGAATTTTGGCATCCGGGATGGTGCGAAGGGTGGATAGCAGAAGCTCGAGGCTGAAGCTGAGATATTGAGTGACAGTACTGGGTATGATAGCGAAGATCTGCTGTAGGCTGATAGCATGCATAGTGGAGCTGAGATAATGCAGCACAAGCCCAAGTGCCCCCGCAGCATCAAGGGAGCGCTGATTCGTCCGTGGATTTCCTTGTGTATGGACGTCATCACGAGGAATTGGTGTCTCATACCAGCATTGAGCAAAGCCTGTAGTAAGTAGTGAAGAGAAGGTGGACGCATCCACACCCATTGTAGTGATGAAGGCTCGATCATTCTGGCTATCATATAGTACCTGCCATGGGGTGTCGATGCGAGGATTTGGAAGTAGTTGGGGTCGGCAAAGATATAAACGATGAGGGTGCCGAGTGTCAATGCGGTCTTGTCGTGATACCTCGCTCCCAGCAATGATAGCAGCAGCCAGGATTTGAGCTCTTTCATCGTCATTGCAAAGGTCTGCCTCATCTTCGTCAAGAAGCAGGTACTGGACTGTAAGGTCGTCCATCACATCAAGAACTGGACTAAATCTATTGGCTGAGCGCACGGGGGATTATCCTAGTATAGATTAACATATCTTCGTCATTGGAAATGTTTTTGAGACTCCGAGATATTCTATTCGGCATTATTTTGCCCATGGAAAGTCATCCAGTATCAACCTTATTGTGTATCCGAGCACAACGACTTCAATTTGAACTACAATCACAACCTAACCTATCAACCTGATCATGTCCCAACGCCTTGCAAACAAAGTAATGTAGATAGCTACCTTGAAATCGGGTATACTGCTGACAGAAAGTTTGAATCTAGGTTGCCCTCATCACCGGAGCCGGCTCGTGAGTCTGCTCGAGCAGATCGCGTTGTCTGATCTTGATGAGATTACAGTGGCATCGGTCTTGAGTCATCCCTCCTCTTCGCTCAGGAAGGCGCCAACGTTTTGTTGGTCGACATCAATCTAGCAGGTGCACAGAAAGGTGCTGCACTTATCAAGGAACGCTTCCCAAACGTCAAAGCACTGGCCGTTCACGCTGATGTCGGGAAGGAAGATGACATCAAAGGAGCGGTTGATCTTGCCGTTTCAGAATTTGGTAGATTGGATGTGATGGTAAGATTCATATCTTACGATTATCCGTACGATGTTTCAACTAGTCTCGATAAATCCGCAGTTCAACAATGCGGGTATCATGCACCCAGCAGACGATCACGCCCTCAACACAGAGGAGAAGATCTGGGATCTGACAATGCAAATCAACGTAAAGGGTGTCTGGTGGGGCTGCAAGTATGCTATTATGGCCATGCGGCAAAATCCTATCGACGAGGAGAAAGGCCTCCGTGTTGGGGGCTCCATCATCAACACTGCAAGCTTTGTCGCGCTCATGGGCGCCGCAACCCCACAGTTAGCATGTACGTGAACACACTGCATCTTTTTGGAGACGATTCACCGTGTTCTTCAGATACTGCGTCCAAGGTAAGTATAAAGTCGTTCGCCGAGATACGTTAGTTTAAAAGAACATCAGGGTGCTGTGTTGTCCATGACACGAGAGCTCGCGATGGTGCATGCGAGAGAAGGAATTCGGCTGAACTCCCTATGCCCGTAAGTTGAAGTGAAACTTGCATTGCCGCGTACTAACCTTAATGCTGACAGCGGACCGCTGAAGACGCGTCAGTGCATAATAACCACACAGAAATCGATGTTTGCTGATGTATCATGTTTTGAAGCTCTTTTGATGGATTTCCTCAACACGTCGGAAAAGAAAGAGCGCCGGCTTGTTCATCTCCCTATGGGTCGGTTCGGTGAGGCCGTGGAACTCGCCAAGGCTGCACTGTTCTGTACGTTTTTACTTGGGTGTCACTATCTGGCTGATCTGATTTCACCGTCGCATACGCAGTGGCAAGCGATGACAGCAGTTATATGACTGTATGTTTCTTTTCAATTAGTGTGACATGCTTGTTGAACGCCATGTCAACAGGGCACGGATTTCAAGGTCGACGGAGGCCTCACCTCATGCTATGTTACCCCTGTCGGAGAACCAACCCTCCAGCCTCCTGCTAGTCTCATTTGAAGGGTAAACCAACCGTGATAAACATGCAACCTGACAGTGTAAACCGGTTTCATTATTGGTTGACATGAATGGTAGAGATGGAAATACCCATGTATAATACAAGACGATAATGAACTATGAACAGCCCAGAACCTCCACAGGCCAGAAATAAAAGAACCGATGAGGTCTGGCAAGGCAGGAGATACAGAAATTCGAGGACGATAGATATGTGACTAGGATCCTGTCATTGATCAAATTAACTGGCCTTCTTTTCTGCAAGGCGTCTCTTGTCGCCTTCTGCCTTTCTCATCTTGGCGATCTCAACGCCTATATCGTTTTGCAGCTGCTTGTGCAGGGCGGGACGATATCCGATCATGAACATCAATTCCAAGTGCACAAAGAAAGGAGCGAGTACAAGGGCTAGAAAGGATTGTTAGCGACCAACCTACGGATTAAATACTTGATCGATGAACCTACCACCAACAATGTTGTCCAGAAGGGCTGGAGCACGACCCTCAGCAAGTCCATGTCCAAGGAACTGTGCAATCCATGAAATGATTTGAACAATAATTGCGTCTCGAATACCATCAGGGCGGTGTGCGTGAGCTGTTGCTGTCAGTAATGACACCAGCATTTGCGGCGCGTACAACAACTGGGACCGGTGTCAGATGGCGCTACAGATGCGATCCATGGGGTGAGAGACTGACCGCAGCAAACGGTTCAAGAATGAGGTAATATACAATGTAGATGGCAGTGACCACCGCGGGCGTGTTCAAATCGAATAAGAGGTACTCATTGAACGTATAGCGAAACTCTGGCAAAAACGTGGGAGTTTGGATGCGAGTAGCCAACAGTAGTGAACTCCTGGATCGGACAAATGTGGTACATGATCCATACTCTACGCGGTGAGAGAACGACGCACCACAGAATAGCTGGGACCCCCGAAGATGTGAATGAGGATATTGACTGGATTGGAATGGTAGGAACCGTAGAACGCAAGCTGTTGAGACGAATGACACGTAAAAAGTGGATGAGACCCATGTACATTGATACGCACCTGTTTGCGAACGTCGAACAAGGAGAGAGTCATGATGGTGGTGGTTTGTCAAGAAGTACTGATTTGAAACTGAATATTGACCCCTGGAACGTTTTTAAATAAAACACTCACAAGTAACGAATCATATTCCAACGGAACGTGACCCTGCCGGCGGCAGGCACCGAACAGGATACTATCAATTGACAACTTCCTCGGTTTTTTCCAATGTAATGCTGCCCGACTTTTTGTACATGACAGCGAGAGATTCACCTTCACCGGTCAATCGAACTGGCAGAATTCAAGAAGGTTTTGACGAACTCGGCCTTGAGCAGGTTACTACATTACACTGCCCGAAGTTTCCTATTTCAGATATCGACCAATTCACCGCCGATCACGTGCTTCTACCACGTCCGCAATTGCTTCCACTTGAGCCACGACATCGTCATCTCCCACCATGGTCCGCTCAACAATAATAGTCCGCGCATCAGATGCTTTGCCAATGGCAGCAACTGTGGATGATGAACAGGTCAGCTTCCTCACTCATCTCAATTACTCAGGAGGTTTATTTACCCTAATAGACCGAGCAGGCTCTTCAGGAGCACAAGCAACAGTCGAAACTAATTTTTCGACGCATCACTCCCAACTCGGAACCGCGGTGTTCCATAGAAAGTGGGCAGTATACGCTTCAGTGAGTGTCCGTTCTCATCTCGATCTGGCTCCGCATCCTAAGCCGCCGGCTGCTATAGCTACCTCCTCGCGGATAATGTCGTGTACCTCACCATTGCGGACAAATCTTACCCGCGGAAGCTTGCTTTCTCGTATCTAGAAGAACTTTCAAAGGAATTCTCCGTATCTTACGGACCCAAGGTAGAGTCCGTACGGAAACCTTATGCCTTTGTCGGGTTTGGTGCGCGATCCTACTGCACGAATTTTTACCGAGGACTCATTCGCGCTGTATTCAGATACCTTTATGTCAAAAACAGCACGGTTATATCAGGACACACGTGCAGCTGATACAACTGGATCATCAAACTTGGACAAGTTAAACAACGAATTGCAAGACGTCACCCGAATCATGACCAAGAACATGGAGGAGCTTTTGTGGAGGGGGGACTCGTTAGACAGTGAGTGTGGAGATTCTCTGGGTTCTTCTTTTTAATGCCTTGACACTTTACAGGGATGTCGCATCTGTCAACTTCCTTGCGTTCTGAATCGGACAGGTACCGCAAGGCAGCAAGAAACATAAACATACAGGCGCTCATACGACAATATGCACCATTTGGTGCTGTGGCACTTATCCTTATCATCGTGTTGTGGTGGCGGTTCTCATGACCTGTCCTTCCGCGAAGAATTGGACATCTTTCACCCAGGCAAAGTAATCTATTACCTTTTGCATGACTTTTGTAATATTGCTGTCTTCCATCGGACCAGTATATCATATCTTCTGTTGCCATCTGAATCCTCGGATTCACAGCAAGTGCCACCCCCTTGCCCCTTCGCATTGCTGGTCAAGTACGATGAGAACGGGTCATAATTGATATTGACGTCAATTCACACGATCTCCTCGTTCGTACCCTTCTACACCATCAGTACTATCCTAACATAAGTTGCTGAAAGTATCGGATAGTGTCAATGATGAACCGCATCACGCTACTCATCTCCCTCTGAAGGATATTGTCTTCCATGTCGCAAAGTGACTGAATGCTCTACAGGAGTGAATTTTTTGGGAGCAATGTTCAATCTGCAAGCAATAGTTGTCATCTCCGTCGTGGGGAAATTAATGGCACATTGCCATTTTTTTCGGCGGAGATTCGTGACGATCAGAAGCATCACCGGTTTTCAGCTTTTCCGCAAGATCGTTTGACCACATGGAACTTAATTCGCCGCGACAGCTCGGTGACATGTACCGTCATTTCCAGTCGACTGGTTGTCTCCTTTCATTTCCAGCAATATGTCTATAAATTGAACAAAAATCTCGACATGACCATGAAGAGGCTTGGACGCCGAACTAAATAGTTGTGAGTTGCCCCCTTCCGTAAAAATGGAGGTACTTACCCCTGCACAGTTACAGTCTTACGGAAAAGGAAGTCAAGTGCTTCCTAGGAGCCGCGTTTCCAGGCAAACTCGCAGCCATCGGTGCATCGCTAAATCCTTCCGGGAAGTCGACCACTATTTTCAGAGTACCGTGAGGAGTTGTATGACATTACCGAGTGGTGCTATCCGCTTACCGGCCGCTTCCTCTCGCAGCTCGAGTGTCAGAAGTTTGAAAGGGAGAATCGTTGTGTACAATGATACTCGAGAGTCCCATCTCGTGAAGCATGCGTTAATACCGCAGTTGCTGAGACCCAACTCCATCACCGCGTACTCGACTCAGCCATCGAAAGACCGCAGCTGGCATTCAGTTCGTAGGGGAAGTAACATGGTAAGAGTAAATTACCGCCTACAAACTTGCGTTGATGCCCGTAACTTGTAGTGAAAATACCATGCTTGGTTCACGTTGTGATCTTTATCAACTCAGGACAACTCGCGAAAGATCTGCTCGAATAGCGCAGCAACTATACTGCGAAATTCGAATTGCTTCCGCGGAACCGACCGTTGCATTTTGTAGATGATGAAAGAACTTCCTTATTTTGTCGAAATACGGCAACAGGTTTAAAGTGTACCGCCTAAAAAATTGTCGTACTATTGGCACTGGGCGAACATCATGCACCATCGACGCCAGGTGTACCGTTTCCTAAAGCGCGCTTACCCGACGAATCCCGTGATCAGTTCGCAGAACGGACGGCGCAGTGTAACTATTGTCGAGGATGAGGAAGAGCTTTATCGCAAAACTTCCAATACTGCGAACACATGTGGCACATATGCAGTGGGTTTTTCATGTATGTCTGCGTGTTTATCTTTTTCATCAGTAGGCAATGGTATTGACGGCTGGTAGTTAGTGAGGCACCTTCGTTGTTTGTACCCTGGGGTGTCATTTTATAAAGTGGGCTTGAGTTTTTTGGTCAGAAATGGTCGACGACCTGTCTGATGCAGAGAAAGGCTAGCTCACGGTCCTGCTTCTCGATCTTTCACTGCAGCTGGTTTCTTGAGGGCAGAGAGAGGCACAAATCATCGTGAAGTAGGCTGCCCAGACGCCATGTGGTTTACTAGTTGAAAATCTGAACGACATTTTATACAGGAGGTTGATACTGTAAGCCGTTATTTGCGATGCGATGGTGGAGGAAACTGACCTCCGTAGACCATTGTTTCTTCCTAGTCATGAGGCTTCGTCCCGGATCTTGACAAAAATCACAGGCTGCCCACGACCTGACCGAGGGAAATCTGATTGCACTCATAAATGAAGTGCTTTGGTAGTCCGCCGTGGTGTTGAGAAGCAGGCTATCAATACATCAAAATCCAAGCAATGACATACATGATTTGCCCTCAGAAGACGTTTATGACCCCACCAGGGATACTTCGATCCCAAAGGAGTGCTACCGGTGGCCACTTATACCCCCAGTATCATAAATCATTAATGATGGCTAGACAGATGATGCAGATCCTGACGTATACTCTGGATTCGTCGCTTCGACTCGGATAGCTAGCCAAACCAGACCTTGGCAATGCTGCATATAGCTTTCGGAGTCGAGTTCAAAAGATGAATCAATCTTACTGGAGCTTCTTCGGAAAATGTTGACGCCCTGGTACGTAGGAGGCATCTGACCCAGTCCTTCATTATGTATTATGCGTACATACACTTACGGGATTCATTCTGGCAGACTTCGTTTCTTGTTTGGGCCATAATCAGATCGATAGTTCAACACGACAAAATCGGTCTTTTATTTGTGCTCGAGAACGGTTTGCAGGCCGATCGGAGATGATCAGGTAAGTTGATCAACCCTAGATCTCAAGTTATGATGTTTCCCTCTGTCGGTCGCAACCCAAGCTCATTAATTGATATCGAGCATGAGCTAAGTATGATTGCGCGACTTCTCAAACTCTGAAATCTGAAGTCGTTTTTGTTGTGTCACATCTCTCCTTGGAGATGGACAAGTATATATCATGTAGCAGTGCAAACTGTTAGACCTAAGTACATTCAAAATGGAGTTTGTGTGCTACGTAGGTCCCAGGTAAGTTGAGGGCCAAATGATCTCAACAAAGGTACTGAACCCGAACGGCATGTATTCGCTCCGCCAGCCGATCAAATATTATCGAAATCAGCGCTCAAAAACTCGGCCATCGCCAGTTAATTGTCTTGATATAGCGTAACACGAGGCAGGGTAGGGCTACAGGGTCAATTTATTAATATTAAAGAGACAACAATCGCCTCTTAATAGGCTCTTATCAGTGCGATTCCCATCTCTCTCAGCTTCCCTCATCTTCAGAATCAGAGTGCACAATGAGCGGAACAGGAGGATTTGCTTCACCCCAGCAGCAGCCCCAGCCATATTCGCCCCCGTCTGGCGGCCAGATCGCGCCTGGATCTATCACTTACACGACATCCACAAGTACGGATGGTACAGTTACATATCATCCTTTCAGGTATGATCCCATCTGTCTCGCAAACTAGCTTTATCGTAACCCCATCGATGTTGCAGAGCGGTGCCTGCAAGGCAAGTAGTTGCGATGTTGACGAGATCGCACCGCCTGATCAGATCACGATGTGTAGCTATCAGACAGCCCAAGGTGTTGTGCATGGTATCCAATGGGTACCTGCCGAAGCCACACAGATCTTGCCAACAGGTGCTCAACCTGCCAATGCAGTGAGTCCTCAAATCGCTCGATTACCCATGACTACTGAGCATGCGAATCAGGAATTCGCTGCATCCTTTAATCGCGGCCAGCTCAGCAGGGGAGAAGAGAGGGAGCTTGAAAAGTGGTACTGTCCGATCAATATCATGCTGCTTCATACTCTACAACTTTTTCAGGAAACGCTCTGAAGAGAAGCGCAAAAAAAAAAGAAGAGAAGGTATCCCTAAAGAACATCGCGAAACAGTTTGAAAGGGACGAAATAGAGATCCGCATGGCGCGCGAGAGGGATACTACTCATGTCAGAGAACGCAAAAGGAGCTTCTACGGTGAAGCACCTCCCTCTGGACCATTACCGGGGACCGCTGCATACGGCACTTACAACAGTTCCGCAGATCTTGACCGCAAATTCGGAGATCTCGACATAGAGCCCAAGCAGGTTTCCTTCGCTCCAGGGCCAAGAAAGGGTACTCAGGGTGGTGCAGGGACATACTCTTCCCCTCCCGCAACGTACAGCAGCCCAACAGGTTATCCTACAACTGGAGGCGCTAGCCCTTACAACCGTGCAGCCTCCCCTTACAGACCTGTAGGTAATTTCTCAACTTCACCAAATATAAGGCCACAAGAATTCTCCTCCACGTACCCTGGTGGACCGGATCCCATGGCGAGGGCGCCCTCTCCTTATGGTGCCAGAGCGCCCTCTCCTTTTGGGGCCACAGGGCCCACTTTTGGGCCCACAGGGCCTACTCCTTACGGTGCCAGAGCGCCCTCTCCTTTTGGTGCCCCAGCGCCCTCTCCTTACGGTGCCAGAGCGCCTTCTCCTTATGGCGCCAGAGCACCCTCTCCTTATGGAGGACCAGCACCCACTCCTTACGGTGCCAGAGCACCCTCTCCTTATGGAGGACCAGCACCCACTCCTTACGGTGCCAGAGCACCCTCTCCTTATGGAGGACCAGGACCCTCTCCTTATGGTGCTCGAGCGCCCTCTCCAATGCCGCATGCGCCCCGTGGTGCTTCTCCAATGCCGCCGGGGCCGCGTGCTCCTTCTCCATACGCACGCCCTGTGTCCCGGGCACCGTCCCCATACAATGGCCAACCGGCGACATCGACCTATCCTCCTCACCGCGCTCCTTCACCATTTGTCCCTCCTGGGCAAATTCAATCAGTATACCCCCGTGGGCATGTCCTTGAAGGTCAGCCTATCACGGGCCCTCGGTCGCGAGCACCCTCTCCAATGCCTGGTGCGCCTGCCGGGCCAGGTTTCTCTTCATCCCCACGTATGCCCAACGCAGGATTCACTTCATCCCCACGTATGCCCAACGCAGGATTCACTTCATCCCCCCGTATGCCCAATAGTGGATTCCCTTCGTCCCCCCGTATGCCCGGCGCTGCCACAGGAGGAGAATCGTTACAACTCGCTGCTCCGGAGGCATTCTCCCGTCCGCCTAATGCCGCTCAGCCTTACACTCCGTTTAGCGTGATGAGGATCCAAGAAATGGACAAATTCTACGATCAGATTCCTCGCATGCCACTTGTGCTCGACACTCATGACGTTTACCACCAGGATTGGATCAGATTCATGAATGTACGTGGTGAAAGACTTATTCGTCAGTGTATCAGCTCACTTCCACTTCAGGATCTTGCTCTTGCGTGGGCCGGCAAGATGCCTATTCATGAGTTCTCCAAGGGGGGAGTTCCTCCTAAGCGGAGCTCACTTGTTGCAGATTTAATCAATTTATGGAACGATTCATTCTTCCGTGCCCGTCGCGTTGAGGTGGTCCTCTACAAAGGCCGCGAGCGACGCTCAGGTCTGCACGTAGGGACCATGGACAAAAACCTTCCAATGCCTGAAATCGATGATTTTGACTCGTTGGATTCTTCTTCGTCATCATCATCCTCTTCGGAGTCTGAAGAAGAGGAGTACTACGGTCACGGCGCTGATCTCGCTGACTCCAAGAGAAGGCGCCGGGAGAAGAAGGAGGAAAAGAAGTGGCGCAAGAAGGAAAAGAAGCTCAGGAAAAAGGTCAAGGAACGCGAGAGGCAGTACGCGTTGTACTTGAACTACATCGCGCCTCGCGACATGCCTGTTCCAGGAAATTACTATGGTTGAGTAACATGCAGTGCATGAATCCAGTAACGTCGAATTTGTTGATACTTGTGCTCTCCATTGTCATTGTACTACTACAGACTGCGAATCAATTTGTTACCTGGTCGAGGGCGCAAGGTTCAATTGTGCGAGGTCCATGAAATTTACAGGTCATCAAACTGTACTGGCATGAAGAACCGAACAGTTTAGGGTTCCGACTCGAATTCAAGTTTGCCATTCCGTCGACTCTCGAGAATCTTCTATTCCACTAAGTAGGTGACCCGGCCGGAGGCTCTGCCCCTGAGTGCTCTTGTACCAAAATCACGATGCCCTGGTATTAATGTCGTTTGGATCAAATTCTCCGATCGTTCGGCACATACCATAAACCTTCACAGCATTGCGGGACGCGGCATCTCGTACCTCCATGCATGGAGGATATAAGTGTCAAAGATTCAGCACCCTTGTGAATGTATAACTAAGGTACACTGCCGCGGCTGTATTGGATTTCCCATACCATGTATAGACTACGAGTTGTGACTGGACGTCTGTCAACTAAATCCCCGATGACATCGTGGTTACGTTGTCACAGGAAAGTGATAAGGAAAGACACAATAGAAAAACAATGACAGGATACTGAAGTAACTGAACACAGGAACTACAGGCCTACTACAAGGCGACCCTCAAGACCACGGCGTTTGGTGTTCCATTCTTTGCACCATCTTCATCATTGCTTGAAACATTTTATACTCGCCCGAGGTAAGTCGGATGCATTTGCTGACAATTAAGATGCTGAACTCACCTGATCGTGATTTATAGCCGTTGAATTGAGCAACCTGGCAACCTCTAACAAATATCAGGCCATCGGCGGAACATCTCCTAACGTTCACGTAGGTGAGTATGGTAATCATCATAATGTTGTCATATCATGATTCATTACCACTAGTTTGTGACCCTTCTAGGGATTCGTCATGAGTGATGATTTCGCATAGCGCCTCGAGGAGTTCGACCAATATGTGATGAACCACATCCCGATCCGCCTCATCCGCCTATCAGACATGACGTTTGTAGGGCGTGATGATGTGAGGAAGCACTTCCGGAGCTCTGTCCCTCAAACGAATCCTTTTGGGATTTATAAGGCCTCACGACTTGTCAAATATGCCATTTTATCTCACCGATGGCTGGATTCGGGAGAGCCAACGTATGAAGAGATGAAGGTGGGCTCATTAGCAGCAGGTCCGGGATACGAGAAGCTGAAGAACTTCTGTCGAGCGGCCAGGCAGTACAACGTGGAATTTGCGTGGTCAGATACCTGCTGTATCGACAAGAGCAGCAGTACCGAGCTGGACGAGTCGATTCGTTCCATGTTCCGGTGGTATCGTAACTCGGAGATTTGCATCGTCCATTTAGCAAAAAGCACGACCATCAAGGATATATTGCTTGATGAATGAACAGAAAGGGGCTGGACATTGCAAGAACTCCTTGCACCCTTCTACATCAAATTCTTTAATAAGTACTGGACGCCTATGACGAATGATTCAAATGACAAACGAAAGGAAGCAACCACCGAAATACTGCAGACTCTGGAGAAAGCCACTGGCATTCCTCATCATGAGATCTACTGGCAGTTCAATCCAGGTCCGTCCAAGGTGGATGAGCGGATGGCATGGGCAGCCAGACGCAAAACAACGAGGGTTGAAGATGTAGCGTATTCTCTGATGGGTATTTTCGACGTCAGCCTGCAGATCGCATACGGAGAAGGAGGGGACCGCGCATTCTGCAGGCTCATCGAAGCCATCATGCAGGCTGGTGACCCTTCTGTCCTCAACTGGAAGGGTGCGGCTGCAAAACATCATACTTCAGATGCTATCCCTCGATCGCCGAGGAGCTTTCTGGACCGTCGAGAGTTGAAGTTGGCTAGTGGTGGGCGACTGGAGATGACTATGACCGGTCTCGGCTTGCGAATGCATCTAGTGATACTCCCTCTCAGACTCCCTTTGGAAATGGCTACTGGAACAGGGCGTGACCGCATCACATTCGACTGCCTGTTGTGTCCCAACATCAGGATTGATATTACTGTGCACAACTCGTTGGCCCACGGCCAGTATCAATATGCGCTTGGGATCATCAACTATTCACTTGTCAGGGATGGATCACGCGAGGTTGTGGAGATGCAGGGCAAGTCGGCCGGATTCCCCCTCAGATGCCGGAAGATAGATCTGTTCAGCTCATCCACCTCTGCGCCCAGAACAACCGGTGTTGCTGGGTTTGAGACTGTCTACTTGGAACAGGTATTTGGACCATGGAGGAAAATACGTGAGGAGGGCTTGATCGAAGTCAATTTTCCAATCACACCGCATTTTTACATTGAATGTAAATACCTAGAAATCGTCCACCTGTAGCAGCCTTAGGGCTGTCACGGTCTTGCAATACTGAACCATGCACCGGCAACCTTGAAGGAAGTATAACCAAGTGATATAAGCGGGCCGATTACTACGAATGAACGTTAACTCCGCCTCAAACAGCTATGTATAGCTAGCGCTGATAGTAATTGAATACATACATGGTCTACCCAAGCCACAGTCTTCCCCGGACTGCATGTGCTAGCAGTTATCACGATATGCCGACCATTCAGACACCCAGTCATGGGAGTAGCAGCCTCAAGAATGTTGGCGCGGGACGCTGCCAACATATGCACGGTCAAGCGGCGGCGCCTCGCCCATTATGTCGTTATCACTGACTTTCCACGTACAAGTAGTATTTCGCCGATGAGTGCGGCGGCACATTTTCGTCCAGAAGGAATGGCTATTTTCATTCGTTTAAGGTTTGCCTAGGGAGACTGGGGGTATTTCTGCCAAGTGGAAGGCTCTGTATGTCAAGTCGGCTCGAGGCCGAGGCATGACTGAAGATATTTGCCGCCCAGACGTTCGAAGCGACTGTCACGTCTTATCACTGCAATCCCCTTCCCTCTGGCCAGCTTCCATCATCAACAAAGTGTACAATGGATGGAGTAGGAGGATTCACAATCCCCGAGCCGCAACCCCAGTCGTACCCGCCTCCGCAAGCATCTCATTCTCACGTTGCACATCATTGGGCTGCAAATGGCCAGATTGCGCCTGGAACTATCACCTACACGACGTCCACTAATGCAGACGATCAGGTTACAAACCATCCTTTCAGGTATGAACGGATATCTGGCAGGTCTTGCTAAACTCACCTCATTTTGACCTTTTGAATTTGTAGGGCAGTGCCTGTAAGGCAAGTGGTTTACGAATCGATGTTGACAAGATCTGCCTGAGCCAATCATGATGTACAGCTATCAGACCTCCCAAGGAATTGTGCATGGTTTCCAATGGGTCCCTGCCGACGCCACACAGATCCTGCTAACAAACGCTCAGCTCCCCAATACAGTGAGTCCTCAGATCACCTGAGTGTTGTCACATGACCCCTGAATACTGGGCATGCGGATCAGGGACTTGCGGCAGGATCCTTTGGTTTTGATCTTTTGGGTGGGGAAGGTAATGTGGTATCTGAGCAGTGGTACGACCGTGCGTCTTATATACGTCCGGGTGCTTGCTCGATTTCACTAACTGTAAGGCCGAAAGAAATCCCCCATTCCACCTACCCTGGTGGACCTGACCCTATCGCAATGGCAGCATCTCTGTCTGTCCCCAGGGGACGCTCTCCTTATAGTGCTCGCGCGCCCTCTCCAATGTCGCTGCCTAGACATTCTTCATACTCACGCCCTCCTTCTCACGCGCCGTCCCCATACCAAAGTCGTCAGCAGTCGAGATCACCCTATCCTCCCCACCGCACACCTCCACCTGATGCCCGCCCTCACCCCCATGCGCCATCCCCATACCAGAGTCGTCGGCAGTCGAGATCACCCTATTCTCTCCACCGCACTCCTTCACCTCATGTCCCCCCTCCGCAAATGGTATACCCACACGGGCATGTCTTGGAGGATCAGCGTATTGTGGCTCCCCAGTTGCGAGTACCCTCTCCATTTCCCAATGCACCCGCTGGGCCAGGATTTCATTCATCTTCGCGTATGCCCATCATTACTTTTCCCAGAGAATCAATGTCGGACTCTGCACCGCATCCGTTCGCCCGTTCGCCGAATACCGCTCAAGCTCACACTCCGTTCAGCACGATGAGAATTCAAGGCATGGATCAATTTTACAACCAAATTCCAAGCATGCCAGTGGTGCTCGATACCTATGATGTTCGCCACCAAGATTGGAGCATATTCATGAATGTACGTGATTATAGACATTATTTCAGTGACGTATTAGCTTATTTCCCGTTTTAGAATCTTGCTCTTGCGTGGATGGGAAAATTGCCCCTTCCCGAGTTTGCCAAGGACCGTCCGCCTTCGCGGAGCTCAATTGTTGCAGATTTGATCAATCTGTGGAACAATTCCTTCTTCCTTCCCCGCCGAGTCGAGATAGTCCTCTACAAGGGTCGCGAGCGACGCTCAGGCCCACGCGCAGGGACTGTAGACGATCAACTCTCATTGCCTGAATCGGAAAGGGCTAACGAACGCGAGCGGAAGTACTCGTTATACTTGACCTGTGTCACGCCTTATGTTGACGATCGCAGGTACCCCGGTTTCGACAGCGTCCCCGCATCCCGCCGTCCCGTACCCCATAGCTACTATCGATGATGGAATAACAAACTTGCAAGAATGTGGACTTGTTATTGTTATTGTGCTACTCGCGTGTATGATTGACTATGTATTGATAACCGCACTTTGACCCATTGGCAGGCTGATCAACTTAGTCACTCGAGTATGTTTTTCGACTGCGATCTTTCAGAAAATAAATCCTAGCCATTTTCATATCGATGTAACAAGTCCACTAGTTGGAAGGCGATGTTGCTCTACCAGGAGCTTGCAGTGAGTTGAAATATACTCGTAGTTCAGTTCCGAGACGTTGATGAAGCACGTCCCGATGCTCCCAAGCGAACATAATTGCCCAACAATGCTCCAACATACCTTTTTGCGTCATTTGAATTTGAAAGTGAATGTTATGTAGTGCGCGGTGCAATGGAACAGATTAATTGAAATAGTAAATATGGTGCCGCAGCGCGAGTATAAAAAGTAAGATGAGTATGCAATAACGGCTTTGTGCCTCCATTGTATTAGTCTCCCCTAGTAAGACTATAAGAGAAGGAAAACAGTCATTCCTACTATTGTATGTACTCGAGGGATGGGATAACGTCACGGGAGAGATCATCGTAAAGGTATATACTGCATATGCTACCCACGTCTACTTGCAATAGTTATGTCACGGTTAGTATCGAACATGCATGATAGACTTGCGCTCAGGCCCGCTTGCAGGACTGGACGATATATCGATAAACTTCTATTCACTAAGTCCAAGTTGAAAAGGGTCAAGGGATGGGAGTACTGTTCGTTAGTCAGTCATTCGAGTGTTTCTCATGACATCCAAAAAACAGATATTAAAGGGCGGTACAGCCATTTTCGTATCGATGTAGCGAGTCCAGATTGTTAGTATAATTGGAAAGAAACCAGCAAAATATATGTCAATGGTCTAAAATACAAAATATCTGCGAAGGAAAAATATTAACGAAAAGCAGTATGTATATAAGTTACTCTAGAATCCTCGGCCCCGGCCCCTTGAAGGGTTCTGATAACCTCCTCCATTGTAGCCTCCATAGCCACCACGGGCCTGTCCGCCATTCTGGTTTCCATAACCCATATAATTGCCGCTGTTGTTGTCATGTCCTCCTGAACCACCATAGATACCTCGGCTTGCCTGGCCACCGTAGCCTCCATAACCCCCATAACCACTATTCGCCTGTCCACCATACCCACCGCCACCGCCACCGTACCCACCAGAGTAGCCTCCACGGCCATATGGCGGTTGATGAGCGGTTTGAGCATAGGAGGTAGAACCTCCATAGCCGGAACTACCACCACGAGGAGGGCCACCACGGGGAGGGCCACCACGGTTTGGTGGCATTCCGCGCGAAGGAGGGGCGCCTCCTCGAGGAGGTGGACCACCACGTGTCTGGCCAGGATAATTGTTACCATAATTTTGAATTGGTGGCCTTCCATTGGAGCCATAGCCTCCGAATCCTTGCTGGGGCCCCTGGGTGTACGGCGTTCGAGACTGAGTGGTGTACGACGAGACATATGATGTCGCAGTGTGTGATTGGCCATGAGTGCTGCCGTACCCATGTCCGTTGTTATAAGAGCCATTCTGATAACCACCTCGTCCACGACCGCCACGATCCATGCCGCCCCCTCGACCATGTCCTCGACCCCTCCGAGCTAGATCCTCGCCAGTAAGCTGTCTTGCGGGTTTTGTAACCCCCGGAAGAAACATCGATCGATGGGGAGAGAGTTGCTTTGGGAAGAAATATAACGCGGAGAGAGAACGATCGTTTCTGATATCTTGCAGATTCATGGAAGTCAATGGGGAGTAATATGTCGAGCCAGGCAAACAATCGGGGTTTGGTAGAACGCTACCGCTGATGCCCTTGGACAGGTTGGTAGGCATGGGTTGAGACTGAGCAGTCGTAGTCAGTAACGAAATTGGTTCTAATCGAACTGACGGCATACCTCTTTCTCCTTGCGCTTACCATATAATCCCTCGAAGAATGGATACATTGAATGTTCATCCGCAATAAACATGACGTCGTGACCCCAGCTGTTTCTTCGGACTTCATCCTCAGTGAGCTTAGGGTAGTGCTCGGCCATCGCATCCAATAGCCTTTTCTCGTCTATGAAAGGTAAGAGAGCAACACCTTGCCACAACATCTTCTTCCCATTCATGTCGATCTGGAAGGTTGATGGGTAGAAATCATGAATCGGAGATTCTTCGTTTGTCATGAGATCATGGAAGGATTCGGGTATATGCTTGCGACTGGCGATACTGGTGAGCTATGTAGTCAAATCATTACTCGACATGAACGTACCTAGCAGGGGGGAAAACACCCATAAGTTGCTCGTACGGTTTGAATGGCTGTCCGAGAGTAAATTCCAGTTGCATATTTTCCAAACCTTCAAAGTCCGACGCGAAAGGTGCAAAATGATATGGGTAATACCATTGCCATGAAGGGGTCTACTACCGAGTCAGCAAAGAAAGGTAAATCGGCGGTCGGAGCTCACCCCTTGATAGTAGTAATGCAGAACCCACGCAATACCTTCTACATAGTGTTTTGTTAGCCTTTGCACAGCAGAGTCAGCCAGGTTTGTGCAGAAATCGATAACAAAAGCGCCCACTTTTTACGGAAATCATCATCATTTTCTGATAGGCCAAACTTTTGCTGATAGTATCGCTTCTTATACCCGGGTTCATACAATCTGAGGAAATGTTATTCACATCATTGGATAATTTCACAGCCTTTTCATACCTCACGTTATCGGCCTGTTCAACTGAGCCATCTGCTTTGACTACCAGGGCGTAAGACGCATCTTCGTTATCTTCAGACGATTCCTCATCAATGCCAACCACTTCATCGGTATCCTCTCCCTCGATATCTTCAAGCTTCCGCTTGACGCCAGCGATAGGTGTTACAGGCTCATCAGCTGGACGAGTAACAGGATTCTTGGGCTCGACATCCATGTCAACAGCCCCATCATCAACAAATTCAAGTGCTGATGGAGCATTCCCAAGGCCTGGAATGTCTCCATCATCCATAAGCTCAGCGTCTGTTTTGGGTGGAGGGGTAGGAACAACCGGCTCAGGTTTAGGAGCAGAAGCACTCTGTTTCACAGGAATGAGTCCAGATAGCTCAGCCTTGAGCATCTCTGCAGCACTCATGTTCGCCATCCGTATAGCAGCTCGATTGGCAACTACATCACGATTCGAACCAGCCAGTGCTTGCGCTGCAACTGGAGCGACTTCAAGAGACTGAGCATTACGCGGCGCTCCGAGACCAATAGAGTCGGCCTTAGCAGCAAAAGCATTATCTGCACGTTGGGGAAGAGATGATAGCGATGTAGTGGATGCAGTCAGACCAAGTTTCGCAGACGGGGCGGCGAACTGAATATCGCCCATGGCGTTCTCTCCAGACCCAGACTTTTCAATCCTACGACGCTTCGCTTCCTGATCTTGACGTTGCTCAGCTGAGGTATGGTAAGTCTCTAAGGCGTTGACGGATCACATTATAAATACTCACTCTCTTGTCGCTTACGGAAGATCTCATCTTCTCGTCGCGCCAGTCCCTCTAATATGATCTGTGCACGACTAAGCACTAGTTGACCATGGTTCGTCAGATATCCACCCATTCTGGGCAACTCCATCTTCCAGATCCTCAAGAGAGTATCAATCGCTCCTTCGCGAATCTCAAGTGACGGCAAATGCGGCAAGAAATCGTTGCCGACAAAGAATATGAGCAACACCCAGTCATCAATAGCCTGTTCCAAATCGAAAGGGAAGGGTGTATTGTTCACATTCAACTCGGATTCCAGATACTCGCGCAGAATGGCGACATCGAGGAAAATGAACGGTTTTTTTTTCCGGTGGAGGAGGCTTTTTAATCTCTGATTTCAGTCCTGTACATTGAGCGGCATAGTGACCTTCTTCTCCACATATTCGGCACCCGGAACCTTTGTCCTGCGCAAACACATCTTCCCGAAGCACTCGGAAATATGGTTCATGGGTCGCGAGGGCAAGCATAATGAGATCAGCATCCTGAACATGCGGTCAATAACGGAGAGCACAATGGAGTTGGAAATCAACCTACCAAACCATAAATTACATGTCGAGTATTAGGGTCATGACCGGGGTTTGTGCGCTGTCTGCGTATGAAGTCCATAATCTTATGCTCTCCTTCTCCAGGCACACTTGCATCTGAGATGATGACTTGGAGCTATACAAGAAATGAATCAGAAAGATCCCTAAGAAATGTTCCCTGCGTACATCTTTCCACCCTGGATCAGTGTTCATCTTCTCCACGACCCAGTACCGTAACGACGCTGCTAGAAGGGCCATGAACGGCGTGCCGGGTGTGATAGCATTAGAGTCCCAAGCTTCCTTGCTTTTCTCGTCGTCGGTGATAATCTTACCCATAGCTGCAATGATGAAATCGGTCAGAAACACAGCATAAATTCGCTCTGAGAACACCGTACCTTCCCACTCAGCGACAGCAAGTTTACGAGCTTCCGCCTTATCTTTTGCTTCTTGAGCGCTCCTGAACCGTCTACTCCGCTGCTGATTCATTTTGGCACGAGGCGCAACGCCGTCTAATTGCACTCTGTGTAAGGCCGTGGTATGAGAGGGTAACATGAATGTAAAGCGCACCAATAGCCATGAAAAGAAGCTTGCGCGGCCGCACCATGTTGACCACTCTGTTGGTGTATTTGAAGACTTCAAGCATCATTTCCTCCTCTGTTTCGGGAGCCGGCTGCGGAAGACGAATCAATGAGTGAACCGAGTTTGTAGAGCAATATATGCGTACTTTGCCATCGGGATGAGTACAAGGATGAACCTGCGTGCGTACGGGTGGTCAGCCACGAAAAACGTAGTTACTTCCATCACTCACGATGCCGTTCATATCCAAGTACAAGCTGTCAAATTCCGCGCCATTGGGATTAGGTTGTGTGATGTCAACGGGAAGTTTGATAGGATCTCCAGCTGCGTCGAGAACTTCCTCCTCCTCCGCTTCAATGACAGACGTTACTAGTAGCTGTTAACCAAGTCAATACAAGTGAAGCACCGGTTGCTCACCAATTTTCGGATACTTCTTGCTCAACCAACGGAACAGTGCGGGAACACCCTATAAACAAGGTCAATGAAAGCCCAAATTACCAGTTTTGGAGAACATACCATTGTGCAGCAATTCCGATATAAACGAAGATTATAATGTGATCGTCCACGAGCAAGGACTGTAGCGTCGGCGCCGACTGCCACGACAAAGCAAAATGAAGGTCGTGAGAACTTGAGCTGATGTAATTAGAGTTCCCACATTCCCCAGACTATGACTCGGTCACTCAGATGATTCGAAGCGATCAAGCAAAGTTGAATGTAATGTTTATTGCTTTTTTGACTACTAACCCTTGGACTTTGCCAAACATTCTACTGAAACGATGAGCGCAACTACAACCATTACAATGACCGCTCTTCCTTCTAACTCTACAATCAAGCTCGCTCCTGCTCAATCTCATGCCGAAGCATCATCATCTCCGGCCCAGAATCAGCCTCCCAAGTCTCAAAAGCAGATGACCAAAGCGGAGAGACGCGAGCAACAAGAACGTCAGAGAGCTGCAAAGGCTGCTACTAAAGCAGCTGGTCCCCAACCTAGCGCATCTAATCAGAGTTCTGCTCAGGCGAAGAAAGGCGCACCACCTGCTGCAAGTACTGGTGCTTCAGTCAAGAAAGGTGGAAAGGGTCCTGATGGAAAACCAACAAAGGAGACGAAAGAAACCATATCGGATGACTCTGCTCGTGGTTTGCAGATATTCTCCCATTTTGGACTCCCCAAACCTCCTGGCCCTAGCAAGGGAGACATACATCCCGCTATCATCCGCCTCGGATTACAATTTTCGGAATTCAAGATCGCAGGGGCAAATGCACGGTGTATTGCGACCCTGACTGCATTTAAAACTGTATTTTGCGATCGTCCTGGTCTACCGAATATTGCTGACGTTGATCAAGGTGATACAAGACTATGTCACTCCTCCTAACAATACGCTCTCGAGGCATCTTTTGACACATCTTTCGCCTCAAATCACTCATCTCGTTTCTGCTCGCCCAATGTCTGTCACTATGGGTAACGCCATTCGGGAGCTCAAATTAGAGATCAGTGGATCGGATATCGACCTTCCGGAGCAGGATGTTAGTGTCAAGTATTCGTCGCTGTCACACATAGCACTCATTCACTCCTCAGGCGAAAAATCTCCTCTGTCAAAAGATAGATGATTATATCAGTGAACGAATTACTATAGCAGATCAAGTCATCCAAGAGACTGCAGGTACCAAGATTAAAGACGGAGACGTCATTCTGACGTATGCTCGGTAACAAGCTTCACGCTTCTCCCGTTGTCATTAGCTAATAGTCATTTGCCCAGATCTTCAGTTGTAGAGCAAGTTCTGGTCGGTGCGTGGGATGATGGGAAGCAATTCTCGGTTGTCGTCGTCGATTCCCGGCCAATGCTAGAGGGTGAGGTCATATTATTGAAGTCCCCGTTTGTAATCTCATGCTGTGACCTACGGAATAGGCAAGAAGCTTCTCTCCGTACTTTCTGCCATGGGCATCCCCTGCACTTATCTCCTTCTGCCATCCATTGGATCTGTCATCACAGAGGTGTCGACAGTCTTAGTGGGCGCTCACTCCCTACATTCGAACGGCGCCGTATTTTCCCGTGCAGGCACGGCTCTCGTAGCTATGATGGCCAAACAACACAGCGTTCCTGTGGTCGTTTGCTGCGAGACATACAAGTTCGCGGAAACAATCCAGCTAGATAGTTTTACCAAGAATGAACTCGGTACGTTCCCCCATAGTCGTTATCTTTCAACTTGACCTAATATTATGATCCTGTAGCGCCAGCTGGCGATATATTTTCGTCCTTCCCCCTCACTCGGTCAAAAGATACGCTCACCCTCAACAAACAGCCCAACCTAGAGATCCTCAATCCGCTCTATGACCTGACACCTCCTTCGAGTATCACAGCAGTCGTGACAGAAGTCGGGGTTATCCCGCCAAGCTCCATCAGCTCGATTCCACTTGCGCTCGGTCGCACTACACTGTAACATACCACACATAGTATTGTGTGATTACGAGTAGGAAGTTACAATCGTACAGTTTAATTGCATTGATGGCATGATGCCTTAGTCTATTTACGTGTTTCGCTCTGATGTTGTGCTGGTCAACGCCAGTCAATCCATTTGTCAAATAATTACATTGTATTTGTTCCCCCATTAATTACTACTTGCCCGATTGTGCAGGCTTCGAAGTTCGATGTCAGCATGGTCAATGAACTCTCTTGATCACGGGTTCCACTTCAGAATTAGCTGTCCGGTCCCAGGAGACTGGGTTCAGCGTTCGAAGGTAAATAAAGATAAGGCGTGAAACCCGAGGAATGACAAACAGCAACAACAGTAGAGAGCTTCTCGGATGATCATAGTGAGGGGGAGTCCCAACTCTGTTAATGGCGACAATGATCTAGTGCTTTAGAGACAGCGTATCGATGCATAGGGTAAACAGTAGATGAGAAGTGGGTAAAACACAAACCAATTACGATTCTGGCTTCTCTCTAGCGTCCTGACTCTCAATTATCCTCTTCTCAATCCACTCGAATGCCTTGTCCGTTGCCGTCTCAACGGGATGATCGAATATGTATGGCAGGAAAGGGACGATAGCAAGTCCACTGATAGTTGGACCCCAAGTCTTCAATCTCTTGTTCTGCACGTTCGTGAAAGCTTTTTTTGCTTGGTTGACGGCGGTATGAATAGTGAATGCGGGCAGCGCCCTGTGCATTATGGAGCATCCAATAAGAACGATTACGATGGAAGGTGTGATAGTCAGGAACGTGCACGTACATTGATGCTACGGATTGGAAAACCGCACGTTTGACGGCTACCATGCCTACTCTCGTCGGCTCAGAGAAATGGGCAGCTTCTATTGGGCTGGGCCCGCGTCTATGAGTCTTATACGCCTCGTAGCCCACGTCGCTGGTATGATGTCACAAGTCGGCACGGAGATTGATGAAACGGCACGCACCCAGCGAGATATAGCCATGAAATACCGTAGCATGCGGTAACTATGGCAGGAGGTACTACGGGACGGAATGCCTCTCCGACATCACTGGTCTATGATCAGTCTTTACCACGAACAAAAATAAGTTGAGAGATGCAAAGACACGTACATATGCAATGTAACGACTGCCGGCACGCACTGCAGTCCTGAGACGAGCAGCATATGCCATGTAACGCAGATCAGAGTCTGTGCTGTCTACATTTCTGTCAGCTAGAGAAGATAATTCATCCTGTGCTTTTTCTGTCACTCGCGACATGGTTGTAGTACTCTGAGCCTACTGTTTAAGTTGACCTCAAGGCTCAGGCTGGGAGGCTAGTTAATTACATAATGTGAAATCGAGGGGTCATTTTTATTGTTTGACCCCGTGTTGACGAAAGCAAGTCACTGTGGTCAGTCTCACCGACACTCGCCGACTCTAACAGTAATGTCCTTAACGGCCCTCGCAGTGCTGGACTCTCAGATGGATAACATCGATGTCCTTCGTAATTCTATTTCTCCAGATGACTCCACAGCAAAGATCAGCGCATATTATTCCCTTGTCTTCCCAAACATCACTTTCTATCTTCAGACCCTAACAGTAACTATTGGGCGACGATGTATTCCCAATGCGTCTACATCTGCTGGCGACAACAGTCCTGTTGATGTCGATTTGGGACCTCTTAAGAGTGTATCCAGACTCCATGCCAAGATCGAATACGAGGAGGACGACGAACGCTTTGTTCTCGCCGTCGTAGGCAGAAACGGTGCCTGGGTGGACGGTGTTTGGTCTGGCAGCGGTAGCAGAGTTCCTTTGGGGGAAAGGTCGGTATTTGGTCTCTCATGAGCTGAAGCATTCTAAACGTGGATCAGGTCTCAAATACAGATAGCTTCTAGGACTTTCCATTTCGTGCTCCCTCCCCCTCCAGCACCGGAAGACTCGCCATCTCCGAGTTCAAATTCATCGGTGCAGCGCGCACGTTCACCCTCTGTTGACATTACGTCTATTTCACCACCTTCCTCTCTTCCTTCGAATTCACCGCCCCCCGTCTCCGTACCAGTTCCGCCGCCAAAATCGCCAGACCCGCAGCTCCCGAACACGAACAGCATATCCAGGGTAAAGACCGCGCCCAAAAAGCGCAAGAAATCAGACTTGCCAATACCAAAGCCAGAGGTCATGCCCCCAAAACCTCAATTTACATACGCTCAGCTTTGTTATCGAGCTATTAAGGCAATGGGCGGCAAGGCAACGCTGCAGGATATATGTTCGTGGATGATGGAGAATTATGACTGGTATCGGTACAACGAGGGTGCGGGGTGGGAGGTGAGCTATCTTATCTCTGCTGTCGCACCTGACAGCTAATGGCTTACCTGCTTTTCAGAACTCTGTTCGGCATAATTTATCATCCGGCCGTGCGTTCAAGAAGATGGAGAGGAGTTCCGGAGAGCGAGGGAAGGGGTTTTATTGGTCTGTGGACGAACAATATGAACACACCTTCGAGGAGCAAGAAGCCAGATCACAAGCTGCATCCTCAAGTACGGGTGGTAAAGATGGAAAGGGCAGGAAGAAGGAGAAGGCAACACCTCTAGAACCTGCACTCAAGCGCAGCGTCAAGGGTGACATCAAAGGCGTTACTCTTCCGCCACCGTTGACATCAGCGCCGCTACCATTCAAGTCTTCTAACTCCTCTATACCGCACACAAACCCGTTGACGACAGCCTCCCTTGCGAGCCCTTTCACAACCACACCCATTATTAAGGCAGAGCTCACCGCACCCAAGCTCACTTCAACAGTGCACACAGCACCAGGAGCCGTATCTCCGCATGTGGCTCCTGCACTAGTATCGACTCCTTCATCAGAATCTTCCGCATGTGCTGTATCTGGTGCCGCATCTGCACCCTTCTCAGCATTACCGGCATCTGTTTGCCTGCCCATCATTGTCGGACCCGTTCCACCTTCGCATCCTTCATCCTCGAACCCTGAGCAGGCACAGCCCATCATTCTTCATAATAATACCCTTATACTATCACCCACGATCTTTTCACATCTGTCTCCAGAGCAGCTCAGAGAGCTTGAGGCGCTTGGCGCCCAGAAAGCTCTAGAGATCTTACAAGGCCATATCGTGCGATATCTCAAGGAGAAAATGACGCGTGGACGCGGGCGGACCAAACGCGCAAGAGGTGGTCGCGGGGGCACACCCGGATCTCGTGACAACAAAGCCCCTCCGACAGGTGGGCCATTTACCACTACGCCACTCCCATCACGGACGCCTCAACTAGTTACGGTGTCGGGTTTCGAGAGTGCCCAGACCCAAGCACCAGCCGCCCATCCGCCGACCGCTGAGAGCGTTGCTGTCAGTGTCACGGAGAAGCCTCCTGTGCCTGTGCCAATAACTGCAGCTCCCCCTCGTAGCGAATCTCCTATCATCGTTGTGGACGACGTTGACTCGGCCGATGAAGGTCCCGCGATGAAGAAGCGGCGGATAAATGTGGTTTGTTAGCATCAATCGTTAATTTCCCACTCTCTGATTACCACCCATCGCATACGTGACTTCACGCCTTCTTTTCTACGATTTTTCGTGACTTACTTTTACCAGCCCACTATAGTTCATGCGATAATTTGACTCAGTAGTAACATACGATACTCATGGAAGCATGTTTATGATTCTTAGGACTATAGATCAGAATTTATACAGATCTCGCTGGGCGTACGCATTCATGAGACGTTACTAATGCAAACTTTGAGAGTAATCAACCGGAAGGAACATGTTGGGGGTGATCATGACTTGATCGTGACTTGAGGAAAACATTGTAAGTAGTACTAATCAGCTAGTAAAGCAAACGAAAACAGTGAACGGAACAAGATGTTAGGGGTTTTCGTTATCGTGACATGAAGAAAATATTGTGATGCTAATCAGGTAAAGCAGACGAAAACAGCGTTCGAGAAAACAAAACTATGACAAGAGAGCATGCGTATCAATTGAGCAGAGAACGATAACAATATTCACAAAACGACAAAAAAAAACCAAGACAGCGAACATGAGACAACGAAACAACAGCACAGTGTCGCCAAAAACGGACTGCCCCTTAGTAATTAGTAAGCGCTCCCATTCAATGGGAGCGCTGGTACCTGCGAATTTTCTGGAACTTGAGTCTTGTTCCACGTCCACGCCGGGATTCCGCAGCATCCCACGAGTTATCTTCCTTCAACCTGTTCTCCCTCCCTTCACATTCACCACCTACGTCCCTGTGGGTATCTCTCACCGCGGAACCTCTGCGCAAAGTTGTCGAGGATGCGCACTGCGAGCTTGTAGGCTTCCGTTCCGTTCTCCAGATGTTTGGTCAACACAACGGTTAGGAACCTTTCAAGACGAGTATCCTCTACTTCCGCACGAGTAACCCAGTTCTTGTCCTCGTCGATGCCTTTCAACAACCTCAGAATCTCGCCTTTGGACATAATCTCCTGTTTCCGAAAAATGTGTGGGTTAGCGTTCATTACTACGACTGCAAGAGAAACACGCACTACGTTATCGTCGAACAGAGAATCCAAATGCGCGCGGGGGATTCCCTTCAACTTTTCCGCCCACATACGCACTTTTTTGGAGATCGCACTCGCATAGAACCTTGCTCGCTGAGGATCACCGGTTTCGTCCTCGCTGTCCGACACCTCCATGTCCTCCACCCTGACCCTGCTGCTTGACGCTACGGCACTCCCACCCGGGGCCGGCTTTCTGTAGGTGCGCGCTACAACTGAAACCCTACTCTCCCGAGCCGAATGCCTTGGTGCTTGAGTATCATCGAGAGAGACGGAAGATTTTGCACGGTTGTTGTAGGCATCCGCTACGGATCTCGGACCATCCGGAACGACATCATCGGTCACTTCGACACTGCTGGATGAAAATCTCCCCGAAGACGAGGTAGGTTCGATTGACGAGCGTGGCCCGGGCGAAACATGATCGATATCACTCGTCGCTGAATCTGACTCGAGACGAGGTTGTAGCGTTC
Organism: Suillus subalutaceus; assembly: GCF_016647625.1. NCBI lineage: Eukaryota > Fungi > Basidiomycota > Agaricomycetes > Boletales > Suillaceae > Suillus > Suillus subalutaceus. The sequence goes on along the minus strand of NW_024540253.1, from coordinate 571,944 downwards.
TATTTCGCTTTAAGCGCTTTGGAGGACCGCCTCCCGAGGTGTCGCTGGATTCCGAGTCGAGGCGGCGCTTGGCTGTGTTGACTTTGATTGACGTTGATAGGATCTGAGTCTGAATGCGGTGATGCTTCGAGTCAGTGCCATTTTAAAATTTCCGTAGTAACGTCGACTCGATACTTACATTCCTTTGCTTCTGTGTGCTCTTTTGATTTTTGGGTTGCTTCTGCAACAGACTGTTCTCCTCGTCACTGCGAAGGGTGAGGTTAATGACATCTGAATCTTCCATGACAGTGGAAGTTGGTGGGGGAGTGCCATTGACATCAGTAGTAGACTTCACAGTGCCATTTGATTGGTTGAGCACTGCCTCAGATATTACTGGCATTAGGCTCTGAGGTTCTGATATGTGAAGTTTAGAATCAAATATCATTAAGTGCATATTCATGTTACCTGTAGCAGGGCTCTCATTAGAGTCAATAGGATTGAGAGGTTTCCTGGCTTGAGTTGCTAGTAATCGGCGCAAAACAATGAAGCGTAGATTTGGATTCCTGGGTGCAGAACCTTGATGAGCAGCTTGAGATGTGCTAGTGAGCTGAGGGCATAATGACAGGAAAGTTTGGGGTGGTGGCCTGTAAGCAGATGGGGCAGTACTTGCACTAGAGGCAGAAGGTGCCAACTTCAGACCCTCCATAGCACCTGCGATGGTTCCAGTGTCCTGCTGGGAAGAATAATTGGAGGTAACAGATGGAGTGACAGTAGCTAACACAGGATTAGCTCCCTGAGGTTCCCTTCTTGGAATACCTCTGGTATGCACTAATGGGTCTGACCACTGCACATGATGTCCAGCTGAACGATTGTTCTGTGGCTGAACACTGGCATGAGAAATGACAGAAGGCAATGCTTTAGAAGCAGTAGGTGCAGAATGCACTCCACCACTACCATTGCAGGAAGGGCTGCTTGTAGGATGTGCCATTACTAGAGAGAGTCTTAGAGATGAAGTGGTATTGGGTTGAGGGACAAAACAATACAATATGGACCCATGTCCCAATTTATACTATGCTGTTGGTGGAGTTTGAACTTTATTAGTGATCTGACTCATTCACAGGTTCTTGACCTTCTGGAAGGTTCTCTATTCTCACGCCAAGCAATTCTTCAATATTGTGGCTAAGTGTCTGTTGCTTTGTACTGGAAGTGACTGGTAGAGAGGAGATGCTTATTTTGTGATATTGTTTCTCTGCTATCCCACTGCATGTTGCCTCTAATAGATCACTTGTTCAACTTACTTGTGTCTTGCTTGTCTTGAGTGCATCCTAGCAGGTTTACAGTATTATATTTCTGAAGCACACTTAATTAGTACTGAATATTTACCACTACTCATCTGTTTCTGGTGGTGATAGAGAGAGGTCACATATTTTTAAGCAAGTGGAGTCCCCTAGTCCCATACTTGATGGACTCGGTAACATTTCATTGCAATCAGAGAGTCGCAGAACATGGCAGTAGCGAAAGCTGTAAACAACTGGGGACACGGGAACGAGTTAGAAAAAACTAATATGAGAGACGGAGACTCGAACAGAATGTACTACAGGGAGCAACATGGGAGGGTGGGTAGTTCAAATTGAGGTGCAGATGTGCACGGTGCAGGAGTACTCTGTGAGGGCAAGAGAGTAGAGACGGAAGAACGAAATTCGTCAGTAAGCCTCATATGTACCCAAACGAAGAGGGGCCTCGTATGTGTAAGCCAATGACTCGAAAACTGAGTCACAGATGATTTGACCGGCGTCGCGAACTCATTCAACTGACATTCAAAACCAAACCAAGGATTGCAGACCACAACATACTTAGTGTGTGAGCTAAGGACAACGGCAAAGTGTATGTATGTGCATGCCTGGGCAAGCTGCAGATCAGTACCCCGCTTCATGCCATTACTCGCCATTGTAAACACAACGGCGGCCTTACTCAATGCTAAGTCGTAGTCGGCATCCCCCAGCGATATACTGTCCATGTTCGAACCAGATCTCGGATCTGCGCCGTTCTTCTCCAAATACCGGTCCGCTCTCTAAGAATGTCAAATTTGAACCGGCGGAAACTGGATACAAGTTTACACTCACACATACACGTTATCTGACACACTAACTTATCATGCCCATAGTGAGTGATCATAGCTATTCGCAGCTATGAATGAAAGCGGCGGAATGCGAAATATTTCTCGCACTCGCAATAATAATCAAGGAGAAGACAGAGAACGTCGATAGAGTACCGGGTATAAACGAACTAGTATCCGCCGTGTCGCCCGGGGGCCACAGTGGAGAAGGCACCGCGGGGCTTATCTGCACGGAACCACCAGATTTGCTGACTCGACTCTCAGGCCAGTGGGGATGAAATGGGTGGTAATAGAACGTTGATAGCTCCTCGAACCGGATGATTCAATGAATTCATTCTTCAAACTCACCGAAGGAACACTGATAGGAATCAGTGCCAGGTGGCCAAACTCGGAAGTTGGTGACGATCCATAGTTGGGTTTGGCTGAAAACAGGCATTCGGAATTCTCCTGTTGGACTCGGACCTGTGCAATTTGTAAAACGTTGAGTTTAATGATATCGTACTCACATCTGTCATCAGTCCCCACGGGGGAAGTTGTGTCCAAGGTGCTAGCAATTCGATATCGGCCTACATCTTGATTACACGTACTAACCATTGAAGAGAACGGAAACATGTGTGGGCAATGGTGGGAAAACGGAGGCCACGTTCCAGGCTGTTGAGAAGGTGCGGCTAAACGCGGGCGCCTACGGGCGTAGTATACATGCTTCCAAGCAGTGCAAGACCGTGCATGCTCTCATTCGCCATTGATGGGAAGAAAGGTGGGATGACTGCGGCGAAGACGAATCTTACTCGGTTTGATCCCGACCATGATTTCATTTGCCAAGGATCAGGTGGTTTTGTGGGTTTTGTCGCAGCCTGAGCATGTTTGCCAGCGAACGTGCGATAGGACCCGTGGCACCGCATATGATTGCGCTGGGTAGAAAAGTCGGCTCTGACGTTTGGATTCAGGTTCTTTCATTCCTACAAGGTAAGATGCTTGTCACTCGATGATTTCTCCGCATTTCGTGCTGAATTAACTTGAGGAGGCAGGTACACCGCTTGAAGGTGCTTGAACTTTGTGGCTTAGTCATCATTCTGAAGCACGTGTCTCGTCCGTCATTCATCATTCTTCAAAAACGAAGAACCCTCCGTGCAGGTCACACTGGACCATAACTCACAAACAAATCTTTGTCCCAGAGCATAGGGATTAATATCTACAAGTACTTGTCGACAAGTGCTCGTCTTTATTTCAAAGCTGATCCCTAGTCGGGCGCAATCTGCTACAATCGCCTGGAGGGCTGGAGCGAATGCCACTGAATATGACATTCGGTACATCAGATGAGAGTCTTCCACATATCCCTCTACGTCCTTTCCGAAACCAAGTCGGTGGCCACAACGCGATATATAGATTTACCAAGCGTGCTGTGTGCAAGGTATGTCTAGTATTGTTCTGTCGTGATCCGTTTCTTATGGCATCTTACACAGCCTCTGGTTTCGAGAGAAAATCAGTTTTATGAAGCTGTTGAGCGAGAAGCACCCCCATTACTTGGATTCATTCCACGTTATCTTGGTGTGATGCTTGTCACTTACCGACGCGTATCCAAAGGCTCATTACCAGCCACCAACTCGAGTGTACCTGACACACATACTCCCCATCCTCATTCCGCCCACCCATCATCTCCTGACTATCACACATCTAATTCCTACCTTTCTCGTCCCACTCAGGGGTTAACATCGTATCCCGCCCAGTTTCTGGAAGATGATGATGTATCGAGCCATGAAACATCCGATGAAATGCCCGAAGTGGTGCTTGACCGCAATCGCCACATAATTCCTGAATGGGTCCTCCATCTTGACGGGCCGAAACACGATCGTCCCGTCTCGTTCTCTTACCCGCCGTCTTACCATAAATTCCCTGATGCTCCCAGACATCTCACGTCCATGCACGGTGTGATTGCGTCAACACCTGACCTTATGCGACCAGAGCCTTCATCGGTGCAGTGCAGCCCTCTCTTGCGTCAGGCTACCATTCCTCTCCAAGAGGGGGAGCCGCCTCCCCCTTCCAACTCGCCAGATTGCTCTTCAGGCATCCTTCCGACCTCGCCATTCATGGACCCTCATTCAGCTCATCGTACGTTGGTGCCGGAGGGAATTCACCCGCAGTCCTTACGTCCTTTCCATTCCGAGTCGGGGATCGGGCAGCAACAAGGAACCCCTAGTTGGTTTGGGGGCACAGGGTTAACGATGGTCAACACAAAGCTCAAGGATCACGTCTTTAATACCATTCTCCGCAGGTTCCAGCGTCGGAATCGCGCCAAGTGGTCCACGAAGACAGAGGATGAGGGTGAGATGGCTGATCATGAGGGTCATCCGATTTCATCTGCCCGACGCACTCGCTCACATCGTCGGAGGCACCCTATAGGACAAGCGAAGAGGCTGAAAGGAGAGGAAGGAAGTCACCGGTTTTCCTCTGTTCTTCCGCGTGTCCAGAGTGAGTCTGCTATGGACTCGATGTATGCACAAGAAAGTGCCAGCGACAGGGATTCCGTCACGCTTGAAGATCAGAACCAACTCGACCTACCTCCCTCCCTTACAAGACATCGGAGTCGGTCACGATCTCTCGGATTTTCTACCCCTGTAACACCTGTTTCCAGTAAACCTCCATCCACATTCAACTTTGATGACTCGATCACGCGTCAAAACCATTTCATTTGCATGGAAGATTTGACTGGTCGGTTAAAGCGCTCGTGCGTTCTTGACCTCAAGATGGGGACACGACAGTATGGCATGGACGCGACGCTCGCCAAAAAGAAGAGCCAACGGAAGAAGTGTGACCACACGACGAGCAGACCCCTGGGCGTCCGGGTCTGTGGTATGCAGGTCAGTATATATATAGATCGGTGAGAAATCTAGACTTGACTAAACTGGTTTACATTCAAGGTGTGGAACAACGCCACGCAAGCATACGTGACCCAAGACAAGTACAGGGGCCGAGACGTAAAAGCTGAAGAGTTTGAGTCGGTGTTGGCATCTTTCCTGCAAGATGGGGAACGTCTCCTCGTCTGGCAGATTCCTATTCTTCTCCAGAAGCTTTATACTCTAGCTCGGATCATCAATCGTCTGAAGGGCTTCAGGTTCTATGGCTGCAGTCTCCTCCTTATCTATGACGGAGATCGTGAGGCGCAAGAAGCATTCCGAACATGCATTCTCGAGCACCCTTCATCCCGTAGTAAGCGTGGAGAGTCGTTGGAGCGGTCCAGTACACGGTCCAGCGCCAGTGACGAGCGGCCCTTATTGCGCCGTATTCATAGCGAAGACCTGCTCGTCGGTCCAGTTGGCAAGCGTTCCAGCGGCAAGCGAAAGCGCGGCGAAGTTAACGTCCGCATCGTTGATTTCGCGCATACAACTACTGGGCGCGATTGGCTTCCTTATCCTCCACCCGCAGATCGCGATATCATCCATCAGGTGTCAAGTTCTAAGGGTTACCAAGCTGAAATGGACGTGGAAACGGGGCTGATATATGCTCGGTTCCCCCCTCACTTTCCCGAAGAGCCTGATCGCGGGTTCCTGTTCGGGTTGAAGAACCTTACCGAGGCCCTCGAGAACATCTGGAACGAAGAACGTGTTTGCAGGATCAAAGCTTCGCGGGATGATCCATCTGCTGACACCCACGAGCTTCCCCCTCTATCCACTGATGGCAAAGTAATCTTTGATGAAATCTTCAGCCGCTTAGATGATGAAGATCCCGGCATGCTCTCCACTTGATACTCACTATCATCTCTCTCCTATTCCCAGTGACACCTTTTCTCCTTAGCCGATGTGGTATCTATCGCGTTGTATGTGGGTTTTTCTACCTATATTCCGCCACGCCTGGGCGTCCGTATTTCTATCCAACTGCCTTCTGTCTGTCTTCCATCGTCATCATCGTCATCATCATCAATAGACCAATGCACATTTGCACTTTACAATTCAGCGTCGTATTCTAGCACTGTACCTCACCCTCATTTGCATTCATGTAGCGCCGTGTTCCGAGGTATATACTCGCATACTCAACATATTCAAACACGTACATATCGAACCCTACGTCATCGTGTTGGCCAATAGACTCTGTAATTGCCTTAGCTTCTTCACCGCAACAAGTTGGGCAGGTGCCAGCTCGCCCGTATTGTCGGTGGATAAATAGAACATATATGTAGTGCTAAGTGCATCAACATCACTGAATTTTCCTGATGAAATCACCGCAGGGTGATGCACTTTTCGATTTAGCGTACCCCCACAAGTGAAGTCCAGGAAGGAGACCCGATGTTTAATTAGCAGACGGTGGCAGATCGTGTCAAGCTGCCAGAGTGCGGCCTGCATGGGCAAATGGAAGCAGATACGCAGCGCTAATCAGCGCATCGACAACACCGAATTGTCACGATGAAATAACCCGTGGTGTCCACGTTCTGGCACACAACGACAACTCAATTCCGGGAAGAAGTCTAATTATAATCATTATGCAAGTAGGTCGCTGGCCAACTGGGATGAAACTATGAGTCCGATTCCTCCTGGACATATCTCGAACGAATGTCCTTCCATTGTTTCTAAATCATGCGAGTAAAGACGGCATAGTCAGTCGTCGGGCGGCGTTAGATGTGTCGGCTACTCACCCCCTGGTTCCAACGGTCCCAGAAACTGGTCACAGCGACGTCAAAGCCCACGTTGAACGCAAAGGCTCCAGCGAAAATAGAAGTTACGAAGACGCCTAGAGGTTTGATTTGGTTAATCGAACCGTACATGACCACGAGCGCTGTAGAGGATCGGGTCACGTACTGTTGCGCTTCACGAAGGTGTTGTAGAACGCGTTGGCAAGCTACAAACGGAGTCACAGTTAGTGTCATGTCATTGACTCTCGACCATTTATTCGACTTACAGCCATGGTTTTTTGTGAGCAGCGAGTTGGATGCAGAAGGTCCCGAACCCGGTGCAATCCGAAAATGTGACAGAACTTTGCTTTCTCACGGTCCTCAGACGCGTCTAAGTCTTGCTAATTTCTGCGTTTGCTCAACTTAAGCAGCAGTCCTGGCGATGGTCTCACTCGCTCAACTACGACCATCAGTGCTCAACGCTGCACGACAATCTCTTCATCGTGCTCGCCTGCACGAAAATGCAGTTTTCTCAAGATCTGCCACCTTCGGGACCAGTCTCGCCGATGACATGTGGGGAGGTGAAGACTCGGCTGCTCCTCCACTAGACAAACCTCCAATGGGCCCAAATACATACTACAACCCTTTAACTGCAACAATGAGGGAACCAAAGAAGGACATCGCGGAGCGTACAAAGCCTTACCACCTCCACGTATACACTACACACAACAATTGCCGCGTCGTTTTCACCTATCCGTCCGGCAAGCTTGTCAAGAATGGATGGTGGACAAGTGGATCATGTGGTTTCAAGGGTGCGAATAAAAGCAGCTATGAAGCAGGGTATCAATGTGCTGTGCGCGCTTTCAAGCGCGTCGAGGAGGAAATAACTCGTCCGAACTTCAAGGATGGTGGTGTGTCGCCCGTCACGCTTGCGCTGAAGTTTAAAGGGTTCGGGTGGGGGAGGGAAGCCGTACAGAAGGCGTTCATGACTTCTGAGGGAGATAATATTCGGTCGTCGGTGGTGATAGTTGAGGACAGGACACCTATAAAGATTGGAGGGACGAGGGCAAAGAAAGCAAGACGACTATAGTATTGTGCGCTGTTTCCGGTTGGTATTGTGATGCATCTTCTAAATTAATGATAGTTATTCGCGGCACGCACTCTCAAGCAGAATTTTATAAGTCTGCTCATCAACAATCCACTGGTCTTTCTTCATTACAGGCGGGGAGTGTCGACAAGGGTCTCCACGGTATCCAGCCAATGGCAATGTCATTGATTCTCGCTCTACAGTACAACGCCCGCTGGCAAGACTTCTATGTGTTACAATCATAGTACAATCATCTACTGTGTAATGCTCTAATTACCTTGTGCTCCGCAAGTGATGTGTTATGGTCATAGCACGATCAATTCGAAGTGCAAGGGGTCTGGTGACTTGATCGCGCGCTTAGACCGTGAAGAAAGGGTCCGACATGTACTTCTCGTACCCTGGCCTTGCCATTGACTTGAGTGCGACCTTCTTGTCAAACTCTATGTCCTCGATAAGTGCTTCTGTGGGTAGAAACTCGTTAGTATGAGTGAAAGCAGTCTAGGGACAACCGCACCTCGTGAAGTGTAATGCAGTTCTGGACGGATATATCCCAATACCAAAGCCTTCATATCATATCCATAAAAATCGCTTTTAAACTCGTGCATTATGTGAATTTCCTGGGCGACGTGATTCAGGATGGTTCAAAGATAGCAGAGGAAGACTTACCGCAGTCATGCGCTCATTCTTGTAAAAAGGATTCCACCCAAAGCTCATGACCATGGGCAAGACGCATATGTCTTGGTCAGATAAAGATGACGATGTTCCCTCAGAAGGGGTAACCTGAGCATAGCCGTAGTAGACTCCTGTCTTTGCAGCATCGATCATGGGTGGGAGGGAATCGTCAGGAAGATTCGCTATAGTTCACACCCATCGATTCAGCTTGATCAAGATTCAGCTTGGAAACATACCAGTTGGACATCCGAGGTCTTTGCTCCCTCTGCCGAATCCATGCTGCACGGGACCAGACAGTTTAATTGGAAACGGAGCGTCTGGAATATCGGACCCAACGATATCTGGCCTGCTTGTGCGGAAATATTCGTCTGGGACGTCAGGCACGGATTCCTTGCTGGAGTCTGGCACACTCGGAGAAGCTATGACCTCTCCGGCTGCATCGCCCATTTTGAAAAAACTAAATAGAAAACTTAGTAAGGCGAACATGTGAAGAGAGCTTGCACAAGCGCAGCGCTCAGCTATCTATCACTGCCGCACGGCATATATAAGAGAAAGATCAGCTAGTGATAAATATTACCGAGCCAGGGAAATTATGGTTACTGCCGGGGTGAGCATGACCAATCTGGCTTACCCAGGCCAACACGCTACTTCCATGTCAAATTTCGTTCCATATCAGCAAAGCTATGGAACATATCAACAGCCTTATCCTATCGTATATGCAACTGGTTCAGGACCGCCCCAGCTGCTTCAGCCAGCGGTAGCGCATTATCCGCATCGATTCCCGCCGCCCCCGCCGCCAGCACTGGCAGCAGCCTCAACTTATCAGTTTCATGTCCAACATCCACGTCAACCAAGCGTGGCAGTCGCTGAGATCATACCCGATATCTCTCCAGAAATAGCTTCCAAAGAAGTGCAACGGCTCATCCTTGCCCAGCTACAGACCTCAGAATATGATTCAATCGAACCCCCCGCGTTGAAGAGACTAGAGAAAGAAGTCGTAGCCTGTACGCGGCCCTTCATTCTGTTAGTTATTGGGCTCACATCTCAGAGAGCAGTCATTCAGAATCTATATGAACGCGCCCACCAGTACGCTAATCTTGCCAATCGCGCAATACCGATAGCAAAGGACATGCTAGTGGCATGCGAAGAGCGAGATTTGAAAACAAAGGATCTACGCACAATCGCTGCGGAATTTACAAAAGTTTCTGGTACGTAATGTTGAACCATGCTAACTTGAATGTTTGACCATGGATTAAGCTGAACCAGCCGAGCCGATTTTTGAAATGCCACCTTCACGGTCGCAGTCGCCTGAACTCCTTCCTTCAGATGACGAGAATATGCCCCCCGTTGTGCCAGGGACTCTACGTCAGCTTCCGACACATTTCCCCGCATTGCCACCGAAGCATACGTATCTCAGAACACCAGTGATTCCATTGTTGTTATCGTTGTCTTCCGGTGTATTGACTGACCTTGCTCAAAGGCATCTCCCCCTAAAAAAGCCGCGCTTCCCTCACTCGAAAGGAAACTCAAGACTGCAGGGCTTGTTCAGGAGTCATTGAAGAATCTGCTCACAGCAACAGAAGATAATCTCGGGCAAGAAGATGGCGAATTGCTGGGTCACATTGTCAACTGGGAAGCCTCCACGTACCCACGGAAGCGGTGGAAAGTTTCGGCTTAACAATTTCATTTCGCATATAATAAATAGGCCTCGTGGGCGTATTATAGTCCTGTTTTACGTACCCATCAAATAATCTAGCTGGGCCTGGTGCTTGTCCTTGATTGTTTTGTGTTACTCCATGACGTTTTGAAGTCAAGGTTTCCCCATGACGCGTGAAGCCTAGGGGTATGTATTAGCACCCAGTGTCGGAACTGTGAATGATCAGTCTACTGCTCCCATCGTTCCGACCACCAACATGCCACCTCCGGTCATTAACATCACAATCCATAAACTAAACACAATGCAGTTCCGTCATGTCGGAGCTGACCATCCAATCTATCCCAAGATCGTGGAGATTGCAAGAGCTCTCGCAAGTCGCGATAGCGTAGACGGTGTAGTCACCCCGGATGAGATGTTACCCTCGCACTCGTCCTTCCTTGCCATTTTAAATGCTACTACCAGTGTCTTGGAACATTCCGGTCTTCATCTTTCCAGACTCGATCCCGTGTCACGCCAGAAGACCATATGCTTCTCAATTGATCTGAATAACATGGTAGTAAGGGATATCACCCAGGGCTCCGAGGGCATCCCGGACTTTCCTTTACCCGCAGACGAAGACGTACAGAACGAATTGAAGATTTTCATAACCGGACAGGTGAATGAATGGAAGAAGGATGAAGAATCACGAAGGCAGGAGCAAGAGATAAAGAGGAAGCAAGAACATGAACGTCGCAGAAAGAACGCAATCGTAAGTGCGATGCTCGTGGTATTCCCTGGTGATCCCAGAATCTTGCAGTCTCCGTGGTAATATCATATATTTTAGGTTTTCTTGCACCGTCTTGTGGAGTTGAAGCTTGTAGATCCAGAGGTGCTGGAACATGATGCCCCCACTACTACCTGCCCACTGTGCTCCCACGACCTTATCCGATGCCGTGTCTGCGGTGTACACGCGTGCGAAAACTCAAGCTGCAAGGCATCTTCCATCGTCTCTGTCGTGGGCTGCTCTTACCACGACCGAGAGTTTCTCTGCGTTCCCTGCGCAACACCTCAAACCGGCCAGTGTCCAATATGCTCTCAGTGGTATTGCATGGAGTCACTGAGCTGGTGTGTTGGACGGCCTGAAGGCGACACTCAGTGGACCCCTAGACCTAACCACACAGCATTTGAAATCATCGATCCTATCAAAGAACCAGATACGGAGAACGACCACCGGTCCATCAGCCACGAGCACCCTCCAAGAATTGCTCCTTGTCGGGACTGCGTTCGCCAGGGCCTTGCTTCAGCGTGGCGCCGCTGTGGTAACGTTTACTGCTGGTCCCGTAATCGCAATCGCTTCCGAGACATGGTCTGTTCAGACTGTGAACCAGGAGGGCGCACATGTGCATGTTCACGGACATGGCTGTGTGCACTCTGTTCAGCCGACCCATCCGGGACGCCGTTCACTGAATGCCCAAGCTGCAAAGTCGTGTATTGCCAGGATTGGTGCGCATACATCCGGAGCTGTACAGTTTGCAGTAGGACAAGGTTGTGTGATGACTGCATTGAAGAGGAGGAGGATACAGAACAGCTTCAACTCTCGTGTCCACGGTTCACTGAGAAGTGCGGGATATGCCGTCGCCATATTTGCGATGACTGTGTACCCCGCTTATCGAGGTGCTCCAGTTGTAGTCACTGCTACTGTCATCGGTGTAGATGGACTGAGGCAGCGCATTCATGCAAAACTTGCGCGTCCCCCATGTGCAGGGATTGTACACGAAACTGGGATGATTGCCGGCAGTGCATAGATGCGAAATATCCAGGGTCAGTCATTGAAGCACGAAGTTGATGAGCATCGTGCTGACCTTCGTTACAGTTACAAAGGACATCGTGCTAGCAGTCTTGTAATGTTCCCGCCCTTGTACTAATGGAAAGGCTCGGTGCCAGTAGGTAGAATATATTAGAGAGCCGACCAGGAGCTGGAGACACACAAGTACGAAGCGTCAAGTTATGGACCGTAACATACGATTTCACGGTTGAAATACCTTCTACGCATGTATTATGAGACAATTTATCATTTCAGGCTCACCGACACTTTCGAACAAAAAGCAAGACATCGTTATGAAACCTCGACATTCAGGAGCACCTATCCCATTTGATTCGACGGCGATGGTGGTCTCAAGCCTAATTCACTGATATGACAGCACTGGACCACGAGTCCGGGGCCTCCAGGATTCAGAGTGTTTGGACCAGCTTGATCAGTAGTCCCGCTATTATTCCCTGCTGGCGCGTTAAAGAGAGTCAAGATCTAAAAACAGCACGGTAACACGACTACGTACATGAAACAGGAGGCCCTAAATCCAAAACCATGGTACCAGGCGCGGCATTCTTTTTGCTGCGAACAGGTCGGGCTCTAGGACGGGGAGCTTTCTTGGCTGGTATTTCTTCGGATGCGGGTTCTACATAAACCTTCTTCTTTCTTCCCACTTTTTTAGTAGACGTTGATGGGTCGCCAGTGCCCTCGGGGGTAGTGCTAGCGTCAGGATTCGTTGACTTTGACTTCCCTTTTGCCTTCTCAGGACTCTTGCTCTTGGCTATCCCTAGAACTTCTCGAGTGCGTTTCTTGTGAGTTTCAGGGTTGGCATTGATGACCGGTTCAAGGAACATTATAGCCGAATCAGCCGTCCTCGCGGTTACATGTATACCTGGAATTCTGTGCACAGAGCTTGATTCCTTAATGGACGCGAATTCATTCACGTCGATGGACTCATCAGCAGGAGCGGATGCTTTTCTCTTCCGAGATGCTGCTCGAGATGACTCTGCGACGATGTCTATTGAGGGTTGAGCGATGACGCTAAAAGTTGCTGTTTGAGATTGCGTTTTGGTTGGCTTCGAGGTCTTTGACCGTTGGAGATTATTGTACCTGTTCCGACACTAGAGCAAAATAAATGAAAAAGAAAAATGGGCTTCTGAAGCGATGAATATTACCATGCTATCGGTGCGCCCGCTGCCCAGTCGATTGCTGATCTCCTTCCAGCTCGAAGTCCCCAGTTGCTGTACTGTGGTCAAAAGGTCTTGGTCTTCTTCTTCGGTCCACCTCCCTTTGGTTACCGCAGGGTTAAGAATATCGTTCCAACGATCACGACACTGATCATTATGACGACCTGGGATGGCGGATGCGACATATACCCAGGAAGTACCGTACGCTTGGACTGCGAGACGTAGGCGTGAGTCCTCCTCATCAGACCATGCTTTGTGCTTCAGAGCGGGGTCGAGAGTGCGTTGATAGCGGTTCTGGCACTGACTAGGAGTAGCATCTTCTGAGACTTGACAGGCGACTGCACAGTAATTTTGTTGAACGCGGACACAAATGTGCAATATTGCAAGACACACCTACAGACCAGTTATCGTGACCGAAGGTGGCAACAGCTTTCAACAAACGCTCGTCAGAATCTGGTGTCCACAAATGAATTTTTGGCGTTGTGCCGTGTATCATGCAGTCCAATGGCATTCGGTGGGTCTGTCATGTGTAGATCGTCACTTTTTTTCTGTTAGTTCAAAAAGCAGACATACCCCAAGTTTATCCACCACGGCCTCCCAATCCACTTGCTCATTCCCGTATTCTGCGACGAGCCCTTTGAGTTTGGTAACTTCGTCCTGTGTCCAAGAGCTATGATTGAAACATGGATGCTGATCACCCAGCCAGCGTATCTCACACTCTCTTGGTGTACGCATATACATGGACGATGAAGAGACCTGACGCACACGTGTTAATAAGCGGTTATGATATTTTTAAACGCACCTTCTCTGCGATGCGATCCCAATCAAGTCCCTCCTTATTCAACTCCAGATAGTTTGATGGTTGATTACTCAAACTTGTAAAAACAGGATTGCCTCTAAAGGAGAAGTTGGCAAAATTATATCATGCACAGAGCAAGACGAACTTTCGTTGAGCATCCAGAGCGTGCATGCGGTAGTTTTCGGTCCTCACAGCTTCTCTCAGAGTTTCAAGGTCCTTTTTGGTCACTGCAGCTACAAGTTAAGGGGATGAATAGCGTAATGGCCCGAATAACGCACTGGGATGAGCCTCTGTCAAGCTTAGATATCGACTGCGTCGCGCAGCTTCTTCGTAGAACGGAGAGTCCTGGAGGGATCTTCAGCAGCAGAAGAGCAAACAGGCACTATTCCCACCTCTGAAAGCAATTCACTCGGGGGCAAGAGTCCAGATGCCTTAACGGAACCTGGAATGAGGACGGAGCCGCCGACATCGATGTCTGGCTCGCCGTCCAGATTAGCATCAGCAGGTTCCTAGAAGATTTTATTGAAACCAAGTGCGAAATATACAGAATATGACACACCAGGAGTTTGTCGACAGTTTGAAGCTCTGCCTCAAGTCTTTCGGTGTATACTTTCAAGGCATGTTGGTGGTCCTTGTTGGCCTGGATGGCCTCTCTCACTGCCTCTGTGCAGTTGGTCTGCGACATGACTATAAACGAAGTTGACAGCTAAAATGAAGTTGATGCGCGGCTCGGAGCTAATTAGGGACGCGTGCACAAATTGGGTTCAGCACTGTTGCTGGCCGTCCACCATCATGGCTCACGGAGCAGCTAAACGAATTGGTACGATTTCACCATATAACCAGCTTTTTCTTTAAAACGCACATTTTTTTAGCGTTACAGAATGAACAGGCCCTTCGAAATCTGAGGCTCGGAATATTCATCCCCACCCTCCTCTCTGCAGTCTTCCGTCTTTTATTCCGGCGAACCTCTCTTCCTCCATCCAAAGGCTCGCTGGCACTCTACGTTGTTACATATCTCCCTGCCCTATTCCTTTCACGCTATCTCGAAAGGATGGGCACAACAAGACGAGACCCAACAACTGGAGCACTCATCTCTCCTGGAGAAGACCTCAATCAACCGGGAGTCACGGAGTGGTGTTTCGATATACTTTATGTTACATGTGAGTCGGCTTCACTCTAAAAGGTCGGCTGAACACATAGTCTATATGTCTAGGGGCGTGTCAGATCGGCAGTGGTGCCTTCGGTGATTGGGTCTGGTGGTTCTACCTGGTAGTAAGTACCTGTGTAGCCTCGCCATGTAGTTACAAACTGATCTTGCTCTACCAGATCCCATTGTACGCCGGATACAAACTATGGAGTAACTTCATTGGTCCAATGTTCGGTTGGTCCAGTGGTGCGAGCTCTCAGGCTGCAGAAGGGGGCGGCGAAAAGGAAACGATTAGCAAAAGGCAAGGAAAATTACGAAAACGCTCAGAACGGGGCGACCCACGTATCCGCTCTGTGCGAAAGTAGTCCTCTCTGCATTTGTTAAAAAACTTTATTGCTCGACACTTGTTCTCAATATTCTGTGACTGCAAGCTTGCGATGCGATCCAAATATAGCTGGCTACTTTATGAGCACGTGACCACTCTCGTGGTCTTGATGAGACGCGTCCTTGGATTCTCTCTTCACCATTCACTCACTAAGTGCAGTACTCATTGTCCTACAGCTACATATTTCTTTTGCTTCAGATATGGATACAACTGCCGAACAACAAACGACAGAACTTAGTACTTATGATATCGCTTCCATGGACTCCCATGATGAAATTAGCGCAACACCATGCGCATATACCCAGATACTTGTCGACCCATTGTGCGTACAGGACAAGCCACCTTCGGAGAACCACCAGGCAAGTACATATGTTATCTCTGCTTGACTCGTTGGTGCTGATTTATGCGCATATATGCACAGTTCGGTGAAGAATCACTTGCATCGCACCTACCTCCTAATATCTCTCCTCCACTACTGCAGTCCAGTGACCTGAAGGATCCTGAACGTCATTTAGGTAATTTATTTCTGTCAATGCCACTGAGGAGTGCATCGACTTTAACATGACCTGGGATCTTCTCCCATTCACATCGCAGAACCCATGACAAATACATCTCGTTCAACAGCAATGTCTGGAATTACCATCAACGAAGATTTACTTCAAACAGATGAAGTAAGCTTATGCATTTTGCTGCTATTTGGAGCAAGCTAATACAATGCGCAGACCCTCAATGCATCACTCTCTCCTTTTATCTCACGGAGAGGTACTCCGCATGTTGAATTGATCGACACAAACGACCTACAGAAGATTCGTCTCCAATCTAGTGGCGTGATAGTTGAATCACCTCGCCTTCAGTCATGTGAAGTAGATGAAGAAGCGCCATCCAACTCCTCACTGGATAACGCACGGTCGTCTTCTTTGCCTCCCAGCTCCAGCCCTCCCCAGATTTTTTCTTCGTCTCCGTTCGCATCATCTCAGTCATCGCTCATTGAAACTGGAGATGATTACAAAGTTGCAGACAGGGTATATGCGCCGTATTTTCTTCGTGTATTTGCTGACAAGTCCCAGGTTATAACAGTGGAATCAGACGATCAGGATCTCATCAGTTCTCCGGACGAAGTTTACCCAGACACCTTGCAAGAAGCTTATAATGATCATGATGATATTGACGCATATCAACAACGAGAAATGGTTTGTGATGTTTTCTTTGGAAGCCCGGTTACGATCAATTGCATGGATTATAGCATGAGCACTACGATCTCGCCATTTGTGGGGGAAACCCCAAATCGAACAAGGGCGCTTATAACATTCAGGAAGTTAACCCATTGCCACAGAAGCGATCCTGTCCGGAAGGAGAGGTTAGGGCAGAGTGCTCCATCGGTTTCAACAGCTTAAAATGTATGCCTAGATCGGTGTCCTTGGTCTGCATGCCAAGGACCTACCACCAAGCCCAGAAGAGACGCGGTCGGCTAAACGCATGGTAATTAGAACAGTTTGTCTTGTTGACAATGCGTGTCATTCACTCGAGTTTACTTGTAGAAAACGCACGATGGTAAAGTGTATCTGCCACCGGCTCCAAAGCGCGCCACCTTGGCGTCTCAGCAGCGGCAGTTCAAGAAACTCATCACCCCCGTTTCGTTCACCTTTGATCCTGAACAAGGACGAAGATGCACCATCGGAGGATTTTTTAAAGTCCAGGAGTCCTCTGTCGATTCTTCTGGCACCACCGCCAGCTCCAAAAATGCCTCTCACACCTCAGAAACCTCATCATGCTCGTGCAGCTCCATCCGTGACACCAGCTAAGACCAGAGTTCGCACTCTCAAAGCGGCGTCACAATTCAAATCTCCGTTAAGCTCTTCTGCTTCAGCATCGTCCGGAAGAGGATCGTCGATTCGGCTGACGCCTACAGTTCAGTCCCTAGAACGCAAATTACAACTTCTTAAACGCGCGGTCAAAGTGAAAGAGAACGATGAGGAAAAGACGCTCATCGGGCTCATCAAGAAATGGACAGAGGCAGGCAGGGAGGTCGCATATGAACTTTGGGATTTGGTGAAAGATTCTGCGAACAAGCGGGAAGGTATGGGTTGGGATGGAGGCAGGATGGGCTCACGGGACTCGAACTGGGGTTGGGACTCCCCTGGTATCAAACGTGAAGGCTATCCGGAGAACGAGATTAATACTGCTACGGAGAATCCCTCGGACGAAGGTCATACCAACAAGATCCTTTCAGAAGATGATGAGCAAACACGGAATACCATGGGTACGATGCTCCGACAGCTTGGAATTGCTACAGAGACATTAGGATGGGATGAAGACGCTGAGGTTTTCTTCGATTAAAGCTATGTTCATTCAGGTTTGTGCTGTCCTACGTATACATCAAGGTAATCGCATGGTAGTTGGAACATGAAAGTCTCGACTGCCCTAAATTCCTTAGTGCCTCTCCAGCAATCACTTCCAGGAATTCACACTGTATCCAGTGCGAAGTATTCGGAACAACCACTGTTCTGTTTTTGCGAGAGTTTTCAGCTTCAAATCGCCATTAAATTGCAGATCTTCAATCAGAACCGTCAACGCGGCAGCACCAGGTTTGTCGGCGAACAAATGCGAAAATGACCATGGCACGTTGCCCTGGAGTAATTCAAACCATCAGCATTGCTGATTTCAGAACACCACTCACAATGTGATCATCGGAGTTGGTTACTCTGCCGATTTCGTTCCCCATCCATCTCCAAATGACATCCTCTCGTCCATAGAGGATTCAATGCCATATAATCTTTTACGGTGCAGTTAGTTCTGATATCATTGGAAACCTTGGCTTTCCAATACACCATCTGCTCTGCGATTACTTCCAGAGCTGGATCGATGAGGACCACTGAAGTAGGCTTGGTTTTTGGCAGGTATTTGAGTAGCGATAATACCACGAGCGCGCCCAATGCGTGGCCGATGACGATATCATATTCAGCAGCTTGAAGGTATGGCAAGAGGTCATCTGCCAATGTCTGGATTTGGAAGTCAACTCCAGGCTTCCTGAGAGCATGTCCAAGAAGGCTCGGAGCAATAACTAAGTATCCTATGATCATCGGACGGGACACCGGGGACAGTGGCGGCCAGTGCCGCGTCAAAATAGCCACGCCCCTCTCAAACAAGTTGTCACAACAATCATCCTGCTCTAAACCTCACCGGCACCATTCAGTCTTTTACATAAATCCCGCGTCCCGTCAACTACAAGAAACACATGTGCATCATAAAAGCGGTCCTTCTCGTCCAAGTATTACATTCCAAGAAATACCCTTGTGACACAAGCTCCAAATGATATCATTCCTCGGGATCCCGCTAGCTTCAAGGAACAGCATCGTCCATTCGACCGACACCTCCGTCTGCTGTCCATTCTCTGGGACGCAAATCACATATTCTGAAGTACACGATAAAAGTGAAAGAGAACGACGAGGAAAAGATTATTATTATTTTGTTAAGAGATGAACATAGGCAGCAGCGAGGATGAGCTTTGAGCTTTGGTTTTCGATTAATGATGACGTTCATGTTTGACTTCTCCTACATCGAGGTAATTTATAGTGATTGTTTATACATGATGTTGGGATCACGCAAGCCCTTACTTACTGCCCATTGTCTTGCTCTTCGATATTCCTCAGCGCTTCTTCGACAATCACCTCCGGGAACTCATACTGTATCCAGTGCGAGGCATTCGAAACGATCACTGTTCTAATGTCTTTGAATTTTGCGACACATTCCAGCTTGGAAGGGTCAGCGACCAGAATCGTCAATGCGGCAGCAGCAGGCTTGTCGGCGATCAGATGCGAAAATGACCATGGCACATTGCCCTGTAACAATTCAAACCATCAGCACCGTTGATTCTGGAATGCCACTCGTAAACACTGACATCGATGTGATCATGAGAGTTTGTTGATCTTCCAACAGTATGGGTCCCCAACACTCTCCAGATGGCATCTTCTCTTGTCCATAGAGGATTCAATGCCATATAATCTTCTGCAGTGGGGTTGGTTCTGGCATCTTCGGAATACTTAACTCTCCTATCCACCATCTGCTCTGCGGTCACCTCCAGAGATGGGTCGATGAGGACCACTGAAGTAGGCTTGGTTTTTGGCAGGGACTTGAGAAGCGATAATACCACGAGCGCGCCCATTGAGTGACCAATGATGATATCATACTCAGCAGCCTGGAAATAGGGCAAGAGTTCGTCTGCCAATGTCTGGACTTGGAAGTCAACTCCAGGCTTCCTGAGAGCGTGCCCAAGAAGGTTTGGAGCAATGACCAAGTATCCTACGGTATCAGAATCAATAAATAAGCGCTATCAAAATACTCTAGCAAATAGGACCTTTGGCTGCAAGCGCCGATGCAACACGGTGGAACGTGTGCGAAGAAGAATTTAAACCATGTATAAGGAGTGCTCTCCTGCATGCAGTAGGGGATCCCCACTGACTTGCAGATGGGACGGTGGTCATAGTGAGGTCAAAGATTAATGAGTACTTGATCAAATGATTGCGGCTTTGATAGTAGCAATACTTGGGCGGCTATCATGTCATCAGACAGCAGGAAAGTATTTGACGAACGTCAATCGAAAACAGAATGCAGACATAATGTACGAACAGCGGGCTGGGAAGTTGATTTTTGCAGTACGACATGGAAGAAGAGATTTAAAGCAGTTGAACTTTGCGGGCCGTGCGGTTGGTTGTACTGTTGTAGAGACAAATTTACTAGTATGCATGCTGCAATGCAGTATGTAGTAAAAAAACCCCTCCTTCACACGGTCATGAATTCACAGTTTTGCTAATCAAGTTAGTAGCGGGATTACATTGACGATAACATCCAGGCACCCATATTACATGCAACGACCAATGCCCGAAAGAACTTTGGCATTCAATCTCTCAATGCCACGATGGATGTGCACCAAGAAACAAACTGCGCTGACCTTCGGATCTGCCACCAGCAAAGTGACCTTCACGTTAGTTAATAGTGGGAATGTTTTGCAATAGCCCTAAGGAGTCCAACTTTGCATCACAAAATATCCGCTAAATTTCATAATTAAATACGCCTCTGACGATGCATATCAAGCGCAATTGATACCCAAGTCTTCAGCAATGATCATCGCAGCCCGCTCTCCGATAAGAAGTGCCGTCGAATACGTGTTCTGTGTATATCGTTAACCATACATCAACAAATTATCCCCTGTTGAGTACCCACCGTGCCAACGTTCAACGGCGCAATGGACATATCTGCGACCTTCAGGCTCGACACGCCGTATACATTTAGCCGAGCGTCGACGACTCCTTGATCTGCCTCCGATTTCATGGCACAAGTCCCAAGCTACAAATACAAAGATCAGATGTGAAATCATGAAAGGTTCAGCCGCACACACCGAGTGCCATGCCGTTTGCACTGATGTTTGATTCATTATTTTACCGTGAAATGGAGATGAAAAGCCAGGACTTACCAATGTTGCGGTGGAATTGATTGATCGCCTCGTCATCTTCGGCAGTGTAGACGATGTCAGGCGCATGCAAGTCCACTGGCCCGGAAGCTTCTCTGCATGCTGCAGCGCTTCCCTCTGGGAAATCAGGGTGGCCAGCAGCAACTTCACCTCGGTAGGAAGTCATTCGTCGAAAAATTTCGCGCGTCTTTTTGTACCCGAAGTCAAGAGGAACAATATCGGATGGACTGTGTGGAGTGTCGTAGTCACGCAAAGTGCCCTAAAATGATGTGCATCCACTCACTCGTCTAGGAACCCTGTAGTAAAGTCCATTCCTTCTTTACCATTCTCCGTCACTTTAATATGAACGCTTCCAACAGACACGGGGTAAAGCTATTGAAGAGATTCAGAAAAAACGACGGGGTAGACGGAGAACAATACTGTATAATAACTGGCAGTCATGTAATTGCGAGGAGGAAGGATACCCGAGAGTGGCCTCGAGAGCGGTGGAATATATCTGATTGTCGTGAGCATTACCATATCATCAAAGCTAAGCAATACGCACTCACCGCGCAAAAGGAGCGAATATTGCAACAGCCTTGTCTGAGCGGTCCTGAAAGAACTCCTTCCAGCGTGATTGAAAAGCTGGACCTATGGCCTTTAATTCCTCGTCATCAGGACGCCACTTTATTTTTGAATTGATGCCACTGAGATACCAATCAACACGATACCGGCGGTGATAACTTGCACCAACTTTTGTGCAATCAATGACTTGCCGCTGCTGTTACGTTGTGCAAGGCTGTCTGCATCTGGGTAGTTGTAGGGTGTTGGAATCATGGCCAGAACATGCTTACCCTGTATGATACTCTCCCCGGGCCAGGGGGCGTCCGTGATAACAACCTCGTCGGCAGCCAGGTATGGAACGACGACGAGATTGTGATCTGACCGTCCTAGTAAGCCAAACTCATAGAATAAATGGATAAAAGTGAACCTTGATAATTTTCTCCGACGCCAGGCAAATTCACTAGTGGCTCGATACCGCACCGCTTGAGGATCATCTCGGCACAAATCCCAGACCTTTCCAGAACGGTCGGGGAACCGAACGTCCCAGCAGAGATAACAACAAGTTTTGATGCTCTCACAATACTCGACGACTGATCCGCGTCTGGGCAAGACACTGGGTCGCTGGTGAACTCGACACCTACAGCACGCCTGTCTCTTTCATTTGGAAAGCCCTCAATCGTTTGCTGCGGCTCCGATCTCAGGTGCTCACTTACTCGAAGATGATGCGCTTCACGCGCTTTCCGTCCCAGACGTGTAAATTCGGGTTGTGAGCTTGGTTGTAGATATAGTGGTGGGCCGCGTCCGAACGCCTTCCGGTTGTCCCGTCAATGTACCTTTTCTACATGAGCCAAAAAACCGCCATGGACTACGAGTACATGGACTCACTTTTGACACGGCTGAGACAGAACTGGTCAGTGGTCACATATAAGGATGAAACACCAAAACTCACACTGTATGTATTGCATGTTTCCAAATCATCGGTGTCATCGGCATACTGCCTCTTGTGATAGGTCTTGCCAACCTGGATGAACTCGCCTGAGATACCCAATTCAGGCCTACCGGAGGACACCTTGATAGGTCCGTCGTAGCCGTGGGTTGGACGACCAGGCTGCACCTCATATGTCTCCAGCTATAAAGTGAACGTATAAACAATTTGAACAAATATCCTGAAAACGCATTCGAGACCTTCTTCATGAGGGGAATCAAATTCTCAGATTCCCAACCATTGACTCCCCAATCATCATAGTCCGAAGCTGGTGCACGAGTGTATACCATAGCTGTCTAATTATCAGTCTTGTTCATTGTCGCAAGTATGCTGCGCACAATTTACACATGAGCCTCCACCAACGCAACGGCCGCAGGGAACGATCGGTACACGGTCATTGAGACGAGGAGATGGATTTCCGATGTTGAATGTGACCGTGGTGCTCGTCGGTGCTGTGTTGAAGCGAGATTGAGAGGGTTGCATATGAATAGGTTTATTGAGACTGTGTTGACCCGCTTCCAGAATCAAGATCCTCAGCGAGGGATCATGTGCAGCTAAGCGACCTGCGACAACGCAGGCTGTAGTGCCACCTGTACAGAATTATGCGTGAAGAGGGAAAACCGCCACAAGATGATATTTGCTCACCTCCAGCAAAAATGATATCGAATTCTGACAGGGTTGGATGAAACATTAATATGGAGTGTAATGCTGCTAATGAGTTCGACGGGGATTGATGGATCACGAGTAACGAGAGATGAGTGAGGGGGAGTGAACTCACTGAAGTCTACAGAAGGTAAGGAGAGGCTTTATATCTAAGTGAGTGGTCTCAAGAACGAAGAGGCTCAGACTAGGAACGAGAACGAGACTTGGTATTGGATCAAAAGACTAAGGAGGTATTCGGCGGGGAGATGGAGAATCAAAGGGGAACGTGTATGTAGCAAGGAGTGATTGCGTTTGTAAAAGAAAAGGACGAGTACGTACGAGAGTGGTATCGATAGTCATATCTTGATATTAAGTGGCGGTACAAGTAGTAGTCAGCGGAGTGGTACTTGGAACCGGTACAAAGGGAAGTCCATAGCCGGCAGTACAAATGGGATTCCGTAGCCAGCGGAGTGACATTGACCTTACAGGAGGGTTACCTTTAGGCCGGCTTCCATCTTATAATCATTTCACCCAAGTGAATTCATCGGTAGTTGACGCCCATTGGGGACTGGCAACACGTCACGATCAAGACCGCGATGAGTCTATGACTGAGGATAATGACTGCTTTCACTAGGCCACGTCGTAGCCTAGTAATCGGAACCTGCATTAGTGAGTCCATGATACGGTAGTCATGGGACCTATCGAGTACCTTCGGTCGGCTCTTCGACGATATACTGTATTTACAGTAGCAGTATTGGCACCAAATGTGAACACATTTACACGAATGTCTCCAATTTCTGAAGTGGCGATGAATCCGTCGTAGCGCCAGAAATTCATTTTGTCGATCTGATACCTGCTTCCATTTTGAAGACCAACAACGCCGTGAAATGAAGCAGAGGTCGCCATTGTAGTGAGGCCTTCGAGACAGAACCATGAATAACGCGGTGGACGGAAAGAGCCGTGAAGAGGAGACACAAAGTTGAAAGCATGACGTGGCGGACGCAAACGCCCCCGTGCATATATTAGCATCATGTAAGCCTTTACTGCTCGTTGTCCTACTCTTCGATATTCCTCAGTGCCTCTTCAACAATCACTTCCGGGAACTCATACTGTATCCAGTGCGAGGCATCCGAAACGATCACTGTTCTAATGTCTTTGAATTTTGCGACACATTCCAGCTTGGAAGGGTCAGCGACCAGAATCGTCAATGCGGCAGCAGCAGGCTTGTCGGCGATCAGATGCGAAAATGACCATGGCGCGTTGCCCTGTAACAATTCAAACCATCAGCACCGTTGATTCTGGAATGCCACTCGCAAATACTGACATCGATGTGATCATCGGAGTTCGTTGATCTTCCAATATGGGTCCCCAACACTCTCCAAATGGCATCTTCTCTTGTCCATAGAGGATTCAATGCCATATAATCTTCTGCAGTAGGGTTGGTTCTGACATCGTTGGAAAACCTAACCTTCGCGACCATCATCTGCTCTGCGGTCAACTCCAGAGATGGGTCGACGAGGACCACTGAAGTAGGCTTGGTTCTTGGCAGGTACTTGAGAAGCGATAATACCACGAGCGCGCCCATTGAGTGACCAATGATGATATCATACTCAGCAGCCTGGAAATAGGGCAAGAGTTCGTCTGCCAATGTCTGGACTTGGAAGTCTACTCCAGGCTTCCTGAGAGCATGTCCAAGCAGGTTTGGAGCAACGACCAAGTATCCTACGGTATCAGAATCAATAGATAAGCGCTATCAAAATGCTCAAGCGAAGAGGACCTTTGGCTGCAAGCGCCGATGCAACACGGTGGAACGTGTGCGAAGAAGAATTTAAACCATGTATAAGGAGTGCTCTCCTGCATGCAGTAGGGGATCCCCATTGACTTGCAGACGGGACGGTGGTCATAGTGAGGTCAAAGATTAATGAGTACTTGATCAAATGATTGCGGCTTTATTAGTAGCAATACTTGGGCGGCTATCATGTCATCAGACAGCAGGAAAGTATTTGACGAACGTCAATCGAAAACAAAATGCAGATCATGATGTACGAACAACGGACTGGGAAGTTGATTTTTGCAGTACGACATGGAAGAAGTAGCAAAAAATCCCTTCTCCTTCACACGGTTGAATTCACAGCTCTGCTCTTCACTTGAAGTTGGTAGCGGGATTACATCCATGATAACATCCAGACGCCTGTATTGAATGCCCCGGAAGAACTTTGACATTCAATCTCTCAATGCCACGAGGAATGTGCTCCAAGAAACAAACCGCGCCGACCTTCGTATCTGCCGAAGATCAGCAAAGTGACCTTCACGTTAGTGGGAATCTTTTTCAATAGCCCACTAAAAGACATTGGCCTGTTGTGCTGTTCTCCACAACGACAAAAAATATCAGCAATGCTTGCCATTTTCACAGCTAAAAAGTTACCAAGAAGATTCCTTCGACAGCAGTGCCATCGCACTGTGGCACATGGTCATTCCCAGCCCGATTAATATACAGTCAAGTCGTGACCAAGCAGGCCTTTCAGCCATATGCTCTTTGGCAGCCCTGACATTCACAGTCTCATGTATTGCAAATTGCATCATCATTCTAAGTGTCTCTAGGCTTGAGGAGGGGGATCTAGGAGTATGACGGTGGTTTCTTTCGTTTCGGGCAAGAATGGCAAGAGCGACAAGGCCACTGTGCCTCCAAAGGCTACAGTCACGTCTTAGGACGTGTTCTTGACAAAGTACGGTCGGAGGTCCTCTGCAAGGGTTGGTGTGCGGTAGCCGCCGGTGCCCCATCTCCATCCGTGCCAAGGGAATTCAGCACAACGACAGACAACCCTGGTATACTGTTGAAAACAGAACATCATCCCAATACTATTATAAAACTTGACGTTGAACAGCAAACCCGGTCCGGGGATCACGACGTGTCTGCCTGAATGTGTTGCTTGAAGTCGTCAGCGATGATAAGCATATCGTACCGACCGCGTGGTTTTGAGTCGGTATCACCAGGCCCAGGCCAGTTGCTCGCGTGCAATGGGTCAAAATTCGAACCAAGGACTAGTATGCACATTGGTTAAAGCAAGTAAAATGAAGACACGGGGTAGGGGGAACAACTCTGAGCGCTGAGGGACCTTGAGAAGTGATACAGAAAGACTAGTCCGGCTAGTGATAGGTACCTTAAGTACCACATGCCGGGTTTCAAACAGTCTGGAAGAAAATAAATAGCGAGTACATGATTGAATGCGACGGTCATGGACAAAAGTAACGCTGCAGAACACCATCCCTTCTCTGCACGACTCACAATTTTGCTCTTGGTAGGGGAATTGCATCCATAATAGCATCCGGACACTCGTATTGAATCCAGTGACCGATACCGGTAAGAACTTTGGTATTTATTCTCTCGATGTCATGAGGGATGGACTCCGGATTTGATACCAGTAAGGTGATCTTGACGTGAGGTGGTAGGTTTTTGAGTAACCCATTGGAAGACCATGGTGTGTTTTGCTGTTCGATGCAAAGGCAGAACCTGTCAGCAATGCCTCCCATTCCAACACCTGAAATATTACCCGAAAAACCTTGACAGTGTTGGTGTCAAACGTTGCGATTCCCAGCGTTCTTAACACGCAGTCACGTCGTGACCAAGCAGGGTTCTCAGCCATGTGCTCTTCCGTAGTTCTGACATTCGCCGTCCAGTCTAAAACCATATTCTGAAAAATGTTGATCTTTTTTTCTTCAAGCTCGAGGGCGGAATCGACGAGTATCATGGTGGTTTCTTTCGTTTTGGGCAAGAACGGCAAGAGTGACAAGGTCACTAGGCATCCAAAAGAATGACCGATGATCACATCGTACGACGTATCCATGGCGAAATATGGTTGAAGGTCTTCTGCGAAGTCGGATATCCGATAGCTGGTGCACTCTCTCCCTCCATGCCCAAGGAGGTTCGGCGCTATGACGAAGAAACCTGATCATCTGTCAGAAAGATCACAACTACAGTATTACAAGCTGACCATCTGCTACCAGCAGCTGAGCGATGCCCTCCCAGGAATTCGAGCACATAGTCATGCCATGAATGAGAAGAGCTCGCCTAGAAGCGGTAGGAAAACCCCACTGGGATGCTGAATGGGACATTTGCACGGTCTTGGTTGGTTGGTTGGTTAGTTGAAGAGGTTCGGCGCTTAGTCCGGCTGTGGAAGGGCGTGGCCGCAGCGTTGAAGAAGTAAACGTAAGAAAAGTGATCACGTCAGGGGGATCTGATAAGGTCAGAAGGCACCCAAGATTAGGTTGGTACGGAACGGACGCGGTCCGCGTCTGAACGTGGGATTCAGGTAGACTCGTAACCAGTCTGACTATGCGTCAATTAGAGATGGTGAGAATTTTTTTATCCATGGTAGTATATGCCAGGCTGGTCACGAGCCTAGGATTCAGGCCGTCGCGATCTGATATGCATTGACGGAGAAGCGAGCAAACTCGGCTCATGAGTCAGCAAGTCGCGAATTCGATTATTCGGGGATGATCAATAGCAACTAAGCAAGTGTATGATTGAATGTGACGGTTGCAGACGAAAACTACGGAGACGTAGAAGCACCATGGGTCGCACGAATGTTGCGAAACACCAGAGTGGGTCACCTAGCATGATCGAATGTAATCTGTGTTTATAACACAGAGAAGTGTATCCCGTACGAAATACGGGGGTAAGACTTGCCAAGAAGCTAGCCCATCTCACAATCAATAGTGGCATTGAGTGAGACGAGACCGAAGGCTGCCATCGAGAAAAATGCATAGGACTATCTAGTGATCATAGCTTGACCAGACACGGACATGAAACGTTCTGGGTATCTCGCCTTGATCCGTGCTGCTAAATCCTCCTCATATATCTGGTCCTGACCCAGCTGATTCCCGAGCGTCAGCCACCTGAAAAGCATCATCGTCAGTGCACAACATATGAAATCGTTCGCTGCCACCCACCCAGGTCGCGTATTGTGCTTTCTTCCGAAAATCTCAATCTTCCTCCCGCCAGGACACATCCTTTCGATCAAACCATACACCTCGTCTGGTTTGCGACTCGTCTCGCGCACTTCGCTCACGATAACGTCAGTGTCGAGTCCGCGGTTTGCCCAAGAGGGGAAAATCAGGTTCCCCGCAGCGTCTGTGCGCGTTTTGACACCGACAAGCATGTGCTCTTTCGTGTGGTTAAGCCAGTGGCCTGTTCGGCCAGTGCGGATCACGCGTTGGAGCTACTGAATATAAGTAAATAGAAGGTTGAGAGGGCTTAAAAGGCATGTACCTGGTTAGTCTTAACCCAAACTACTTCATCGACACGAGTATATCCCCATACACGGAGGCATTCCCGACCGACTTCCATTGCGCGCCCGGTGACCCAAAGGAAGAGCAGTCCTTCATCCTGGAGTGTTGGTATCGGCATGGCACGCATTTCATCGTCGGTCATCGTACCATACGGAAGCTATTCAAAATTCACTCAGACTCACGTAAGGTGGAATGGTCTTATAAGACGCGCACGCTCATGTGTATATCCCATGGTGGGTCTGCCATTATAACGTGGAATTTTCCTAGCACTGAGTAATCAAAACGGCGCAGGTCACAATTGATCCACTGAGGAGGAAGCTGGCCGAACAACGTCAGCGTCTACTATGTCGAGACACATCCACCGTACTTACCACTTGCATATCTCTTCCATGAGGGCCCATCCCCAGCTCAATCTTGAAAGGTTTCTTTAACCTCTGAGTTCTCCATCCATCAATCGAAGCAAGGGGTCCATCCTTCTCGTCCCAATCAATCTCGAAATGCAGATACCGACATGGTGCTTTCTCTTTTCCCCTGCCTCCTGCGCCGAGACCAGACGGCAATGACACGCGCGCCCCAGTGCCAGGTGGGAAAGGAGTAATCGAAGGTGATTGTGAGTATGTCGGCTCAGAGTAGCACGTGTTGAGGTAGGAGCAATGTCCGAGACTGGGGTCTGTGTGCGGTCGAATGAGAGGGCGGAAGTGCAGGAGGTTGCAGAAGGGAGGGTTAGGCGGATTGGAAGGATCAACTTCAGAGCGGGATTTGGCGCACTCTACTTTGGTAATGTAGGTGCAGATCGGTTCGAACCCGCCATTGAGAGACCGAAACTAGTAGTGAATGCTCAACATAACGCAACACATGAATATCAGTAGTACACGTACGCGTTCCGCAAGCAGTCGGCCCTTTGCCGTGCTCTTCTGAAGGATTGCATAGACCTCCTTTAAGTCTTTACTTAAATTTCCTAAGGGGGTGTTCATGGAGATGGAAGAATCATTTTCTCCGTTGAATGATGAGATCTCATCAGGAGTGTTACCAGCAGCAGAGTCTGCATCCTCGTCTATGGGTGCTCGCTTGCGCTTCCGAGGATTGATAGCATCAAGAACACGGGGATTCCCCAGATGGACATCCGTAATATGCAACTCGCCGCCTTCGTGGGACAATAGGATAGAGCCATGATCCCAATTCGATGAGAGGGCCTCGAGTACCCTTTCTACACGGGTTAGATCAGTTAAACGTGGCATTGTGAGGCCTGGGGCGGCGGATTTGGATGGCTTGAAGGATATGAGAGCCAAAAGGAGATCCATTGAAGTTAATGGCGTCGAAATTCTGCCTGAGGTTAGGCAGTCCTGCAAGCCTGTTGATACCAGGTGTGACAGTTCATCATCGGTCATGATGACAAGTGTGTGATGGCGAACAGTTGTGTGATGGTGAACAGCTGTGTGAGGAGTGATTAGTGGACGATTCCCAGAATGGGCATAGAAAGAAAACCCGTCTACCAAAGAAAATACAAAATTCTGTTAGCGCCACCTTGAGATTCCCTTAGTTGGGTAGCGACAGAGGGTAACTCAAGCAGACAACGCCCTCGCCTTTTACTAGGGCGTTCCGTGGGTTGCCCTCGCTTCAATGTCGCATAGCCAATTTTTCAGCTCTCAGCTTGACCTGAGCATGTAACCTTTCAAAGGTTAAGTTCCTCTTTTATTTTATTTTTGATAGAGTCGGGACTCACTGGCAAGCAGTAGTACTTATCTGCTTTTTATCCAATGCATTATGATCCAACTCACAGAATGGCAAAGTGATAGGCTTGCCTCTAGAGTACGAAAGGTGAGGGTTATTTATTTGGTGGGGCCAGCGTTTCCCGCCGTCATCATTTACTTATTCAAGTTGCTTGACATGCCTAATTCTCGCTTCTAAGCCGTCATCATTCTCGTCCTGTCTACTTTCAGTGCTGTCGGTGCGTGTTAGATTGCAAGTATCAGTGGTTGCCTGAGCCTGATGGATGGCGTCTCCCAAGAAGGTCACCTGAGATGATATGATTGAGTTCAATATCTGCCTGACTGGTCACGGTGGACACCCGAGAATGGATCCGACCTGTACAGATCGCTCTTCCTACATACATTTCCTGTCTTCATTCTACTCGCCCTCAGTACTTTAAGTGAAAGACTGAGCTCATGACATGCTAACCTCTTCAGAGTCAAGGTTCCCACCAAGCTTCACTACCCGCAAAGATCTCCGAATACGTCGAGTTATCCGAGTACTATGTCCACATCCATTTCAGCGTCCTACTGGGGTTCCCCTACCGCTTCTAAACGCGCTCTGCTCATCCATGGGCTAACGGTTCAGGCATCCCGGTTCACCGAAGTTCTCACGGCTTCTTCAAATGTTCGTGCGCTCAGCGCCGCTCACAACCGACGTCAAATTCGAGATTGCGCCTAATTTCGATTCCGATGTTTTGATTGGGATGGAATGATATTCGTTTGTATGGTCGGAGACCAAGTATATCCCTCCAACAGGATAGTGTCATGAGATGACACTGATGTAGAAGTGACAGGCCTGCCTGTGAATCACAACTTTCCGTGAAGGAGTCATGAAGATAAGATGCCGTAATGATTCTTCTCATGGGATGAACGTATCTTCGCTATGTCGATATATGACGGATCGCAACATTGGTGGCTGCCCGACACATTCAGATGCGGGCCGTTGAACCAGGGGTCCCAAGGGCAGGAGCTACGCACCAAGGGCCCTATCGGCCCTTTCCACAGCACGTAGACTAGATTTCACCGTGACAATGGCGTCTATCATCATCTGAGCTTGTCTGCCTTGCTCTGGGCCTAGGCCGCTGGCCCTGCCCCACCGTCCTCCAAGTCTGATTGACAGTATCTCTCAAGCATGTCAATAGCCATTGAAGTGCATCGGGTACGTATGATTTGCTCACACTTTTCCTGTGAGATACGCCTTAGCTCTGTACTCACACCCTCAGTATTTAAATTGAAGACTGAGCTCACGAGTTCTTCGTTCCCACCCGCTCCCAACGATCTCTGAAAACAACCAAGTCATCCGAGTATGAGCACGTCCATGTCCGCGGCACACTGGGGTTCCCCTATTGCTTCCAAACGCGCTCTGCTCATTCATGGGCTGACTATGTCCTCGAAATCATGGGAGGGCATCGCTCAGCTATTAGTAGCAGAAGGTAAGGTTTTGTGATATTATGGTGATGATGCTCTGTTTTAACTGGTTATCCAGGGTTCTTCGTCGTTGCGCCGAATCTTCTCGGGCATGCATGGAGACGGGGAACCGATTATCGTATATCCACCCTTGCAGAGGACCTTCGACCATATTTCGCCATGGACACGTCCTACGACGTGATTATAGGTCATTCTCTTGGTGGTTTAGTGACCTTGTCACTCTTGCCATTCTTGCCCAAGACGAAAGAAACCACCGTCATACTCGTTGATCCCCCCCTCGAGCGTACGGGGGAGCAGTTCAACAAGAGTAAAAACAGGTTTTTGAAGGAGATTGAGGATGTCAAAACTGCTGACGAGCACATGGCTGAGCATCCTACTTGGTCTCGGGGTGACAGCATGTCAAGAGCGCTAGGAGTCTACATGTGCGATCGCACTGTTGTTGAGGGGATATTTGAGGTAATATTTCTTGTGTCGAAATGGGCAGCCTTACTGACAATTTTACCACTGCCGTGAACAGCATAACACGCCTTGGTCTTTCAGCGGCCTGTTGAAAAACATCCCACCTCACGTGAAGATCGCCTTATTGACATCAGATCCGGAGCGGGGTGGCGTTTGTCATTTGGAGCACGTCCCTCGTAACGTGAAAACCAAAGTTTTTATCGGAATTGGCCACTGGATTCAATACGAGTGTCTGGGTGCTATCATGGATGAAGTTCCGCTACCCAGAGCAAAAATTTGAGCCGAGCACTTGAAAAGAGATGGGTTTCCGCGGCGCGGTTTTCGTCTGCAATCATCCCATTCAGATACACTTGCTATTGATATTCTCCCAGACTATGTTGCCCGAATTACCCATTTTTGCGACAATTGCAAAGTTCCCTCTCACCAGTGACCAGTATGAATATCTATCAACTTGCTCCCAAATCGTCTACCAAGCTCGTTATATATTGTACATTGTACGCTGGCCCCCTCTGCGGAGGTGCACGTTTCCCCACTCGTGTTGGGGACAAATAGCACCGATATGAAATGTGTGCAACTGACAAGGCGTCCTCAGTGAAGCTGCTCGACGCATATTTCGACCTGCTAGATTTCTGCTAGACGAGGCTTCAACTCAGAGAACGGCTATCTTCATTCGTTTATATGATCTGTCCAGGGGAGACCAAGTATATTCCTCCAACAAGATAGGGTCACACCTGGACAAACTACCCAGTTCAGTGCCGCCTGCACGATACGAGCAAGTACTAATCTGCCTCGGTTGATACAACGGGCGAGATGACACTGATGTGACATGGCAGGTCTGTCCCTAGATCACGATCCGCGAAGGAGCCGTGAGGATAAGATGCCATATTCTTCTTATGTGATGAACGTTTCTTCATTGACATTACTTGTTGAGCGACATGCCTCACTCTCGTAAGCAGCCTCATCATCATCCTTTTTCGGTCTGTTTCCAGTGCTCTGTCGATACGTGTTAGATCGCAACATTTGTGGCCGCCCGGCACATTCAGATGCGGGCCGTCCTCCGAAACTGATTGGCTGCATATCAAATGTGTCGGGGACCCGGGGTCGTATGACTTATCACCACGGTACTCTTTCTGTGAGATACGCCTTGGTCCTGTGCTCACACCCTCAGTATTTTAAGTGAAGACTGAGCTCATGAGTTCTTAACATCTTTGTTCCCACCCGCTCGCAACAATCTCAGGTCATCCGAGATGAGTACGTCCATGTCCGCGACACACTGGGGTTCCCCTATTGCTCCCAAACGCGCTCTGCTCATCCATGGGCTGACTATGTCCTCGCAATCATGGGAGGGCATTGCTCAGCTATTAGTAGCAGAAGGTCAGGTTTTGTGACATCATGGTGATGATGCTCTGTTTTGACAGGTTATTCAGGGTTCTTCGTCGTCGCGCCAAATCTTCTCGGGCATGCATGGAGACGAGGAGGTGATTATCGTGTGTCCACCCTTGCAGAGGACCTTCGACCGTATTTCGCCGTGGACATGTCCTACGACGTAATTATAGGACATTCTCTTGGGGGCATAGTGGCTGTATCGCTCTTCCCATTCTTACCCAAGACAAAAGAAACCACCGTCATACTCGCTGATCCCCCCCTCGAGCTTACGGTGGAGCAATTCCAACAGGGCAAAAACAGGTTTTTGAAGGAGATTGAGGATGCCAAAACTGCTGACGAGCACATGGCTGAGAACTCTGCTTGGTCTCGAGGGTGACAGCATGCTAAGAGCGCTAGGAGTCTACATGTGCGATCGCACCGTCGTCAAAGGGATATTTGAGGTGATATTTCTCGTGTCGAAATTAGAAAGCATCGCTGACAAGTTTACCGCTGCTGTGAACAGCATAACAAGCCATATGCTTTCGGCGGCCGGTTGAAAAACATCCCGCCTCACGTGAAGGTCGCCTTGTTGGTATCTGATCCGGGGTTTGGGTCTGTTTGTCATTTGGAGCGCATCCCTGTTGACGAGGCGAGATTGAATGTAAAAGTTCTTAACGGAATTGGTCACTGGATCCAATACGAGCTTCCGAGTGCTATCATGGATGAAATTCCCCTACCAAGAGCAAAACTGTGAGCCGTGTAAGGAAGGGATGGTGATGTGCGGCAAACTTTGTGTGTAAACCTATATTCAAATGTATAATCACTCTTCTTGATGAACTCGCCCCAAGATTGCTTGGGAAATCTAGGTTTACGGTGTATGAGCACTATTTAGTCCATGATAATGTCACAAGAAATACCAGCATAGAGTGAAACACTCGAGTAGCGTGTAGCTAGCTAGGGGTTCAGCATAGTGACCTGCACCGAGCTAGTCTCCCGTCCGATAGAAGGAAGACAGTCGTTCCTTCCATCGCGCTGAGCCAGTGGAAAAGAATAATCGGGGTGCAGAAACAAAGCGCTGCATTTCTGAGCAACACCGCTCCCAGAGTTCAATGGCAGGCCCATCAGCAAGACGTCAGCCCCCCAGTGATCCGAACTGAAGAAAAATACGACGTTACAGCGATTTGTATCTGATTGCAAAAGGTCTGGATGGTTTCCCGGGTAGAATAAACGTCTTACGTACCGGATGGGTATCGGCATGTGCGACTCAGAGATGACGGACGCGTTCGGAGAACAGTTGGCTAGGGAGAGGCAGATGTACGATCTGAGGCGCAATTCAGCGTATGATATCGTTAATAGCCAGGTAGTAAAAATGGGGATTAAGATTGTTGCTGACTAGATGTGATTCGTGATCAGACATGATGCATGAGGTCTCGAGGCTTGGACGCTTCAGCTACACAGCCTATACAACAAGCTGTAAAGCAATCACGAGAATGCCACGCGTAAGACGTACCAGCTCGAACTTCCAGTGTACTCAACTCTGACTTGAACTAAACGCTCATTGTGTCTTTGTGTCGAGACCCGCTAAGAACCATATCGTGGTAAGTGATGATTTTGAACTTTGTTGGATGAAGGCTAAGACGGCGATGCACTCAACGATTATGTCTTCATTCATTGCCGGGACGCATGGTATATCAGAGATAACGCCCCGCCAGAAATTCAAAGGATACACCGATTGGATCAATAGCGTCATACATCTACCAGGCGCCTGGCGAACAGCGGATGACGACTTGTCTGCATGACGGCTCGCTGCGGGTATGGAACTTGAAGAGTGGAAAACAGATAGGAGAGGACTGGAGGAACGGAGACTCGCTTGAGGGAGAAAGTGAGGTGAGCTGAGGATAATGTTATTTGCGACTGCTGGATGGCACGGGTCCTCGACTGGTTCCCCAGGGACACGAAGACAGGCGAGCTTGTCGAAATTTGGTTATATAATTGCCTGGCTTGGACCCTAGATGGAAAAACACTTATCTCCGTGTCACACGATCAGCCAATTAATAGGACATGGAGTACTACCCCCTGCAAGCAGATCGCAGTGCTGGATGAGTACACCGACATCGTCTATGCCATTGCGATATCTCCGAATGGCCCCATCCTCGCAAGCGCATCGGCCGATGAGACAGCACGACTATGGAACCTCGACAACGGCCGGCTCGTCGGTTCGCCCCTCCACCATGCTAACTTGAATGCAGTATCCTGTGTGTCGTTTTCGGCAGATGGCAAGTTACTAACCACTGGTTGCCATGACCACAATGCGTACATATGGGATGTTCATGAGAAGCTGGCCTCGGTGACCTTCTGTTGGACCAGCCTGAGCACTACAAGTCTGAATTGGCACTCGCTGTACGTGAAACTTTCGTTAACAATTCTCGTTGCATTTAAAGCTTATGCATTCTAGGATAATGCTACACGACGTCCTGTCCGTCAGCCAATCAAAGTCTCCTATCGGCCACCCCGAGGTTTTTTTGACGACCCACCAAACCATGCTCATGTACGTCGTTCGTTAATATTCAGTAATGTTTTCATCACCTTCACGTTCTCAGTTGTCTGCACGACACCACCTCTACCCTCTATCACCACCATCACACGGAAGCACCCTTCGTGACCGATTTTATCTTTATTCCGCTCCATACACCCAGGTGCTCACGATACGTCATCCCAACCCCGCCTTTTCCACTGGGTTCGAAATCGTCTCTCTGCCACAACAAGCAGTTTAGATATCGAGCTGCCTGGGCGTTCCTCAGCAATCATTGACGTCCCGTATGCCAAGGGCAAACGTGTATGTTCCTATCTCTGCATCTCGAATATTCAGTTCCACCTGATCTTATTTTCTTCATCTCGGATGTTCGAACCCCACTACATATCACGCAGGGAAATGCTTGTGCAAGAGAGAGACGGAGGTTACTGATACGAAAAAATACTAGTGCAGGAAGCTTACGTCCTCCCAATTGCACTATCACGCTGGAATCCAGCAGCGCAGCTCAAGCCCAGTCGGCCCCGCAACCACATGCTGCTGTCTCCGCCTCCACCGTACCTCCCGTTGTCGCTAATACAACTTTGAGCACTAATCCGATAGAACACGCTGGTCGCTGGACTCGCTTCTGGCTCTTTATCTGTTGTACCTCTCCTGAGTATACCGATGGTCATCATTAATGTACCAGTGATCTCTGACATTCCATGATTTTATCTCATCACATACATTAATGGAGGTTTATCGCATACTTGATACAAGGTTCGGGACCTCATGTGGAGCCGCTCATGTACCACCGCTCTCTGCCTCTCCTTGATTTAAAACTAAATATCATGATTGGCTGGTGCGAGCCATACCCCACCCCGAAAATATGCAGGTCAGAGATGTGCAGAATCACTAGACAGGTGTAAATTTTATAGCAAGCCGAAGACACCCTGCGGAGCTGAAATTTAGCACTGCCGCGGGCGCGACTCTGCAACTTGGTGATACATCCAACCATGATCGATCGATCGGTGACTTTATTCATTTCCTACGCTCTCGTGCTTCACCGATCTCCCTTTACCCCCTCCAAGTTGGAACCGACCAAACCACATCTGCGTCCATTTCTCTAGTCGACTCATGGGTTCCCCAGGCGGGCTTTTCTCATTATGATGGAAGGCATGGTTGTATCCTCGCCGTGATTTACGAGAGGACTTCGTTGAGCCATTAATTGGCAGCAGAAGGTCTATGTTATAGTGATGGTGATTTTTAAGAGATCCTACTGATCAAGGTTCTTAGTCATTGTTCCGAATGTCCTTAGGGATGCATGGAGACCGTGTGCGGACTATCGCATACAGAGGACCTCTGAGCTCCTCCAGGCGTATTTTGTCATGAACATGTCCTACGACGTGACCACGGAAGCACCGCGGTGACCTTTTCGTTCTGTCATCCCTTGATTATTCGTGCCTGCCTCGAACCGTTGTCATTTGTTTTACTTACACATTGCATGATCCCTAGTGCACAAAATCTATACACAAAATCGTGTATGCGTGAAAATATACGTACTAAATTGAACAAGCGTCCCTGAATAGACATCAACTAAATAAACCAACCCATGCTGCGTAATTAAATTATCATGACCGCGAGGCGGCGAAGAGATACAGCTGCTCTCCGGCATCGTCGAGCTCGGCGACGAGGAGCTCGTTCACAGCCGTTGGATTATCCAGATACACTGAGGAAACTGGATCAGACGGCTGAAAGAGAAATGCAAGACGGAAAACTTACCGTGGTGACCGGCGTATGGTATATTATACATCCTGCTCTGATGATTACCAGCTTTGCGTAAATTCTCGAGGGACTGCAGTCCGCCTTGCGGGTCCATCCAATCATGCTCGCCGTCTAAAAGAGATAGTGAGGGATAACTTAAGGACAAAGCTAAAGTGGTACATACAAATGAAGGTTATTGGCAATTTGAGCGCAGCTATTCTATCGACAAGTGGCATACGAGCATGAGCGTAGGGCGCAAGGATATGAGCTAGGTGAAATCCTATCAGGTTAGGGCCTAAAATCGAAAGAGCAGAACTTACATATGCAATACTCTCCCGAGCCTTTAGAAAGTGTGATATTTAAGATGTAATCATGCATATCGCGCGTTTCATCTTCTGTCAAACCGGAGAAACGACGACTTGAGTACTGCATGGAGCGGAAATGTCAGTATCCCAGTATACTTGATAATATCATACTCCACACCTTTCCTACAAGCATAGGACCCCAGAAAAGGGTCGAGCGTACAACTTGGAATGGACTCCAACCCTCCTCCCATAGGTATGTGAGCAGTCTTCTTGAACGGCTCTCTTTCTCCTTGATAGCCTTCTGCTCTTCTCGTATCTGTCTAACACCCCCAGTGGATGCAGCGACCGCAGAATGGCTCGTCGATATCGTGCTTCGTGAGTCACCTTCATCAGTTAGTTCGCGCGAAGGCATGGTAAGGTTATTTGGATCACGAGGAACACCAGCAGGGGAGAGAAGAATGAGCTTGTGTACACGGGTGGGGTACCGCAGTGCATAGACAGCACTGAAATAAGCGCCAAGCGAGTGTCCGATTAGCGTCATCTTCTCGAGGCCCATCTTTGCTCGCCACTCCTCTAGCGAATCAACGAAGAAGGACTCGGCTTCATGCACACGCCCGGAGATGTCATCCCGCTTTGCTTTGACGGTGAAGGGTACGCGGGCGGAACGGCCCATGCCTAGCCAGTCCACAGCGAAGACGTCAGTGCCGCGGTGCCCTGCCCATTGTGCGAGTGCGGGGAAATTACGAAAGAAAAAACCAA
This sequence comes from Suillus subalutaceus, assembly GCF_016647625.1. Taxonomy (NCBI): domain Eukaryota; kingdom Fungi; phylum Basidiomycota; class Agaricomycetes; order Boletales; family Suillaceae; genus Suillus; species Suillus subalutaceus. Next base: position 533,257 of record NW_024540253.1, on the reverse strand, counting down.
GACCTGCACCATATCCATGAAGGACTACGGCTGGGGGCGGTGCAGTCGGCGAAGGATTTGTGGACTTGATTGATAAGGTGTTCAGGAAGTGCTTCGGTGCCGCAAGCTGCACACGCTCCCTGTGTGCAATGACGGGACTGTCATTGGTTGAGGAAGCCATCTGCTCTGGCTGGAAGAACGGAAGTCGCCTATAATGATGTCATACGCATGCTTTCAATGCATGGGGGTATGTTGCATACCTCAGTAGTCGTTCCTCGGACGCAGTACCCTGCTTGTCTCCAGCAGCCCACCTGGCTCGGATCGTCAGGGTCGAACAGCAGCGTATATTAGCCTTCCTTTCACTCACCAACTCTTCAAGCTCGCCGTGAATGTGAGAGGTATATCCTTAGCCGGGGGAAGTGGGAGGAAGGCGGATGAAGTACTAGTTGGTATTGAAGCTGACATGGCACCTGCTTGCCTACGGAGAAGGTTGATCGCTGAAATGGTGAAAGATGTAAGAATGGAGAGGAACAGGTTATTGTGGAGAAGGGCTTGCGTGTTGTCTAATGTAATTATATTATGAGGCAGTCGCCCTGCCGCTACCACGACGCGTCCAGAGTAATGACAAATGCCGTGGACCGGCTGCACTACCCGGGTTTTAAACTCCGATTCTATTTATGACCTCCAACTTAATTCATCGTCTTCATCTCTGGAACGTCATGTACAACGGTATCGGATTAACCACTCCCCGGGGAAGGTGCGTTGTTTTCGGCCACAGTCGAATTCATCATACTGATTACATATCATAGCGGCACAAATGGCTATGTTATGCGTAACCTCTCGGCACTTCGTGTGCACGAGACTGCCGCAGATCGAGCTGCTGCCTGGGACGTAGCACCCCCAAAGCACAGGGAACCGGATGAAGCTATTTTGGAACACGAGAGAAAGAGAAAGGTTGAAGTCAAATGTCTGGAGCTGCAACTACAGCTCGAAGATGATGGGTGTGTAGACTTGAAATGTTTGCATTAACGATGCTCTGACTTTCTTTTCAACAGTCTGGATGAAGCAACCATTGAAACGCGAGTTGACGAACTTCGCACAACTTTAAACAAGGATTTGGCATCACTCACTCCATCCGCAAAAAAATTGAAACCATCCGATACGCATGGTATTGCAGCTGCCAAAAAGGCTGAACTCGACAAAATGGCCCGAGCTCTGGGCACGAGAAGTAACTACACGGAGGGTGATGCATTTGACCGAGAGAAGCAGGAAGAAAATAAGATGCGTCGTATGGTCGAGCGAGAGGAGCGCGAGAGGAAGCGTGAGGAAGACAAGTCGAAATGGTTGGAGCAAAAGCAGAAGTGGGAGGCAGATAAGAGAGAGCGTGATCGCTTGCGTCGGAGGGAGGAAGATAGGATAAGGAGAGAGAAAGAGGAGACCGGCCGAAGGAAGGAGAGAATGCCCCCTCCTCCCGTTCCTGCATTCAGGGATCGGCCAAGAGATTTTCGTGGAGAGCGTGAGCGCAGGAGCCGAAGCCCGCGACGTGAAAGAGACATTCGACGCCGCAGGTCACCTTCTCGGTCTCCTCCGCCTCGTCGGCGCTCTCCGTCTCCTGTGCAGTCCAAAAGGTCTCGTTCCCCCGACCGACCAGGCTATCGGCGTTCTGGGTCTGTAACACCACCAATAAGGCGATCACCGCCTCCTGCACATCCCCGCCGCTCGCGTGAGCGTTCAGAATCACCCCCTCGCCGTGGCCGCGATCGCTCAGAAACACCACCCCGCCGACGTGGGTGGGATATGTCAGAATCTCCACCTGGGAAAGACCGCGAGCTGTCACCACCTCCTCCCCGTAATGGAAGCGACCAAGATCGTGGGAGAAATACCTCTCGATCACCGCGACCTACAGGACGCGGTCGCTCAGCTTCTTCGGATTCATCCATGTCTGTGAGCACGGGACGCAGCCGCTCCAGAGATTGAGATGCACCCAGAATATTCTGAAATCTGTTGTTTGTCCGGATGTTGTGAGGCTTTTGCCCACTTTGCTCCTGCTTTGTATTCCAATTTGTACAAAATTTGTGCTGCTATCATCACGCATGCAGTGATTGGTGTTCCTTTTTCGAGTGCTGTTGTAATAGGTTGTAATGCTATTGGCTTTCAACTGTTTGTTTGTATGCTGACCCCTGGGCCCTGGCCCTATGAATCAACGCTGACAGCTAGCCGGCTCTCCTTCACTTCCCCTGCCATAATTGTGCCGGACTAGTAGCAGTACTGCTGTTGGTCAGAGTCGGACGAGCTCGGACGTTGTGCATGTGACTCATATAGGACTGCTCAGCGATTAATTTGTGTGGTTGCTGTGGTTTTTTCTCTTCCTTTACACTCTTCTCGAATCTATCATTACTCTGAGAGTTGGTCCAACTTGATCACAAGCATCCATGCACTCCACTGCGCGTTTGACTCATCTGTCGAGTCCTCTCCCAGTTACCCGGCTGCAAATTTTGGCTCGAGGCTCCAGTGCGACCCCATTAGCAGCACCCAGGCGATATGCTTCAAATGCTGTATCTGAGGTACGCCAGCCTATGTTTTGTAACTTCTGTTTACAAAATGCAAAGAGGCGTAGCTTCCAACATCCCCGAGCACACGCTACTTGAAGCCTATATATGACTTTTCTGCACATACACAATCCTCTGCAACGAAAAGTACTATAGCGCTTGGCGATGAATACCTCCTTCCTGTCTACGCACGTCCTCCGTTCGTGCTTTCACATGGACGTGGTAGCTGGGTCTGGGACGCAGATGGCCGAAAATTTCTTGATTTCAGCGCAGGCATCGCAGTGAACGCATTGGGACATGCGGATCCAGGTGTCTCAGAGGTGAGTAATCCCTACATTTTGAACGTTCTTTTCCATTATGGATGAGACCGTCCATTACGATAGGAACTTACACTATACCATCATAGGTGCTACAGCAGCAATCATCGACCCTTCTCCATACCTCAAATGTATACTACCATGAGTGGGCGCCAAAGCTGGCGCAGCTTCTGGTGACGCTCACTAACAAAGAAGGTGGACTAGGCTACGCCACTGGCGGTACCTCTCCATCTTCTTCAGCCGCTAAGCAAGGGGCCAAGGTTTTTCTTCGCCAACTCAGGCACCGAAGCGAATGAAGGCGCTTTGAAGATAGCTCGCAAAGTTGGAAAGGACCGCTGGGCCGCGGCCACTGGTGGAAAAGTTGATGACGTATCGTGTCCTAAAACGCGTATCGTGTGCTTTGAGAACTCTTTCCATGGTCGAAGTATGGGTGCCCTGAGTGTCACTTCGACGGAGAAATACCAGCTACCCTTTCGACCACTGATACCTGGAGTCAGCGTTGGCAAGCTCAATGATCTGGAATGCCTCCATAGGCTTATCACTGATGATACCTGTGCGGTTATTGTCGAGCCCATACAGGGAGAGGGAGGCGCCACTGCCGCAACCGAAGAATGGTTGAGGGCTTTGCGAAAGCGCTGTGACGAGACAGGAACAGTGTTGATCTTTGATGAAATTCAAGTTCGTTTTACTTTGTAACATTTTCGCACACTGCGTTCTGATTGAACTGCATTGCAGTGCGGCCTGTACAGGTCAGGGAATCTTTGGGCACATTCGGCATTTCCAATTGATTGCCATCCTGATGTGATCACGGTGGCGAAACCGCTAGCCAACGGTTATCCAATTGGTGCCGTATTGCTTCGTGATACCATTGCATCAACAATGACACCAGGTAAAAATAACAAATCGTGAGAGTTGCCCGCAGGAGCTGACAGTTGTCGACAGGCACTCACGGGACGACGTTTGGAGGGTCACCCACGGCTTGTGCAGTTGGACATCACGTTCTGAATCGCCTCAGTGATCGTGTGTTCGTGACTCATATGAAAGAGATGAGCGCGTACATGAACAACCGGCTCGAAGTTTTGCCGAAATGGTTCCCAGCCACGTTACAGCCTCACGTGCGCGGTCGTGGTTTCATCCGAGGCCTTGGATTCAATGATGTCTCACATCCTGGAGAAGTAGTGCAGCTAGCGCGAGAGCGTGGTGTGTTCCTGCTGACTGCTGGGAAAGATGCTGTGCGTCTGGTGCCCTCTCTAAATGTCAATAAGGAAGAAGTAGATATAGCTATGGACGTGCTTGAAGGGTGCCTGTCATCTTTGCGGGCTTAAGCTTGAAGTAGTTACTTCGGTTACACTATTAATGCAGTGATTGCGCCAGGGAACTCCACGTCGCATAGCAGAATGGTGAAAGAGGAATAACCACGTGATTCTCACCAGCCAATGGGCGCTTTCCTAATTTCTGATATAAGGTTTCTCACAGTTTCACATCCCCGATCCCATAAATATTGTCCCAGTTTGCGCTCACTATAGGACTTTGCTTGTAAGCATACATATCTGTGCTAGTCTCCATCTTCTGGGTCACTGACCGTTGATTCTCTGTTTCAGATTTGACCATATATTGTGCGAGCTTTTCTCCAGAGCTCCCGGTACTTGAACATGGAAAAGTTTTCTTCGCTGGCTCGTTTCAAGAGTTCCTGCCCGTTTTTGGGCGGGACGAAGACTTCAACCCTTCGCGCCCTTAGCAGCACCATTTCCCCCAGATTCCACTCGATCTCTCAGCTCACTGAGCGAGCCGTGAATTGCCCCATCATGGGTCCGGCCCTAGTAATGCGCTCTACTCAGATGGTTGCTGGTTACGCCAGTATCGCTGGTCAGGCCGACGTCCAGAAAATTCACCACAGCAAAGGTATCTTCCCCGGAACCAGTGTTTCCGATGCGGACATTTCCAAATGCCCCCATGCTTCCGCTGCTCGGGCTGCTGCTCGGATGGCGGATGACCTTGCTGCCGCATCTACTGCGAAGGCACCCGAAATTAGAAAGGAAGTCCCGAGCATGGCCCAGAAGGCCGCTGCTGCCGGATGCCCTTTCCATAAGGCTGCCACTGCTGCAAAGGAACAACCCGTCAAATTGCCTACTGTGACAGAAACCCAGACTGCTCCTGCTACTTCAGATGCCTACAACTATGACAAGTTTTATGCGGCCGAGCTCGAGAAGAAGCACAAGGATCAGTCCTACCGGTACTTCAACAACATTAACCGGCTTGCAACCAAATTTCCAATTGCGCACACTGCGAGTGTCAAGGAAGAAGTCCAAGTATGGTGCGCTAACGACTATTTGGGAATGGGAAATAATCCTGTCGTACTTGAAACCATGCAGTACGTATAGCCTCTGCAATCACCTGATTTGGTCGCAAGCTAACGTTTTTCTCACGCAGTCGGGCATTAGACAAATACGGTGCAGGCGCTGGAGGTACTAGAAACATAGCTGGAAATAGTGCTATGCATCTCAGTCTCGAACGCGAGCTTGCTACCCTTCATCGCAAGGAGTCCGCGCTCGTATTTTCGTCTTGTTATGTCGCCAATGATGCAACTTTATCTACCCTCGGTTCCAAACTTCCTGGTTGCGTTTACTTCTCGGACGCTTCCAATCACGCGTCCATGATACAGGGCATTCGGCACTCCGGTGCGAAGAAGGAGATCTTTAAACACAATGACCTGGACGACCTCGAGGCTAAACTGCAGAAGTATCCGAAGGACAACCCCTAAAATTATCGCTTTTGAGAGTGTTTACTCTATGTGCGGTAGCATCGGGCCTATCAAGGAGATCTGTGATCTGGCTAAGAAGTACGGCGCATTAACTTTCCTTGATGAAGTGCACGCTGTCGGACTTTACGGGCCCCGCGGTGCGGGCGTTGCCGAGCATCTCGACTGGGAATCCCACCAGATGGCCGGTCAAAGTTCCGAGCCAATCAAGGAGAGCGTGATGGATCGTATTGACATGATTACTGGTTAGTCATTATCATACATATCTATCTGACGGGCTCGGCTTACCGTTGGCAGGTACACTCGGCAAGGCATATGGCACTGTTGGCGGATACGTCGCGGGGTCTCGCGATTTCATTGACATGATTCGTTCATACGCACCTGGTTTCATTTTCACTACATCACTGCCTCCCGCTACAGTCGCTGGTGCTCGAGCTTCCGTCATTTACCAGAAGCACCATGTCGGTGATCGAGCATTGAAACAGGTTAATGTTCGCACTGTCAAGGAACGTTTCGCTGCTCTAGACATACCCGTCGTCCCCGGTCCTTCTCACATCGTCCCAGTCTTGGTCGGTGATGCTGGTCTCGCAAAGGCAGCAAGCGACAAACTTCTTCACGAACACGGCATCTATGTTCAGGCAATCAATTTCCCTACCGTCGCTGTGGGTGAAGAGCGTCTTCGGGTCACTGTCACTCCTCGCCACACTGCAGAGCAAATTGATGGCTTGATTAGTGCAATGGACACAGTGTTCACGAAGCTCAACATCAACCGGATCAGCGAATGGGCAAAGTTGGGTGGACGTGCCAATGTTGGTACAGGCAAGGAAAACGTCGGACCCATCTGGAGTAACGCTCAGATCAACACCGCTGGACAACCACAGACGTTGCATGATGAAGACACAGCCTTGGTTGACGTTAATGCAGTTCAGGTTGTTCGGGAGAGCTTTGAGGACCTTTTGGGAGCTGTCGAGTTGAGCGAGACGGAGTTAAAGGTGGAAGCTGCGCTGATGACTGGAGCTGTTGAGCACATTGCTGGGGCATTGCCGAAGAAAGTGAAAGCACCACGGGCTCCCGTCAATCCAATTGACATGCCCATTGCGCCTACTATCGCGGTTTCAGCTTAATGGTTGTTGAGAGACTGTTAAGTATGACCCATATTCCAATGCTAGTATGGTCAACTCCATCATTCTTACTGGACTTGTGTGGCTGTCTGCTCAAGGTACCATGAAGCCCGCAATTCTTGTACTGATGCTTCACATCGCTGCAACGCGCAACGTCAGAGTGAGCTAATCTCACGGTCCATCCGACAAAACACCCAGTAAGCTACGAGCTCTCGTCACTTTGGTCGTGGTAGTGGACCCTCCATTCGAAAGATCACTTGGTAATACGACTGATTCTGGAGTCACAGGATCCGGTGTCTCCAAGGCCACTATAGAATTGCACATCTGTACGAGGTTCTAGAGAAGAACATTATGAGACCAGTCGTCAAACAAGATGACCAAGACATACGTCTCGAATTCCCCCCCTTCACATCTGCGAGATATTTGGTCACTAGGGTAAAATACTTCTCGGGTATCTGGCACAGGAAACTACGATCAGCCAAGCGACAAATTCACAGGAGAAACTCACCATTTCTTCGGACCACAATCTTTTAATCAGCCATATCTGCTTGGCTTTATTAAACTTCCAGTTCGGTGGATCCTCGAATCGTGCATATGCATACGACAACGCTGTAAATCATTATATGCTCAGTAAAAACACATGCGAATTTTGTGACATACCTTTCCGACTTTGATCAGGCAGAGACTCGTCTACACTAGGGTCTGTGGAGGGCAAATCTGGTGGACGGTGGCCTTTCTTTTTTTTGAGCGGTTTGCTATCAGGTGTTTCTCCCGACTGTTCCTCCGCCTTTCTCTTCTTCTTCTTCTTCTGTTGTGACTTTTCTGAGGCAGCCTCTTCTGGTGTTTGGACCTTGGTGTCGTTTGAATGTGCGACCTGTCCATTAAGTGCGTCTCCTTCATGTTGGCCTTCGTCTGAGTGCTTCAGTTTCTTTTTCGTCTTCTCCTTCCTACGTTCGTCACTTCTGTCTTTCAACTTCTCGTGCACCACGTCCTCCGAGTAACTCTTATTCTTCTTTTTCCGCTCCGTATCACTTGTAGTTGTTAAGTTTGCTAGCTGAACATTTTTGGATGCGACATTTCCTGCAGAGGGTGCACTTGAAGGAGATAAGGGATGACTCGCGCTCTGAGAATCTCGTGTCGTAGAAGCCGCTTGACCTTTTAGGGTGGTCATGGACAACGCGTCACTGGTAGCTTCTTTATGCTTTCTCTTCTTCGACTTTACGTGTTCTTGACCGACATCCTTGGCATTAGAGTCCGCGGACCTGGACTTTTTTTGTGATTTGGGCGATGCGTCCCCGATGGCTGTTGCAGGCATGCTGCACAGGACAAGACACGGCTAGGGATGATATCGGAAATAATTACTTCGAATCCGAACAGAGGCACCTGGATCTCTTTGGATCCAAACTGGCTCGCACACGTGATAAGGTCGCCAGCCAAACGCCCCGGAAATAGATTTACACTGCTACTGCTACTACTACAAAGCAAACTGACATACTGATCCCATGGGTCTTACAATATCTTCCCTTTTCACGTCGTTGTCGTCGTTGATACGATGGAGCAAAGACCAAGATGTCCGTATACTCATGCTCGGCCTCGACTCGGCTGGCAAGGTATGTCCACTTGCAAATATGATGTTATTCGGGTTCAAACGGACTGGTGTTTTCGTAGACGACAATCCTGTACCGATTACAGGTGAGTAATGTTGAAAATATATTCAGTGGAGGTCCAAACAAATTTGCAGATTGGAGAAGTAGTTTCTACGATCCCGAGTGAGTATGGCATCATAGGCTTTGTGGGGTTTGAGGCTCACGAGGAACAACCCAGCAATCGGCTTTAATGTAGAGACTGTTCAGGTGTGTTGACGAAGAAAAAATCTGTATCTAACTTTATTGACAATACTATCCAGTATAAAAACATTAAGTTCCAAGTATGGGACCTTGGAGGGCAGTCTAGCATACGGTGTGTACAACTTAATCTCCGTCAGCAATTCCTGAATGGTGCTCGAAGGCCATATTGGCGATGCTACTTCCCAAACACATCTGCCATCATATACGTTATCGATTCTTCGGATCATGCGCGGTTGACGACGTCACGGAGTGAACTGTTGACCATGCTTTCGGAAGACGAACTCAACGGCGTACCACTCCTTGTATTCTGCAATAAGCAAGATGTCGAAGGAGTACTAAAACCTGAAGATATCAGCGAACAACTTGGTCTCGCAGGTCACGAGACGTCAAGACCATGGAGTGTGCGTGGGAGCTGTGCAACAGAGGGGCAAGGTCTGGAGGAAGGATTAGACTGGTCAGTGATATATCTTGTCCCATTTCGACGACATTGACATATTCGAATGACAGGTTGGTGAATGCAATACAGAAAAAGTAGAATATGTGGCCGTCCTCGCGCGCGTACATCTTCGTCGTTTCCTGCATATTCATCTTTGGACAGTGGTATACCCATTGGTACAGCAAGCATAATTGATATTGTACCATAATTCGCGCTATAGATTTGGATGCTGTTTTCCGAAGGATGACTCTATCCCAGCGGACATTTCGAGGTTAAGGGTCCCGTGCTACTACAAGAAGTAAATTGTTTAGATGCTAGAGTTCGGGAGTAGGCAGCGGGACTTCTTGCACCCCCCCCCCCCCCTGGTCTTCCGTGCTATCATATCTTTAATGGGACGTCAACACTTTGGCGGTCAACCGGACTACTTTTTCTCAACACATACGTGAGATTCCGCACCACTGTTCGATTATTTTCTTAACACTTTTAAAGGTCGGTCGTAGTTACTCGGATTTTTTCTAGAATATTCCCCCATCTCAAGGCTCATCTCTTCCCGGATGCATAGGATAGCACGACGGGTACAATATTTAGTGAGTTTTATCTTACTGGTATGAACTTGCAACTGGAAAGTGCGATCCCAGGTGACCCCACAATGTCATCAATATCTTGTTGGCTCTCTCAATCTTGTACCGTGTCCTTGCGCCTTCCCGCGAAACTGCGAACCTGCTAACGACTATACTCTCTTGACGTTGAACGCCTGTTGACTGCGACCTTTTACTCCAGGATCACTTTGAGCTCTCCTGCTTGTCACTGCACCATTCTGTTATTTGTGCACCCTCGCCATCACACCTTCCCGCTTACCATTCCACCCTGCTTGCCTTCTCTTAGTCGCCACCGTATCATCCTATGTGGTAATATTTCGCTCTTGACACAGCTGGTACACATCATGTTGATATTCTCTCGGACAGACATTCCTGGGCCCGAGCAGGGTACTATAGGTCTAGGAAAAATAAATCTCTGAAACATTGTTCATCCCAGACCCTTTGAAATGTTTTTTTTTGTTTACCACGCTGACTTTTATTATATTCGTCTGGTCCCCTTTCTGTGCACTAAACTGCGCTGCGCTATGGCTAGTAGCTAGCTCTTCATCATCCCATTCCGTTGTCGATGGCACTTTGCCCGCCTCGTTGCACCGGTGATCTCAGATCAAGAGCTTGTTAATGACGAAAGCTTAATTATGCCATCGTGCGTTCTACAGCAAGTATTTTGGGCACCATGGTTCTGTTTGCCTGTTGTCCAACAGTCCATCCGGAGATTTATTGCCGGTGTCGGCCTCCAGTCTTCGGCATATCGTAGAGAACTTTGCTACCTTCACTCTCGAGCAGTACGCCGACGTTGCGCGGGCCATTCTGTCCGCGTTTACTGCGTGTGCATGTCTGTACTGTTAAGGGTGTGTCTAACCATGTTGTTTTTAAACATCTGAAGGGTTACCAGACGCAACTCCTCTGAGACATCTTGGCCTCCCAGATTTATCTGAGATCAATTATTGTGTTTAATGAACCAACGCTCAACCCGTCACGCGCACCCAACCTGGTGAGGCACAATGTCTATTGAGGAAGGAGCAAAATGCCAAGCGGCATGATGAAGTTTACCCTGCATGCACTGATGATGTTATGGATGGTCTTAATTTTCCGACAGTTCTGACGTTCCTTGTGGAATAGCAATATAAATTGAATCCGGAAGTATAGTGGAGGGAAACGTGCGCGATCTATACTCACGCATTGGACCTCAAATATGCAGACACGCCCTGTCATCTTTTACGCAATGCAGAATGATTGCACCCATCATCATCGATCATCATGTCACACCTATTTGTAGTACACAAAGAAAGCATGCAGTGCGTTGCATAAAAACTTTCAGTCCTTTATTTGGATGCAACGTGTTTGAATACATGTGTGCCCACCAAAAACCTCTGGATATTCTCAAATATATGTTTGCCGTCTGACCTGTCACTTTCTATGAGCTCACAGAGCAGCTGCAAGAGAGGATTGTTGTCTGGCGTTTTTGGCAACGGAGGACAGTTGCTGAAACAGCTCAACTCTCTGGGTGCAGTCAGTAAAACGTCTACAAAATTTTGAAACTCCACCGAGATGGGTGACTGTTTCGCAAGGATTGCACTCACCATACAAGCGGCGATACAATAAGATATGTTCGAGCTTCAGGCCTATACCAGTCGGGTAAACTGACAAGATTGGCCTTGTCAGCTTGTCGAACATAAATTGTACCATACCTTGTAGAGACAAAGTTCATGTCTGTCAAATGACAGGCTGGCGGCCGGCATGGTTCACGTGTGCAGCGAAAAAAACCTGTAGGGAGGGGCCTCAGGGAGTTCATGGAGTGAGTTGTTGACCCTGCCAGCGAAGCCGGAGCTACACTCCAATTGGGATACCACAAGACCTAAGAATGTAGACTATCAGCTCAAACAGGGTACATACAGTATTGCGGCGGCTGCCCGACGAAATGTCCGATTGATAGAACTTTACGCAGTATGACAGTGGCGCTCAGATCTTAGATCTCAGAGGCTTTTTCAGTGGTCCAAGGTATGATCGAATAAGTTTACACCTACCGAATACATACAAACATATTGCGTCCAAATCAAGGAGACTGAATATTGAATGTTTTATGTAACGCACTGTAGGAGTGAGTCCAAACGTTCAGGGATGCCCAGAGCAAGCCCCGCGGAGGGCTGTTCGTAACTTCGTGACTTTGTATCCCTGAACTAGTAGGGCTATTCAGTTTGAGTTCATCTGGGATTCGAGCACTGCTAAGCGTCGCCAAACCTATCCCAAACGGGACTCGTACCTAAAACGGCGCATAGCGCCAACACTTTAATGGTGTAGTAAATTACAGTCCTCTGCGTAGACAAACCAAACTATACACTGCTGTATATATGTTGGGTCATGTTTTTGGTACAAATATGTTGCATGTGTCACACCAACAACCGCTGCATTCTGACTTCTCGAAAGTCGTCGTCACCGAACGAAGGACGATGCGGGCGCTGATGCATGATGGCCGTGTACTGTCCACGGAAGCTATCTCTATGAGTAGCACATCAATTTTGACCCATGTTCGCAAGATTTCGGAGGGCCGAGAAAGTGCCATAGCAATAAAGACTTCAACGTTGCGTGTTTCAGCAAAGTGATCTTGAATTTCATCGAGAAACATGATTGGATTTCCATTGAGAAGCCTTTGAATGGACATGAGATATCCTGCTTCCAATATATGATGGCGGCCATTGGGTAGAGCGAGTGGATTATGTAGAGATTCATTATCATGTATAGTTGAAGGATGTTGTACACATTTGCACGTGAAAGGCCTGAAAGTGTTACAATTCATCGATAGGTATGTGCATTCATGGTATCGGACGATAACACCTTCACGCAGCTGCGTAGACGTTGCTAGGCATCGTCCAAACTCAAGGATGGAGCAGCGTGACAGTGTCACACTTTGGTCCTGCTAAGCAAAAGCAAATACGGCACGAAATTACTCAGTTTGTCTAAATCACTAGGGGTCGGTGTTGCAGACTATCCACCTTGCTCCGGTTGACTCAGCCGATTTTTCTCGTCTCCGATTTTATTCTGGAATACATGACTGTCGAATACTACTACAACGCAAGAAAACGTGCTGGAAAGATAGGAAATACGACTCGCTTCGAAACGCTTCGAGATACAAGTACAATTATGAGAGTAGTAGAAGACCTACCTCTTTTTAGGCTTTCGAACCACTCGCGAGTCACGTCAGTCTCTCGGTGATTTTTATTATTTTCCGGTTGGTCTTCGTTGTCGTTGACGTGTGGGCGTTTGTAGTTAGTATTGTGGTGGATCGCACCGAGCCTCAGGCCTCAGGATGGTTACGTTTTCTGCGGTCGCTTGGAAAGTATCGTGGTCTTGGATTTTCCTGGACCAATGACGCACGGTGAACTCAATCTCCGCGATGGAACCGTTGAGAGCGGTATTTGTGTGGATAGGTTGAATAAGGTTGCCTTCATAGAAGACTGGGAGGGGTGTTACTTGGAAATTATATTTGATGCTATCGAAGTGCAGCGCAAATTCGTCCGGAATGGACCAGTTTGCCATTTTCCTTGTAACGTCATCGACGATCTCATGCGTCGATCTGTGGTGGCGACTTGGCCTTGCAACGTCTCAAGGTTTGTGATTCCTGCTTGGTAGTCTGTTGCAAGGTCAGGGTGGGCGGGTCGAGCAATATGGAACTGATATTTGGCATTTTCTAAAGGGCTCATGCCATTGGCGATATGGTTTCCTGCAGGTCCACATTCCAGGCGACAGACGGATACACGACCTACTATGATGAGTTTGACTGGGAGTTCGCTACTTTTGTTGACGAGTTCCAGCCCACTGTTGGAATGTTGCCAGATGGTAGAATTTAGGGCGTTTGGGGATGAGATCGATGAGATGTGGTTGCTGATGAGTACTGATGAGTCTTCGTTGCATGTTCAGTAGTACTGTACTACTGTGCGTATCGATAACCATAGTTAATCACGTGGTTTATAAATTATTTTTCTTCACACGGAGTCACGGACTATTGCTTACGTTGGCACATTTTTACCAACATATGAACGGAGCAATTATGCAAAGCACTGTATCTATAAGCAGTATCCTAACCCTTATTGAAACCTTGTTACACAAGTAGCAATGTATATTCAATTGATTCCATTTGTGAGTGAGAATTGATTAGATTATATTCACAAAATACTTATGGAAAGGGTCAAGAAAAAGTTCAGGAACGTGAATGACAAGGTTTAGTGAGTTTTGGAATATGCTTTAAGACTGCTTGTACTACACCAAGTGTTGGCGCTGCGCGCTGTAAGGTTTAGGTACGAGTCCTGTTTAGGACAGGTTTGGCACGCTTGGCAGCGCTCTGATTCCAAACTGAATTTTATTTTATTTTGAATCAGTGTTTATTGTCCGTTGGGGCGAAGCCCTATGATAGACAGAATATACAGGTATATAAACCCAAACTGAATGAATTGAACAACCCTAGTACTTGAAGTACTACTAGTAGTACCCTTCATTTTCATTGGGGTACAGGTTTAGTAACAGTGTGGGTGAGCGTGTCGGCTGGCCAAGAAACTTCGAGGCCGAGCCGATACTATGCTCACCGTCGGGGAATGATAATTGGGGATGAAGACAGGTGTAAGTACATTAATTTGACCGCACATGACTAACCCAGATGATCTTGAGCCAAGGTTCAATGAGGTTTTACATAAGTTACAGTTCCGGTATTTGATATAACTAAGTATGACAGTCATGCATATTACGAGTCATCATGCGGCATCAACAGCTATCTCGGCATCCATGAATATTTGAATAGCCATGGAACGCATTTAAACTTCTGCTTCAGACCAGTACTTGTACTGTAACCTGCATAGTCATCCATGAACTCAGCATCAGATTACGACGCGTACCGGAACGAATTGGGACCTGGAGTAATCGGTCCGTACTCTTACTACCTCTCTACAAATCCCATTTGCAACTGAGGGTTCATATCAGGATACATCTTTACTCTGTGGTAAGTTTTGTATATTCATTGCATTGCGACTTAAGGTATTACTACTGAACGTACGGGACATGCTGATAGGATGTCCGGCTTAACTGTTGGTCAACTGACCTTCTATTTGAAGGCTTTTGTGAATGACCACAGGTGTATCAAAATGGTGGTACGTGCAGTTTGCAACAACGTTGCAGTTCGGGCTGTGGCTCAGTGGATTGCATTATAGGTGATTTTTGTGTTGTGCGTTTCTTTCAAGATTACTGGCTCGTAATTGTATTGACAATTGTCAACCAAAGTGTTTTAGACATGTTCCACACATGGTGTATAAGCGCTCTCCTTTGGCAGTTGGTGATAAATTGCCGCCACAACACTAGTCCTCAGTGTGTGATTCTTCCATGGTGAGCCACATTGTATTATTTGGCGTGACTACCTGGATGTTAATTCGCAGTAGGGAAATGCTTGTATGTGCCAGAATGATACATGCATGCTCGTGCTCTGTGACTGACGGTCTCATCACAGACTGGTATCTTCCTCAATGTAATGAGAATTTGCACCTGTTTGGATAATCGTTCTCATCCTTGTTTGTAGTCCATGATTTCTGTTATCGTCCAGTGGTATGTAATCAGGCTAGTGAGAGTGGTGGCCTGATGTCTTAGGAGGCTTTTTCTCAAGTTTTTATGCTTATCGAGTCTGGATCAGTGCGTTGCGCTTGGAGCTTGTCATACAAGGCTTTTAATCGATTTTCCAGTCAGCGACAAGAACTGGAAACTCACGGGCTCTGTCCTAGTAATTGCCCTGGGGCAATACGGTGAGGATGCACTTTAATATTGTCATTACTGTGAAGTAAATGAGAGATATTTACAGGGATCGGAATCGGTGCGTTCGCCTTGTCTTGGTGTGTTTTATGGCCATGCGCTCACAATTCTATCGTTCAAAGCAACAATTGTGACAACGTGCGTTGGCTGTTCTTGCTATATAAACTTGGAAATTCTCATGGTCTCAGTGCCCAATCGAGAAGCGCAGCCGCTTTTTTCACTTCCCCCGTACGTCCTGAGCTAGTTGGCAAAGGATGAATTTGTCGCCGCTTATACAAGTGCCACTGTGACAGCTTGAAGTCCCATATGCTGCGGCGAGCGTGATCTGCGATGTTATGATATCCGGATCATTCTTATTCTATCTTCGGCCGGGGCGCGCTGGAGTCAAACGGTATGTTTCAATTTTTTCAAGTACCCGGCACCCTACCTAAATCACATCCAGTCCAAGCAATCATATGCAACACCTCATCGTCGTTTCATTGCAGATGGGAGTATTTACATCGTAGGTTTCTTTTCACTGTGAACAGTTAGGCTCATGTTTTATCATTTTTCTTTTCACATCAGCTTAGTGGCTATCGTGTGGCTCCTGCTGGTGTGTTACTCAAAATTCACCACCAGTAACCACTGTCCTGATTGTAAATTTCCAGTACTGTATAGAGGGTGCGCGTTACTGGATTGGTTTTCCTTCTGTCATTCTGTGTAAATGTGCGTTACTTGTACATTGGTCAGATATGATTGCTTAAGCCAATCGCCCAGCAAACGTCAACTCGATGTTCACAGTGTAAGTCACATTGCAGGTCTCCTCTGTTCCACTACTTTGCTGACTGTATCGCGTCTCGCAGCTTAAATGCCCGAAAATCAATGCGGAATCAGCTAAAAGAACACGTGCCCGTTGTTCCGACCATACCCATGATTGTCGTTTCCGAGCCGTGAATTGCATTCAGTCTAGGGCCCCGTGAAAAACCAGGTAGTTTAAAATATCTGGAGTGTTTAACGTGTTATTAACATATTTTTAACATGTAGAGAACTGGAGGTCGATATGCGATACCCTTAAATATTGTGTATATTATGTACCTGATGCTTCGCGACCAGTCATGTCAGATCCAGATATTCGAGTGCCCGAAAAATCGAACAAGTAGAATATTTTGAGACCCCCCGTTGAACACAACCACGCTACAATTTTATACTGAATAACTAACGAGTTTCTTCGGCACCGAGTTGCCCACAATGATTCACGATTCAAGTACCTGTAGACGTGTCGCTCACCTCCTAGACTGCATCTCTCTGAGCGACTCAAAGTATCACTGAATCGTTATAAACTAGTTTTAAACTAGTGTGATTATAAAAAACCCGAGGATGAGCCCGAGTTAAAAACATGTCATATACCTGATATCGAGGACGCCTAGTTTTTCACGAGGTGTAAAGTGGTGTATGGCCACGTTCGTAGAAGGGTACAAAATTTACCGACGTCTGATCGGTGAGGCTCACCAGATTATAATATTTTTGCTTGATGTGAAGTACAAGAGTAAGATTCAGCAATAACGGCCACTGGTTAGCAAGCACTCCGATAATTTCTTTGGCCTCCTGTTTGTCTCTTTGCGATGTTGCATGGACCGTTAGACGCATGTAATCGCAAACGAAAAGGTCACCACCCAGCAAGCCACCAAGTACCGTCCGCATCACAGGTTCAATCGTGAAGAGATTTCTTCAACGGCAACAAACGAGATATGCTACACTTACATCAAGATATGTAGGTCGACGTATTTAGGTGGACCAGAACCAGTCCCACTTTTGTTCCTCCGAGTTCGAGATACAGTTCTGATACACCTCCAAATCAGGCCGCCAAATTCGTACTGTCCCGTCATCAGCACAGCTCGCGACCATGTCCCTTGCCCAGTCGACTGCTCCGATTTCACCAGATTGTCCACGGAAACGGACTGTTGGGGAAATCGGTTCATCAGCCTCCTTGCCGTAAGATAGCGCTACTCTGCCAGCATTGCTGATATCAAAAAGGAACAAGCTTCCAGCTCGGTTTGTACTGCCACTTGCGAGCCAGCGTCCACATGGAGAGGTAGCTAGTCGGACATAGAACGAGTTCGTTTGCAGGTTCGGGTGGGCTTCACTGCGAAGTGGGGTCAGGGTGGGGTAAGAATAGATGTACAAGCGAGAGTCGGCGCCGAGAGCGAAGAGGAGGCCTGCGCTGGGACCTGATCCTTGAGACATGCTTGTGATACCTCGACAACGAGCACCATTAAATGTAGTCGGATCCATGGTAGAGGAAAACAGCGGCTTGTATGACGGTTTTTTGGGGCTACGCTTTGATGACTTGTCCGAAGGAAGGCGAAGGTCCCAGTAGTGTAAGAGGCTGCAGGGTCGATTAACCACGCACTTGAAAAAAAAGTAGAACCCTACCCATCAAAAGATCCGCTACTGACTAGTCCATGCGGTCGGTCATTAGGGTAAAGAATGTTTGTGATACCCCTAGGCAAAGGTCGAATCTTGTGCCTGCCTCCGGAAACTTTATCCTGTCCGTGAGCAGCGGTGATCGTGATTACAGCACTTCTTGCGGCGATTTCATCTCCATCGGATAAGTTGTTGACACGCAGGTCGTACAAGCAAAGCATTCCGTCCCTGCCACCCGTAGTCAAGAGGTCTCGATGTGCCGGATCCCACGCAACGCATTTTACAGTGCTGGTATGGCCGTCCAAAATAGAAAGCAATTGTTGTGTCTCTACAGAGGATATCCTGGTGCTTTTGTCTCCGGATGCCGTAGCGAGAAGAGTGTCGTCTGCATTCCATTTGACGTCAAAGATACCATTGTCATGGGGCTCGAGTGTCACCCGTGCAGGTTCTTGATTCAGGTCAGTATTGGTCACCACTGAATTGACATGTCACCTACCACAATCCCATTCTTTCCGTTTGGTCGTATCGAGAATGTGGATGGACCCTTGCTCCGTAGCGACGGCAAGAAGGGGTGAGCCGCCGCGTTTTGCCTCTGCATGAAAATTTAGCGGAAATACTAGTTTCAAAAAGGAATGCCATGCCATTGGAATATGCACAAGCGTAAGGGGGTGTAACGAAAGAGTCGACTGTTCTTGAATGACATTTGAAAACATCCGATGTATGTGAGGACACGAACGACTGAAGAATATTGCGAGATGGCACTGCAGAGGTTACTCAGATAGATATATAGAAAATAGCTATTTGACTTACAGAGCATCCGATGAGGTTCAGCAGGATAGCTATTGGAAGCCAGGCCCAACGTTCGAAACACTGTACGACGACAACCTCGTCTTTTGACGGCGACATCGTCCATTTCAGCATCAAAATGGATTGCGTCATTGCTAGACTCTGCGACCAATAGTCTTGGCTTTTTCGTAGGTGTTTCGTCAAACTGTGATATACGGCGCTTTGGTTTTCCATCGCCTAGTTGTGTAGCTGGTGTTGGAAGCTGAGATGCGTGGAAGTGCAGGTTCTCCCTAATATTGGTAGCATCGGACAAAATTTCAAAGCGAGGAGCCTCGGGACCATCAAGCATGTCCAAGATTTTTTTCGACGAGGTAAGTTGAGTACACGGTGGTCACTGGTGGCAGACAGAATAATGACCGCGTTCGTGTCGCGCTGCATCACGTGCTACGCGACTAACTAATGGCAATTGAAGGTGTCCGCCGAGTCGAAACGGTCAACTTTCCAGAAAGAGGTGCTTTCCCGGAGGGTCACCTTCTTTCTTTGGCAAAACAAGTCACCAAAGGTTCCTATTCGGGAGTAACAACGGTCAGGCGAACGGAGTTTGAAAAACGGTCGACCGTTTGACCCCTTGCCATGCTGCTATCATTGATAACCTCAGTCATCATGTTAGACTCGTGACGCGTGACGTATGACCAGTCTATCTAATGATGTCTAATCGACGCTTGCTCATTAGACAGACTAAGGTCATGTAGGTGTTGTCAAAAGACACAAACATCATGCTGTGCAGTCACGCGATCACAAACAGTCGCATACAATTCTAATTTCTGCCTAGACATAAACTACAGAATATAATACAGACACAACGCATAACTTGAAAACCAGTCAACAGAATCGTGCCACCACTGTAATATACCCTCTAAGTGCTTGGAACTCGTTGCCATCTGTATAGTTAACCTGACAGGCGGAGCAAGGTTATAAGTTCGCACGGCGAACCCCTAGTAAGTACAATTCATATAACCAAACTTGTAAGCCGACGGCATTACAAATGTTTATTACCCTTTTCCGATAAGGTCGAACCATTGCGAATTATCTTTCCAGTTTCTACCGGTGGTCTTTAACACCTAACCTGACAAACTAATACTATGGTATTCAGAGCGCCTATTCGTTCGATGGCGACTGCTGCCCGGCATTCGTTGAAAATCGGTATGCTCCCAGCTGACGGAATTGGCAGGGAAGTTTTACCTGTTAGTATTGGTATTTTCCACTCGTACAGATTGATAGACACGTCGGTCAGGGTGCGAAGGCTGCCATTCTGGCTCTTGGATCATCTATACCGAAGACAGAGTTTATTGACTTACTCGCTGGTTTCGAGTACTTCACGAAAACAGGAACTGCACTCCCTGACGAGACTGTTCAAATATTGAAAAGTGAATGTGATTGTGCACTTTTTGGGGCTGTCAGGTGTGCACATCTTTATCTTGCGGGCAATAAATCAAGCCTAATACATGATTGGTACCAGCTCTCCATCTCGAAAAGTGGTCGGGTATTCGTCACCAATTGTCGCACTTCGCAAAAAGATGGATCTATACGCCAATATTCGGCCGGTGAAATCAGTGTGTTCAGTTTCCTGCTCAACGCTACTCGGCCTGTCCGTTTATATATTTTCCCCACTAGGTTTCCGTTAATCCTGAAGGGAAGCCAGGCGTTGACCTCGTTGTCATTCGTGAAAACACCGAGTGCCTGGTAATACCTTTTTCGTGCGACATCTCTCTTTGACTTACAGGCACAACAGTACGTCAAGCAGGAAACACAGACCGTCGGAGAACACGGCAAGGAGGCCCGGGCTACTCGCCTTATCACCGAACGGGCTTCCCGCCGAATAGGCGAGTTGGCCTTCAAAATGGCCTTGGAGCGCCCTCGTAAGGTACTCGAACACCCATTGCTCAAACATCTCCACTGACCCATCAGCTCAGCACTTGACCGTGATCCACAAATCGAACGTCCTTTCTATTACTGATGGTCTGTTCCGCGAGACGGTCCGTGCAGTACCAACATTACCTGGTGTGGATGGCAAGTATGATGATGTAACAGTTGCCGAGCAACTTGTAGATAGCGCTGTGTACAGGTACGTGAAATGTTTTGATTGTTGGTATGCGATGACATATCCTGTACTTCAAGATTGTTCCGTGAGCCCGAGTAAGTCTGTCTTCAAAAGCTAGATGTCGCCCTTAATTATTTCTTAGGATTTATGATGTGATGGTTGCACCCAATCTCTATGGTGACATCCTTTCGTATGTCATTTGTCAGTCCCACTTTTACACTGTTTGACCCGCTTGGTGCAGGGATGCAGCAGCAGCGTTGGTGGGGTCGCTTGGTCTGGTGCCTTCAGTTAATGCAGGAGATTCATTCGTAATGGGGGAGCCGTAAGCAACAAGCATCTGCTAGGGGTTCAGCTCATTGATTGACTTTCACAGTGTTCACGGCTCTGCACCAGATATCGCCGGACAAAATATCGCAAACCCATTGGCAGCAATCCGCTCAGCTGCGATGATGCTGCGTCATATTGGATATGGGGATGGCGCGGATCGTATCGAAAGAGCGGTGGATTCTGTTCTTAGGGAAGGCAAGGTTCTGACACCTGATTTGGGTGGCAAGAGTAAGACGAGTGAGGTTGTGGACGAGGTGACAAAGCGTATATAACGGTGTAATAGCTGAATTGTAACCTTACGTTAAGGTTAGGGGTTAATGTACTCGATTTGTTTTCACCCTGATGCCTCGTGTTCGGGGCCGGACAGATGGTTAGCGCGTGTCTGCCACAATATTAATTCAAGTAATTCCGTCTATCTCCCACTTATATCTTCACATGTTATCGATCTACGCCATTTGGAAATTTTGCCCCGATCTGGTTCATTTACTTGGTTCAACCGAACGGCATCCTCGAGCCTTTCATTTCTTGTCTTCACGCGTCACCAAACACGAGCCTCACAATCTACGTAGTTCGTGTGGGGTAAGATGCCTAAGAGTAACAAGAAGGGCAAGCAGAAGGAGACTCCTGCTGCACCTTCTGCACCTCCTCCTGCTCCCCCCCCACCTCCCCCGCCACTCGCACTGCCTCCTCCCCTGGTAATGACCATTGACACGATCGAGGAAGAGGAGGATGATTTTGGTGGACTCGGTGAGTCTTTTTTGCCTATCCTATATCTATGGCCACAGGATCCTGAATGTTATCTCCCACGAAGGTGGTATGGACGCCGGAGACCTTAATGAGGATTCTTGGGAGCAAATGCATGAGGACGGTGATGCCCCAGAGGATCTGAACGCTTGGGCGTCCAATGATCCTCAAAATAGTAATGGAGACTGGGCCAGTGATGAGCAATGGGAGACGGGCGCTCCTTCCCAGGCACAGATGGCACCACAACCACCGCAGAAGGGCGGTGGCAACGCTAAGTCTCAAAAAAAGCAGCAGCACCAATACCAGCAGCAGCAGCAGCAGCATCAGCATCAACACCATCAGCAACACCAACATCATCAGCAACACCAACCGCATCAGCAACACCAACAGCACCAGCAATCGCAACATAATGATGGATGGGAAAGCGGCGGCGGAGCTTGGGAAGATGCTGGAGGAACACCAGCACCAGCGAAAAAGCAGATCTCGAAAGGTAACTGGAGTCAAACCACTCAGCGTGCTATGGAGGAGCCTGCCTGGAGTAATTGGGGCCACGAAGCTGGCTGGGAACAAGGCGGAGATTCCTCGGAAATCGAGGAAGAAGCATGGCCCGCTGAGGACGACGGATGGGGTCCGCCAGCGACGGCCTGGCCACAACAGCAGTCTACCCATGCACCACAGGCGTACGCTCAAAAGCAGTCTGCTCATGCACCACAGGTGTATGCTCAGCGTCAACCGAGTCAGCAGAGCAGTTGGCAGACGTGGGGCGAAGAGGCACGAAGATTACCCAAGGTGACTTTTTATTCCACTATCTATCCTCTCCCAGCCCTACTTGGAATATCACAGTCCTATCTCAGTTACAAAGATACCGTTGCTTAATAAGTCACAACAGAGTCAACAGCCGTATGCTGCTACCAATCTGCCCCCAGGTACTGGTGGCTATTTCCAGCCGCAAGGCACGAATAAACAAGCGTCTCAGCAACAATCTGCCAATACACAGTGGTCCCAACAGCAAGCCGACATGTCAGCGGCATTCCACCAGCAACAAGAACAAGCTTACGCCCTGGCTCAGGCGCAGAGTCAGCACAAGCAGCTTCAGCTTCAGCCGTTGCAGCAGCAGCAGCAGCAGCAACAACAACAACAGCAACAGCAACAGCATCATCATCATCAACAACAACAACAACAACAACAACACCATCGCCATGTTCAACAGCAACAGGCTGAAGCTTACGCCTTAGCTCATGCGCAGAGCCAGCGCAGGCAGCAACACCACCACCACCAGAATCAGCCGCAACACCACCAGAACTCCAACCAGCCGCAACTCCATCATGACCCGAACCAACTGCAACACTATCAGGACCCAAACCAGCTGCAGCACCATCAGGACCCGAACCAGTCGCAACACGAAGGAAAGAAGCATAAGAAAGAGAGCAAGAAGGAGAAGAAACGCCAGCAAAAGGAGCAACAACAACAGCAGGAGCAGGAGCAGCACAACAACGATGTCTGGGGTTTGGGCGATGGCTGGCAAGACGATCCCGATGACGAGGATATGCATGATGCATGGGGTCCACGAGTGCATTTCTCGCCTCCTGACGCCGCTCCTTCCGTTGCTCCTTCCGTTGCTCCATCTACAGTAGTAGAAAACTTTACCGTTAACGCATTTCCCCCAAATAAGCTCGGGTTGTCGACATATAGCAGCACACCATCGAAAACCCTTACTTACGCATACCATGGAACGGCGGCATCCATGGAAAATCGCCCAACCCACAACAACAAGAAAGATTTTGCAGACTTTATCGAGTCTAAGGGAGCTGCAATAAGTCCTGTGACAGGTGCCTTTTTCGGTCGTGAGCGCATGGCGAAGGAACGTTTCCACTGGATGTTCCCGCATGACAAAGATGAGCGCGTCGCTTCTTTGTTGGCATGGATCCAGTCGGTATCATACGGACTGGGCTCATTTGGGGTAAGTCAAATCTCTATAACTGATTGTTCGCCGTCTTGAATCCCTCATTAAAGCTGCATAAATTTTTGCAAACACGAGAGCGTGGTGCTCTCGTAGTGAACGCCGATTATCGGCCTTCGAAGTCACCTAGTGAACCAGCTTTCGATTGGTTAACATACCCGGAGCTACAGAAGACCATGGATCGTACTCTGCAGGAGTCAGTGGCCTTTTACGACCCCGCTGCGCTGGTGATTGTTTTCGTATTTCTCCCATCCAAGTCGGGCAATAGCCTGGCTATATGGCGCCGCAAGATTGCGGTGCCGAGTAGTGTACGCCTAGCGTATCAGGCGCAGATAACTCAAGCTATAGATTCTCTAAACAGAGACTATCCTGTATTCGTAGATGAGTATGTCGCACTGGCAGGGTTGGTCTTCCTTCGATTGACTTATGTGACAGAATACCTCCCAAATCCGGACCCCCCAGCCCTCCTCCAAAGAAACGCAAGTGGTGGAAGTTGTGGCTATCTACGTGAGCGTTTGTTTTTGTACATATGTATACCTTTCTTGCATGGAACTTGTATTGGCCTTGGTCCGTTGGGCATCTTGCACGCTGTGTCTTTCTAGTGTAGTACCAGTTGTATCAACTTGCATGATGGGGTTGCTTTTGTCGTCACTAATGTATCACTTTCACATATTCCAGGTAGAGTTTTGGAAATGCTTTGCCGTTGTTGTAATCAAAATCAAAGATCAGGATATAACGTTGTAACGGGTTTACTCGACCTTGCAAGTACTGGCGTGGCCCGCGATATATATACATGATACAGCACTGCAATGCACTCAGATATCGGTACACCGTGAGATGTATCATACAGTTATCCAAACTTCCTAGTCCATCATAATCAACTCTGGAACCATCTCACGATTATCCCCACTGAAGTAGGGGTACGTGGTTGACGATTGTAGGTGGCTACCTTGGCCTCTCCGACTGCGCTATCTGGAATTTGAGTGCAAGTCGGCGAAGCCTTTCCACACCATGACCATCAATGACGCTTGGCGTAATACCGTGATGTAACTCTACTTCGTACATGAATGCGGCGACATCAGCCAGTGAAGTGCCCAGCTGTGGGAGAAGTGCCAGGCGTTCGCTGTAAGAAAACGAAGTCAGCAATGAATGGCGTATCACAGAATGATGCAATTCCAGTTTCCGCTTGCCTGGTCAGCTTTCTCTCTTCAAGAAGCTGCTTCAGAGCGTTCCGTGTCGTTATCTCTGACGCATCGTGTTCCGTACGAAGCTGTTTGAGGCTGCGGCGCAGTTGAATGAGTTCCAACCTTGCAGCCTCAAGTGAGGCTGAGGTGCGATGTAATTCCACCTTCCGTGTGGCATTCTCAGCCGCAGAAGCCTTTAATTCCTTCCGTAAAGCAGTGGTTGTGGCTGAGAGTTCGTCCAACCTTCTGGATAGAGCGGAGATACGTCTCTTGGACAGCAAATATGGCACCGTAGCAAGTGGTGTCAAAAACAGTGCTAACACTGTGAAATGGGCAATGGCTGGATGTCTTTGGAAAAAGTTGGCTCGTGCATCCAGCACGGTATTTGTGGGTGAGGCAGAGGTGTTAGTATCAGTGTTTTCTGGCGGTCTGGCCTCCATATCATGAAAAGGAGCCGAACAGAACAAAGTAGAAGCCAACAACCCAGACTCTGAAAGTCCGAGGTCTTCTCCCGTTCAAGCCAATTGCACCGAACGGCTTAGGTAATATATGCACCGGTGACTGCTTAGGCCTCGTTGATTTCTGCAGGCGAACGCGCAGTCATAAGACTTTGCTATCCAGCGTTGCGAACGCCTGCAGGCAATGCTACATTTTCCTGGCTGATAACTTTCATATATTTTTTGGTCTTTATCTTACTGGATGTCGCCCGAGGCGCCAAGAGCCACGCCAGCGGCTGCTTCATATGTTTCTCCAGATATGGCGTCCGGCACGCTTCCACTCGATCAACAACAGGTATTCGCTGGCTCTGAATTGGAGCTCACTCAAGCTCAAGTCTCGCAAAATGAGGAGGAACAGGCGTTAGATATTCATGAGGTCATTGAGCTTCAGGCATTCAGCGAGCGGAAAGCCTGGATAGAAGATAAAATCAAAGTGTGGATGTGTCATTCTTATCCCTATCTTAAAGTTAATCGTTCTTTGTCCCATAGTTCTTAGAGGCACTTCCGCCCATCGAGGTTTTCGTCGGGCTGGACGCCATACGAACCTCTGCAAAAGACATCCCAGGTTTACCCACACGCGAACAGCTTCAGGAATGGCTCGCAGAACATGACAGGATTGAGAAAGAGATAGAAATTTTTGATTCTGGGGAGCTGAAGAAACTTAGGGCACTCACTAAAGGTGAGGGCCATTTGTCCTTCATGTAAATGAGTGCTGACGACGGCAGCAGCAGCTACACAGAGGCATCTTTCGCCGGAAGACACTGACGTTATCGAACTCACGCTTACGACCATATATGAACTTGACAAGCTCCTCCACCTCCTACGGGACCGCTCCGAAAACCTTGATCTTCTGGGTATTAGGTTGACGTGGGAAGAGCAACGCCGCGCAGCCTGGAGTGACCGCCAGAAGATACTCGCAGACATCGAGAATTTCCTCACTACTCGTGCTAGATGGTCACCCACTATCTATGAATTCATGGTTAAATCTGAAGAAAAGCCCTCAAATCGTCGCGGCTCTGTTGCTTCCATGGCTTCAGACACGTCTGTTACGTCCAATGCTGGTTTCTCTCGCAGCGCCCGTTTCAAGCTTGCAGAACTCCTTTCGCGGGATTCGGCACAGTTTGCCGGCAGGGTGTCGTCACTTAGGCATGGAAAAGTCGCTGCAGCTGGCAAAGCTCTGGACAAGTTGATAGACAACAGTCGCAGGGCTGTTCCGGAGGAGCTACTAGACGAGCAGGACAAACTCGAGGACAAAGGCATCAACGAGATGGAACACGTCGGCAAATTTGTCATGAATATTGTTACGCAATGGCGGAAGTGAGACTTCTGGCTTCCTAGATGATCGTTTCGCTAATTGCTCGTCAGAGCTGATGAAATCTACGTCGAGACAATGAAAGATGAGAATGCCGCCCAAAACCTTTTGGAAGAAATCGAAACCTCGAAGCTTTATCACCCGACTTACCGCCAGAGTACTAGCTTCCTTTCTCGTGCAGAAACCCTTGTAAAAAGGCTTGCTGTGAGGGGTAACCCTACCGCAAGTGGTGGCGCCTTTCCGCGACCATACCACATTCTCTTTCCCGATCAACAATCAGCCAACGAGACCATCAGTCAAATATTGTCGTCAGAACTTGCTTCCACTTCGGATCTCGTTGCCAAAGTTGATTCCCTTGCCAAGGAGTACAGAGTTGGTTATGAAGCCGTTAAGGATGTCGAGTCCTTATCCCGGTCTGCTGATGAATTGATGACAATTTTCAAGTCCGCCATTGATCGTCTTGAAAATGGAGTCACTGCCTGTGATGGTGACGGCACCCCTCCTAGTCTCATGTCGGAGGATTGTTTACATCCTACAGCGCATTCCGCGTTCCTTACTTTCCTACCATCAATCACTCAAGAGGTGGAGCAAGCATGCGCTCGAGCTGACCATCTACTGCGAGCCTTTCGAGTGGCACTTCTCAATATGGAGCGACCTGGTATTGACCAAACATTCAAGGAAAATGCTGCCGCTCAGATTGAGGCTTTAGCTACTGTTCGCGACAAGGCTGCTGCCATTTGCGCTGACGTGAACACAAGACTCGGCAGACTCCGTGTAGCCAGGAGAGTTTGGTCGATCATGGATGGTGTTCTGAATGAACTGGAGGACACACGGAGCGAGGTTGCCCACCTGATGGAGAGAGAAAGATGGAAGCAGAGCAGTCAGAGTACAGAACCTCTGACTCCGGAGACACCACCTCAAGATGCCCTTCCTGCACCCTCAGTGTCATCTAGTGATATAGTGGGCCGTTTAGAGGACATTCACCAGACCCTCACAAATGACGTGATACATCCCCTGGCTACCTTAACTGGAATGCTTGAGAAACCCCTTGACGAATTCCTCTCTCGTACCTCTGAAGGATTATTTGGTCACTTGGACAACCTGAAACAGATGGTCGTCCTCCTGGATGCTATTCGGTCACAATTTGCAGCTATGACCTCCTTTCAGGACAGCGTTCACGAGCTCCAGGTTCGGGTTGAGGACCTCAAGATCCATTATGATGCCACCATCGAGGAAGTTCTCAATGACCAACTTTGTGGGGAAAGCTTGGGTAACGCGCAGGATCAACTAAAGGACGAGTCAGATGTGCTCCGTAGCACTGCCGACGCGTTCACGAACACCGTAGCTCAGCGGATACCATTTCTCTCTCGACATGTCTCCGATCAAAGAAATGCACCTACCCTCGTTCGGAGAAGGTTTTCGTCGGCAGGGAACATAAAACTCATTCCATTTGATGTACCAGCCGCCGTTGAACCTCCATTTACGTTGCTCAACCTTGATGATGCCGTCCGAGGAGACTCCAATTTGCTAGTCATGCGTCTCTTAGGGGATGTACAAAGCCTCGAGCAGAAGGCTGGACATCTTCAGCTGGCATGTATGGCCAAAGATGCTGATTCTAAATTGACCTCGGTGACTGATGACTTACGTGGTGTCACTGAAGAACTTAGCTCCCTGAGAACACTACTGGACTCTATCTCTCGAGCAGACGAGAAACTTACTCCGCTGCAAGACCTATCAGAGAAGCTTGACAGACATTCATCGCAACATCGTTCTCGCTTATCGCGCCGCCTCTCTTTGATCCGTGAATCTTTGCGGCAAATGGAGTCTATACCTTGTTCGCACGATCAGCGTATCTACGAGACTCTCGTCGTGTCACGAAGAAAGGAGGTGGATAACCTTGAAGTCAAATTGAATGCCTGGGCCGATAATGCAGCTATGCTTCGGGGCAAGCTGTCGGTTGCGCTCACCACAGAGGCACAACGTGTCGAGGTGGCTAAACTCAAGGAGCAACAAGAAGCGGAAGAGAGAAGGCGTCGGGCTGAACTTGAACTCGAACGCAGGGAGGCAGAGGCGAGAGCCAAAGAAGAGCAAGAACGCAGAGAGGCGGAGGCGGAGGCGAAGGCCAAAGAAGAACAAGAATGCAGAGAGGCAGAGGCGAGAGCAAGAAAAAAGGAAGAGAGCAGAGAGGCGGAGGCAAGAGCAAGAGAAGAGGAAGAGCGCAAAAAGGCAGAGATGCTAAGGATTGAGAATGAGCTGCGTGAACAACAGGCGCGGGAAGAGCGTTTGGAGGCCGAGCGACAGCAGGCCGAGATGGAGCGTCAGGCGCGAGAACGCGAACGTCTTGAAGCTGAGGCTCAAATAAAGGCGGGCATTCAGCTACAGGAAACCGAACGTGCCAAGGACGGGCGAAACCTACAGGGAGGAGATGAATCGCATCCATTTGAAGGTGAGCGGGTCAGTCTTTGATGTTTGCTGATAAGTTCTAACCATTCGTAGATGTATTTGGGTTGCGCATTGCTCCTTCTCCGTCACCGACGAAAACCCACCAGAGAAGTGACCTGCTGGATAAGGTCGTCTCGCTGAGGAAACGTCTTCGTTCTATTGGCATCAACGAGGTCGCACGTCCTGCAGCTAACTCGAATTCTTCTAATCATCTACCAACTCTGGAGCAATACGGGAAGATGAATGCTCGCTTTGCGACCATAGTCTCTGAATTGTCCGAACTTGCTGCACTACCTTCTTCGATGTCATCCCCCGCTGCAGATATGGAGTTGAGATCGGCAAATTCGGAAGTCGAAGCATCTACCGAGTTGATGCAACGAATTCGACAATTGGCTGACCTATCTGACGTCGCTCATCGTTGTGATATGGCTCTCAGTGATCTGCTTGAGCACATTGACAGCTACCCTTCTCCTCCTGCTGGACCACTTTCTAGCACGCATATCTCGACCTCTCGTTTGCCCCCAGAAGAACAACTCGGAGCTCGCCTTGGTTTCACGAAGCGCACTGTTGCTCAAGTGGCGGCATACATAGAATCAGTCAAGGATGATGCTCGCGCTAGTTCTGAACATCGACGCGTTCAGCAGACATGGGTCGAGTTGGAAGAAATGGCCAACGATAGGATCTGCGGCAAGAAATCTCGTCCTGCTAGTGTCCTCAGCTCTGGTAGGAATAGCAGTGCATCTGGTATCAGCTCTGGAGCGACTGGTCACACCAGAAAGGCCACTGGTTATTCCAACCTCTCAGTAAGAGGATCTGCCAATGGGCGTCTCCTAGCTCCAGCCCATCCAAGCCCCCGCCGAGTGGCGTCTGGCGATTTCCAAACCCGACCTCGGCCGCCCAGTAAACTTTCGATGCTATCTACTGCAAGCATCTCAAGATCAGTATCAGGGCCGATGGGAACCCCTTTATCATCATCTTCTCTGCACGGTTCAACTTTTGCATCTCGCCAGCGTACTACTAGTTTATCTAGTAATGCACCTCCCAGCACACCGGCGAAGCAACCTCCCGTCCCTATCCGTCCCCGGGCGCAGACACGTTCGAGGGCCTCACCCACACCTTCGGAAGTTTCTGTCGTTGCGCGATCCACCGTAAGTCACTCAAGGTCGTCTTCATCCATGTCCACGTGGGCCCGCGCACCGCGGCAGTCATTCCCTGCTTCAAACAAAGTCCAGACACCCCCGAAGAAAACACAGTCACAAACGCGGAAAACCTACGTTGCTAATCCCAAGAACAAGTTGGACATCGCGGTTGGAGACGTCGTCAACAAATTACCAGTTAACATCAATATCGAGGTAGTTGCCGACACTTGGAAGGATCAAAGCGGGAAGTACTGGATTGGTGATCAAGAGCCAAAGCTGTGCTTTTGTCGCATATTGCGCTCGCAGACCGTTATGGTGCGTGTTGGTGGTGGTTGGCAAGAATTATCAAAGTAAGCACGCTGAGAGACTTGACCTGATGATTCACTAACATGATGTATAGGTTTATCAAAGATCACTTCGCAGATATTTTTCGCATTATACCTCCAGAGTCTCCTCCCAAATTCGGCTCTCCCCGCTTTGGATCTCGAGAAGAAAAGTGGATTAGCTCCGCGACCTTACTCGAAGCGCCTGAAATTGTAACTACTCCTCCCCCTCTCACCCCCGAACCTAGAGGTCCTTTCCTTCCTTCCTTCACCATTTCGACTCCAGGAGCACATAGTCCACATTCAGTGAAGTCCACGCCATCATCGGGTTCTCCCTTAGCTCCGCTTCAGTTTCTGAGGCGAGCGAATCCTGATGCAATGCGCCCAGTAACGCCATCGAAACCACATCGATCTCGAACAAGCATTCCTAATACCCCAGCTCGGCATAATCTGTGGAGGCCATGATAACCTACAATTTCTTCTACTCGCATATTACCGGACTGATTCTACTCCCGATACCTCCCTCGTCTCCTCTTAATTAGACAATATCTCATGTGGATCAAACACAATACCAGTCGCTCCACTTTTCTTGCTATGTATTTGTTTTATTCTTTGTTGACATCGCTGCTCGGGGTCACGTACGTACAGCATGATTGCTACCGGACTCGGATGCTATGAACTACAGTAGTTTCCTTTTATGAACAATTTAAATCAAAAGCAGCACCACCCCTGGGCCCTTGCCTCGAGTTGTCTACCGTGACTCAAACTCGTACAAGACTCCCCGAAAACCTGAAGGCCTGAAGCTTGAATAACGATATTCTACTCGTACTCCGAGCATGGATGCAGAGCTACGATGTAATCGACTGACATGTCGCAAGACTCTCATTGACAAGGCGGTGGTGGTAAGCCTATCACTTTCCCGTTCCGATTTTGCTTTGCCCACAACGATTCTTCCAGACAACATGTAAGTAGTCAGGCGTGATTAATAGTTTGCGAATAACCATTCTACGCTAGGCTCGCATATATTCTGCGGTAAGATCTGATGAAGGCCGAACGAACAAACGCAAAGGGTTCACTGACTTGGAATGACCCTTGCGGTTTCACTAGTTGACTGTGCGAACGAATTGTTCAATGCCTCGCGGTTATGTCCTGGTATTTTTTTTCGTTTTTTTTTTGCATACTGCATTTTGATGATGTCCTAGCTTGCGAAACATCACTGACCGAGCCGTAAGTCACTCGTCGATACTGTAATTCGAGGCGAATTCATCTACTGTAATATCATGAAGAGACGACGTGGTTGTAAGTCACTCGACACACTGCGTTCCGGTTCAGAATTCTGATTATCTCTAGGTGTGCTCATTACATCCCACTAATGACTACAAAACGGTGAATATATGCACAAAATTCTTCATTGAACCTAAGCTTAGTGTCGGTAGTCTGTTCTTTCGGGTCTCAGTCCGTCCTTAATCATGGAAATTTGCAGCCGGTGAGCGTTGTGTTTCTCACGAGTCCGCTTTGACTCAGTTCCTTGATCATCTGACATATCATATCTGGTGGAGGGCTCTATCATTTTGGCAGTATCAGGTACACCAAGAAAAGTACGTGCTATACTACTCGTGGAGTAGGGGTATTGTATCGGTATATTAGTTCATTCCAGCAAGCGGTCATCCGCAACCTCAATGACAAGCAAGCACAGTTACAGAAGCAGCTAGACAATGTCATCAGAGAAGGTGATGCTTCTCTTGCGTTAGACTACCTTCACTCACAGCTTTTAGCGAATGGAGAAATCAATCTTCTGAGCAACAAGGTCGCAGGTATAGTGAACTGCCCCACTCACATAATAGCATAGGCTTCAATTGTCTCAGAGTTGGAACGCGACATGGAACTGGAACGGCGAAAGGTTCATGAACTACAGGATTCTTCCAGAGAACGCGAGAAGGAGTATCAAAAACTTAAGGTCACTCCGACAATTGCCTGGAGGGTTGACATGCTCACAGTTGCACCAGGCCCAATACGACAAAGCCAAGCGGAAGTCGTTGCTTGCTCCAGACACTGCTCCAGCTAGGCAGGGTGTCGGCGGTGTGAACATGTTTAATCAACCTCCTCAAGACGACCATAATAAAGGTAGAGCTGGTGTGGATATTGGTGCAGTGATCGGCGGAATGGACGCGAATGGGGTACAGGATCCATACTTGCCAAATTGACTTTGCCTAATACAGCTTCAGATACAAAGAACTCCGTTGGTTAATCGCACCATGGCCGGTCCTTTCGGCCCTCATCAAAGCGCCGCTTGGCCGCAGGCTGCTCGCCCTCAGCAGCGCACCAACGTGCAGCGACGACCTTTTACTGTCAACAACAACGATCCTTCATATAGAACAAACTCTATCTCGGAACGTTCCGATAGCGCCAACGAGGTTGAAAACATGCTCCTCCCACACTTCAATCGTTCAAAAGTTCCTCCGCCATCCGGTGGTTCGGGCGGGTCCGGTTGGGGCGGGACAAGTTCATCTGCCAGACCTCGTCCTGCCCAGCAGCATCGTGAGTCGACCACCGTCATAATTCTAGCCGCCCTAACACACCGAACTCGCAGAGTTCAGTAGCAACCAGGTCGTCAAACATGGATTCAGACCTGCAAGGTAAATCTCAGCACAGTATCATTCTATTCCGATTCCGGCAGTAGTGTAGTCATGAAAACAAATAATACATGTATCATATAGATAGACGAATCCGAGTACCGTATTGCACGAGGGTATAAAATGTGCGAGTGAAAGCAACAAAGCATAAATGAGCACTGTCAGATCAAACATAACGAGAGGGTGGACTAGTCATAACGTAGAGTTCCATTCTTCTCGTCTTCGAGATATTGCCCAATAGCAAGGATATCTTGGCCTGCCCTACGAAGATACCCTCCAAGGATAGTTTTATCGGCCTTCGGGAGCAGAGCAGCAAGTTTGTCCACCTGACGTGCGAATTCATCTGGGTCAGTGGGCGATCCGCGTTCAGAAAATGTGTGGTGGCCACTGAGTTGCGAAGGTCGTTGTATAACAACTGTGCTCGATCGGTGGTGACCCAAGCCACTCGACGGGGACTGAGGAGAAAGGACTATGGTTTTGGACCTCTGCATACGATTAGGGGGTGCGCGTGGACCCCCAGGCACGGATGGAGAGTTCGGAATAGTCACCGGTCGTGGACTCGGTTCCTGTCGCGGCGGACTTTTAGACAACGCCCTCCCAATTACTGGAGCTATCAATGCTACACCCTTATCTTTCTTAAGACTTGTTTTCCGTCCCAAAGACGCAAAAAAGCTTCCTGGAGATTTGTTTAATGAGGAGGAAGAAGTTAGTGAGCGACCAGAAGATGAAGATGAGCTGGCAATGATAGTGGATGCCCTATTTGACCCGTTGCGTGGCGCTGAAGCAAGTGCTGGGTATGGAAGCGAAGGAGGTGCATTGGGGGGACTGGAGTCACTGGAGGGAGGTGTCGACAGATCTGTAGCCAAGTATGCGTCTGGACGCCTAGGAAAAGTAACTTCGGAGCCAGTGGAGGACTCTGAGATATTACGAGTTTGGGTACGGGGAGAATGTGTCGATGGAACACGAGCATTCGTGTTCGCAGGGGCGCGCTTTTGGGGATTTGCAGCTAATCATGCTGTAAACGCATGTATGCATGGCGGACCAATGTAACTCTCACCTTTATATCTTGTCTCTACAATCCAATCGCCTAACCCGCAATCATACATATAAAGTTCATTAATCTTCTGCGCATATCCCACCGACCGATCGAGAGCGTTTTTCTTCACAGCCACATCTGCGAAATGCATAGCTGGCGGCCATGCAGACTTGACCTTCTGAACTGGAGGCAATGTTTTTGGCACTGAATGGCCCACGAACGATGGCGACGGCGTCCTTGAAGACCTTTTTCTTTCCGTGGAAGGTTGAGTGAGCGATATCGACGAGGGCGTGCGCGGAAGAGACGAAAACCGCTTGATACTAAGCGCACTTCTAATTCGTAAGTCTGAAGGTTGAGGCTCATTCTTCGCCGGCAGGGGTGGAAGAACTTCAGGTCTACTCTCATTCTTAACGCTATTATCGTCATCTAGTGGTAGTGGTGGCGTGGGCGTTAAGGAGATGCGTCGAATGTCGAGACCAGGTCGGTCGCCCCGATTCTCGTTATGCCGTAAGGGCTCGAGAATAGTCGGGGGAGGAACGTCAGATGAACGGATTATACCCATGTCATCAATTGCATGTCCGACTGTAGCAACAAGGTCATCCATAGACTCATGCCGGGGAAGAGGAACAATCGTTTGATCTGGGGACACAGTAAGGTTTGAGTTCGAGTCCGTGGTGCAAACGCATGAGGGAGGGAAGGCGCCTTCGCGAATATGAGTTGGCGTCTGGGGAAGTTCCGACTCCTTCTCCCTCTGGTCTGAGGCATTGGGCCTGTAGGAGGGTCATTTAATACGGGACAGGAAACACATGAGAAAAGGACACACTGAGACTTTGGCTCCTCTGACCGGACTTCGGAGGTTACTGGGTGCAAGGCATCTAGCCCCAAAGGGCTGGTACTCAAAGTCGGAGCAAGCTCCTTCACTGCTTCCGAAGGCGGGGGATTGGTGCTGGTAGTCGCTCCACGTTCTTCCTTGGTCTCCGCGAGAAGTATTCGCGTTTTGAGTGCAGCTGCAACAGAAGGAGGCAGAGCCAGTGCTTGCTTCACAGCATCCATATCACCTTTCTTCTTCAGTGGCTGATGTCGAGGTGGTCTAGGTGGTGGCGGTGCACTGGGATCAATACTAAAGACAGACATTGGAGGAGGAGGTAGCGGTCCTGCCTTTGCATGCAGACCAGGCTGATAGTGCAAGTAAGGAGTAGTAGGTGTGACTGTAGACGGCTTGGGGGATGGGCTCATAATGTGCTTCCCATTAACAGGTGTGGGCGATCCGGGGAAGATATTGACGATGACAGGACCAGCCACACAATCACCGATACCCTTGCTGTCTCCTATGGGTGGCGTTACTACAGGAGCGGGTATGGGGCTTGCTGGGGGAGAAATAGCTTCTTTCAGCTCCTTAATTGGGCTTACACTAGGGAAGAGCGCGTCTTTCCTCAGTCTGCTCTTGGGAGGCACAGTGGAGCTTCCTGAATCGGACGTCTCAGGTGTCCCAGGGGAAGGTGAACGGGATTGGGGCGTTTGGAATAGGGGTGGTTTGAGTGTTTCTGTGACAAGGGATGGATAGCCCTGGTCTGACGGTTTGGTTGAAAGAGATGATGTGCCTACGACAGCCACCTCGCGCGACAACTTCCGAGAGTGCCCCATATCACGTCTAGGGACTCTGACCATCTCCGGCGATGAGCGTACGTGAGAGGGTGCGGTGCTCGAAGAGGGTTGTGATTGGATAGACGGGGGCTGAATAGGTGAAGCGAGTGGATGGGTAAAACCGAGCGTTCGTGGCGACGCGTCTGGTGGTGCAACAAGTGCGAGACCACCTAGTTGTGTCTCACGACCTCGTCGGGGATATAAGTCGCTCGAAGGAGAAGTGCTCGCGTAGGGATCACTCTTCGGGTACTCGTCAACGTGTGTGCTCATCTCAACGATAGCAATGCGTCGTCTGTCTGCGCTACCTTCGGATGGTATGCTTTGGCGGCGTACTGGTCCGTTTAAATTAAGTGGGGAAGCAGGCCGTGTCTGAGGAGGTTTATACGCGCTTGGAGCAGTTGCACGCGCCTTCGAGGACTCAGAAGAGTAAGCGGAGGAAGAAGATTGGGTGGCAATAGACGTTGACGAGATCGAACGAGAATGAAAAGCAGCTGGGGAAACAAAGGTGGATGAAGGACCTGGACTTGGAGCTAACAGACTACTGGCGTCCGACATTGCTCCATTGACCGCAGCAGAC
The DNA here is from genome assembly GCF_016647625.1 of Suillus subalutaceus. Classification (NCBI taxonomy): domain Eukaryota; kingdom Fungi; phylum Basidiomycota; class Agaricomycetes; order Boletales; family Suillaceae; genus Suillus; species Suillus subalutaceus. Next base: position 496,759 of record NW_024540253.1, on the reverse strand, counting down.
TTGTAATACGATAGAACCGCCTCGGTATCTCCGGTGGGAGCTGACCGCAACGGTGATCGCAGAGCTTTAGCTTGATCTAATTCAGTTACTACAAGGTCAAGCGAGTTACCAGGGATGATGAACTGACCTGAAGCAGGCAGATCGGTTCCGGTGAACGCTACCATCATTACGATAACGAATGTGACAGTATCAAAGAGTTGTTATCACCCGCGTTTTCTTTTAACAAGGATCCTTGATCTGGTCACACGAAGGAGCCTAAATTTACGGCGAGGAGAATATTGTTGTCTGGAGAGCATTGGGTCACTAGCTAGTGTCTTTTATTGGCCCTTTCGTGGCAGGGCTTGTACAGGGCAGAAGTGTAAGTCACGTTGGTTCTTCCGCTGCGCTCATGACTCCATCGATATTCGGACCATTCCTCTACAGCTCTTACAGCTCTAGCCGGCCGACACGCGTACGAAGACGGTAAAACCACCCATGACGGTTATTTCATTAACATGGAGATCATTCATGACCACAGTGGACCGCTGCCCATAAGGATCGAACACTGCTCTTCACCTGTGGGCGCTTTCAACCCTGTCACAGCTTGGCGCACTGCCGGTCGGAGGGTACTGCCACTTTCTGGGCATTCTTTCGACGGACAGCCTTTTAGGCATGCTCCAAGGTGCCTCGTGGGTGCTTTATCAATGATATCTCAATCCTGATCAACAACAATGGCCATTATCAAAGGCATCCCTTGTTCCACCTATTCGAATCAAAGCCACGTCGGGAAGGAGCTTGGCAAGGCAGCATCTCACCTATTCATGCCCATGAATCAAGCTGGTTTCGCTAATCCCTCCCCCTGAGCCTTTCCTCCACACGATCTCACTCGCCGGACACGTGCGTGATGTCATTAATGCAAACCAGTACCCTCATGTCTAGAGAAGTTGTGGAATGTACAACGTTGGCTCGTCGAACGACTTCGTGAGTGCTGTAGAAAACTTAGGATGACACTGCTGAGCAGGGAGATCCACTCAGTAGATTTCCCTTCGCAGTGCGACAAGTCGTTACAGCTTTTTGGGACGCCGTTCATAGACTACCGGTGAACATATCCCTAATGACGTAGAAGCGATGTGCTTCTGAGTGCAATATCTAGCCTTGTCACAGAATCTAACTATCGACCATCCAGTGCGCTATGATGTCATGGCCCACAAACGAAACACCACAGCCGTGTTAGAAGCCTCGGTTACACACGGGAGTCCATAACTGCCATGTCATTCCGGGGGTGCTGCAGATATGAAGGCCGTGGATGTGAAACTTGCTATGCTGGCTCTTGGACCTTCTTCTAGCAAGTTCCTTGGTCATTATTGGTAGGTGCCACACGGGGATTTGGTAATCAAATGGAGCTCCGTGTTCATTAATATCAATGGACCAAACGCCTGAGAGCAAGCTGAGGTGATGTTTTATTCTGAGCCACAGAACGTCCCAGAATATGTGCAGTGTGTATCATGCCATCCTATGCCGCATGTTAATGTACTATGTACAGCTCGTGTTCTAGCAGATTCTTTGTATTACAGCCGACAATCCGACTAGCAATGGTATCACGACAACCAATTGGGTATGTGGGGTGAAATAGATTTGCACATGATCAGTCTCATCGCAATTTTGAAGTCCGCTCAAAGTTAACAATTCGACATACGAACATAGCTGAAGAGGACCTCGACAATACCTGAGACCTTGAAGTTTTGTGTGCTAACATCATTTACTTCTATACCATTGGATTCGTAACCACATATATATGTAATAAATATAAATTTGTTTCATGAGAGTGCCCTCAGAGTCAATGTTCTGGACTCTGGCCCAGGGCCAAATCCGAATCCTCGAGGCAAACGATCACGTGAGCATGCTTTGGACGCGTCAAGTTGATTTTTGAACGAAACGAGGCATCCCGCAAACTCCTGCATCATTACTCCCTTCATAATTGCTCGCTGCGTCGAGCTAACATCTTTCATCGCGACCGTAGTGCACAGTGACAACCACCCAATTTGTTCTATACAGTCTGACAGTCCTTAACCAAGCCATGGTTGCCGCTGGCTCCATCACTGTTGCGGGTGAGCTTCTTTGATAATGTGCTTCTCATAATCTTATATCACCCAGTCCGTGTCAGACCTCCCACAACATGGGAAGCTGCGCGTCTCCCAGAGCCCTCTTATGATACTACAATTCGCGGTGACGGCACCCTTGCAACACCAGGAAGACCTGTAATCCAGTCAGCACCTCTTCGCGACATCGTGCAAATTGTCGATGACCGCATTCTTACATTTGATCCAGAGGAGAGAGATAAAACCCGTGCGTTTGTCGAGCGCGGGTTTGTGCCCCCTGGGACAAAGAGATACAAGGACAAGAGATTCATGTTTGATCGAGTATTCGACAGTGGGGCGAGACAGGGTGATGTCTATGAAGCCACCGCGAAGCCACTATTAAATGGTCTTCTGGACGGCTACAATGCTACCGTATTTGCCTATGGGGTATGCGAATTTTCTTAAAGGCTGTGGGTAGCTTTTGACGATGCTCCATAGGCAACAGGGTGTGGTAAAACACATACCATCAGCGGGACTGAAGGAGATCCTGGTATCATCTACCTCACAATGGCGGACCTCTTCCAACGCATCGAGGATCGAAAGGATGACTGGAACATAGAAGTTGTTGCTACTTTTCTCGAAATCTACAACGAAGAGATCCGAGATCTACTCTCCGAGCCTGGCATGCCCACTCCGCGTGGCGGTCTGCAAATTCGTGAAGACAAATCCGTCAAGGTCGTGGGCCTCGTCGAGCTCCGTCCCACTAGCGCAGAGGAAGTCAAACAGATTGTCCTCCAGGGTAACTTGCGGAGGACACAGTCCCCAACCCACGCGAATGAGACATCGTCTCGATCGCACGCAGTCCTTCAGGTGCATGTCACTCAAGCGCCTCGCACGGCTTCTCTGACTGAGCAGCGCACCATGGCAACACTCTCTATTATTGATCTTGCTGGTAGTGAGCGTGCTGCGGCAACGAGCAATATGGGACAGCGCATGGTTGAAGGTGCTAACATCAACAAGTCACTTCTCGCGCTCGGCAATTGCATTAACGCGCTCTGTGAGAGCGGTGGCGCTATCCGCCATGTGCCTTATCGCAACAGCAAACTTACTCGACTGCTAAAGTTCTCACTTGGTGGAAACTGTAAGACCGTCATGGTCGTTTGTATTGCCCCTACATCGCAGCACTTCGATGATACGCACAACACCCTCCTTTATGCCGAACGTGCTACGAAAATCAAGACCAAGGTTGTCACCCGTAATGTTGTCAACGTCGACAGACACGTAGGTCAATACGTCGAGGCTATCAATAGACTCAACCTCGAAGTTGCCGAGCTCAAAGCCAAGCTTGCTGGCAAGCTCGGCGCTGAGAACGACATTCTCAGGCGCAAGCGAGCAGAGGCTGCTGCTGAAGTTGATCGTTCTAAACGAGATATGCAAGATAAGATGGAGCAGACTCAAGCCAGCATAGTTGAGGGCGCGTCATGTGCTGGAAAGATCTCGGTAGCAGAGATGAAACTTTCCATTATCCGCTCTCGGCTTGCGCAGATTGATGCAATGGCCTCGTCATCTCTCCCGCTTTCTTCAGACCTCGAAGCGGAGCGTGCCCTGCTCAAATCTCTCGCTCGCCTCGAGGAATCCGTAACAACTCCCGATTCCCCCTTCGTAACTCGTCTCACGCGGTCCCAAAACTCCCGTAACATGTTTGAGGCGACCTTGCGCGCAGTCTCAGAACGACGGTCCGATAAACTAGAGGAGCTGCACGTCGACTGCATCAAGACAGACGCACGCTACCGTAAGGCAGAGGTTGAGCGCATACGAGCTGAAAGAGAACGTGACGCAGTCCGGGAGTCGGTGCGCGCTCAATCGGAGATGATCATCAGCCTCCTGGGTATGGTCGGTCGATGCACAGTTGTACTAGGAGAGACAGCCCGTTCTCTAGAAGTACAACATGGCTTCGAAGGAATGGCATCTGCACTTCGCAGTACGGCGCAGAAAAATGACGACGCATTTGCAGCCCTGGTAGGACAAACTACGGCGGCATATGCGGCTCATGGGACGGGTGCTCTTGATACACTCCGCGTACCATCAGGTTCGGCACTACCGCAGGCTGTCAAAGCTTCCAGAAAGTCCATGTCCTACAATGCTATCGCTTCACCTTCACGGCGGACGTGCAAGTCACCACGACGCTCACTGCGATCCAGTATCGGTCAACCCTACCGCCGCGTCTCCGACAAGGAGAAGGAGAAGAAGGTCGTCCAATGGAAAGATGAAGCCGGACAAGGTGCATTGGATGATAGGGGAAACGCCCCATCCCATCCAGTTATTCTCGTTACGTCCAGCGATAGCAGCGAAAGTGTTAATGGACGCTGTCATTCTGTTGCTGGGTCCGAGAGCGAATGGGAAGACGAGCGGACAGAAGACAGTTTCAACCTGAGCAACATCATACTTCCCGCAACATCCTCTTCATCGTCGGCAAGGCTCAATTCTTCCATGAGCCTTCACTCGAGCACAAGCAAGCGCCCACGAGCAAACCGCCTGGACCCGAGCTTTCTCAAAATGAAAGGCGCATCTTCCCTTGGCTGTCTTCAGGAGGCGGACGAAGACTCACCAATGCGGCGTGCATCACCACTCTCAAACCGCAGCATGAATAGTCAAGATATAGAATCCCTGCACATTCCGAAATACAAGGACCGTGATGCTAGCCCAACGCCACGCCTTCCTACATCAACCTCCCGTACAACAACACAGTCCAAAAGCTACCGACGGCGCTCGAACATTGGTCCCATGCGCAGCGAGAAGGCAAGAAGACGATCTAGCATGATCCTCCAGTCATCCGAAGACGCTCCGTTGTACGAGTCCACAAGTGGGCCCAGACGCGTAGAAACAATCGGGCGTTCACCTACGAAGAGGCCAAAGAGACTTTCACTTCTTGCCAATGCATCAAGGTCCTTGCGGGTGAAGGGACCCAATGTGATGGCAGCCCTCCCAGTGCCCAGCAGCGATACGAGTGCTAATATCAGCGCGGACCTGAGCATTCTGCCTGATTCGAGCATGAGAGTATCCTCAAAGCCTACGTGGAGATGAGTAACTGCATTTTTTTTCTGTTCATTAGACGGAGAGGCGATGCCTCCCCTGTACTTTTATTTGTGTCTTACACAGTATCGCTCCTTGTGCTATCATGACGAATATGACGAATCACCCATTCCTACTATACTAGCTGTGTCTCGCTATATCCCGTGTTGTTTCATTCTTCGTATTTTGTCGGAGGGTCCATATTGCACTTGCACATATCCTCCCTGTATGCTACCGGTCATCATGTTACTTTACATTGATCTATGTATATTTGCTACTCTGTTGTTTGTATAATCGAAGTTGTGCTGTTAGGCAAGTCATTGAGATATCTTTGAGTACTTGAGAAGTATAAGTTACATGCGTGACGGTGGTCAGCTATGCTGTGATATTGTTAGGCGGGTTGCAAATCATTTAATATAAAAATTTCTTGTTTTCCGGAGGGATGTCTAACGTACGCCATACCGATAATTTGGGACTGCTGCTCGAAGGCACTGATCCGACTGTCTGGCAGGTGCTCCTTGTTTATAAGCTCACCGCTCCAAGAGGGGAGGATGGATGATGTCAGGTTCCTTGCCAGCTACATCACCGACAGCTCTACGATGGCTAATTTACTCAACTTGAAAGTCACAGAATGTGTTGTCCGCTAGCTATCACCCCTTGTATCTTTCTGACGGCGATGAAGACCGCTGGACACTGAACGATTAGTTACATGCCATCCTTCTCTTTGATATGAATGTCATGATTGTGAGACACAACCTGAAGTAGTAGAGGCGAACGTATGATATTTTATAGTCCATGCACTATATAACGCGCTTTACTTCAAAGAAGCTCTATAGTCATAAATCAGTTTACGGAAGCCAGCAAACGAGGAGTTACAACACACCTTAAGGTAATACACCTGCCACGCGACTACCGCAAACAATACAAGCGCTTGGAGCACAGACCACCACTTCACACGGTCGCAAGTGCTTTCTGCTGTGTCCCGATGCCTACGCTCGCGGACGACAATATATTCTTGTTCGTCCTTGACAGATGTGAGACCTATGGCTAGGGAGCGGATCTCGCGCTCAACGGGAGCAGTGATATCTGCTGTGAGAGAAAAGGAAAGTCAGCACGGCCTGGCAAGCACGGCCGAAGGTAGGCACACTCCCCTTCTTCTGACACGTATATGATACCGTGAACGTTGAAGCTAAGCACACCCCATAAGTATAGATGCCGGGAAGTTGCGGGGATAGAAAGCCATACCTAACCATCTTGTCCGCCACCGTGCTCATCTGGTTAGAGAAGCAGTACTCGTATCGGCCATCCTTTTCAGCTGTTATGGATGTCGTGCCGGTGCTTTCACGAATATGTTTAGTGAGAACATTGTTTTCTGGATCCGTTAGCTACATGCAGGGCGTCAGTAAGGTCGCTGTCGAAGATAACCATAACATTGATATGATGGACATACCCAGAAGTCAATGTCGAGGTGTCCACCCTCCCCAACCTGGTATGTAACAGTCATTTGGTCATGTTCGTGTAGGTCCTCAAAGAAGCACTCTTTTCTGGAAGCTGTAACTTCAATCATGTGGGCAGAAGCAAAGGAGATTAAAGACAGTATCGAGAGGACGAGCCATGGCGCATGTCGCCACGACGGAAGCACTGTCATTTTGAAAGTTGTGCAGCGAATTTGAGCGGCAGAAGGTGCATGCGTGTTGTCTAGAAAAGCTCTGTCCAAATTGGGAAACTAACAAGACTCCCGGGGACCTGCTGATCATGAGAGTCTTCGGGGTCCCGATAAGAAATCGAATCAGTCTTTGCAAAGTTGAGTATTCTTTGTGATCTTGCTCGTAATCGTAATCTCAGTCTCAGTCATTCTGTCTACTCAAAACCAGATTCCCCTAGAAGCACTACGAATTAATTACAATGGCAGATACTTCTGATCCACTCGCGCCAAAGGTGAGTCTCTTGCACGAGACCAGTCTAGCATGATTAACAACTGACGAGCTGCGGTGTTGTGGCGCGATGTGATCAGCCAGAGGGCGAAGAGATTGATCCTCATTTTGAGCCTGTTATCAAGCTCACGGAACAAGTGGAGGTAAAGACCTATGAGGAAGATGAGGATGTGCTCTTCAAGATGTGCGTTCTCGTACCCCTTGACCCACCGACTACCATCATTTAACGCTATTGTAGGCGAGCAAAGCTCTTCCGCTTCGATAATGGCTTAAACGAATGGAAAGAACGTGGCACCGGCGATGTGAAACTTCTTCAGCACAAAGAGACGAAGAAGGTCCGTCTCGTAATGAGACGTGACAAGACCCTCAAAGTGTGTGCCAACCACCACAGTTAGTTTGATTTTTAGCCTCTTTGGTTCTGCTTATATCGAGAGAAATACAGTATCCGCAGAAATGCGCCTTCAGCCTAATATTGGCTCTGACAGGAGCTGGGTTTGGAAGGTTGCCGCTGACTACACTGAAGAACCGCCAACCGCCGAAACCCTAGCCATCCGCTTCGCAAACTCTGATAATGCAAATGAATTCAAGCGTCAATTTGAGTTGACACAGAAGATAAACTGCGGCGCCTCTCTTGACGAGAAGTCTGCACCCGAAGCAGAGGAAGAAGAGGAAGAGGAGGGAAAAGAGGAAGAGGAAGAGAAAAAAGAGGAATCGCCACAAGAAAAGGAATAATGATGTACTGGACGAAACGATCCCTTCGTCTTTCCTTAAAGCCTCTTTCCTGTTGTGACGTCTATCCGTCAATTTGCTTTCATGAGTGCCCCTGCGACACCACCGCTCGCTGCCGTTTCATTTGATCAAGTAATGTAGATCACTTACCTACCCTGCTTTACGAAATTCATCCGACATGTACTGGAAAAAATGACAGGAGACAGTTCCCCACCTTCATCTCAGTGGGAATGAACTTCATCTTCACCTGGTCGCGTTCACGCGGTCTCGTGACTGTATCTGTGTTCATCCTGCCCAAATCGAGATCTAGGGGAAAGACTAAGGCTTTGAAGAGCCCCAGATGAATCCCGTGTCCCACGATACATGGACGATAATACATTCCAAGAGAGATGCGCCTCTCACCACATTAATCAAGCAAGCAGATTTTCAAATCTGCTGCGCCAGCTATACGCATCTACAACTGATGCTTTTCTGCTCGCTGTTCCTCATCCGCCCAGGCCGCCCAAAACGCGGAACCGTCCCCACGCATCCAATAAAGAGCTGGCGACTTGCCTAGCACCATGTCTCCCGTGATCAGGACATAACGGACATTCTTAGACACGATTAGCGTGAGTAGCGGTCAGGAGAAGAAACATCACACCGATCCACTGGTGAGACGCCAGAAAACAATCAATATATATATACAACAGTAAGAGGATTGAGAACTCACGGGACTTCGTACATCGCATCTAACAGCAATGACTCCTGCAGTATTTAATGAGCACACCGATGGATTTTCCGGATAAACAAAAGCTACCATGATTCCCCTCAGCCCTCTCGCCCCTCCGCCTCGTTCGACTGCTCGGAAACAAATCTGATCAATAGATGTTGTTGTAAACCGAATCTCCACGCCCGAGAGACCAAAAAGCGCAGTGTATTGGCTAATAAGTGACCCACGGACGTCGGTCAGAATGCGTCGTAAATCCTGGGTGCTTAGCGGGGATAGTGTAGTTAAGGTTGGGAGGCGGGAGATAAATTCAGGAATAAAGCTATGCAGGGAAAATGAATTCGAAATTTTGACATAGCATGCGACAAGTGAGTTACCCGTATTTCACCAGATCTGAATGCGGGTTTGAGGTGTGGGAGGGATATTTTGATAAAACATAACTTACCAGCGGGTTCAATCATCTCTAGTAAGTTTTCTGATGATCGGCGGTTCGATGTAAAGAACGGCAAGAAACCTTTGCTGTCTGAGTCTTCCTCTTTAGGTGCGAGGTTTGCAGTAAAACCAATGGACTGCATTTACAGGAGTGTCAATCAATAAGAGCTGGATAAAATACAAGATAAAGAATGAGAAACATACTCCTTTGCTCACCCGCCGCTTCACGACGGTATCAAGCCCCACGAATGCACCGCTAAGGATAAAGAGCACATTTGAAGTGTCAATGTGGTAGGTATCAGGTCTCTCTGGCTGACATATCAGTACTCCTCGTGTAACCATATGTTCCGATAAGACTGACGCTGTGCAGCAGCTGGTGAGCCCCGCCCTCGTGCCGTGGGTGCTGGGGGTTCCAGTGACGATGGCTTTCCTTGCACAGTGACAACAGAACCCTCCATCATTCGTAAAAGAGCTTGTTGCACTCCCTCTCCACCGACATCTCGTGAACTCTCAGTCGTAGATGAGGATTTACGTGCAATCTTATCGACTTCGTCAATGTAGACGATACCCGTGCTGTAGGTGATGTAAGAAAGTAGAATAGACAGCGACAAGAAGATGAAACCAGTAACAAAGGTTATGATCAGGGTGAAGGTGAGAATTACCTGGCGCGATACGAATCCCAATTGGCTGCTTGGAGCTAGATAGTACAGAATGAGACTGTCCACACGCTTTCAGCTTATATGCGCGTACCAATCGTTGTATGCACATATCAACATCCTCCCCGACATCTGAGGAGACATTAGCTGACCTTCACGCGAGGTAGTCAGTTAGACTCACAGCCAGCCTGGTTCGACATAATAAGGGGTGAAAAGCTTGTAAGGATAGTAGAAGTTATCGCACCTGCGTGAAAGATGTCGCATCACTGACGGAAAATGGAACGTCAAGGACGCGTGCAAGGGTACGCGCGAGCAAAGTCTTCCCTGAGCCTGTTGGTCCTCTATAGTAACGATATTTCTGAGCAGGGAATACTTCAATATGAAGGTTTTCTGCATACATTACCAGTACATTGCTCTTCTCGAATAAAGAGACTGGTTGTCGAGGTTGGAGTGGTAATTGATGCGGGAGGACGCGCTGGGGGTGAGGATGTAAGTGTGCGGACGACACGCTAGAGTGTGCTGAGTCCATTAGCATCCACTCTGGCTGATAAAAATATAAACGGCACACACCATCATCCGCATTCGCTTCGGACCATGGGTCCGCACCACTCTCATCGTCAAAGGCGGCAAGATTTGCGCGAACACGGGTATAGTGGTTGAATACACTTCCTACTGGCTCAGTTACACATACTACAGGGCAATACGTATGGATGCTCACGCGACGGAAAGGACCTTCTTTGCAATCTCCTGCCCAATTACATATTCATCGAGGTATCTTACAAGCTGTCAGTAATAAGCCGTGAGTCTTTCTTTTGGTCGAAACGCGAGGATGGCTGTTACCTGTCGTGGCGTCGCTAGTCCAGATCGTGGCAGAAACGAACCATCATCCTGTTCATCGCGCGAGGGATACTCGTATCGTGCCTGCGTCTGGAGATTGCGGGAGAGAACCCGCATGGAGTGTACTCGGCAGGTGTGCGGAAGTCTCGATATCATGGCTCCTTGTGGTCAAAGAGATCAGTGCTCGCACCTGCTATTATACAACTTGCAACCCAGGAAAGTGAGAGTCTACGGAAGAATTAAAAGAATAGACGTGATGGACACAAAATCTCACAAGATGTCATCATACAAAAACGCTGTATCAGGTCTGAGTAAACAACGACAAACACTGTACTCCCTGGAGCAACTCTGAAGACAGAAAGTTGGCTCGAGTTATCGTCAAATTGCCAGCATGGTCCATCACCGCTCTCGCTCACATGATCGTGAAAGAGACCACAGTTACAGGAGCCCTTCACATAGAGAGTCGGGAAGAGACAGAGACCACGCCAAAGACAAGGGGCGCTCTTCTAAAAGGGACCCACCAGACGAGTACAGGAAGCGGCGGCGCAGTCGGAGTAGGGATCACGACGAGGACCAGCCGCGCAGACAGAGAGAGCGAAGTAACAGTAGAGGCAAAGATGAAGAGCGCAAAGACAAGAAGTGTGTATTTGTTATCTATTCACATTGATACCCCACTTACTTCAAGCAGACGCAAGCGCGACAAGTCCGAGGAGCGCAGGGCCCGTAAAGCAGAGAAATTGCGCATAAAGGAAGAGGAAGAAGCTCGTCAGGTTGCTGAACTTAGTGTGTACAGCGCAACCGATAATCCCTTCCACGACGTCAACCTCGGGCAGCAGTTCCGCTGGCATAAGAAGAACGAGAAAGACCGTAAGCAAGGTCTGTCCCTTGCGGATGCACAGCGTAAAGATGCGATTAGAAGGCAAGATGCTAAGGAGGAGCTCGAGAGGTTGAACAGACGTAGAGCGGAACGGGAAGCGGAGCAACGCCTGCGGGAAGAGGAAGAGTCGCGCATGGCAAGAATGGCAGAATCTGCTCAGATGTCGGAATGGATAGCGAAGGATGGGGAGTTCCAGCTGGAGCAGGAGCGAAGCCGGGCTGCCATTCGCATAAGGGAAAAGAGGGCAAAAGCCATCGACTTCTTAGCCTTGAACTTGAAGTATGCACATCCGCTGGACGAAGACCATGTTGAGGACGATGCCGGGCTCGAAATTGACCTTGACGAGCCGTATAACATTCTCGACGTACGTATGTTAGACCTCGAATGTCGTCATGCAACTAACTGGTCCCACAGAATCTTTCGCCTGACCAAATTGACGAACTTCATGATGACATTGAGCGTTACCTCTCACTCGAGACCTCTGAGGTGGACATCGACTTCTGGACGGTATGTTAGTTGCATCTGTTGTTTTGCCTTAGCTGATTATGTCCCTCAGAATATGATGGTGGTCTGCAAAGACCGTATCGACAGAATTAAAGCCAGTGAGTGCATGGGGATAGAAGCAGCTGTTGCTGTTGAATCAGAAATCACCGCACTTTTGTCTGGTAAAAGCTACGACCATCTTGCAACGCTTCAGAAGCAGATCCAGGCAAAGCTTGCAAGCGGCGAACCTATTGATACGGACTACTGGGAAGGGCTCCTCAAGAGACTACTGGTTTGGAAGGCAAAGGTATGCTTCTTCTTTGCAGAAGTATGATACTGCAACTAACCCTTACATGACAGGCAAAATTGAAGAGCCTGCATGAAGTCGTTGTTCGCAATCGACTTGAGCAGTTACGCAAGCGCCAGCGCGACGAGGCTCTACACGCACAGGAGGAGCTTCTTGCTGGTGTTGCTCGATCAGCGGCTCAAGGGCTGAAGGACGCAAATTATGTTGCACCTATGACTACAGCAGAAACAGATACACACGAGGACATGGAACCTTACGATAGGTCTATGAGTCCGCCACTAATAGACATCAGGAAGTTAACGGAAGATGAACGTGAAATCGATATAGTGACAGAGCTTGACGACCTTCGTGCTTTGGTAGGCATCGATTTTCGCGTTGGTTAAAATTCTGCTTATTGTTGGACAGCTGAAACAACGCCGTACGGTCGCTGCCTCCCGCTTCGTGCCTAAGGCTGCTCAGCCTATGGTTGAGGTCGAAGCTCCAGAAATTGCAAGCGGTGCTGACCTCGCTTCCGAAGCTTTGTACAGGGCCGAGGCAGAGAGAGAGCTTGACGAAGAGGAGGAACTTTTTAATCTTGAGGAGAACATTGCAAATCCTACGTCATATAACTGGGAGGACAAATACCGACCTCGGAAACCCAGATACTTCAACCGCGTGCATACTGGCTACGAATGGAATAAGTATAACCAGACTCATTACGAGTGCGTGCTCTATCTCCTTTCCTCGATCTTCTCTTGACACCATTAATTAGCGTCGACAACCCGCCTCCGAAGGTCGTTCAGGGTTATAAAGTATGTATTGATTACCCTACAACTTGCTTCCAACTCACGTCATACCTCAGTTCAATATCTTTTACCCGGATCTGATCGACAAATCAAAAGCTCCTACGTACAAAATCGTCAGGGAACCCGGGAATGAGGACACCGTGTTGCTACATTTCAGCGCTGGGCCTCCATATGAAGACATCGGTTTCAGGATCGTCAATCGGGAGTGGGAGTTTTCACATAAACGGTGAGCAGCCTCGCGTCCTGACTCTGTCACGCCAATGCTGAACGTGCTGGCACAGGGGCTTCCGAAGTAGTTTTGATAGAGGATGTCTGTCACTTTGGTTCAATTTCCGTCGTAATGTAGGTTCTTCCATAATTAGTTCCTGTATACAGTGCTCATTCGCTGCCACAGTTCTATCGGAAGTAGACGATCTCGAGCATGTAGTGGCATATGTACCGTCCCTGCAGTTTCCTCAATGTAATGTTGTTTGTTTATGTTTCTCTGCCGACTCTGAATTCGCCACTCAACTAGTCCTCGGTGGACAAGTTTCCAAGAAGACGTTCGAAACAAACAGCCCTTTGTGAACTTGGGTCGCATTTATAACAACAAACAACTGCTCTCGCGTAAGTTGTAAACGTGTTTCTTGACAACAGTCCATTTTTGGAAATGATCAAGTTGTGTAACACGAAATAATGAGGGTTCAACAACTTCGAGTGGTGCTCGCCACTTCAACTGCTTTGTCCCTACAGGGTTGTTATCGTCCCTGCGCTTTGAGCGGATGGAAATCCTCAACCCATGGTTTCATTGTCCTAGCTTTATTTCCATATCGTTCCGGCGGCGGCGAGCACCGCTCGCTTTGACTTTGTCCATAGTGCCGTCGAGAGCGCCACAACCGCAATCAGAGGTCGAAATCGCTTGAACAACTTGTGGACGTTCACACTGTTCCTGTATCTTCCCTGTCAGGGAGGGGGTACGATACAAAAGGCGCCCCGCATTTACTTTGGTTTGTACAGTTCGTTTGTACTCCCTGAAACAACATTCAGCATCCCTGTTCACACTTGTATTGACCATAATGACTGCTACCAGAGGTACTCTTACTTCAAGGTGCTCTTCGAAACGTCCAACTCTCTATAACCCGTGCTTCAGAAAACCAATATGGGCTTGTTCCCCTGACGCAGACACCCTTCCGCCACCGATCTTTGACAGCGGAAATATGAAGACCAGCAGGGGCACGATCGAGGCCCCACAGGCGCTTAGCACCACATGCATAGAAGACCCCTTCGCCCATTCACGGGCAACACGTTCCTACTTCGTTGATCACCCTCACCTCGTGCAAGGGGCTGTGGAACCCCCACACGACGTAAAAGCGTGCTCAACTCAGACGGAGTTACAAAAGCTTGGATTGTTCCCTTTTGCTGCTGCCAGTTCCTCGAAAGTTGCCCGAGGCAACTTTGCGAGCGCCTCCTGTGGGAGCGGGCACTCCTACTCGCTCAAGCACCGTCTGTTTGTTATGTCTCAGCCGCCGCGCTTGCCGCCTCGCTTACGTGCCCTTTCCAAGGATGCCGCGCTGAGCAACTCGGCGCCCATGGTTCCTCCCGGTCTCGGTCATGTTATTTCTCTGCCTTCGGTCGCTCGTCCTGGCTGTGTTTCCCATGGGGCTCCTTCTGGCGTCGCCAAAGGGAGACACGGTACAGAGAGTTTTCTCTCCCAGTTGAATTCGGATAGTGTCGCCAGGGTAGTCACAGCTTCCTCAGATACTCCTGAACATTCGGGTGGCACCGCTGTCCCTCGGGTCATAGCGTCCAAGAGCCCAGACCTTGATGGCATTGCAACTGCGTTCTCTAGCCTTTCCGCGCATTTCATGTACTCGTTGGCTATTAGAGCCGGCGCAGATGAAATATTCCCTGACCCGTGAGTCATTATTTGGCAAGGCATTCGACCTGATTATCTATTCAATGTGCAGGGAATTGGATGGGCGAAATTATGTGACCTCCATCATTGGCACTCGTATTCGATCCATTCTGGAATCCGTCAGCAACCCTCAAATGGTTGTCATTCATGCGTTGTGGTACATCTCTAAGATTACCACGGCAGAAATAGGCCAAGGGAATGATTTCCTAGGAGTCTCGATCTTCAACCACCTCCACTGTTGTGGCGCGGCCACTTTCGACGAACTTCTCTTCTCCGCTTTCGTTGTCGTTGCAAGGTTGGCCGACAAACTGGTCAACGACTCTTGCCTCCCGAGTAAGACATGGTGCGTGGGGCCATTCTATTTAATGACTTGACTGCTGAAGCTCTGTCTAGGGTCAAGACAACCGCAATTCCTTCCTGCACCCTCACTAATGTTGAAAAGACCGCGCTGGCGTCCCTCGGCTATCTCGGGTACATCCCCAGTTCTTCATTGCATAGCTGGGTGCTTGGGCTTCGTATCTCCTCTAGCCAATTCTCTAGCGACAAAAGTGTCGTCATATTTCGCGTTCTTGATGATGTGCTCGCTGTCAATGAAGCTACAGATGTCAATACGACTTTTATCCGATACCGCGGTCGGAAGAAGAAAATTGCTGCAGCGCCCCGCCAGGACCCTCTGATGATCCATGCACCCACTCCGGTCAAGCCCTTGACCTGTCTCCCGGACCCCAGTGACTGGTGTCCTGAGGCAGACCCCATCGTCAATAAGAACCCTCGTACGATGGGCATTGCCCCGGGCAGTCACAATTTTGCACCTGAATCGAGGCAGCCTACGACAGCGTTGGATTTACTGGAATTCATTACCCAAGGGACCTGGGGTGCCGCAGTTGGGGGTCCTTTGAGCACCATTGGTGCGCATTTGGCCCATTCTGTAGGTCGTTATGGCCCTTGTCAGACCACTCTTGGGTGAAAATTCACCATCGCTCCATCCTATTCGTCTCCTCTCTATGATCTCCTTGCCTTCCCATCCCTCCAGTATGCTTTGTCTTCTGTGTCGTGTATGGTCTCTCCTGGTGGATCTTAACGAGATCATTGGCACCATAAGTTGGCAGCATTAAATTGCAGCCTCCGCCAAGCTCAGCGCCAGCGCGCCGGCTTCGTCCAATCCAAAGCTCATGGTGGACATAGGGAAAATTCTTACCTTTTTAGCGTGTACTATGCGTCTCTCGCGCACCTTGACTTTCCACCCCTTGCTACTAATCGACCATTTTGGATATTTACAATTCCTGTAGTTCGTTGTGATACCGTTGTCGTTTCTTGTTATACCAGGTTGAGACAGTCTTCTCTGTTAATGTAAGCCTTAAGGCCAAGGCGTCGGACTGACTCGGACAAGGATCCGACGGACGCCAGTTTGCAAGATCATCTTAGTAAGCAATATGCAACAAGTTGAGGTTGGCCAGTGCCAATTCACTCCCTCTACTCAACAGTGTACTAGTTGACAGTAACTAGTGGTAAGTACTAACTTGTCTGCCGCTGCGCATATGTTTTACTAGGCATGCACCCCTTGACTAACATTAACTGATGACACGGCCTTCGGTGCAGCCGCCGTCGTGCTGGAAGGTCATGGCAGCCCTTGGGCCTGGCGCTTCACTTCGGAGGTGCAGCACCACTCCCGGGGGCTCAGGCTGTGATAACCTGTCAGTTGTTCGTGAGATCCTGGTCTTCCCCGGGCAGACCATCACTACGCGCTGAAGGAACAAAGGCTTCTGATACCACCGTCACATGGGGACGTTCAAATTGTCGGGTCGCCGCCTCAACGATTCCTCGGCAAACTCGCGAAAACGCAGCGACACCACCTGCAACGGCTTCAGTTTGATTGAATTGGGTGCGGTGCATGCATGTATCTCCCGTTGACGACCAGCCTGGATAGATGATGACTTGTCGTGGTGATTCAAGTTCACGTGGATCATGGAGTGAGATCATTGGAATACCGCCACAATTGATCAGCCATTATTTCCTTAGCATTTTCTTCATCTCTGACTGAAATTATCATTCGTTTCGTGACAGCACTTCCAAAGTGTCTATGCCTTCCCTTGGCAAGCGTTGACGAATGTCGTACTTTAATTGTGGCGGGCCCAACTATATAGCGGAGCAGTTGGTGAGCCCCATGTGAATTCATTCTCTTGTCATCAAAAGATTCAAACTTGGGACAATGTCCGGGAGAGGTGACTCCCGGTGACGTGTATGTTGTGATCTGTTCTGTAATTTTCGCCTGCTAGGGCTTCCCTTCATCGCAGAATTTGGTAGATTTTATGTGTATTCACTCTCTTGGCATCTTTGACAAACGATTCAAAATAAAGGCAATGTCCAGGTAGGTGATCAATGGTTCCTGGTGACGTGCGCACCACTGACACTCATCGACCGATATAAATGCCCGGTCAATAGGTAACCTAATCCTTACCCAATCATCACACCATGAAGTTGGCATCACTCTTGCTGAACCTATTATTACCAAATGCTCAGATCCTCCGGGCATCGATGTTTCCAGTCTCGTCCAATAGCGCCACGCATGCCTCGTATTTCTTGAAGCATGGTGGTGGGTGGTCCACCCTCCCTGGGGCACTTGACATTGAATGTGAGTCCAATAATATTTTAGTGGTCATGGCTCATGATAATGGTGTGGAACAGACAATCCAAGCGGCTTCGAGTGCTATGGCTTGAGTGCGTCATCAATGGTGTCTTGGATCAAGAGTTTCTCCAACTAGTACCACTCTTCGACCGCCAGGCACGTTTAAATGTTCCAGGATCGAAATGTTTAATGGTGAATCTTGCAGATACCCAGGTATGCTGTACTATAATTGAGAATCCGTTCAAGTGATTTACACCACTACAGACTGTTGGAAATCGTGCACCGGTAATTCCGCAAGTTTTATGTCGACCAACCACCTGTGGATAACTCACCCCGGCTCTTCCATCGGTACTCTTCCCGTTAAGTGTTTTCCACTTATGCCTTTTTTTTGAAATCATCTTACCACAATGCAGGAATACCACCATCTGGCGGTACGGAACGCTGGACAACATAGACAATGGCTACTCCGCTGTTTGAAAGAGGCAATCGTTTTTTCTCTTATTCTAGTTAATGCTGACCATCTTGCGCAGAATGGCTCTGGAAAGCTGAAGGGCGCCTCACAGATTCGAGAGCGTCCTACTTTGCGATTGTTTAATTGTGGATAGTCGATGCATCACTTATCTTTGACTTATGCCAATGATACCGATGATTTTTCGAGCAGTACTGAACCATATAGCCTTCAACAATTGTGTGCGACGTCAAGATTATATTTCATTATAATTAGGCTCATAATATGCCGAGTGTCCTTTGAGAGTGTTATTCATGACATCAGCGTAGTCTTTACGTTTGAGTATCGAGGTAAGAACATATGACACTAGTGTCACCGCATGATAGAGGTGGAATACAGTGCAGATATATAGATGATGAGTGTGTGGAGGAGAAAGGGATGCATGTTGCAGGCGATGGAGGGGCAGAGGGCGAGGGCATGGTAATAACCGGGGCTCCCCAATAGCAACAGCAGCTGGCAGTCTGTAGAACTTCTTGTTTCGGACAAGGGAGAGCGTATAGATCGGTGTGTGGGCTACAATTTATGAGAGCATGCCCACTTAGCGCTAGAATTTCAAGGGTGCCAGTGAGCGAGACAGGGGCTATAGTACGGGCCTGGAGAACTACATCTGAAGAGTATGCTGCCAGTGCACCTTGGCACCTGCCCACAGCTTTTCTTCAAGTTGTATTATAGTACATGTCCTGGCTTAACTACGCTCCGTCATCCCAGCACGTCAGACTCACAACAGAGTCCCAAAATTGGTTTAGCTGTGCTTAGTCATCAACAAGTGTACTGACTGTATTGCTATTCAGCTGCACCACGATCTTATCTTTCACCACCACCTACCTTCATACACATATATTAATCATGGCAGATGCCAGCAATCTAGCAGCAAAGATGGATGTTGACGAGACCGCGATTGATGAAGGCTTGTACTCTCGTCAACTGTAGGTGTTGCTGCAATCATGTGTGGCTCGCATCGCTCACCTGCAATCCTACGTGATTTTGTAGCTATGTTTTAGGGCATGAGGGTCAGTCATGTTGTATATAACTTTCCATGTTTGCTGAGCGATGTGTGCAGCGATGAAGAAGATGGCTGCCTCCAATGTACTGATCGTCGGGTTGCAAGGCCTTGGAGCTGAGATTGGTAACCCTTTTGCCAACAAGCATGGTCCCAACAAACTCATTTCATTCTCATATCTTCTACAGCCAAGAATGTTTGTCTGGCGGGAGTCAAGTCCGTGACGCTGTATGACCCAGAACTGGTTACCATGCAGGATCTCAGCTCACAAGTGCGTGCTTAGGCATCACACTGCCTCAAGACCTGTCATTGAACCATTTTTCATAGTACTTTCTTCGCGAAGGAGATATCGGAAAGCCGCGCGCAGCATCCACCCTACCTCGTTTAGCCGAACTGAATGCTTACGTCCCCGTCCGGAATCTTGGAGGAAATGCAGGACAGGAAATCTCAGTTGATTTAATACGACCTTTCCAAGTAAGTTCATGCACCGTCAGCCAGATTGTGATGTTGATTTCCTCCAGGCCGTCGTATTGTGTGGCGTCTCTTACGAGAAACAAGTTGAGATCAACGACTGGACACATCAGAATGGTGTTCACTTTATCTCAGCGGAGACCCATGGTCTTTTTGGGTACGTGACGGCTGTGACACCCTTTTATATGTCATTGATCGCGATCAGCTCCGTATTTAACGACTTTGGTCCAAAATTCACTTGCGTGGATCCTACAGGCGAGCAAGCTCTTACCGGAATGATCGTGTCAGTGGAAAAAGTAAGTCTTATGGACTATAACTGCGACGTCCTATCCATACTATCATTACACAGGACAAGGAAGGACTGGTAACATGCCTCGATGAATCAAGACACGGCCTTGAAGATGGCGATTTTGTCACATTCACTGAAGTGCAGGGCATGACTGAGCTGAATGGTTGTAATCCTCGCAAAATAACAGTGAAGGGTCCATATACTTTCGCCATCGGTGATACTTCTGACCTGGGAGAGTATGTCCGAGGTGGGATCTTTACCCAGGTGAAAATGCCCAAAATCCTCCAGTTTGTAAGTTATACTCCGGTTTCATTAGATTACAATTCACTTTCTTTCCAGAAATCCTTGCGAGAGTCGCTTGCAGCTCCAGAGTTCTTTATGACAGACTTCGCCAAGTTCGATAGGCCTGCTACTCTCCATGCAGGTTTCCAAGCTTTATCACAATTCAAGGCGAAACACCAGTGTCTACCTCGACCCCGAAACGCAAAAGATGCTACTTCCCTGGTAGCTTTGGCGAAGAAAATAGATGTTGATGCTGATGAGAAGATTATCACAGAGCTGGCATACCAAGCGACTGGTGATTTACCGCCCGTTGCAGCTGTAATCGGTGGTTTTGTGGCACAGGAAGTGCTGAAAGCATGCTCTGCGAAGTTCCATCCTATGCTCCAGCACTTGTATTTCGATTCTTTGGAGTCGTTGCCAACTATACTGCCGAATGAGCAGGATTGCCAACCACTTGGCAGCCGGTATGATGGGCAAATTGCAGTGTTTGGCAAGTCTTTCCAGGACAAGCTTGCCAATCACCGTCAGTTCCTCGTTGGTGCAGGAGCAATCGGGTGTGAGATGTTGAAGAACTGGAGCATGATGGGTCTCGCTACCGGGCCCGACGCTACGATCCATGTCACCGACCTAGACACCATCGAAAAGAGCAACCTGAACCGGCAATTCCTCTTCCGCGCCAAAGATCTCGGGAAATTTAAGTCTGAAGTTGCAGCGGCAGCGGTTGCAGATATGAATCCAGCTCTCAAGGGCCATATTCTCTGTAGACAAGATCCTGTTGGTCAGGCGACAGAAAGTCAGTCACTCATCACCTTTTGTATTGTCCCCATTTTGAATTTCTCCAAAGATGTCTTCGATGACAACTTCTTTGCGGGGCTCGACGGTGTTACAAATGCATTGGATAACGTTGCTGCACGTAAGGCTCTCTCTAGTTCTCTGTGATATTCGTCTGACGGCACATGTCGTAGGTGTATACATGGATCAGCGTTGCATTTTGTATGAAAAGCCGCTCCTAGAATCTGGTACCATGGGCACGAAAGGCAATACCCAAGTTGTGATTCCCCATCTCACCGAGTCGTACTCGTCTTCGCAAGATCCCCCAGAGAAGCAGACATTGTCATGCACAGTTAAAAACTTCCCGAACGCCATTACACACACGATTGAGGTGTGCTCTTCAGTTTTTTCTTGACCAGCATGGACTAATAACAATACAGTGGGCTCGGCAAGAGTTTGACGCAATGTTTGTTAAGCCTGTGGAATCTGTTAATCAGTATCTTTCGGAGCCCAACTACCTTGAGAATTCCCTCAAATACTCGGGCCAATCACATGACCACATCTCCCAGATTGTTTCATATTTGGTTACCAACAAGCCGTTGACTTTTGAGGAGTGTATTATCTGGGCTCGTCTGCAGTTCGAGGAGAAGTTTAACAACGCTATCCGGCAGCTTCTGCACAGTCTTCCGAAGGATCATGTCACCAGCACGGGCCAGCCGTTCTGGAGTGGGCCGAAGAGAGCACCAGACCCACTTGTGTTCGACTCTTCAGATGTATGTCAGCCAGCATGTTACTAGACCTTGACATGCTGATTATTTTCCTCAGCCCACACATCTTTCTTTCATCATTGCCGCAGCCAATCTTCATGCCTATAATTATGGCCTCCGAGGAGAGACTGATCCTGCAGTCTTCAAGAGGGTTGCAGACTCTGTGATCGTTCCCGAGTTCTCTCCGAAGAGCGGAGTGACCATCCAGATTACTGAAAACGACCCCGTCAATCAGTCGTCTTCTGGTACGTTCACTCATTTTAAGACTGTCACCTGCAGAGCGTGATTCCTTTCAGATCCTGACAACGTCTCCGACTTGGTCAAGAAGCTGCCTCCTCCTTCGTCGCTCGCTGGCTATCGTCTCACTCCCGTCGAGTTTGAGAAGGACGATGACACTAACCATCACATCGATCTCATCACTGCTGCGTCAAACCTTCGTGCGATGAACTACAACATTACCGTCGCCGATCGTCATTCCACAAAGCAGATAGCAGGCAAAATCATTCCTGCCATCGCTACCACCACCGCGCTCGTTGTCGGTCTGGTGTGTCTTGAGCTTTACAAGGCAAGATGTTTGTCTTCCTTACCGGTCGGGTGCGCTGACGGGTGTGCTTTGTAGATCATAGACGGGAAGAACAAGTTAGATGACTTCAAGAACGGTTTTATCAACCTTGCTTTGCCTTTCTTCGGTTTCTCAGAGCCCATCGCTGCCCCAAAGAACAAATACCAAAACACTGAGTGGACCCTTTGGGACCGGTTGGAGTTCAAGAATGACCCGACGCTCAAGGAGTTCATCACTTGGTTTAAGACTCACCACAACTTAGATGTCAGCATGGTTAGTCAGGGCGTGAGCATGCTCTGGAGTTCGTTCACCGACAAGAAGAAGGTTCGTATTGCATGCGATTAACCCATGACAGGTGCTCATGTGAATCATTTAGAGCGCAGAGAGGATGCCCATGAAATTCAGTAGGCTGGTAGAGCACGTGAGCAAGAAGCCTATCCCCCCGCACACCAATCACCTTCTGGTTGAAGTCATGCTCATGGATGAAGAGATGGAGGATGTCGAGGTATACTATGAGAGCCATATATTTGAATGTTTCATTACTGATGACATTTCGCAGGTGCCTTTTATCTTGATAAAAATTTGAAAGCAAACGAAGAAGTCCGACTCCCATGTACTACGTAGACAATCAAGTACTGTATAATTGCGCCTGAATGAATGCCATCGTCTAAACGTCGAACGTGTTTGCGCATTCATGGGGAACATACTGGAGGATAGCATTCAAAGAGAAGTAGAGCGTACGTATGAGAACCGGTGCGTACGGTATGTGGACTTCACGTTTGACTATCGAATGCTAGGGAAAGGAGGTGCATAACTTCTTACCTACGGAAAGGAGCTGAAGGTGAAAAAGAAAAGCTAAAAGCTAAACTAACCACCAAAGGGGGTAACGGATGATGAGACGGGAGGAAAGGGAGCTACCATAGCAGCCAAGGCGGAAGGATGGGGAATGAGGGAATAGCAAATGTTTTTGTAGCGTTAATAATTTTCTGCGTGTTTTTTGAGTGATTTCGTTATGCGTACTGAATGAGAAAAATGTAGCAAAAGAAACACCAAAGCCGAAGGCAGGAAAAAATAATTCGTGAAAGGTTATTAGTTGAGGAGCATGAGGATAACGAAATGATAAGTGGATACATCGACGATGAAACAGTCAACCGAAACCCGCGAAAGTTCAATCGATGACGCGGTATGGCACAGATAGTCCGAGATCGTCGTCTTCACACCCGGCGAGAAGAGTGCAGACGCGCATATAAATAAGAATATATGCGATCGAAATGATGAAGATCAAGAAGATTTGTCCCCGAGACAGGATGGATATGTCTTGAAAGGGTGGGGATCGTGTTTGTATAGAACAGTGCCGGCAACAAAGAGAAAGAAATCCAGTATTGACAACCGCGGAAGGATGGATAGAGAGCGGAATTATGGCGCGGCACGTAGGCGGTGCCGTCGAAATCGATTGCAGTAGTGTTAAGAGCCGGAAAACATGAGGAATTGAGATCTAAGATGCGCGCGCGGGCATCTGGTCCAGAAAACATATCTTCAAGCACGAACCCAGGACGATTGGTAATTGATAGGTGGATGGGAACCAAAGAGGACTCTAGGTGCGGGGAATCCATATGCCTCAGCAGACGGCCAATTAGAATTTGCCATCGGTTGAGAGGGGTAACCTGTTCCATCGAATGACATGCGAACGTGGCCGCACTGGTAGTCAAAGCCGATAGGATACGAGTAGCCAGAATTAGGCGGGGAAAATGCATCAGCATCACAACGTGGTTGCGAGGGCGGTACAGACTGTGAGTAATAGTAATCATTCGAAGGAGCTGCTGGTTTGGAATACGGGACACTAGAATAATCCAGGGGAAGTTTGACAGGCACATAAGCGACTGCGGGCGCCCAACATACCGCTGGCGGCTGAACTGGCATGTATAACGCAGGACGGTCACTAGCACGGCGGATGGGCTCATCAGCTGCCGGGCTCCATTTGGACGGAGGAGGAAGTGCGTTCCTATTTTGGCAGGTCGCAGACTCGCGAAGCTCTCTCCGCTCGACCTCAACCCTCGAAGCCAGTTCTGAACTGCGTCGGCTTGTAGCACTGCCATTGCTCACGCGGCGCCTTGGCAAATACTCTTCCCGAAGTGGCCCATCCTCATCGAGATCAATGTCATAGGCTTCGTGGGAAGGTTCAGTACACGTTTCTGCCCCATTGAGCTTTGTCTTGCTCCTCTGCTCGAAGCTGAGGAAGACGGGTTCCGAGCTGGGATGCGCGAGAGGCGCTTCCATGATCTCCTCAATGACTTTCCGAACGATCGATTGAGGATTTGAAGAGGGACGGGAAATCGGTTGGGCAGATGGAGGAGGCGAGAGCGAGACATGATACGAGAACATGTGCCCCAGCCACTGGCGCCAAGCAGCAGGCGATATTGTCAAGTCATGGGAAAGGATATCCAGGGCGAGCGACTCGAGCTTGTTTAGCGAGTGGACAGGAAGTTTGCAGATGGTGTGCCTGAAGGGAACGTATTGGTCATTTTGACCGAACAGACCTTGAACGTAGTACTTACCATGTCTTGTTGGAGAAGGTATGGTCGTCAAGCCACTTATTCGCCAGCATGAATCCGAGGACGATGAGTCGGAACGTGGCATTAGCCTCCAACGTTTTGCCGTCAATTCCGCTGCTTGTATCAAGCAGTTCGGCTCTAAATCTCCGTTCTTTCACCTCCAAACCTAGAGTGACCCCACTAAAGTATACTGGTAATCGAGCGATATACCACATAGCGAGTAACACGGCAGATGGTTGTAGAAGTGTCGACATTAGAAGAGAGTGGACTGAAGCAGACAAGTGCATTGGAGCTGTAGGGGCTGGCTTCTGGCCGCTCATCGAAGGACTGCAGAAGTCACATTAACATTAAACAGAACTTTAAGCTGAGGAAATTTATCATACGTGTAACGAGAAACAGCAGGCGGAAGGGCAATTGAATTCTTGCAGACTTTCCAGACATATGAAACGATCCAGTCCGCCATTGGCTCCGCGAACATTTTGTACTTCGTCGATGCAGATGGCGCCGAATCAACAGAAGCGACCGACTCTTGTTTGACCTGGTCTGCGCATTGATAGTCGACCATATTGTAGGAATGGAGTCCATATTGATGTAAACTATCTTGTGTAACCGGGATTCGGTCGGATACTGTTGTTACGTCGGTTGTGGCGATTACACGGTCCACGTACTCTGCGAAAGGAGTCATGGGACCGATGGGACTAGAGCCCAAGTCACCATTCATCATATCGTCAGAGTCGTCCTCCAGGACAGGTGCGAATCGAGGCCATACATAGTCGTACGTAGAGGAATTATCTGGACTGTCATAGCTCTCAGTACCCCAAACGGGCTCATATGTAGCAGTCCTGTGCTCGGCATGTATTGGCTTGTCGACGTCATTTGGCGAGGTGTTCAAGACACATTTTTGAAGGAAGGCGTTCAGGGGCGGAATACATGCCTCCGCATGATTTCCTTTACTGACTTGCACGTCGGCCGTACTAGTCAACCCTTGGTAAAAACCCCGTTCTCTCCGTTCTTCACAAGTGGAGCGCACGTCGTCCTCCCAAATGCGGCGAGTTTTAGTCCTCCTCCAAGAAGGCAGGGAATTGATCCACTGATCACGACTGCCAAAAGAGGGCGGTGGGCCCCTCGGGGAGACAGGCAGGGTGTGCTTCAGATTATGGAAAACGGAAGAGTACGACTTTGAAGCGTCTTCAGTTTTGGAGTACTTATGAACTTGGTGCGACGGCTGTCGGGGAGGGACGGGGACTGGCATCTGCAGATGAATAAGGACAGAGAGGAGAGCGTCCGATGCACTGTAGAGTACAGCAACGAACGACTCTGATATCTAGCGGTGAAGGTGCCTCCCGAAGGATCGAAGTGGAAGCGAAAATCGTAAGATGAGTCGTAAGCAGATCCAGGAGCAGAAGGAAGAGAAATGGAAGGTGATGAGTGGCAAACGCGCAGCAAAGGCGTGCCTTTTTGTATGCTCTGAAATCTAAATGAGCTATCGATGACACAGTATCAGAGGGTCACGACAAGTACTTACCTTGTACTAGGGAGAGCGTCTCCGACTTTGAACCGAATCTGAAACCGATACTCGGATGAATCGATCGCAACGAAGCAGACGCTGTCGCAGACGATGAGCCGAAACGAGAACGGTGAGTGAATTGGCAAGAATGTGACCGACTGCGAAGTCGATCCACAGCCAGAATCGTGGTTGAAAGAACGGAAGAACCCAAAAATTCTTATAATGTTGTGATTATGTCATAATTTCTCACAGTCGTTTTTGATTTGATTCCGCTTGCGGGCTCGGACTCGAGCGCAGCGGGCGCAGGGAAACGACCTGGCTGCGATGACTCACTGGTAGACCACGCCATGAAACCATGCCATATACGTAGGCTACTGCCCGCAGTTCGCTTCGTACGCGCGTCTCTGCCGAGCATGTTATAACACGTTTAAATTACCCGTTATTATAAACGTGGATGAGTCAAGCGAATCATGTATTGATCCATAATCGCTCCGTGAAATGACTCAAATCGTGGACACGAGGACGCCTTACTACGCCCACATATACTTAGCCACACTATTTTGGAACGCCACCGTCATCATCCACTGGTATTCCGGTTCATGTGAATTCCATAGCCAGGAACTAGTTTAGGATTGCTTCCTTGTTGCTGGGCACCCAGCAGCAGCAGGCACTGCAGAGTAGCCTGATTTGATCGTGCTCCTGATCTTGACCATGTCAAGCCACATCGATAAGAGTAGAGTCAGGTCTTATCTTAGGGGACTTCTGAGACACATGTATAGGTCACGTGATACTTGATGGTAATGGCAGTCGTGTTCTTTATCGTTACGAGTATCATCTAGTAAACTACTACGTCCGTCAACATGAGCGGCATGATATTTTCAGCACCGCCCTCATACTCTACTGGGGAACAAGACGGTGCAAACACCGCATCCCAGCTGGGACTAGACTCCATAACACTAGGGCAGCTCAAGGCAATGGTCACATGCGCGCCAAAGCCAAAGGCATGTTTCCGGCTCTGTTCGTCGTTTATCGTATTCATGATGTATTATTATATATATAGCAATCATTTTATGACTTTCGTTATGATGATGAAGACACGGTCATGAATGAGATCGATGAATTTTACTCATACGTAGAGATGCCTCAAGTCGCGGAAAATCTAAAAGCATGGAAAGGATCGTTTCCCGGAGGTATGCAGCACCGTCCATCACACGTCAGAATCAGATGTAACCTTCGCGTTCATAGAGTGGACGAGCACCGATACTACTCCCTCACAGCGGAAGGCACACGTTGAGATACTCCTCGAAAGTCTCGAGCACAGGGACGCGGAAATCCGATTTACCAATGCTCGTCGACTCTTTTACGTTCTGCAAGGTCTCATTCTCATGCGCGACAACCAACAAATACTCATGTGTTTATGGCATAGGTACCTTTGCCGAGACAACATCTCCAGAGCATCAATTGCACTGGATCTACGAGAACTGCAAGGTTGTCCGAGGCGCTAATGGGTTAAGTACGATCGTCGAATCAATGAAAATCGCCAGTCAGAAACATGATCTACTTTGGTATGCATTTATTCAGTACGTGGTCGGTTATCTGACCTTTAGATAACAGCTCGCTCTCAGATGCAGATACAGCACACTTCCAGATCACACCTACTGAAAAAGCTGACTTTCTAGAAGAGGTCACAACCGAAATATCGGTGTATCTCGGCATGATGTATCACCTCATCGAAATATTCAAGGAGCGCGATGACTTCGCAGACGAACTAAGTGCGTGTTGCAACGGGAAGACGTCACACAGGCTAATTCAGATCGGCTAGTGAGCATGGACCCGCCATTACCGGTCTACTTATTCAACGTGGTCTCTGCATTGAGGGACAAGAGCGCGAAGGGATACCCCATTAAGAAGGTATGACACTGCAACAGATCTAAAGCCGCGTTGTGAAACTGAAATACAATTAGCTACTCCTTGTGCTTTGGAAGACACTTCTCGCGTGCTGTGGTGGCATCAGAGAGCTTGCACGTGTCAAGAAGTTGGCCCGGGAACTTGCCAACCTTCCGTCTGTGCCCGACGAAGGTCGGTCACTTCTCAATTCATTAAACCTTATTTGACGCATTTTACAATAAATATCACAGCTGTCGCCGTCAAATGCACCCCATTTGACATTGAAACGTTCCGACAGGAGACTTCGGTGAAATACCCGACATTTACGCCTCCAGTTCCACCTACCCAACTAGATACACCTCCGATCAAACCCGCGCCCTCCGTTTCCACTTCCAAATTGGCACAGGCATATTCTCCTATTCCTGTCCGCCATCACTATCACCACGATGACACAGACTCGCAGCACTCCGGTCTTCCAAGTTCGCTGAATCATCAGCCTTTCCAGTCACATGTTCCCAATACAGGATATCGCCCGGGTCCTCAGCCTGCAACACCTGCACCATCCCCGCCTCCTTCTCCCAAGCCCAAGAAACAGCAATATCAGACGGATCAGAATCGGCCATTCTTATTTCCCTTCTCGAGGAAGAGTAGATTTGGTGCTAACAATGATCGCCTCGTACCGTTTGCCATCGATGAGGCGGACAAGCTATATAATCGGCATATGTATGTAAGTCTCTCGCTCTGGCAAATGTGGAAGACGAGAGAAGAATGCATGACTGCCGAGAGCGGGCTTGACTGTATGCCTGGGTCTGAGGAGGATGCCGAACCACTCCAAGTTGCTAGCGATGTATGCCGTCCCATCGCTAATTTGGATGGCCGTTGCTGAGAAAGTTTATCCCAGGATCTTGAGATCGCAGAGCCATTACTAGATGTTGCAATGCTGGATGCAAAAATCGCGGAGGCCGTTGCGGCCGTAGGTGATGCCTCTTCTTCCGCCCAAGAGCGCAAGGCGAGGGAAAGAAAGGAAGACTTCACGCGCCTGAAGAGGGTTGAAACAATCTATGTAAGTTCGCTTAGCGTCGTATCGCCATTGACTTACCTGTGTTTAGAGCGCCGTATTGCCTGTCCTGTCAGGATGGGTACTGGTTTTACTGAAACTCCTTTTGGCGACTGTATCCGCTGGGACCGGGCAGCAACAAGTTCCTCAGTCATCAACATCTTCAGTGTTCCCTCCCGGTGTTCCCTCCCGTGTGTACCTCCGTAGTCTGTTCTCACACATGTCGATCATAATTTTATTTAGCCCCTGAGCAACCTCCCGCCCCACCGCCGACACTCGACGACCTCGATGTGACTCGGCATCGCGAGATTACGTCCAAAGCTGTTTCAGCTATTTTGTTACTGACGCTAAAATGGTTCAAAGCTTCCCGTGAGTACTTCTTGACGTGTGTCAACGCATCTCTAATGTATATCACAGATGTGATGAAGTTTCATCATCTTGGCCAGCTTCTATTGGACACCAATTGCTTGCTGCTGATCCTGAAGATGTTTGGGCTGCAAGAAGTTTCGTCATCCGTCGTATCGAAAGCTGATTCTCCTGACCACAAGTGAGTGAGACGGAATCCGCGAGTATCGACACTAATATTGGATATTACCCAGCTTCTTCCGGTATTGCCAGATACATCACGCAAAAATTGCTCCACGTCCACAGGATGAGAAACCTCGTACTGGTGCCCACGTTGTGCTACAGACAAAAATTCTTCCGAACGGCCAAAAACACGAAGAAGAAGTCGAAATGCTTACGGAGTTCTCATGGCGCAACTTCTTTTCCACAATTAATTTTGCCAAGATTATGCAGAAGTTGTCCAAGAGCCGGTCACATCGCATATGGATGCTTGTGCAATACAAGAGTTCTGTGAGTGCGCCTGTTTGAGCCGTCATTCACTATTTACAAACTTGTTCAGGCGGTGTTGAAACGCGTGCTACGAGTTTCGCATCCACTGCTTCAACTCCATGTTCTGAAACTCATCAAGAGTCAAGTTCCCTTCTGTGGGAGGAAGTGGCGGCAATGTATGTGCGATGACTACAGTAGTAAGCGTTTACACTTATCCCCTATTAGCAAATATGAAGGTGATCACGTCGATCTACCTGAACTGTCGACCGGATCTGCGTGATGAATGGCTAACTGGTACCGAGGTGGATGATATCTCTGACGCTCAGGTATGTAACGAGTCTCGTCATTAGCGTCCTATGCCGATGTTCTTTCAGGCACAAGAACAAGCTCTGCGTCACCTCGTCAAGTATTGTATGCGTTTTTCCCGCATTTTCATGTACCATACTCACCGTGGCCCACTCCTTAGACAATAACAAACGATACGGACCTCAGGCGCCGAGCCAACAATCCCAGGCACATCGGCGTTCCGTCAGTATTTCTCACAACATGGAAGGCCTACCTCCAGGGCTAGACCTCGGAAATATCATCCGACCAATTGGCACTCCGAACGTTGTTGAGGCTGATGTCTTCCCACCTCCGCGTTCTCAAGCACCGGATCCATCCATATTTCTCCCGTATACTACCGAAGATCTTGCGTTTGAGGAGGAATATGAGGAATACCTGTCTGACCTCGGTTGGTCCGACGATCAATCTGGCCTCCCGCCATTCGGAACGATCTCAACGGGTGGGAACGCATGGCAGCGGCTCCCAGAGCTTGTCTCAAGTATCGCTGACAACATCAGCGATAGCGAAAGCGTGGTATCAATTGGTGATTTGGGCGATGACTCCAGACTTGACGTCGGTCGGGATGATCGTGACATCCCAGATGAGAACCTGAATGATTGGGAGGTAAGCCAACGCCTGAATGTTCGAGACGAGTTGCATCTCATTCATGACTTATTTAAGCATATGAGCCCGAAGACTATGGCTGCATTACCTAAATCTCCGGCAGGTAACAGGCGGTCTAGTTCAGGAGGGGGACTTCGCCCTGTTTTGACGTTTGGTCTTGACGATGAGAATCCTATTGACGACGACGAGGATGCACCTGAGCTCGGTCCTATGCCTCGCGAGAACAAAGGTCCTTTCGGTTCTGGCGGTGGGGTTGATGAAGTCGAGTATGTCTATGGGTAAGTCGCACCACTATGGTTACGAGCATGTCGAACTCACGCGGTGGACAGCGTGTAACATGCGGACAGTTTGAGTCCTCAGGCGCTAGTTCGAGTGTTGCATGTGTACATATTTGTCGTTTGATATCGTAAGATGTAACATTTTGTTTTTCCTTGACAGGGAGCGTGTGCCAAGTACATAGTCTAGTCAATGTCTTACTTACAGAATCATCATAATGGCGTCGGAGCCAGTCCCTGACTCGCTGCTTCAACATTCATGACTTACGGATATTTCTTCAGAGGCTCATCTCGACTTGTGCAGGAAGCGCCCTAACCAAAGTGGTTGCCACAGCAGAATCGAAATCTGTTTCCCTTGTACACTGCGCAGGTTCGAAACCTGTTGACAATAGGTTTTTTCTTCTATCGGAATACGCCTTCAAGATTCGTCCATTGATGGTTTCCTCGAAGGTCGATCTTATCTACTCTTAACCCATTGGTTGCCGCAACAGAATCAAAATCTGTTTCTCTTGTACTGCGCAAGTTCGAAACCTGCCGACAATAGCTTTTGTTTCTACCGGAACGCACTGAATGATTCATTCATGGATGGTTTCCTCGAAGGTCCGTCTTAACCCATTGGTTGCCGGAACAGAATCAAAATCTGTTTCCCTTGTACTGCGCAGGTTCGAAACTTGCCGACAATGGCTTTTTGCTTCTATCGGAATATGCCTTCAAGACTCGCTCATTGATGCATTCCTCGAGGGTCCATCTTATCTAGTCTTAACCCATTGGTTGCCGCAACAGAATCAAAATCTGTTTCCCTTGTACTGCGCAGGTTCGAAACCTGCCGACAATAGCTTTTTCTCTACCGGAACGCACCGAATGATTCACTCACTGATGGTTTCCTCGAAGGTCTATCTTATCTGGTCTTAACCCATTGGTTGCCGCAACAGAATTAAAATCTGTTTCCCTTGTACTGCGCAAGTTCGAAACCTGCCGACAATAGTTTTTTTCTATTGGAACGCACTGAATGATTCACTCATCAATGGTTTCCTCAGAGGTCCATTTTAACTGGTCCTAGCCAGCTCAGAGCTGGCTACCACAACAGAATCGAGATCTGTCGAACCTACCGACAAGAAGTTTTTTTTTTTTCCTATTGGAACATGCACTGAAAATTCACTCATGTATAGCCCCTCGGAGGTTTACCGTAGCTGGTGTTAGCCAAGTGGTTATCAGAGTCAAAATCTGTCCCCCTTGGATTGTAGAGGTTCGAAACCTGCCGCGATCAGCGAGAACGCTTTTTTGCTATCGCAACACACCTTGACATTCACTCATGGATTGTTTCCTGAGAGGCTCATGTTAACTCTAACTGGTCTTAGCAAAGTGGTTATCACCACCGTGACAGAATCAAAATCTGTTTCTATTGGGCTGTGCAGGTTTGAAACCTGCTGAACGACAAGTTTTTTTTTTCCATTGGAATACACCTTGACATTCACTCATGAGTCATGTAGTTCTGTCGGAGGTTCATGCTAGCTAGTCGAAGCCAAGTGGTTATCTCAACAAAGTCGAAATCTGTTGCTCTTGGTGTTGATTCTAAACCTACTGATCACATTTTTGTGGTGTATAGGTCATCGAAGGTACATCTTAACTAGGCCCAGTGCCAAAACCTCCTTTTTATGATAGTCTGTTTATGAAAAGAAATTCACTTCACGCGCCTCGCAAGGGTCATCTCGGAAACATAAGATATATCCTCGAAGTGCGTACATGCCCACTGCCAACCTAGATTCTTGACAGACTGACCAAAACTGTCGGGATTCACCACCAAACGAAAAATGTTAAAGGGGTCAGACTTCAGAAGCCAGAAGAACTTCGCAAGCTATGAACAGAGTGAGTCTGAGTCAGGAAAATGATGTAACCTCCCCACCTTTAGCTTTCAAATCATCCTCGGTCGCATTGGAAGGGCCAACGACCGAATGAGTGTCCATCGACGAGGCTCCCGGGCCAGTGAGGCTGGAAGAATCGAAAGTGGCAGACCAAGCCATATCGTCCTGATGTGTGTAAGTTTGCGCGCGCTCCTTGTTTTACGTCGATGCCGAGGCGGAATAAAAATTTATTTACTTTCGATTGCCACGGCAAGACCTGGGCACCAGGTGACAAAGAAGCAATTCATGTATCACGAATGACTTATAGTTATAGGTGGTGATACATCAAACCTACAGGTACAGGTGAGAATGGAGACCATCCTCGGCCGGGTGCGATCGAGACAAGGGATACGTTCGTAGACGCAGTTGTCTACTCGCCAGACATGACCATGTTCGCGACCGCTGGATACAACGAGCCCATGGCCAGGACTGATGAGTACCCAATCAAAAATTAAACATACGGGACACGAAGACAGGCGAGCTCTCGTGTTGTGCCTTGCTTGGACCCCGGATGGAAAGACACTTATCTCCGGGTCATCCGATCACTCGATCAGGATTCAGAAGATGATCGAACCTTCCAGGTCACACTGCTACATAGAGCACACCGACTTTGTCTATGCCATTGCGATATTATTAGGTTAGGCGAACTTCTGGCCGCATCCTCGGAAGCGCATCCGAAGACGACACAGTGCAATTATGAAACCTCGAAAATGGCCAGCCCATCAGTTCGCCCCTCCATGCTAATGCACTGAACTGCGTTATTTTCGGCAAATGGAAAGCTACTAGCCACTGGCTGCAATGACCACAACGCTTACACGTGGGATGTTTGTGCGATAGTAAAAGAAGCTGACCTCGACGACCAACGCGACAAGTCGGTACTCTCTGTACGTGACATTTCCATGACCATTCTCATTGCACCCATACTTATGTATTCTAGGCTGACACTACATGACGTCCCGCCCGTCAGCCGATCAGGATCCCCAATCGGTTACCCCAAGGTTTTTTTGACGATCAACCACATCGTGCTCACGTACGTCTTCAACGTCTCACGCGATCTTTTTCTGACCTCATGTTTTCAGTTTTCTCCGTGATCCGATGCCTACCGCACACCGTCCCGACCACGCCTCTTTCGCTGGATTCGAAGCCTTTTCTCTGGTAGACCAAGCGGTGCACAGATCGAGCTGTGCGATCCAGTAGTTGGCGTCCCGTACGTCATTTTCTCCCCTCTTCGATGTCCGAACCTCATCCCAATACCACATCCCATACCACACAGAGGAACGCGTCAGCAAGAGAGAAACGGAAGCCAATCCCGAAAAGACCTGCTGCGAGCAGTTCACGGCCTCCAAACAGCAACGCCACATCTCAATCCAGCGGCACGACTCACGCCCGGTTATCTTTTCAACCACAGGCTGCTATCTCTACATCATCCACCACACCTCACATCGCTGCTCATACAGCTTCGAGCACTAATCCCGATGTAACGATAAAACAAGCTGGACGCTGGACTCGTTTCTGGCTCTTTGTTGTGCATCTACTGAGTATACTGACGGTCATTATTAATCGAGTTCAACTTTATTTACACCAGGGTAATTGGACGAGCGCGCCCCTCAGCAGCTTTGTCTTTCGGGTCTACCCGAGACTTATCTTTATTCAGGGCCAGTCCCTTGGCTACCTTTGGCTGATGCCCTGTGCATCACTCAGCATGTCAAATATGCCTTATGCAATCCTCATTGCTACTGGCCACCTTTGGCCGATGCCCTGCGCATCACTCGGCATGTCAAATATGCCTTATGCAATCCTCATTGCCACCTCCTTTAGTGGAGTAAATGGTCTATGTCTAGCGAGACTGAGTGAAGCGGAGTTACTTACCTCTTCTCACTCGAATTACTTGTCTCGCTAGGTACGCTGTTCAAACTTGACTTCCGTTTCTCTTCTCATTCGAATCACTTATCTCGCTAGTGTAATTTTGCGCAAATCTCTATTGCATCGAAAGTTTCCTCATGTCTAAAACTGCCAATGGAACCAGTTGCTGATCATCTCTCTCGTTGGCGGGCGGTGGATGCAGTAAGGTGTTCACCCGGTTTGCGGATCTTACCTTTTCAACCCCCTCGGAATGCGCTGGGGGTATCTAAAAAATAATTCATATGTCGGTAAAGGCTAAGCAGCCGGTTCGGGCTGCTTGGCCAATGGAGCGTCTCATTTATGAGCGTTCTGTTAACCTCGGCCTTGCCCTTAACAGGTCGACAAACCAAACCTACTCCTCGGCGTTGAACTCTTATATCACATTTTGCGATCTTCACCATCTTGCGCTAGATCCGACTGCTGATACGCTCTCACTATTCGTCACCTTCATAGCAGCTCATATCAACCCTCGTCATGTTGACAACTACCTCTCGGGAATCTGTAGTATTCTCGAAGAGTTTTATCCGGACGTCCGTCAAAACAGACGCTCTCGTCTTGTATCTCATACGTTGCGTGGGGCTAAACGCCGGTATGGAGTACCTATTCGGCGTAAGCTTCCTCTATCCCGTGCAGATCTAGAGACCACTCTTGAAGTAATACCACTGCCACCTAGTCACGATGATCTTCTCTTCATCGCTCAGCTCTTCGATGGATTTTATGGCCTCTTGCGACTCGGCGAGCTCGTATGGCCGGATAACTCATCCCTACAGTCCTTCGACAAAGTTACTCTGCGTACTTCCGTGGTGCTTGCCGACTCTCATCATTCCTTCGTCCTTCGTCCTTCGACGACACAAATCTGACAACCAGTTTGAAGGCAGCACCATCATCATCCAGCGCACTGAGTCTGCGGACCCTCACCACGCTTTCTTATCCTACATCGCATCTCGCGACAAACTGTTTCCTTTCAACAGCTTTCTCTGGCTGCGCAGTGACGGGTCTATTCCTACACGTGCGTGGTTCATCGCTCGTCTGCGGGCTTTGTTTCCCGATTCCATATCGGGGCATCATTCCTTGCGAGCAGGCGGAGCTACATCTCTTGCGGCATCGGGTGTTTCATCTGACCGCATTCAAGCTATGGGTCGTTGGTCCAGTGATTCGTTTCGGATTTATGTACGAAAAAACCCCGCGCTGCTTCATGCGCTCGTTTTTAACGGGAGATCCATCCATGATCCCATCACTCCGTTTCGTTCAATCTAAAAATATTTCATTAAGTCTCCCTATGTTTATGTTTTATGTTT
Organism: Suillus subalutaceus; assembly: GCF_016647625.1. Lineage (NCBI taxonomy): Eukaryota > Fungi > Basidiomycota > Agaricomycetes > Boletales > Suillaceae > Suillus > Suillus subalutaceus. The sequence goes on along the minus strand of NW_024540253.1, from coordinate 460,553 downwards.
ATTTACTCAGTGATACTTCATTTCACCTCGACACTACCTCTCCCTCCCTCCCTCCCTCCCTCCCTCCCTCAAAATAGCTGGAGTTATATGTCTATCTAGTACACATTGTAAGGACGGAGCGTTTGGTGCCGCGGAACCAATTTGCTTGTAGTAAATTATGGCAAGAACACGTTAGTCGACTAAACCGTCTAGAAGCCTCCGTACGTTCTTCATCAAAACAGCGTCCAACACCAGGGCACTCGAGAAAGACACCATAGCCCAGACAAAGCCGCTCCACCCCTGAAGCAGTGACCCCAGAAGCAGTGCACCGAAAGCTGTTAAAATATCAAAAAAATCAGTAAAGAAATGGAATACGAATTGAAGAATACGCATACCGCTTATGAGCGATGTAAAAGAGTAGACAAAATTGAATGGCTGCTATCTCTACATCATCCACCACACCTTCAATCGCCGCTCATACAACTTCAAGCACTAATCCCGATGTAACGATAAGACAAGCTGGACGCTGGACTCGTTTTTGGCTCTTTGTCTGTTGTGTATCTACTGAGTATACCGACGGTCATTATCAATTTAAATTTCTCGTTCTTTACAAATATCTCATCTGACATGCCATGGCACTTATTTCATTCTTTGAATACATTATATGGTATAGTGATCTCACAGCAGCAATAATTTGTATTTACAAAAGTATGGATGCCGTGCAGCCCCTCCGGATCCGCTGCTCCACTCGAGCCTTCGCCGTCGTACATGCCGAACGCATTCGCCAGACCTAGATAATACATATTTGTAGGTTATCCAAGTCACTGCACAATATGTCCAAGGCCCGTCAAGCCAGCAGCATGGGCTCCCGTGGTGTTTAGCACATTTCATCTCTCATGTTTGCGCTGGTAGCGACGAACCCCCAGGAACTCATTCACCCTACTCCATCCATCCTCATAATGTTCAAATGACGACGGCACGGGGAGCTCGTCAGCGAGCCAGTCGAGGAAGTAGATTTCAGCCAACTTGGGCAGCAATCTACGCAGTTGACAAGCCACACCGATGGGATCGATAATTGGAGACACCCCCACAGAAAAACTGGTGATATTCTCGTTGGGGATGGTTTTAGAGAACGGCTCGCTGTTGATATCGACTGGATATGCACGAAAGGACATTTGAATGTCGCACAAGCGCCGGCAATGACATATGAGGTGGGCAAATCCTATGGAGGTGAGAGATGGCGGGACCAGCCATGGGACCGAACCTCCGAACCAAAAAGTCTCGAGCTGAGGCCAGGATTGCGCAATCGTCTTGAGTGAGGCGTCATCAATGGCCGAAGTGCAAATCCAATCAAGCCGTAAGTTTGTCAACCGACTAAACGACAGCAATGGGACAACCGTGTCAAAGCCAAGTGCAAACATGGGATTAGCAAGTGTGTCTTCGTCGTTGAAGCCGCTGAATTCGAACTCCAATTCAAAAACAAGTTCCTCAAGAACAGGAGAGAAGCACTGCGAGAGGGAGATGATGTCTGTAAATTCCAACGGACCGTACAGGAGTAACAAGACCTCTGGATCATCGCCGAAATAATTGGGATCCACAGACATTTTCAATGATCGACAGGAGAGACAACGGACATTTTTGAGACAGTGATTAAGGACGGAATGTGACGGTGCAGTGATGTACACTTCATCGAGTTGGGAGAGACTTGTTGGAGTGGAATGAATTTGCGGCTCGTCGATATCGTAATCCATCAGGTCAAAGTACAGAGACTTCAACGACGGTAATGAAGCCAAACGAACAAGGTCTCCGGTATGAAGGACTCCCGTTTGAAGACGAAAAAGCTTCCGCAAGCCACATAGGGCTTCTACAATTATATCGGAACTTTCTTCAGAATCACCATGACATGCACAGTCGAGCTCCCGAATGGATGGACATCGAGCTCCGAGGGAAGCCAACAAAGCCGATGAGGCAAACGAGGGCTGCAATCCCAGCTTCATTGATGTGATAGTTGGCCCAAAGAGGGTGCGCAACAGCGGAAAGAAATGTTGGTCGTCATACCAAGCCAAACTGCGAAGGTTCGACAAGAGCGGTGTGGCTGATGGCGCAGAAATGAGGGCTTGCACTACTTGATCACTCAAGTTGTCTAGATCATAGGTGAACACGGTAAAGGAGTGGATACGTCATGCATATCGATCCACAAGCTTCCACTCTGAATTTGAGAGAGGTCTTTTGAGCGTCTATGTGCAAATTGTATTTTGAGTACTCGATACCCTGAGGATGATTTGATGTTTTTCTCACCAACTGTCCTTGCACATTTGTGTTACTGACACCTTCAGGTAGGCATGAGATGAGTGGCTTGAACCCCAACATGTCTTTCCAAAGGCTGTCAAGCGCAGGCTCCTTGAATTTCCTACATGTTCTTGCAAGAGCAGCAAGTGTGGCACGTCCAACAACCCCTTTGTGGTCTGTGTAGATATCAAATATTATGTGTAGTATAATTTCTGTGGGTAAGAGACAGATGTGCATGATGCAAGGGACTGAACTTGAACAAGGTTTATGTACAACCTGCATGTGACTACTTATGTTGTGGCGGTGTTTAATAAGTAGTCGCCCCTAGATAGATCAATAGCCGTTCCTTCTTGTCTTGATGTAATCAAAAACAGTCGGGCGACATGCGACAATGAATCTCGGTGCAGATTTTAGCTAGTGCGGCACACGCTGTCATAGCCTTCAGGGGTAAAAGTCGACATAAGGTCAATACACTACATATGTGCGGATGACGTAGTACCATTCATGGCAATTTTGCTGGCAATTCCGCTGGGTGAGTACAGAGTGCAGCAGACGAGTCATGCCCATGCTTAGCCTATACGATCATCAGTGTCGTCATTCTTTACCGAGACTCGTGCTTGAATTAAAGATATGAAGACTTCGTCCTAGCAACAGCCCACGGACTGCCTGCTTCGTAGAAATCCATAGGATATCTTCCACCTCTAGCCCTTTCACGTCCCTCTTTCTCCTCATTCATCCACCCTTTTGCTTGCCCTACCGCAACTGCTGTTTCATATGGGCTGAGGAGCGGTTTGTCAAAAGCGTACCCCCAGTCTATCGACAACCGTGGACACGCCGTTTGAATGAACGTCGATATATATGGGTTAAACAGTGCAAGCTTTGCCGGCGAGAGTTCAGAAAGCAGGATAGGGATATAAGGAATATCTGTATTTGAGCTAGAGAGTTGGTGGGTGATCGCCTGCATCTGCTTGAAACTGCCCTGGCGCCCCAAAGTGCCGAGAATGATGCCCCATATCGGATTTTCATCAGTTGGGGCAAGGATCCCCTGTGAAGAGGATGTTCTAGGGAAAGCTGTGATGCTTTTACGCGCCGTTTGAACTGCGTCATCTCGAATCGTCCGCATTTCCTCATGGTTGTAAAGCTCTCTCGTGATTTTCTTGGAGTAGGGGTCGTATCGAAAAGCAGGTACTGAGGGATTCGCGATCATAATTGACTCTAAGTGAAATCGACCGTCTCCAAGATATCTGAAACACTATGAGACACTTGTTGGACATACAAAGCGATCCCTTACATCAGGGCGTCTATGTCACCAAGTAGGGGAGCAGTGCACCCTAATATTTCACCAGGAGACAATGGTTTAGATCTTGGTATTGTAGCATCGTAGACGCCAGTCCAAAGGCGATGACCAGATGATGACTTGGAGACATTTCCTGCTGATGACTCTGATTCTGCACTGTGCAGCAGTCCATTAGATGACATTCCGGCATCAGAATACGGCGACGTCAGATCTTCCTTCAACCTCTGTAGAGCTGCTACAAATTGTATTGTCGAGACCAACGCAAACCTTGTCGGTTCGGCGGGAGCTGGAGCTTCGAGTTCTCCTTCACTCGAAGGACCTTCGATTTGGAGATGGCGAGTCTTGCCAACTTTCTGACCAGCAGGTATCCGTGCATTGTCTTCTTCATGTTCGAGTAATTGTTTGTGAAATGTCTGTCGATCGTTCGGGAAATTTAATCGTATCGTCTCTGTTAAGTGAGACGAGTCGATTCCGATTTCGACAAAGATATACAGGGTCTTGATTGTGGTTTGATCGATGGGCACTATGGTCATATGAGGGATAAAACTTGAAAATTGCGGCGTATGAACTCACCAAGACAGCTGTGACCATAATGGACTAGCATGTCGCATCCCAATGCGACTGCAGTGTAATCGTCCACGCAGCATGCACCGTAAGTGACATCGCCCATGATTACAGTCAGCGCGTCGGTGAAACTACGACATCAAGAATCAGCTTAGCATGCAGCTCTGAAAAGTAAATTCCATCACCTGCGCACCGCTCGATTATGTCCGCTATTGTACAAGCAAACATCTGCAGGCCCTCGGGCATCTGCAAGGCGACCATCTTTGCTTTGTTCTTGCGGACATGGTGCACTGTTTTATGGATTTCGAAGGAGTAATTTGCAGGAAGCTGCTTAATCGCCTGGTTCAGCAAAGCATCCGACAATATCTCATCGGGTATTTGATTGGCGATTGCTGCTGACGAACCAGATTTGGATGGTGCTGCAGATTTTGAGCCGACGAAACGCTTTCGCGGCTTGGCAGCGGTGTTGGGCTTCTTGGGTTGTGTTTGTTCTGCCATTAGTGAACGGATGGATGTAGGTGTGGTGCGATGGACCCTAGATTGTCAATTTTTGATCAAGCTGTGAAGTACTTAGTTATCGTTCCTGGGACCTGCCAGTGGCTGGGGTTGTTCCCCCACGTGAGTGGTTGTCGCACGACTACTTTAGGCTCAGAGAGCGCCCGTACTGTGACACTTGCGTGGAGCCTCGTTGATTGTCTCAAGTACATTGGCTCAGTTCCGACTGCTGCCGCTACTTTCGTTCAGATACCTTTTATTTGATCGTCATCAGTTGCATTATTGAACAACTCAACTGTCCATTATTTTGGCCGTCGGGTCTCCGAACTTCGCTGCACCATGTTGGGATGGGAAGGAGATAGCGGAGCTGAACAATGTGCTATGAGGGGTTCTTGTGGAACGAAGGGTTGGTTTGGGCAGCAACTTCCGTGTCCGTATGATGGTCCTCCGGTCGAAGTACGCTTTATAGTGTAACATAATTGTATATCTGCTCACCATTATTACTCCAGCCCGAGGACAGCAAAGCCAGAGATTTACTTGTGTCAGTTTGCGGTGCCCAGTTCGTAGAAGGGCCTACCTGCTGCACTTCTGGTCAGGTCGAGACCCTGCGTGACAGTCTAGCACAAGCCGAGCTCATCATCTCGTCTTGTCCTGCATGCCGAAACGATTTCCGTTCGTTTTTCTGCTCATTCACTTGTTCACCACACCAGGGATCATTCCTGAACGTCACGGATACGCAGAAGACCAGTTCGGGAGACACAGCTGTGAAGACGGTTGATTTTTTCGTCGGCGAACAATTTGCTTCGGGTTTCTTCGATAGCTGCAAGAACGTCCAAGTCGGTGCCACCAACGGATACGCCATGGACCTCATTGGGGGAGGTGCTAAGACGTATTCTGAATTCCTCAAGTTCCTAGGAGATGAGAAGGACCTTGGAAGTCCATTCCAGATAAATTACCCCTCCTCCATACCCCTTGATTTCACTGCGCTAGATCCCACACCACGGAATTGCGCCGACAACGATCTGGAAAGCCGCTGCACTTGCATTGACTGCCCCACAGTCTGTTCTGCACTTCCTTACGAGCCTCAGATCAATGGCCCAACGTGCCAATTCGGCACGCTTTCATGCCTCTCATTCGTACTCATCCTCGCATACTCCTTGTGTGCCGTTGGCTTTGTATTTGGATATGTTCTTCAGGCTACTATAAGGAAGCGAAGAGAGAAAAGATACGAGAGAATGGCACTATCAGTGGATGCCACATCCGTCCGCTCCCCCACGTTACACCCACGCGGTCTTGTTGGCGCGGTCTCGCTTCCGCAAGGTGACGCAAACGATTCTCTCGGAGCTCAATCAACAGAATCCAGACGGCTCGGTCGTGGTGCTTCCCTTCTTGACCCCATTGAAGCGTCTCAGCCACGCCAATATCGCCTCAACACGATCCTTCGTCGCGTTTTCTATCGTTTAGGCCTTGCTGCAGCATCCTCGCCATTCTTAACATTTTCACTCGTGTTTACCGTGATTGGCTTGCTCAACTTAGGCTGGCAAAGGTTCGACATTGAGACTGACCCAGTTCGGCTATGGGTCGCTCCCGATTCAGAAAGCAAACTACAGAAAGAATATTTCGATGAACACTTTGGTCCTTTCTACCGTCCACAGCAAATATTTGTCACTGCACTCTCAAGCCCCCCTATCACCATCGACCCGCCCCCATTCACAGATACTGGTATACCTTCGCAAGATCCTGTGCTCAGTTACGATCATCTACGATACTGGATGGACGTAGAGAGTGATATACGCTCTCTCCAATCTTCCCCCAATGGCTACCGCCTCACAGATGTATGTTTCAAGCCTGCCGGACCACAAGGAGCATGTGTCGTTCAGTCTGTTGGTGCATGGTTTGGCAATGATTTCAGTCATTACGACGAGGAGTCTTGGAAAAACCAATTAGTTCAATGTGCAAACTCCCCTGTGGATTGCCTTCCGGATTTCCAGCAGCCTCTTGGCCCACAGTATGTCCTAGGTGGCGTGCCTGAGGATATGCCTCAGCGCAATTCATACCTTGATGCAAAGGCTCTCGTCGTCACTTATGTAGTGGCGAATTCACTCGACGAGGCGGAAATCGCAAAAGCTGTCGAATGGGAGCAAACTCTGAGGGCATATCTCGTCGATCTTAGCGAACGCATTCCCTCTGAGGCGGGCATGAATATTGCATTCTCTACCGGCGTCTCTTTAGAGGAAGAAATCAGCAGGAGTACCAACACTGACGTCAGGATTGTCGTCCTATCGTATCTCGCAATGTTTCTCTACATATCACTGACTCTGGGCAACGGGTCAGCAGCAAGGGAGGAAGAGGGTGTAATGACATCACTCTCCTTGTGGGCTCGCAACTTCCCTAAGCTATTCAAACGGTCAAACCTTACTTCCTCTTCGGTCTCTGACGATTCCCGTGACACGCCGCACATTTTACCGAGACTACCCCGTCATCTCTTCGTCGACTCGAAATTCACGTTAGGCTTGCTTGGGATCGGACTTGTCATTTTGTCGGTCTCATCTTCAGTCGGTTTCTTCTCTCTTATCGGCGTCAAGACGACTCTCATCATTGCCGAAGTCATCCCTTTCCTTGTACTCGCTGTCGGTGTCGACAATGTCTTTATTCTCGTTCACGAGCTTGATAGGCAAAATTCCCAACATGGGCCTAATGCTTCAACAATTGCTCCCGGAGGAGGATACCGAACGCATCGCTCCCCTACCCCTCACCGTTCACCTTTTGAATCGGTACATGATGAATCTGTCGATACTGCCTCGGTACCCTTATATCTATCTGCAGAGGAAAGGGTTGCGCGGACGTTGGCAAAGATGGGTCCGTCAATTCTTTTGAGTTCCGTTACGGAAACAGTTGCTTTTGGCCTTGGTGCATTGGTGCCCATGCCAGCTGTACGCAACTTTGCCTTGTATGCCGCTGGTAGCGTCTTCTTGAATGCGTTGCTCCAAGTTTCTGTCTTTGTCAGTGCGCTTGCCATTGATCTGAAGCGCGTAGAGGTGGGCGATCGTCTGTCGGTCCACAGAATACTTTTTAGACTAATTAATTATGCAGACAAGCCGAGTTGACTGTTTCCCCTGCATCACATGGCCTTCTCGCATCGCCCTGCGTGATGCTCCCATGAATACAAGTGGACTCGGCAGGGTTGCTCCCTTCATCCAACGCTATTACGCACCTTTCCTCCTTCGGCCAGTTGTCAAGGGTGCTGTACTCCTTACTTTTGCGGGATTCTTCGTACTCTCTGCAATATCGATGCAGCACATTCAGCTGGGACTTGGTTCGTAATTTGATATTAAGTCAAGCTTTACTATACTAATCGTTTAACAGATCAAAGGTTGGCTCTCCCCTCGGATTCTTACCTCAACGACTACTTCGATCATCTTGATGTGTACTTGGATGTCGGACCTCCAGTTTACTTCGTATCTCACGACCTTGACGTGACCAAGCGGCTTGGCCAGCAAGAGCTCTGTGGTCGTTTCACGACCTGTAATGAGTTCTCTGTCGCTAACGTTCTCGAGGCTGAACGAAAGAGACCTGAGTCGTCATTTATCTCGCAGCCGACTGCGTCGTGGATAGATGACTTTCTCAAGTGGCTTGATCCTGCCATGGAGACGTGCTGCCGTGTACGCAAGACAAATCCTTCCATGTTCTGTACGCCGAGAGATTCAGAACGACTATGCCAGCCTTGCTTATATGGCAAGGAACCTGTCTGGAACATCACCATGGTCGGATTGCCCGAGGGAGAAGAGTTCATGCGGTATCTGCAGCAGTGGCTCATCTCACCTACAGACGAGACGTGTCCCTTGGCAGGCAAGGCATCATTCGGCACCGCGCTCTCGCTTGACGATGAAACTGGTGTTGTCGCGTCTCACTTCCGCACTTCACACTCGCCTCTTAAATCACAAGATGATTTTATCAATTCCATGGCGGTCGCACGCCAGATAGCAGCCAAGATATCAGAGTTCACTGGATCACAGGTTTTCCCTTATTCCCTGCATTACGTTTTCTTTGACCAATATGCACGCATCGTCGCCATCACGCAAGAGATACTCGGGCTTGGGCTGGCTGCCGTGCTAGTGGTCACAGCACTACTGCTAGGCTCATGGCGCACAGGGACAATTGTAACGGGTGTGGTCGCGCTGACAGTAATGACTGTCATGGGCGTGATGGCAGTATGGGGCATTAGCCTGAATGCTATCAGCCTGGTGAATCTGGTCATTTCAATCGGCATTGCAGTGGAGTTTTGCGCTCATATTGCAAGGGCCTTCATGAGTGCTGGTTCAGGTTTGCCAGCTGATCATCCTGCAGGACAGAAAGAGCGGGACGAGAGGATGGGGGCTGCCCTTGTCGACGTCGGACCCTCAGTGAGTATTCCTCCTAATCGGTGCTGCGCTATGACCAACATCTCTCAGGTTCTGTCCGGTATCACGTTCACCAAGCTGATCGGCATGTCCGTCCTAGCGCTCACTCGATCCAAGCTGTTGGAAGTAAGACTTTAAATTACCGATATAATTGTACACAGGTCTCATGTGCCCCCACAGATATACTACTTCCGCATGTGGCTTACTCTCATCATCTCTGGGGCTTTACATGGTTTGGTACTTCTACCCGTCGTACTTAGCCTTGCTGGAGGACCAGGATTTGCTCAGCAAGAAGCTGATGAAGAGTGGATGAAAGATGTCACCAGGGGCGAAGAGTATCCGTAAGCGACACCGTTCAGTTTAGACATTACTGTTAATATTATCTACGGCAGTTTATTTACCGATGACGATTCCAGTTATTAAAGTACGGATCAAGACTTCATTGTGATACTGTAAGACAGGAACAGAAACTCTCATAATTACAACAGCAACCTGAGATACCAGAGTATATATGCTTTTTATACTGGAGATCTGGACCTGCTATCTCTGATGTCATCTCGACTGTAACTCCTCCTTCCGCGGCTGAGAGACTTTGAACGAGTTCTGCTACGGCTGTACCTCGAATAAGAGGAATAGGATGCAGAACGAGAGCGAGACCTAGAAGGAGTGCGTGAACGAGAGCGACTGGAGCGCACCGAGTAGCTCCTGGAGCGGGTTCGACCCCTGCGCCCATACCCAGTACCAGTCCCTCCACGTTCGTAACTTGGAGACCTCCTTCTGAGTGGCAAGCGATCCCCACGCCTGATAGGCGAACGGGAACGTGATCGAGAAGGACGGTACGTGTCCCTGGCGGGAGGTCCACGACGTCCGAAACCTCTGCCTCCACGGAAAGATTCATTGAAACGAGAATGTTCATAACCTCTCCTACGGAACACCGGCGAACGGGAGCGGGAACGCGACCGAGACAGTGAGCGCCTTTCACGGCCGTTACGTGGAGGACGAGGGCGAGAACGAGAACGAGTGCGGATTGGGAGATCAGATAACTCGACTTTTACGACCAAACCATCTAGTTGACCGCCATTCATGTGTGACGCAGCTTTCTGGGCGGATGCTGCATCTGTGAACTCAAGAGCAGCCTTTCCTCGATTCTGGCCGGCTAAAATGTGGGAATAGATCAGATGCGCCAAGAACGATGATTATCAAAAATCTTACATTTCAGGAAGAGTGGAAGGTCAATCTTCACGATTTCTCCATAGAATGCGAAAATGGTCTGTAGATGCGCTTGCACGACGTTCCGAGACAGACCGTTTACGACAACTACTTTGCACTTCTTGTCATCGTTTCCCCCATTCTCCATGTCTACATCGGCATCTTGCAGGGGCTTTGGGGAGATGGACCGTCCTCTGGTCGACATGGTTGAGCTTGTTGGCCGATTTTTTGAACTTGCAAGGGAATGCGAAGTTACACGTCACATGTGTCACATTGTCACGACATGCCCACCTACGAGGGAAAACACTACACTACTACTACTGCACCCTTGAGTACGCGTTCAGCACTCCGAACACAGGTTTGTCTGAGGCACATTGCGAGTTGTCAAACCTTCGCCGTCGCAACATCAATGTTTTTGACCATGTCTTTCACCGTGACAACTCCATCAGCCAAACTACATCCTGATTAATTTGACTGTCACCGATATTAGGAAGTGTCTCCATTGTCGAACGAGGAAAGCTATGTTAACCACGAAATCACTCAGTCCTCGCCTTCTTACGGCGCGAGCCTGCAGTGCGAGTTCCCTTCTCTAATCCATGGGTCCGCTTGGTGTGTCTCTTCAGCAAATCTTGACGAACGAAGGTCTGCCCACAAACTTCGCAATGATAGGGTCTCACCCCACTATGGCTCGCTTCGTGACGTTTGCATTCGTTCTTGCGGAGAAACCGCTGTGGGCTGTAGACAATCGTCAATCAGTGTGAGCCAGTAATTGCAAGATATGTAGCAAAAATAATGCGAACCACATGGAACAACCGAATGGCCGCTGATCAACGTGAGCCCCGACATGTACAATGATGTGATCTCGGCGCTTGTTCCTCTGGCCACACCCAACGACGTAGCATCGGAACTCTTCTATAAGCTCTCCGCGGTCGCTCAACTTGCCCGCGAAATGCATCAACCAACCTCGATCAATCTCTTGTGCAGAATGGCGTGCCCTATAGCGCTCGGCTCTGAAGGCGAGCTCAGACAGTTCAATTCCCATGTGCGCGTTAAGAATCGGCGATGGATGTGGATCGTTGTATATTCCGCGATCTGGCTCGACCTTGTTCTGCCTTGGCGAAAACACATTATTGGAGGAAGGGAACGAGAAGTTGTCGCAGCTAGAAAGAACGTAACGTTCCTCTTGTTTTGGGGAGAACACACGCAATATAGATGCATCTGGCAATGTCTCCATCTTGATCATCGGGGACGCCCTCTTCTGCGGAGCGCATTGCTCGAAGGGTGACTGTTCATTGTATATAACCGGCATAGGCTCTGGCTGTTCAGTATCCTGTGTTGCAGAAGTGGACAAGATGGTAACAATATCGTGGATTAGACGTGGCGATGGGCAATCCCGAGATGGTGGACCGGATGTCAATTCCCGCATCGCGCCAAGAGTGGAGGGAACTGAATCGTGAATGTACAGCGGAGAGCAATGGAAGGTGACATTGCGAGGGGTGAGGCGAGGCGACAGAAATGCTCGAGGGGACGCAGGTGACTGTCCCATGATGGCTGAAGGATCGACGCCTATACTGGGTGACTTCGTAAACAGTGCAAGGTTGTACATGTTGACATCAGGAATGAGACCGATGTTGGAAGGTGAACAAGAGAGAACATCGTCCGCGAGGTGACAAGCCAGGGAAAACTCTCTTGAAGCCTGACCTTCCTCGTTGTCAGAGACAGACCGAGCAGAAGCTAAGGAAGCCGATGACGATGAAGAGGAGTGCCCAAGGTCAGGCAACGAGGTGTCGCTTGAAAAAGTTAGGGAGCTTCGAGACTCGTTCAAGCGACTGAGGATTTCGGCGGTATGGTCTGTTAGTTGGAATGCCGCGTGCGGAGGGTTTGAATGATTTTGGGCGCTACTGATATCGTCCGCCCGCATATACGAAGCACTTTGTCCCTCATCGTACAAACACCGTCTCTCGCCAATTTGCACGAAATTACTGGAATCAAATTGGTAGTGAATACCAAGCCCAGCGAGGAGGCAACGAGAAGGTGACTTTAGGAACCCATTAGACTGAGAATCCGGAGACAAACTTAAAAGTTCGTTATTGTCTTCGTGATCTACGTATCGCGTGTTTGAAGGAGAAAAGAGTGTAGGGGTAGTCATTCGATTTAATCGCAACGCCAGCGTCGTGGTATTATCAGAAGTCATATGAATAGTTGTTCCTGGGGCATAGCTGCATGTCGCGTCACGGAGGTGTCTCATTAAATGTGATTAAAGTAGGATAGACTGTGAAAGAGTGAAGGTCGTAATTTTGTTAAACTCGAGGGAGCTGGCGGGAGATTCAACTCAAGCAAAGGAGAAAGTTGCAAATGGAAATATGCCAATCCTTTTTATGTTTACACCTGTTTGGCAAGAGCTTCTACTTGTACTGCCATTTTGGGAATCAACGCCAGATGCTGAACTCGCGTTTCCAAGTATTAGCGAGACATGCTGGCCTGTGTGCTAGAGGTCTTACGACAATCAACGCTTCAAGATCACTACGGAGGGCAACTACAACACTTCTCCTAGGAGGCACATCTGCTGCTGTCGCTGCTTATCTTCTCTTACCTGACATCTCCCGAGGCGCGCCAACTTGTGACAACATACCCCTCAGTTCATCTCACTTCACACCAGCGAAACTCGTTTCGTCCACTATCACATCAAGTGGAACAAAAATTCTGACTGTTGCGATACCTCCCGAACTTTTACCCAAGGGAAGCGATCTCTTCGCACCTATCTGGTCCGTCTTCATCAAAGACGATGACATACAAGTGGAGCGACCTTATACTCCACTCGATGGGGTAGACGAAAACGGAAATATGAAGTTCTGGATCAAAAGATATCAACATGGCGAAGTCAGCCGGTGGCTGTACTCGAAACAAGTCGGTGATACCATTGAGATTCGAGGCCCTCTCAAAACCTGGTCTTGGAAGGATAATGCTTGGGATGAGGTCATTTTGGTGAGGAAATAGTCATCTTTATAAATTACTCCTATCTAACGATTTTTGCGTTCAAGATATCTGGTGGTACTGGCATTACTCCATTCTACCAGCTGTTGCGTACCGTATTCTCTGGGAATTCATCCTTTCAAGGCCGAATCACATTGTTGCATTCATCAAGAACACCTTCTGAGCTGCCTCCGCGCGATATCCTTAATCCCCTGTTAAAATTCGCGCAGCACAATCCCGAGAAGTTCAGGCTGAAGTTCTTCGTCGACTCGTTTGGCGAAACCAAAGGTCAAGGTTCTACAGATCTAGAGGTACACAAGGGTCGCATTGGTAAAGATTCAATATGTAGCGCCCTCCATTCTACCTCTCGTGTTTCTTGGTGGCGCGGTCTATTCTCGCAAGATAGCGATGTCAGTGACCGAAAGATACTGTTTTTGGTTTGTGGTCCTGAGCAGTTAGTTCTCACTCACGTTCTCTGTTCTGATGTTACTCATTGATGTGTCGCAGAATGGTTGAGGCTATAGCAGGTCCTTATGGACGGAACTACTCACAAGGGCCAGTAGGTGGAGTGTTGCGATCACTGGGATACAAGTCGCGCCAGGTGTGGAAATTATAGATATCCGACACTTGCACAGCCGTAATTTCAAACTCGGTACAATGGCTTCTTGTCACCCGCGGACTTTCAATCTAAATCCAATGTACCATGAGCTGCTATAGCTTGGCTAGTCATATTTGTTAGAGTCATAGCCCAGACACTGATTCCGTGTTTCAGGTAACTTCCGTCTAATCGTGCGAGTTGTTGATTACTGACATCCATATGGATGCGTTGCTGTGTCTCCACGCGATAACACTTCCCAGGCATTTGACGAGTACTGGATACCTATCCCCTATCCGAACCTTCACCCGCAGAACATACGTCTAATTCGATAATGGCACCTCGAAAAATTGTCACTCAATCTCGGTCATTGAGCTGGTCCTTGTCGGTATTGGGTGAAGGTGAAGCCATCAAACTACTTTGCGGCTTTCACGCCCTTCCCATGGAATCGCCGGATGTGACGAAGATCATGCTGTGAGTTCTTTGCCTTGTCTCTCGATGTATAGATCAGACCAAATTGGGACAAAAGATCACTGAAAAACAATCGCCGTCAATGTTTACGAGATGAGCCCGTACCGCCAAGAATCAAGAAGTCTGACTTCCCGCATGGTCATGCAGCTGTGTCCCGAATCATCATTCCTGTGACCTCTTGTTTCTGTTTTGGGCCGCTTAGCATTATATGCGCGCTAGAGCAACACGGGTGATCAATCAATGTAAAAAATCGATGCAACGCCAATGCCATCAACTGCCGTATTTTGCATTTGTTTTGCATCAGAGTCCCCTAATGATATCATAGCCGGAGGTGCACATGGGGCGACAGATGCTGAAGATTTAGGAGGACCCGGGGCATTGGATTGCACTATCGAGGGTGTTTCGGCCTGGGGGAGAGGTAAGGTGTCTGTTAGCTGCATGTGAACCTACTCTACCTTTCATTTCTGCCTCACCGACAGGTTGTGGCCTGTGACATCAGACCTAGAATGAGCTGTTACCTTGCTTTCCGGCCTGGACTAGCGGAACGGACTCGGATACCGATCCTCATTGAGGGTTATTGAGACCGCAGGTATTTTTGGCGGTCGCATCTCGTCAAGGCACGTGGGAGATCAATGAAGCGCATGGTTTCACTGATGGAATTGCTGGAAGTACTGATGCAAGTGCCAAGAACATCTCGAGAACAATTCGGAAATCAAATACTAGCACCGCGAACCGCTTTTCGAACTTTTCCGGTGTTCAAACATGCGCGCGCAGCACTTTTTTGCAGATCCACAGCCAAATTCTGCTTTTGATTCAATCAAGGACTTCCGTGATTTTGTATAACAATACTTGGCTTAACCAAGGCGGAAACTCGCGATGCTTATTTCGGCGATATAGGCGCCGAATGACGGTATATCTAACACGAACACCATCAGTTTACGTCCACCAAGTTTGCCACTTGCTTATACCCATCCCTCGAACATGACTCCAGTCTCGAACGATCCCAGTCAGCTGGTCGTCACTTTGAATAATCATTTTTACAGCTATGTTGCCGGTTTGTGGAGAGCCAGTCAGACCATGTGTTTCGATCTAACCTTGAATGTGGTTTCGCAGTTGCATCCTTTACTGCAGTGATATATGACTGGGGTGAGCGAACAATATTGAACAACCATTAATATCCTAATGGTATTTCCAGCTTTAACCTTCGGACGAGAGGTAGGCCGAGACCATATATATTGGAGTAGATATCTCACTAAGAATGGTGTTGTAGGTTGAACTGGTTTGGGTGAGCAGAGTCCCGTATCAGAAGAACAACAGGTTAATGTAATTCATTCGGCCCAGAGGCAGCGCTGGACCCTCATAACCATTTTGTACCTCACCGTACGTAGCTCATGTATACACGCAGTTGGCAAGTTGTGCTGACAATATTTAAATTTCTAGGTGCGCTATGCTGGGATGCCGTATATCATGTATGTTTCCAAGGCAAGAAAGTTCAAGTTGACACTGCTAATAAGTCATCTCTCACAATCAGCATGTTCATGCTAGGTATGTCTCCTCACATACTGCAATTGTTTGTTCTGATTAATGGCATGCAGGAAGTCTTCCGTCAGTCCCGCTGACAGATATAGTGAGTATTCTGCATCGATACCTATCATTCCCGTCCAAACAATTGTGCTCCTACCTAGGGGTGAGCTCTCCATCGGCTTGTTTGTTCAACATAATAACCGCAACAGCTGTGAGTGTTTGGATGTTCATGATTTTCCGATGCGCATCTCAAACTGGGTTTTTGTCAGGCAATACTATGTTTGTCGTACTAAATTGTATGAATGTGATAGTCGCTGCCATGCTGGGCGGTGAGTTACTCGGCTGCAATACCCCCGTGATATCTTAACTGAAATGTCATATAAGTCATCATGATCACTCGGTTATATGCCATGTATCAGGGGTCGAGAAAGATGCTTATCTTTCTCACTGTAACCTTGGTTGTTCTCACAATCGCTGGCGGAGCGATTACTGCAACAGGAATCAACCGTAATTCAAAGGGTAAGCTTAAATTATGGACGAACGACTCAAGTGTATAGGGCTCATTGGAGGAATGTCAGGGGTCGTTTCTGGCATCTATCAGTGCACTTATGACTACGATGGAGACGCCCGCCTTCTGATGTCCATCGCCTGGATACTCCGCATTGTATGGGAGGTCCTTGTGATGTATCTTGTAGTCTGGATTGTTGTGAAACACTTCCGGCAATTGCGACGATCATCGCAAACTGCGATCATCGGAAACTGTTTCACAGTTTTAATGAAGACTCATGTGGTGTACTTTGCAAGGTTAGTTGCTAATTTTACTGTGGTTATCTTCCTTTGCTGAAGTTCCGCACGTTCAAGCTTTATTGCTGGTTCTTGCATCGCCCTTCGTTATTTTTTCTCGACCGTCTCGGTACGCCAATCTTTTGCTGACACCTGCATGTCGCTGTTCATCATTTCTATAGGACTCGCATTCCACGGGTTACAATGGTGCCATTAATATCTTCTCGGTCATACAAATGTTTGTGCTGGGACCACGCCTCATCCTTAATGTTCGAGGGTATCATGCTAAGCTTGTAGCTGAGTCCGATACAAGAACCAGGATGCCTCCAAATGATTCCCAGGAGCCGTCAACTGGTGGTCATGTGTAGCACTGGATTCGCTCCAAGCGACATCCAGGAATTGGCACAAGAATGGTTCGACGCGGCACCAGGATTCCTTGACAAGGGAATAGGTCTGGGCCTACTTCTTGAACTAGCTGCTCATCCGTACTTGTACTCGACTTAGCACCTATGTACTATTTATACCTGATACCCTATGTCACGATATGGACGATATGCATGGCCATTCTCAAGAATCAAGATGGGCCATTCATATAAAGTTTCAGTATCTAAGTCCATCGTATAGATTACGTTATCTCTCTTACAACGACATCATTCCACTCTTAACTTCCAATGTCCATGTTCGCAAACACACAGACGCATGCGCATGCCTATGAAGTCGCTCTTTTCGGTGAATTTTTCGCTCGGGATCTCAAGGCGATTCTCAATCGCCTCACACTGCACACGGAGTCTGCAGCACCCATGCACACCCGTGAAATTTTATTCGAGCAGTTCGGAGTTCAGTCACAAGTACAAGGAGATGAGCCAGCGTTGCTGAGAGCAAAAAAAGAACTGGGAGATGGGACGGAAAGCGGATGGTTGGTTGGACAACCCACTTGAACGAAGGCGTTGGATCAACCATAACATAGGACGCTTTTCTCATACCTCAAGCCGGAATCCGTACGCGTTCATCCCGAGGCCACTGTCAGACCATGGGCCACTTGCGAAGTGATCGGTGATGCCCTCAGTTTCGCTTCGGCGCTGGGATATGTGTCCGTATGCTCCAGAATTCATCGTCTGTGCTTACGCTTATAGTGTCGTTAGACAACGATCACAAATCTACAAACGTGGATATGCATTTCGAAGAGGAGCTCTGATAATACAAATGTTCCAGCAAGAGCAGGTACGTATCCATGTTGATATTGTCGTTCCCTTACCATTACTCTTGACTAGGTTGACCCGAAGACCTCCCTCCCTATACCAGCACATACCGACACACTTTGGGAGGTCGAGGTCAAGACCGCCACTCAGGTTAATACGTCCGCACCAGCATCTGGCGGGCATGTGCAAGTGAGCACAGTCCGCGCAGCTATTGATGCTGTTCTCGAAGTTCAGCTTATCATGAAAGGACTATTGGACCTCCGGCGACAGGACTTGTAACTTAAAAGTTAAATTACTCAAGCGCTCATGTTTTGTTGGCTACTTACATTGAACCCGAGATGGTCGCCTGCTACTCTGTCACGTCCTTGTCCTCAAACTTGATCACTCTACACTCGACTTGTTCTTGAGTACCGTACTGAAGTAAAAATCACAGACACCATCATGTGAATTGGACCTTGTGATCCGGGGTGATTTTATTGGATAGCTTGAATCAAATGGTGACTGCCAGACCATTTGAGCCATCATGATGATACTGGGCAATGACAACGGGTTATGAAGCAATAGCAAAAACTTTGTAGGAGTAAGTACGCAGTGCTGTGTAGGATTTAGGATGTTCGAAAAAAACATGAACACACTTCACGACCATGCTACCTTATTTGACTTCTACATCTCCTGTGCAAACTATCACGTCTATGGAATCAATCGCCAGTGGGTCATCAACTCGTCTTTGTGCGCTTTGCTCGACACCTGCACGTTATACTTGTCCGAGGTGTTCTACTCCAACATGTTCTCTACCCTGCTCTCGTACCCACAAATCAAAAACTGGATGTAGCGGTGAACGCAATAAGGCGGCTTATGTGCAGATGAACGCTTATGGGTGGGGGCCGATGATGCGCGACTACTGTTTTCTTGAAGAAGTAGGCAGAAAAGTGAGTGAGTGGGGCGGAGAAATTGCTCGTGAAGGCTACGCAACAAATGTAAAAAACACGAGAGGAAGAGGGGGAGCACGTGGAGCCAACGGAAGAGGTAGAGGCGGAAGAGGAACTTCAAGGGGTGGTGGATCATCTAAAAGAGATCTGCTAAAAGCTCATCTAGACAGCTTGGACATCGAGATGGATGTCCTTCCCGTCGGAATGCAACGCAGAAAGGTAAACCAGTCGACTATTGATGCAAAGTGCGCTCTTGTCTTCCGTCCTTACGCGTGTGCTGACCCTCATCAGGACGCAGGTTGCACTAATGACGATAGAGTTCAAGTTTTACCCCGGAGCGCCCTCGCAATCTTCTTTATCCGCAGCATCAATTCCATATACCACACTTGTGCATCGCAATCCCATCAACTCCTCTCTAATCACCCTTCTTCAGAGACACGTTCCTCAGCATACATATTCTAAGAAGGACCATCCCAAACCGAAGAAAGAACATCCTTGTCCAGACTGGGTTACTTCTCTTGTCCACCCTCATCCAGACGATCCTGAAGGCTTCAGAGATCCTCTCTGCTACTTACCTGCGCAAATGGACTTGGCCAGAATTCCATATTATCCAGGCGTCGGAGTGCAGACTGGCCCATCTTACTATAAACTTTGTCCCTCTCAGACTCTTCAGGATTTGCTTCAGGGTACGCACTTCGCTGAATTCCCCACCATCCATGTATACGATCCGGACTCGTCTACATCCATTGGAAATATTGTGGCCAAAAGGGGTCAGCCCTCGCCAGTGTCCGAGCACGAGCACGACGTCAGAGCTATAAAAAGACGAAAGCTAAGTACGAAAGCGGGGAGAAAGGCGATCTCAGGACTTGTCGGTGACTACGGAAGTGAAAGTGAGTCTGCATCGGAAAAGGCGGCGGCAAGCCGGACACGAAACGAGTTGGGGGCTTTAGGGAACTACGCGGAAAGCGAAAGTGGCGACCAAGACTCTGCTGTAGAGGCACGCATCACCGAAGACGATATATCCAGCACAGGCTCTTTGTCAGCGGATGAAGGAGAAGGTCCCGCGCTTGATTATACTGCCGTTCTCGAGTTGATTAAGCAAGCACACAACGCAGCTGACTATGATTCGGAGGCAGTTGATTGGGGTGACGATTGGGATGAAGACGTAGCAGAGTAACCCTCTTTTGTCGCCTACCTTGTGTATGCAAACCTTCGCCCCCTTTTCCCTCTGTGCTTAAGTCAGTTGCATCAATTCTAGGGACTTGCACTCCAAACCATTGAATCTCCGAGTGTCCACATCCGTAAGCGGCTACAACTGACGAGCATTGTCCACTAAAGCTGTTGTGGTTATTGACAGAGTGGAATATCCACAGCATGGACCAATAAATAGTGAGTCGGACATCTTGGTCTGTTCATCCCGCCTTTCCAATTTCAATCATCTTCCTTCTATCATATCGCTTATACAATTCCTGCATCTCAATTCTCAGTCACAATGACATCCAAAGAAGCCGTTGAATCCAGGCTTATATGTTCCTTCCCAACACGCTTCGTTGGCGCAATGCCAGTGCGCCAATTTCTTGACTTCCTGCCTGAGGCAGACGGTCGTCCAGTGATGCCCAAGGTGGTGTCACAAGAAGAGCTTGTAAGAATTTCACATAAACACTTCTCTGACCTATCTAATTTTGGTGCCCTTGGCAGTTTGCGTTACTGCGTAAATTCACCACCAATTTTGATCTTGTCGACACCTCCGGTTGTCCTGACCCCTCTGTCGTCGTGGGTGGGCATGAGTTCCAACCAACCGTGGGGTTATACAAAAGTGAAAGCACTCGAAACGGAGTGACAGACATGTCTACGATGGAGGCATGGATCATCATCAAGCCTTCCGTACAACAAGACCCCTTCATCGACCCACCGCCAAATGAGGACTTCACTACACCGATACCTTGTCCTGAGGAGGACCTGCTGCCACATCGGGTTTCTAAAAGAGGCTACTATCCATCATTCGAGTCCTCTGATAAGCAGTCCATCTCAACGCGCGCGCATATGGTGGCGTGCACCAATGCCTTCTTCGCAACACAGTTCCGCCGCTTTGGATTTTCCATCCTCTTCTGTGGCTCCCGGGCACGGTTTGTGTACTGGGACCGCTCTGGTGCTGTCGTGTCTCGGCGGTTTGACTACACGAGCAATTTCATCCCATTGGCTGAGTTCCTATGGAGGCTCAATCGTGCCTCGCCTGGGCATCGCGGCGTCGACGTGTCTGTGGTTCCCACTTCCCTTCCGGAGTCTCAAGACAGCGCTATTCGGGAGTTACTGGGCATTGGGAGTTCCGATCCTCTGTATGGATACATCGTTCCCGTCGATACTGCACTTCAAAAGCCCAAGGACGCGGAAGGCCGTCCTTTAACAACTCATCACTTTTATGTCGGCCCACGCCCCGCCCCAAAGCAGTGCAGTCTACTCGAGCAACGAACTCGTAGCTTCCATGCGTGGGACCTTGCGCAGAAGAAAGTCGTTTTCTTCAAGGAAACTTGGAGACCTCATTCCCAAGGTATCAGCACGGAATCGGAAGTATACCGGCAACTACACTCTCGTCGCATTCCCAACATCCCGACCTTCGAGCACGGCGGTGACATGTCTGCCCTCGGAACAAAAACGATCACCCACTTATTCAACAAGGCTTGGTGGCGCTGTACACCCAACCACAAGACACGCCTCCCGCTCGTACAACATCGAATCATCCTTGGTAATGTTGAACGGAACCTGAGCACGTTCAAGACGCCCAAAGAATTTCTGACTGTATTCAAGGATGCTCTCACAGGCGAGTTTCATCTCCACTTCTCAAGTAATTTTTTGTTTCTAACGGGTCACTGTAGCTCATGAGAGAGCTTATGAATATCTTGGTCTTTTGCATCGGAACATCAGTATGGAGAACATTGGCATCACCAGTGAGGGGCACGGGCTTCTCATGGGCTGGGAGTGCTGCTCTTCCGAATCGCATAAAGAGTTATTGGAAATCCAGATGGTACATGCAACGTTTATATATATATGTCGAGATACTGACATGACTTCAAATGACAGGGAACTCTACCCTTTATGTCTGGTGCTTTGTTGGACCAAAGTACCCAGGACAAGCACCATGTGCTGGCAGATGATTTGGAATCCTTCCTGCACGTCATGATGTACACTATGGTCCGATACCTCCCCAGTGAAACGAACGTCGAGAACAGGAACAGCTTGCTCAAAATATTTGACGAGGAGTATGTTATCGATGAGGGGGGACGGGTCATAGGTGGCTCGCGCAAGAGGAAATACCTTGCTGACCCTGAATTTCACATTGTCAAAAAATTCACGGCGCCCCTCGAGATCGCTACGCTACTGGGGCAGTTATGCGAATTGTTCCCCATTCGATACAACGCCACTCTCAAGTTGATAGAGCGCCACACCCCCGAGACACGATTTAAGACGCGAAGCGATCTTTTGGCCTGTCACCGCGAGATGATGGCATACGTGAACTTCTCAGTTCCCTCGAGCGAAGGGTGGCCCGACATAGATATTCGTGATTTCTACACCATCATGCCGGTGAATAGATATGGCTTCTAATGTTTTGTAAGCAATATAGTACAATATAAATAGTATCATACGGCGTTTACATACTTGGTGGTATGGCGAATGATCAAATTGTAACAGTAGTGCTCAGATGTCATCCATCCCGAGGTCAATCTCCACTTTCTCACCCGGATTGAATGCAGGCAGACCTTTTTCAACAGATTTTCTGAGTTTTGAATTGATATGAAGAGCATTCTTATAAACGCACCAAGATACGGACAGCTGGCACACCGGAATGCATCTCCTAAGAAGCAGCTCCCACAACTGCTAGTTGCCTTGGGTGCAGCTTTAGCGGCAGCGATCAAACTCTTTGCTACGTCACCAGCTCCCACTTCCACAGTGCTGTCGTTGTCGAGCAGAACTACTTTACCTGACTTGGCCTCCTCGGCTTCCAGCTCAGCAAGACCACATGAACAATTCTTGCATGCCTTCTTCCGCCTTGGGGCACCTGCCATGACAGGATCGCACGTGGGGATTGGGCGCGCACGATCTGCCGCCGTTAGGAGAGTTTCGGCATCGATTGTGGGAGTGGATGGTGATGAGAGTGCCCAAAGAGCCTTCTTGGAAGACTGCTTGGCAGGGTCAGTCTTCCTCCGGAGAGGAAGCGCAGAAGGTAGAGGCGTTACGATTGGTAAAGGCTTCTGGGCAACTATTCTGGCATCAAAATCATCTCTCACACTCTCAATGATCTTGAATCCAGCTAGAGTCAACTCATGAGGAAGACTCAGGAACCCCGCGGTTAAATTAAGAAGGTGAAGAGTTCCCAGGGGTGTCAGACCGGTGAGGGTCTGCTGAAGGAGAGATGGTAAATTTGGTGATAATGAAGTGTATTCTGATGGGGAGAGCACGACATGGATGGAAGCATAGCTTGATGGAGCCAACAAGATCGCTGTGTGAATCATGATGATTAGTGAGCGATGCTCCGAATCGTAGAGACATACCTCCATCAATGAGTCGATCAAGCATCTGCCTTTCGGCGGCCCGTCCTTCCTGTGCATCGAGGCGTAAAAGAAGTGATTGATACTTTCCGTCCTGAGCAGTGTCCAATGAACCTATCGCAAGGGCAGGCCCTTGGACGATTTCATGAGGTAATGGTCCATTGATTGATGATTTCTTGACTTCTGATGTGATTTGGGTGGGAGAAGGAGCGTAGATAGCCGTAGGTGCCATCAGAAATGCCTAACGCTGTAAAAGAGAGAATGACGGGAAGGAGGAGGACAGGGTCAGCTGAAAAATGATGATCCAGAGTGCATTAATCAGACATTGGTTCGCTTAGATAAGCAGAGGTCACAAGCACGTCTTCAATCGGCCGAAATCCTCACATACGGTCCATTATCGGCGGGACAAAGATTCAATGGTGTACCGACAACAAAGTCCATATGGGATACAGAAATGACATACAGACAACATGCTGTAATAGAATGAATTCAAAATGCTGTCCACTCAAGACCATTATTAATGCCAAAAGATGAAAGAGGACATTCTCTGAAACATGGGAACCAGTTAATAATAGTTGGAACAAAATAGCTTAAACATTCACTTCAAGAATTGAAGAAAGATTCATTGCTGTAACTCCGGGTTGGGCGGAGGTGGAGGCGGCATCCCAGGTGGAGGGTGCATACCATCATGATAGGCAGGTGGTGGGGCCATGACAGCCCCACGCATACGCAACAGCATCACGCGGTACCAATCTTCGCCCATGTCCTTCTCCGATGAAATTTGCTGCAAGTGCGCGAGTTCCTTCATCAAGGACAAACGCCACAGGATGTTCCCACTCTCGTCTACCTCCAAATCATCTATTGGCACAGGAGGGAATCGAAGGCCGGGAGGTGGAGGAGGCATCATCTGGAAGTTGGGATCAAATCTAACGAAAGCCTCAGTTTAGTATCAATGCTTGAGACCAAACGGCATACGTGGGAGGATACGGCGGATACGGCGCTTGCCGACTGGGACCTGCTTCGTCAGGATGCATAGGCGGTGGCTGCACAAATTGTGCATTAGGGTCGTTGAATGCTTCAGGATGATAATCCACATCCTGATCTTCTTCCGACTGCCGACCCTTTGCGCCTTTCGGCTTCTTCTTCCTCACCCGATGGACACCCGTTCTAGGGTCAACGTTATCATTGACAGTCCAGTACGAGCCTTTCCCTCGGTCGGTGAGGGGACGCGGCACTTTCTCAAAGCACGGGTTGAGTGAAAGATTGTGTCGCACTGAGTTCTGGATACGTGCGAAGCAAGGTTAGGTTAGTTTGGTGCCTGACTTGAGATCAAAACAAATATGAATACAATCAAACATCAACATCGCGCTCACGTCCAATAGGTGCAGGCAATCGACAACACAAATGATACAGAAGTCATTGACCAATGGCATCGGAAGAACTTTACTCACTTTCCAACCAGATGGGGCATTCCTGAAATAAGGAAACTGTGACGTGGAGTCAGGGATTCGCGAAATGCGCAACTTGAAGTAGTAAGCTACCACGTACGCGGGATTCAATGGCGTAGTAAATATCTTCGAGGAGTAGCTTTTGATTCGGAGAACCCTTTATAGCATATCTACCCACCCACAGACAAACCGAGACCGTTTACTAGAGCATCTACAGTCGATTCGGAGCCGCTTACCGTATAAGCGTAGAATATGGATAAAATGGTTTGCTTCCTGGTGGACCATCACGCAGAGAGTCAAGGTTGATAGGAAGACCCCCCGTTAGGTCTGCAGGTTCCTGCGGATAGTAGGAGTTGGCCTGAGCGAGCTCTGCTTCCCCAGGAGGAAGCATATTCTGTGGCATCACTGTGGGTGGTGGCTGCTGCGACATGTCTTTTCGCCGAAAGATAACAAGAAGAGCGAAAGGCGCTGAACTTGCTGGCAACCTGTGGAGGTCCGTTGATGTTGAAAAGAGCTTTCGTCAAGGGGGAACATGTGCGGCTTATGTCAGGCGTGAGAAATGAGGACGCGCACGGGCCAGTTTCCTCTCGCAGATTCAGCCATTGTTGTCGAAGTATGTCTCGTCGTCGTAGACCGCAATGACGACGAAGCGTTGTGGTAAGTGTAATCAAGTTGATTTGTTTGTTTTGCTTAACCGACATACAGACCGACACAAGTGTCCAAATTGTGGATGACACTGTAAAACAAAATCCAAACCGACCACGCTCTCCAATACACAAACAAAGTTCGCATCAACCGACCATGTTACTCAATAATTATCGTGCATCATTCAAGTCGACCTCATCCAGATCCTGGTTGACCATACCTTCATCGTTCATTCTCGATCTTCAAGTCCAGGTGATGCACTGGGGTTTAGTGAGCCTCACGGCACCAGGTACCTGGCTCCCTGTCGCAGACTCGCACAGTGCGAAAAAATCAGTTGCTATTTCGTCACCGGTGTCCTTCTAGGAAGTCCTGAGTCTCATATTGGGCTTGATTCTTCCTATTGATGTCTTCCCTGCTCGGAAAAATAGACATGTCCGGTGTTCGCTAATATTCTGCGGCTACCGCCAAATCAGGAATTGTGTCCTACCTTGTCGAACCTCGCAGCTCTGGTCCTGCAGCAACAAGCCTTCTAGCAAAGTCTACTTACCAACGTGCTCTAGATACCGTACGATGGTGGAGTAAATATGTCTCGCTCTTGAGCCACCACGTCCCCTCAAGGTAAGCTTTTCGCTTGTGATCAAATGATGTGCACATGGCAGATTATGAAAATCCTTCCCATTCGTAGCAGGTATTCCTCACGCAACAACTACATCACGGGACACATTACATGGGTGTTTGACGTTGGATGGCGCTAATGATCCTTTTTCATGTTTCGAATGTCTCTGAGGTAGCAGGGCCTGTTGTCGCATCACTTTTTTCGAGCGTAGTTCTTCTCTGTGCATAGCAATCCATTTCGGTTCCACGGACTAACGTCATCTTCGCGCGACCTTTGTCTTGTAGTCTTGGCCCACTCACGTGTTTTTTCATCCTCAAGAAATAGGACGTTGGCGGATAATGACCAACTGTATATGCCACGCATGACAATTGGAGGCTCCTGTCAGCTTGCGAAGCCTGCAGTCATGGAAGCCATTATCACTGTATGTGACTCAACACAACTCTCTGAGTCTCCTACAAAATACATCACGGTCTGTCTCTCCCCAATTCGACGATGAAATAGTTGCTCCTAGAAAACAAGGATTTTCCTGCCACGAACCGATGATTGGACCGTCTAGGCACACATGCTTAAGCCGCCGTTTTTTGGTCCAAAAATTAGAAACCATGGTAAAACATAAGGTTTTCAGGACAAAATAAATTCTAGGCTGTGTGGCTCATTCGTTATGGAGTGCAGGTCGTAGAATCAGAAGATTTCCGGGGTCGCACTTGGACAACGACACACTCTTTCTTGGGATCCAGGAAACACTTGGAACAGTATAGCCATTGGTAATAGTGTTCGTTTAGTGCCGACTCTTGATATTTTTCTGGAGCCTGTCTTTTATGTTTGATCACTTCTCTGAGACCTCCGTGTTTAAAATCTTGACCGGGAACATATGGACCTGTGGTCACCAAGCAGTTGAGGTCGAGGTCCATATAATATGTCGACTGACATTCTCAGCAGACGTCGACGAAGATGCGCATAATGATCAACAGATGCACCGGGACACCTGGGACCCAAAGCAATAGATCCTCTCCGCAATAATATCGACCTTTCAAAGCATCATATCAACATTAACGTGGGTCGGGTAGAGTATGCCAATATCCGTAGTAAGGAATACTACTCCCCCTCAATCGGTTCGGCTAAGGCAGATCAGCTTTATTATGATGATCGTATAGCTGTTGTTGGTCTGCCAGGCTTAGGGACCTACCTCAGACGCACTCCGGGTCGGTACCTATGTACCCGACTTGGCTGCCCGTGCCCACCGTCTGCTAGAACAAGAAGGCAGATATCTTGATCATATACATAGTATCGTTGTTATTACAAACTACAAGCACACATTCCCAACATGCGACCTTGAGGTACTCGGTCCGCGGAGAGTTAGGAGGTAGTACTTCAGTCCATGCCAACAGGCTCAGGTCTCACTGGTGGCCGATCATGATGTCCATGGCATAAAAATTGCCAAATTGCATGATCATACAACTATTCGATACAGTTCCACCTCCTTAAATCATCTCGACAGATATGTCAGTGGTTACCAGTCATGAAACCTCCATTCACAACCGACACAACTGAGCTCAATTATAAACATAGTCATAAGGTCTTGCTGGCGAGCGCAAATGTTACAATCATGAGAACTGAAACATACGCATGGGATATTGTGAAGTGATTTCAAGAATTGTGTTGATTAACTCCGCCTCCGTCTGAGAGTGGTTGGTTAACCCCGCCATCCAGAAGAGGGGTTTGCTTGATATGTGTGGATGGCAGAGCTCGCAGCTGCATTGGGAGACGCCACGTACTTCTGGAGAGCAGGATAGACACAGACACCTTCCCAATATAGCGTCGCTGCAGAAAGTGTGTTGGAAAATAATCACAGCAGCTTATTATCAAATATCAGCAAACTCGTTGCGGTGTTGCCTAAAATCTCACTGGACCCCAAGTTGAATAATTTTCTCCAACGTTGATGAGTCAGAGGGCTAAGAAACATTCTGGATAAGAACTATGTGGACGAGCTGTGAGAAATGGGAGAAATGGGAGATACCAAATATTGTAACTTGGACCACATTTTCTCATCTTCAGGGCAGTACAACTGGCCAACCATGATAAAAAGGTAGAAATGGTTGAGGATCAATCTACTTACGTGTTGTCATTGTAAACACATCAGCGATGTGTTCGGTCAGCGAGGCTTGAGCTCGACGGAGGATGATAAAGACACTCGCATCCTGTCAAGGAATCAGCAATGTGTTCGCTCGGAGAGGCTCGAGCCCGACAGAAGGTCAACACACTAACAGTCTGTTTAAGGGATTAGCATGCGTTTGGTCAGCAAGGCTTGAGCTCGACAGACGATCAATACACTCACACGCTGTCAACAGCTTAACAATGTGTTCGGTCAGCAAGACTGGAGCTCGACGGAAGATCAACATACTCACATACTGTCAAGTGACCCGCAATGTGTTCTGTCAGCGAGGCTCGAACTCGATAAATGATAGACACGTTCACAAACTGTCAACAGGTCAGCAACATGTTCGGTCAGCACGACTGAGCTCGACGAAAGATCAACTCACTCACAAACTGTCAAAAGATCAGCAATGTCTTAGGTTAACATGCCAGCGAGGACGATTAACAGACGTACGAACTACAAGCGATCGTCGAACATGAATGAGAGGAATTTTGAATATCACTACAATCTCACCATTGCCTGTGGAAACCATTCACCCACATCGTTTACGATCTGGCGATTCTTGAATTTCCAAAATATGCCAGATGAGGCTGAGATTGTCCGAGCAGAACCAAGGCCGCACGAGTGGCCTCATTAAATTTCAGTGGCTATTTCTTGCTACCGATCAGATTCGAGGAGTTACCTTTCAAATGCTTAACTCATGCACACCCTCAAGTTGGTCCGCTGTGTCGAGATAAACAGCTACTTGAGCGTATCATCATCCAGAGCTAAGTTCATCCGTGCGTTCGATGAGGGGCCCGCAATCCACATTATAGAAACCATCCATATCTGAATGTTCAAGAGCGAATATATGAAGGGAGCCAATTCAGTATATTGACCGGCTCACAAGTAAGACACATGGCATTTTGGAGGACATTGGTTGCCCTTGCGGCGGTTGTACAAAAGACTTAATTGCGACCGATTCGATGTTCAAACGTGTGTTGGAGTGGAGGACCTCTAGGCGAGGGGCGGAGTTCCGAGTAGCAGCGGGGGTAGCACCATAGCTTGGCCAGCCGCTCAGTGTCCTTTGGGCTTTATCGTAGCGTAGAGCTCTTCACCACTTTGCCTTGCTCGCGACACGCAGGCACACAGTCGTGGATACACCGCTCCAGTGTCCTTAGAACGCCTTGTGGTGAAAACCTTCACCTTGTCAAATTCGGGGAGAGTCCTCCTGCCTCAAAGCGTGGGAGACGAATCCTGGGTCTGTGGAAACAGTATTTGATTCTCGATATCGTGCACTCCTTGCTGAGAACTAGTCAAGTGATTTTACCAACCACTAAGAGCGTACCCTACCGTCTGCTGCTAAAACAGAGGCATCTATCACCTTTTTCCAGGCGCCGTCATGTGGGTATGGGTCCTCAATTGACTCACAAACCCTCTGCAGGTCCAGAATCCAGATGGTGGTTTTTCCTGCATTCGCTCTTCCCACAATGAGAATCCTGAAATGATCAAAATTCTGTCTAAAGGCAACCACTAGTGTGCGAACTCCGCGACCGAGCACGTGATACCCGTTTGTTCATATCTTAAATTTGATCGCAATTGACAATAATTAAAGACCTCGTCGCTGTATAATCTGCTCGTGACCAGTCCGAGACGTCTATGACTCATGAGGCAAAATTAAACCGTCGAAGGCCGATAGACGGACTGGTAAATCTGGGTGTAATCTTTAAATTTGGATAGTGCGCGCTTTGGAGTCGTCACATGACGGAAAACCCTGTTTAGGGCTTAGACACTACTCAGATAAGTCTGCTAAGTTATTTGATCATAGTGTTCTATTCGAATTCGTCGTTGTGGGTCAACTCGTCTTATCCTTGTCACTGAGGGTTTCGATATAGTCGGTAGGGAGCCGTTCTTGTATCAGCGAACGAGCAAATGAATCTAGTCCTTGCTTCCCGCACAGCTTGGATGATAGAGTTCACATCCATTGGAATTGTAGAGTAGATACGTACATTAATTACGCGACCGCGTTTGCATCACATCAATATGAATCAAACATTAGTTTCAACATTTCGAATATTCACATCGAAATTTTTAGTTTTCTTATTGGCTACAGGTCATGTGATTACTCCAAAGCGCGTACTATCCAAATTCAAACCCAGATTTACCAGTCCCTCTATCGACGGTTTGCCCCATAGACTCTGGGGCTGGTCACAAGTCTAGTAATCTGCAGCCTTTGAGCGCAAAGCCATGCTGACCGGTGACCGTCCCCGTCGGAATGCACATTCTTGGCATTCGTGATCAAACGTCATACATCGCGGGTTGCCTCAAAACACCACGTCGGCATGTGCGCCCTCCTTATATCACCATGACCAGTGCGACACCTTTACAACTCCCGAAAACCTCTTCCAGAAAATAGACGAAGCCTTTGTTCCTCGGATAAATTAGCTCCCAACTTCGACAAACGCAGTTTTGCGGAGCTGAAGACGTTAGTTGCCGAAAGAGAATAGGAGTCGCGCCTTCGAAAAAGGCGTCAAGCCATCTCCCACTGGTCTAAGGGTAGCGCTGGCATCTTCAAGCCCCGAGAATGACCAACAGAGAACAGCGAGGACGATGGACGCACTCGTAGTGGTAAGCCGATATGGAATGCCGTTATGGACTACTGTTCAGGAGAATGCATCGAAAACAAAAGAGCAACTACAGGAGGACCAACGGCAGGGCGTTTAGCTAGGTAAGTGAATATCTTGATTCATCTCTGCTTGGTCCGATCATGACGGTCTGTCCCGAGTTACAACTTTGTCTACGGATGGTTACGCAGATTTCATCATAGCGGCCAGCACTATTTTGATCTCCATGCTGCGCAGTAAGTGACATTGCGTGAATACCATTCAACTCAGTCCAATTTCATTGATCTGAGATTGGTGGAATCAATCAGGGTTTCTAAATAGGTCTTCATTACAGATTGCACGTCAATGAACAGTACTTGGATTCCGTACTATAGTGATGGATGGATAATCGGTAACCTATCATGTGCCACCTGGTCTGATATAAACCGAATTTAACAACAATCCTGTAGTTCTCATTGTTACTCTCCAACCCTCAACGTTCCGGTACTCGATCTACCATGATCTTCTCACTAATCGGTCAACTTAAAGCTTTTGTGTTTGGTTCGCCTAACAGCCCAGAAGTATACCGGACCCTCAAGATTGCTGATGTCCCAGTTACGACCGCCGAATGCAGGTCTTGCGCCGACCCTTGCGACGAGGGTGAGTATCATCAAAACCCCCTCTTGTTACGCACACCAACATCGATATGTAGATCACGATGACTTCCCTAGCGGATTGGATATCGACATGGACTCGGACATGTTAGGATCAGTGTATCCATACCGCCGACAGGTGCGTCCCCAGTGCTTACGCAGTATGATTCACTGATCATGATGATCATGACGATACAGGTGCTCATATCTACCGGCAAGAGAGACTGGGAGATCGAGGTGACCGAAGCTAAAGGCACGCTTGCTGCCTTCTTGGAGACTGCCAACTCTTCATTGAGCACTCCAAAGAAGCCCAATGATCCCCTACCATCTGGCCTTCTTTTCTCTCATACTGAAGCAAAATTTCTCTCCATTCTCAATGGAAGTCACAGGCCTTTCTCTTATGACGAGTCGGAAGAGACTGTGATCGTGCTTCCAGACTTTATGGTCGTATCCGGAGTCTCACGCACCTTGGCGGGCGCTGAGGTGTTGTGGAAGGCTGCTCTTGATCCAGCTCTCGATCGGGCAGGAGTAATTACCCGAACAGACAATCTTCTGAATACTTGGGTTTTACCATACTCGTGTCTGATATTGCTGTGTAAGTTGCACACAGTCACGTGTTGAAATATATCTCACAGGTTCCACCAGGCTCGCACAAGAGACGAGACAAACGATGTTCCGTTACAGCACCAATCTTAGAGAAGAGTGAGTTCGCAGACTCCTTCCATAGATATCTAGCCTTGAATTAACGCCTACGAAAGCCTTCCATCTATATCTCGAGCGAGAAGGCTGGGAAGTCCACACCAACCTGTACGATCTCACTTCCGAACCCTCCCTCGAGTCACAAGCTAGTTCAACCACTGAGAAGGAACGATTAGTCGAGACTCAGCTTAAATCTCTCCACGCCGAGCACAGGGCGCTGATATTGATGAGTTCACATTTCGGCGGACATCAATTCGCAGGCAACTGCGTCGTATGTGATCTTCTTGTCGTCCGAACGGTACGCTGATGTCGATCTTGCAGATCTACACTCCTCGCGGAGCTGGTGTATGGTATGGGCGTGTCACACCCCATAATGTAGAATCGATCGTCAAGCACACAATTATTGATGGTCAAGTCATCCCAACTATCTTGCGTGGTGGGGTTGACCTCCCCTGCCGCGGAAAAAAGACCCTGTATGATTGGTGACGAAACCATCCCTGAGATACTAATGATTAATGCTGTAAACCCGCTGGCGGAATTCACACATGTCCCACCCAAACGACGAGAGGAATATAGACTAAATAAATTATTACAGCTCCTGTAAAATAGGATTATAGAATAACATCGATAACAGAAGCAGTTAAAAACAATTCACGATGGACAATCACGTATTCAGCTCACAAAGAGAGAATATGGGGATTGCATGGAGAATGGAGAATGGAGAAAGGATGGCGAGAACAAAATGTGATTAAATCAGATAAGTAGGTAGTGATGGGAGGCACAATACCTCGAGCGGCGAGCGAGCGGAGCGCATGCACCAAGTCATGCATTAGTCCATTTCCTTTTCGACGAGCTGATGGAATGGAAGCACGTAGAGGCGCCGACCGCCATGAACGGCGTGTGTTATGTCCCACCCTTCTTCGGTTCGAATAGCATCCCGCGAAACTCTCCCTGTCTTCGAATTCATCTTTTTGTGGTCACTTCTGTGATCTCTTCATCGTTCTTCAGTATCAACCTTCGATGCAGATCATCATGGTATACTCTATTACCCATCCACTAACTTCTTTTTGTTTATTTTTAAAAAAAATACTATTTGTGTCCATTGAGGATAGTATCCTATGTAGGACAGTACTTTCTAATCTATATGGGACCCCTTCTGATCTCTGAAGTCGCGAATGCCCTAATGTGAGGCGTACCCCCATCAGTCCGCCGTTCCCGCCGGCCATTTCAGACGCGTCCTTCCATCAGTAAACCGGTGAACAGATGAGAAAGTTATGTACGGAGTTATGCAGCAATGTCATGAATTCCTCATTGTAGTCTACATTTGCGGACATCCCAACCTATGTATCAGCAACCCGAATTTCTCCGAAGAGTTATGTTATTCTATAGTTCTCACGGCTACATTATCACGGACTCGTGGATTCACTGAGGATGAGGTGATTCTAGTTCTGCGGTTGGTGATGGAACGCGTTTTCTTATCAGAAGGAACCCAAACTCGCAATATCTCTGAATCGTGTTTGAAATGCGTAACCAGTCCTCTTTCATGACAGCATGGTCCATACTGGCAATTACGCTTAACCTTCCGTCCTCGATACTAAACTTTAGCACACTTGCTAACATGAATCAGCTCGATAACGGCCAAGGTAGTCGTCATGACATCAATCGTCCAGTAACATTTTCGGCGACGAACATCCCCGTCCCTAGTGGATATATTCGTACTTGGTGCACATCAAGATTCATGCGACATGACGTTTACGAAGAATATAGTCAAGCGATCTCCTCCCAGACCCACTTGCAAGTGACATGGGAGTTTGAGTTATTTGGGGCTTAGATCGATTATGGGGTTGCGCAATCATCTGTTAGAAGGATGATGCGCCGGTGAGCTCAACGTAAGATGGGTGCACCGCTCCTCATACCCTCACGCTAGCATAAATGTTCCACATCACTATTCTCAATTGAAATGGGCACAGCGACAACACGAGACTCCCATCTGATCAGATGAGTCGAGGGAAAATCTAGGCACGTCATGTTCAGTTAGGTCCATTGAGGATACATTTTAGCGCACACCATTCAATCCACGGATCTCCTCGGTCTGGCCCTGCGATATCTCATACGCACTGCGATAGTCCTGTGCATGGTAACTTAACGTCCTGATCAGTGTAAGGACGGTATCGTAAAATGATGTTGTCCATGATGGGGTAGGTGCTCTTCATATCCGTTGTGATTTTGGGGACGTTCGAGGCACTTAGTAAAGATGCCAGTGATGAGATACTGCTGCCAACCCAGATCGCTGCACAAACAGCCTGATTTAGTGCGAGCCCCACCTATTTACACTATTTGCAGGCACAGGAAAAAAGTCTTTGACGGCTGAAGAGAGTGGTACGTCACCCTACGACCATAAATTTTGAGATCGTGAATTTTTCATAACGCAAGAGCTTCGTACCTTGAGACTGGTGCACCTGCGAGAAAAGAACGGCGATGGAGATGGCTTCGCATCGGGAAATTTGTGAGAGCTTTATAGTCTGCGTCAGCAGCAGCTCGGTTAGCACTAGATCTCACCTTATAATGCCATCTCAACTGCTCTTCCTCCCCTTCCTCCTTTCCTCCAGCCCATCCTGTGCTCAACAGAGCGCGTTTGTGGGCGCCCATCGCCATCACCCATCGACCTTCGCCTGTTTCGAACGTTTCCGACCACTCGTTCGTCCTGGACGCGCTCACCAAGTCTCAGTGGGGGCTGATGTAAGCTTGTGCTCAGACAGTGAGTTTCAACTCAAGCCTTGTTCGGGACGCTGTAAGGTCCGCGTCATTGCACAACGAGACCCGATCCACACTTGCTCAGGAGCCGCGAGTTTAAATATCATATGTTTCCAGCTGAATCAGGTTTCCAGATCGACGTGTAGCCTTGCTCTATCTGAACATAATGGACTAGCTTCGAGTCCATCCCTTTCCATGTCACGCCCAGCGGACTCGTGGTCGTTATTTTCTTCTCACCGAGGCCCTCCACACA
Organism: Suillus subalutaceus; assembly: GCF_016647625.1. Lineage (NCBI taxonomy): Eukaryota > Fungi > Basidiomycota > Agaricomycetes > Boletales > Suillaceae > Suillus > Suillus subalutaceus. Next base: position 425,497 of record NW_024540253.1, on the reverse strand, counting down.
GCCGTCACGGTTCCCCAAAGTCTATTTATATTCCCCGAGACGCCGCCGCGCACTCCACATCCCTGTGCAGGTCGTCGATCTCCTTCCCTTGATGAGCTGCATCTTATATTTCCTGAATCCCACTCAAGACGTCCATTGACCCCAATCAACCCAATGACTAAAGATCCCTCACCCCTAGCTGTACAATCGCAAGATCGATTACCACCCTCGCCTCCTCCACCTGTTCCGCCATCACCACCTCTCGTTATCCCCGGGGACCCAGACTTGTCGTGGCACATATAAGTGCCTTCGCAGCCGTGCAGACTCATCTGTGGAAGATATTTGGTTGAGCTTCTGTATGTGTGGCGTTGATGCAAAAGAAGGACGGAGTCTTTATTGCGGTCTTACCCCTGGCGTGTGTTCAAGTGCGATACTTTGTCCCGTGTCTCTTATGTTGCTAATTCTGCGATGAGCTTTAGCAGGGGAGTAGAACATGGATAACTGAAAGTGTTGTTTAACGCACGGGTCGTCTGCCCTATCAGGGTCTCCGTGACTAGGAGGTTGTGTTGGCGTGGAAGATGCTCAGATGAGCCTTGCGTTGCTTGTGGGATTGGGGTGATGCTGCTGTTATTGGTAGTTTTGGATTCGGGTGAGGAGAATCCGAGCTTGTACAACGACTCGGTCGCATCTGGTGCACACCCAGATCTTGAGAGTTTATGGGATGAAGAAGTGATATTACAGTAAGCTGTATGCATGCTTTTGGACAAGTTATATGTTGATGTGCTGGAGTAGCTGCTCGACACGAGAAACACCAATATGCATGCAGTTGTCCACCTACTACAAATGGATACGAGGGGATACACATCGGAAGCTGTGGCTACAAGATTCGAGCCCATGTCCACAGTGCACAGGCGCCGGGAGGATATATCGTCGAGGAAGGCGGGTATGACAATAGGGAGCATTCTTGCCTTGACGGTGATGGAGGTGTGGAGGAGATAGGCAGCCTCGTGTCCTGGGCGTCTATGGAAACACGAGGCAGATTAACGCAGCGTATGTGTCAGCAGTATCTCTCTCCATCCGAAACAGAAGATACTATTCGAAAATCCGTTCGTATTGAACTCGAAAACGCCCCGCTTCTACTTCATACCTCTACGGGTCTCTTGTGCAACCGAGCACAGATAACTCCTTCAAAATGAGCTAAGAGTACCAGGACTCCTTTCTTTCATTCACAACGAAGCATTTAGAGCTCGGAACGGAGCGCATCAAAGACGTTGTGGCGACGTACTTCCGCTGTGTCGCGCTATCACACAGGTGGGAAGAGACGGAGACACTGCTGCATGACGTTCAGGACCTAGTCGTGTACGAATTAAATGAACTTGGCAGCATCGTGAAGTTGCAGTCATTCTGCAACTCGCTCGTGGTGCTGGCTATGGCTGGGCATGGACGCATGAATGCTGCTTCGACAAGAGAAGCAATATGAACTTGAAGCCGCCTCGTTATGCAACGTACTCGACTAAATTGTGACCAAGCTTCAAGAATCGAACAACTTCATAGTCATCTGGTACCGCTACTCAACGTTTGCCGTCGTCTACCTATGCGACCCCCTTCCCAGCCTGGCACACTGGCGAGAACTGCTTGGAACGAACGAGGGTGGACCTTTCAAGAGTTTGTCGCTCTGAAAGTTGACATCTTTTATCAGAAAGATTGATCATTATACCTCGACGATCACTGTCCTAACCACAAAAAGTCCCCTGCGATCATGAAGCAGTCGGAGGATGCAATGGGCATCCAAGCGTCACTACCATGGAACAAGACATGACGTACTCGTTTGGTATCTTTGGTGTCCACCTACCTATCTATGGGAAGAAGAAGCAAAATTCGCCCAAGCAACATTACTTCCCTAGACTAGGTCAGACAATCATCCGAGTTCAATAGTTACCTTCCAGCCGAAATTATCTCATATGCAGCCCTGCCATATGTCCTACCATCTTTATCTGAAGACGCGATTCAGACAGCGGCCTCCTCGTTGCGAAACATTGTGGGTGTGGATTTGGCTTCGAAACTGTATAACCTGCTCGAGAAGATGAATGCTCCTCTCTTTACAAACTGCAAACTCCAACTGCCTTGCATTGTATTCCGTGTCACGGAAATCGATCGGAGGCGTGGTCATGTTGGTCATGCTACGTGTGAAGTCAAATCGGATGGACTCCTCATAGTGTGTATAGGTCATGAGTGGACATCCCACTACATATAAGCAATACTAATTGTTACATATTATTAGTCGAGTCAAACCTTGTCCACACAACTCCTGAGGCCCGATATCTCTCTCGTTCTGGCTGGCTGTGCAGTAGCAGATGCTAACTGGCTAGTAGGCCTGACTCTCACGTGTCCTCCGAGTCATACTTGTGCAACCGGACGAGCGCCTACTCACTCAGTACTCGTCCTTCAACTGCATGCCACAACCATGGCATCGCGCGAGCTTGCTATAACAAAATAGATGTAAACATTCATCCATCCATCCCATCTTCATCACGCTCCGGACTCCTCATCTCAGTTGGTGCATTTTCGCATATCACAAACCTTCGTCAATGAGTGACGATCAACGTCAGTACTTCCATCTCTTATCTCTCGCAAGCCCTCTGACCTCTTTGACAGCCCTCGAAGGAACTTGGCCGAGACTATCCCAGGTCGCTGTCAAGGGTGCTCAATATAACTCCCCTGAACGTCATCCCCACCCGAAATGTTTGGAAGGGACCCGGGTAGACCTCCTCAAATACATCCAGGAATTCCTGGACGACCCAGAGAAAAATCATCTAATTTGGCTGCATGCATGACTGGTGTCGGAAAGTCTGCCGTTGCGTTCACCGTAGCTGACAAGATGAGAGGTCTAAAAGTGACCAAAGAGACGAATGTTGAAAAGCTGCCAGCGGGAACGTTCTTTTTCTCGCGCAAATACACCAAACGTTGCACGGCTGGATATTTCTTTGCGACGCTTATCTACCAGCTTGCCACCAATTTTCCAAGTATCCGGCAGGATGTGAACAGAGCCATTCGCAACAATCCCGCTCTACTAGGCCCAAACACGCCTCTCTGCGACTAGATGAAGGCCCTGAATATTGGTGTCGGGCCCTCGACGATTTCTGTACGAAGCCAGATCTGAGACGCCAGAGCGGTAATCCGAACCTATTTGGCACTTTTTTTGTGGGAGCTCTTGGCTGATTGTGAGTGTTCTTCAGAAAAGGGATCAGGCTGTATCGATCCTTGAAGGGAGAGCATTTCATTCGCCACAGTTTTTCTGTCGTAAAAGTCGATCAACCTCCCTTTTATTGAAAATGACTGTCCACTCACCCGATAACTGTAAACTCGAGATGCCCATCTGCTCCGCCAAGCTTCGTCCCCGTTACACGGTGTACCCACTGTCCGCTCGCCTCCGGTACCGCTTCGCCTTCCACCTTCTCTACAGCACCTTCTCCATACTCAGGATCGTTTTCCGCAGGACCATATTCGAACTCCCAAACATCTTGTGGAATGTGGTGTCGTGGTATAGAAACATTAAATGTACGATGTAGGAGTAGCGAAACATGATCGGGAGAATACAGAATAATTTTGCCAACTATTGAAGAGGGTGTTATTCAATTTAAATGATACAAGGCAAACGAATCACGTACCAAGTTTCATGGCTATACTTGGACTCCAGACCGTAGCATCGAAAGTAACATTACAGATCGCGAAAGGACAGTCGGCATTTATGCTCGCTGTTGGACTCAGGAAATGTAAATTTGAATGAGCTAAGAGAACACCGCACAAGGACGGGATATATCTATATCTCCGTATTCAGTTCAGTATCACAAAATTGTCTAAGAGATGTACCATCGCACCGCATGATCATGCTATCTAACATTTCCTCCGCGCCCGCACGTAGGTTACAGGCGAATATGGGAGGTACAGAGAGTGTTATAGTTGCTTTCGTCACCCGGAATTCACTTGTCGAAAGTTCGGTACAGGGCTTTCCCGTGTGCTGTTTCAATTTCTCTTTCTTCTTCCTGGGTGCGTCGGGATCTGCGTCGGATGCATGATTCTTTCGTTTTTTGTGAGCCGAGGCAGCCATAGTGACATGTATATGGTGGATGATTGGTGACAGTTCAATTTCTCGCGTTTCCCCGGTATTTTCAAAGCCTGCAGGACAATTCGGTCGACAAGCTGATACGAACATTGCGCTCACTGCCGCAGAAAGCCTTCTCTGGACCGTCTGTCTCTCTTTCTTAACCCTCTCCGGTGGCTTTTTTTTTATATAAAAAAAATCCAATTTATGTCCTTGTGGGGTACAGTACCCTACGTAGGACATTCTCCGGTGGCTTCGACTTAGATTGCGCGGGTGTCCCCCTTTGTCGTTTGTCGTCGACGCGCTTGATGAATGCACATCTGAACCCGAGCTTGCCGATCTAATCCTTGCCCTTGCGCGGGCTCTCCATGATCCTGATCTGCCTGTGACCCACATTCTGCTCACGAGTCGCTCGGAATCCCATATTGGCAAAGTCATGCAAAATGAAGAGGTGCGCCCGCTGGTGCGCGAGATACCTGTGAGAACTTCAGGGGAGGGTAGCATCATCTCGTTAGCCTACGGCGCAGACGTTGACAACGACATCTGTACTTTCTTGCGGCATTCCTTCGGAGAGCTGGAAAGTCGCCATCCCGATTTCGCTCAGCCATCCGAGGATGACCTCGCGAAGCTAGCGAGCCGAGCGGGCAGACGTTTCATCGTGGCGTCTACAATGATGAAGTTTATTATCGACGATGAATACAATGATGACAATGATCCCCGCGATCGGTTGCAGCTGATGCTCGAGCTGACGAGCGAGCTACTACCAGGAACGGACGTGTACTAGTTATACGACCGTATCCTCTCCACGTGTGCTGATTCCAAGCGGGCGTACCTACACTTGTCCGTCGTTGCTACCCTCACAGACCCTCTGCCTATCTCGCAAATCCCGTCACTTCTTGGCCCTGGTTTGGGCAGGGATGTGCAGACAACATTGATACAGCTACGGTCTGTCATGAATATCCCTACAGACAGCACTCTCCCCGTGAATATCTATCACTCGTCCATTCGCGACTATGTTTCCGACCCCTCCAACTGCGGCATCCCTCAAATGCGCAATATCGCATCACCTCACTCCCTACTCGCACGTTCCTCTCTCCGCTTGATGAAGGCTATTTCAGAAAGCACGGCTCTCTTGAATGCACTCTCAGAACTGAAGAGGCAAAGCAAAGCTATGCGACCCGAGGACCTCCATAGGTTGAAAGACTCATTAGCGTTCCTTGTTCGGCCGCCAGAGCCGCTGTCAGCTGTCATCTGTATGCTATGGCTTCGAGGAGATCGAACTTCAAATTTAGAATCTTGGCTGGGGGCTGTGGACGGGCATGCCCGGCTGCAGACCCAAAGAAGACAAGAATGGCTGCAGCACCAAGGAGGACGAGAATAGCTGCAGGCCCAGGGAGGACAAGACTGGCTGCAGACTCAGTGGGGACAAGAATGGCTGCGAACTGAGGGAAGACGTATGCGGCTGTGGACCTGGGCAGGACTAAACCGGACCCAGGTAAGACGAGACTGGCTGCAGACACATGGAGGACGAGGTTTGCTGCAGACCCAGGCAGGACGAGACTGGCTGCAGACACACGGAGGACGAAACTGGATGTGGACCCAGACAGGACGAGACTGGCTGCAGACCGAAGGAGGACAAGATTGGCTGCAGACTGAAGGAGGACGAGACTGGCTGCAGACGCTTGGATGACGAAACTGGCTGCGGACCGAGGCAGGACGAGACTGGCTGCGGACACAGAGAGGGGAAGACTGGTTGCAGACCCAGGCAGGACCGGACCGGCTGCAAACCCAGGCAGGACCAGACTGGCTGTAAATCTGGGCGGCACTGAACTGGCTGCAGACCTGGGCAGCACTAGACTGGGTGCAGACCCAGTAGGACGAGATTGGCTGCAGACCCAGGAAGGACGAGACTGGTTGCAGAGAGGGGAAAAACTGGCTGCAGACTTGCGGAGGACAAGACTGGCTGCAGATGCAGATAAGGGAAGACTGGCTGGAGACTCCCCATGGTCAAGTGTGGCAGTCCACTCCTGCGGCCTCCGTCTGGGTGACAATGGAAGAATTCACCAGGACATCGGAAGCAATCAACCAACATATCGTTACCAGCGATGTACCTTCACTGCCAGCTCTTCAAGTAATCCAGCAGTTCAAGACCCTGCCAGATTTCTTGATGTTTCCTGTCTTCCTGGCATTAAGGCACCGGCATCATCCCACCTCTACATTACCAGAAAGTCTTCTTCTACCAGACAGGGAGATAATTCATGCCATGAATGCCTTTCAGAGGTTCGCAAGCGAGGCACACGAACGAAGTCAGTCAGCTTCCGACGCTCTCAAGTACGCCTGTCACAACTGGGCCGTACATCTCTCGCGTGTCCCCAATCCATGGGACGACAAGCTCGATTATATATTCCGGGCTTTTTGAAATAATCATATTATCTCCTGGCTGGAAATTGAGTGGTGTTTGAAGGGTCTGCGGTCTTGCCTTGTCGTCTTATCTGAAGGACAGAAATTTATGAAGGTGTGTGTTTCAACGTTCAAGGTAGCCACAACTGATGTCGCCGTATGTTCCATGATATTTAGTCCATGACGTGACGCCTTGGAATCCTCTCTTATCTTCAGTCCAGACTCTTGAGCCGTTGACACGTAGCCCGGCGCTAGCACTTGAATCCTACCCCATTGACAATGCTTACAAACCACAGGCAGGCGAGATTACTAGCATCAGCGCCAGCGAGTAACGTAGTATCCTGTGGAAGGACAGACAGCGTGATGTACTTCACTCCTTGTTATGAAAAATGTTGTCTCAAGTATCCACGAACGTCAGATCTATTGTTGATACCATCGATAGCCATGGACGAGTGAATCCAAGGCAGCGCTTGATGCAATCTGGTCCCATTGCTAATTATCTTGCTGCCCTTCTTCGACAGCCGGCCCTGCGCACGCACGTTCGAAGGATGGGTCACATACACCCTCGTGTGAGAAGTAAATGCTCTCCAAGCAAGTTCAACGTTCTGCAAAGACAGCGTCAACACACGCTCGACTTACAACTTGGGAAAAAATGTTTGGCTTTGTTAGGAATGGAAGCTTCCTGATTGCCTATTCCGTTTCGGGGAGGCTGATGTAAGCCTGTGCTGTGACCATCGTTCGAAACGCTTTTCATTGCTGTAATCTGCAACCTTTCAGCGTGGAGCCATGCTGCCCTGCCGACCGCCTCCGTCGAAATGTATGTTCGTGATTAAACGCCATATATCGCGGGCTGCCTCCAAACATCACGTCCGCATGCGCGCCCTCGTCTCTCTATACCACCAGTGCGACACCTTTGTAACTCCCGAAAACCTTTCCCAGAAAATAGACGAAGCCTTTGTTCCTCAGAGAAACAACGTCAACTTCAATTCCAACATGGAAAAACGCAGTTTCGCAGAGCTGAAGAGGTTAGTCGCCGAAAGAGAGGAGGAGCCGCGCCATTTCTTCGGAAAGGGCATCAAGCCGTCTCCCACTGGCCTAAGGGCAGCGCTAGCGTCTTCAAGCCCCAACAGTGACCAACGGAGAACGGCGAGGGCGATGGAGGCGCTCGTAGGGGTGAGCCGGGATGGAAAGCCATTATGGACTGCGGTGCAGGAGAATGCTTCGAAAATAGAAAAACAACTACAGGAAGACCAACGGCAGGACGTTTAGCGAGGTAAGCGAATATATTGATTCATATCTGCCTGGTCCGATTATGACGGCCTGCCCAGAATTGTTGGCCTGCGGATGGTTAAGCAGACTTCATTATAGTGACTCAGCATTATTTTTATCTCCTTACTGCGCTGTCTCGTACAGTTAGCTCGATATATTGACGGCGAACTTCTGGATGTGCTTTTGGCATCATCGTGGACCTGTAATTGTTACCGAAGACCGGGTAGTGAGGCGCAGTGAGCAATATTGCGTGAACGCCATGTCCGGGCAGTAGACTGAGTCCAATTTTATTTATCTGAGACAACTGCAATTGGGGCTGCTAATTATAAAACTTGCTTACAGATTGCACAGTAAGTGGCTTCCATATGAATGGTGATTGACCTATTATGTACATGCCGTGTTATCTGATAAACCAAACCTAACTGTCGACATAAGTAACAGTCCTGTATACGTACTGTGCAACTACCAGCAAGTTGCTCGCTTAGCCCTTAACGTTCCAGCACTCGATCCACCATGAGCTCCTCGCTGACCGGTAAACTCAAAGCCTTTATGTTTGGTTCGCCTAATGGCACAAATGTATACCAGAACCTCGAAACTGCTAACGTCCCAGTAACGACCGCCGAATGCAGGTCTTGCGCCGACCCTTGCGATCAGGGTGAGCATCATCAAAACCCTTACCTGTCACACGCACCAATAATGATCTTTAGATCACGATGACTTTCCCAGCAGAATGGATATCGACATGGACTCGGACATGTTAGGATCGGTGAAGCCCTACCGTCGACAGGTGCGTTCCTGATACTTACGCACTGACTGCGGCTTTTCCGAGTAGTGATGTTTTGCTGATGATGGTGTCACAGGTGGTCATATCAACCGGCAAGACAGACTGGGAGAGCGAAGTGACCAAAGCTGAAGGCACGCTCGCTGCCTTGTTGAAAACTGCCGATTCTTCATCAAGCACTCCAAAGAAACCAAAATCCACCAACGATCCCTTACCATCTGGTCTATTCTCCCATGCCGAAGCAAAAAAGCTCGCCATTCTCAACGGAAGTCATAGGCCTTTCTCTCATGACGAGTCGGAAGATACTGTGATCGTGCTTCCAGACTTTATGGTCGTATCTGGAGTCCCACGCACTTTGGCGGGCGCTGAGGCGTTGTGGAAGGCTGCTCTTGATCCAGCTCTCGATCGGGTAGGGGTAACCACCCGGACGGACAGTCTGAATACTTGGGTTTTGCCTTACTCGTGTCTGATATTACTGTGTGAGTTTCACACACTGTTAGTCACGTGTTGAATTATATCTCACAGGTTCCACCAGGCTCGCACAAGAGACGAGACAAACGATGTGCCATTGCAGCACCAATATTAGAGAAGAGTGAGTCCGTGGACTCCTTCCTGACCTTAAATTAATGCCTCCGGAAGCCTTCCATCAATACCTTGAGCGAGAAGGCTGGGAAGTCCACACCGACCTGTACGATCTCACTTCCGAACCTTCCCTTGAGTCACAAGCTAGCTCAACCACCGAGAAAGAACAATTAATCGAGACTCAACTCAGATCTCTCCACGCCGAGCACAGGGCGCTGATATTAATGAACTCGCATGTAGGCGGACATAAATTCGCAGGCAACTGTATCGTGTGTGATCTTTTTTGTTGTCTGAGCGCTACGTTGACGTCCGTCTTGCAGATCTACACTCCTCGAGGAGCTGGTGTATGGTATGGGCGTGTCACGCCCCATGAAGTAGAATCGATCGTCAAGCACACGATTATTGATGGTCAAGTCCTTCCAACTATCTTGCGTGGTGGGGTTGACCTCCCCTGCCGCGGAAAAAAGACCCTGTATGATTGGTGACGAATCTATCCCTACTTAGATATCAATGATAAATGCTGTAAACCTGCTGGCGGAATTTACACATGTCCCACCCAAACGACGAAAGGGATACAGATCAAATGAATTATTACAACTCCTGTAAAATGTGGTACGTTATACTATAGAACAACAGCGATAACAGAAGCAGGTACAAACAATCCACGACGGACAATCATGTGTTCGACTCGAGATATATAACATGCTCCATAAAGAGGATATGAACAAGGGGGGGAATTGCATGGGAAGGGTGGCGAGAACAAATATGCGATTAAATCAGATAAGTAGTAATGGGAGGCACAATACCTCAAGCAGGTGGTGGGTCAGCGCATGCAAAGGTCCAAATTAGTCCATTTCCGTCTTTGACGAGTCGGTGGAATAGAAATTCCGTACATGCGCGAAGCGCCGACCGCCTTGGACGGCCTGCGCAGCCAACACATCATACGGCTACGTCCTCATCAATTCCTCTTCTTCGGTTCGAGTACCGTCCCGCGAAACTCTCCCTGTCTTCGAACTCATCTTCGGTGGTCACCTCTGTGATTTCTTCATCGGCCACTGCCTCATCGTCGTCGTCAGCTGATTCTCTACCCATTATGCCCTGTAACACCACACTTTCGCCTCCCGAGTACGTGAACCCGCGGAAATTCTCTTGTACGCTGTTCGTCAGCGGCGACCCTGCAATATCTTGCTTCTTCCGCGATCCGATCTGGATGGCACGTCCCGCGCTATTGACATTAGGCAAGGGGGAGGGAGGACCTGCCAGACCGTTCTGGTTTATACGGTCACTACCCAGTGGTCCGTTCGGCATGTGCGACCCTGGCAAGCCGCCCTGTGTTTGGGTCCAGTCTTCACTAGGATCTTCTTCGTCCGGACTCCCATGCCCGTCGAGACCACCGCCGACCTCTTTGATATCAGCAGTAGTAAACTCTGGATCGAAGTTCGCAGTCGACTCATCCGACTCTACGACAGGTTTGAACGGCGGTGTCACCTGCTTCAGGAGAAGAGCTTTCCAATCTATACACGAGAAGAACAGATGTTCTTTCAGTTCTGCGGCATCGCGCTGCGCCCCTAAGCGATGTTTGGGATTTCGGTTTAAAAGCTTGATAAGTGGCTATCAGAAGTGTTGAAACAAATTGAATGCCGGCACTCACCCCCTTGACAAACATTTTTCCGTCTTCACTGATAACATTTCTCGGGAATCGAATCTTCCCAAAACAGATGTTCTTGTACATTTGCTGTGTGTCTTCGGCATAGAATGGACTCCAGCCGCAACACATCTCGAAGAGGAGTACGCCTAGCGACCAAAAGTCGACGAGTTTGCTATATCCATGCTCGTCCAAAAGCACTTCGGGGGCGAGGTATTCTGTCGTGCCACAGAACGTTGTGGTGAGTTCGTCGGACCGTAGATCCGCCTTTGATAACCCAAAATCGCAGAGCGCGACATGGCCAGTGGCGTCAAGAAGGATATTTTCGGGTTTAAGATCCCGATAAACAATGTTGTATCTATGCAGATGCTCCAGGGCTAGAACTAGTTCTGCAATATAAAATCGGGCCCGTTCTTCGGAGAAACGTGTCTCTTTCTGGAGATGCCAAAACAGCTCGCCACCGCTCTTGAAGTCTGTTATCAGGTACAAATCTGTATCCGTCTGGAAACTGAATTTGAGGCCAACGAGGAATGGAGATTCTAGAGAACGTTGTAGGATTTTTCGCTCTCCGATCGTGTGAGCGACCTCCTTCTTCGCAACGATTTCTTTCTTTGAGAGAACCTTCATAGCATATATTCGCTTTGTATCCCTTTTCCGAACTTGGAAGACCTTCCCAAAGGTGCCGCGTCCGATCAACTTGAGGAACTCAAAGTCGCGTGGTGTAAGCGCGCGTTTGGTCTGTCACGTGAATGAGTGAGAAGCGTTGTCAGGAGGGATGATTAAGTGATGCGAAAGGGAGGCCGAGATCGTGGGGTCGGTGAGAATGAAATAGGTTAGACTGGTATAACGTACCTTGTATTGCTCGAAAGTGATTTGTACCCGCATTTCCCCGCTTACTACTTCGTTCTCGAACGGCCGAAGCCTATGTCATCATTAGTAACGGAAGGACGGGATGACAGTTGACAGGGTAAGCGGAAAGTTGTACGTACTTGTACCATTGATCAACAGTATGATCATGGATGAGGACTGGCTTTATTTGTACAGTGCCGAGAAAGAGATGGTCCGTTACGCGGTCATAGAGGTTAAATGAGACGAGGGATTCTTCGGACGTAACATCACTATAAAGAATTGGAAAGCGAAATTTGATAAGTTGATTATGGATACTCACAATGACACCTCGTGTTTCCAGACAGGATTGTGTGCAGATAAGCGACCAAAAAGGCCCTGAGTGGTGGAAGGAAGGTTGATGGGAGAAGGTTGATTACATGAAAGAGATGACGAGGGGGAATTTCCGGCACTAGCCTTTCCCGGTGGACGAGGAACGCCGATGGATGAGAGAGCTGAGAGAGCGATAGAAGACGATGCCCGAGAGAAAGCGGTCGCAGTTCCCTTGACCTCCTTGTCCATTTCGTCTGTGGGATCGCGGCTTACGAACTCGTTCTGCTCGAATTGGACGACGACATAAGGCCGTGAGCGTACGCATGTGACATTAAGACCACGGGCAGATATGAGCTTGACGTGGATCTGACCCTTGGACGTTCCCGTTGAGTGCGGGGTAGCGGTTGAGGTAGATGCGATTGAAGAAGTTCTAGTCGAGGGGGACGATGACGATGGCGTATTGGGTTTACTCTCCATTGAATCTGAGAGGTTAGTTGAATTTTTGGTGTTACGCATTGAAAAATCTGGTGCATGAAGGGAAATTTGGGTTGTAGGAATACGAGCGGCAAAGGCACCGGATGAAGGTGTTATAGGACCTGGCGGCGTGAGATCGGCGTTCGCCGCGGTAGCTGGAGAGCCAGTGCCAAGTAAATGGTGGTGAATTGAAACACCGGGTGATAATAGAGTTGGGGTTGCGAGACCATTGCTGGAGGTTAGGGAGGATGACGAGGGCGAATGAGTTTGTATCTCGAAAGGATTAAGACGTTCATGACCGTCAGCAGTAGCCTTGGGTGTTATCTGGTCAGTTAGAATAGATGGCCAGAGTTTAATCATTTTTTGAATCGGCAAAAAAGACAGTGAAGAGGTTATGGACGATGAGGAGGAGGAGGATGATGAGTTATCGGATGATAGTGGTGGAGCGGACCTCATTTTCTGATATAGGTTATGTGGAGCTGTCTACTGTTTTAAGAAGATGGGTCGAATCCATGTCTAGAACTTCTGCATAAATTTTAACCGGAGTGCATGAAAGACAAAACATAATATTTCCATTCGACCACTTTAAAATTTTCAAAAAAAATGCTTGTTTCAGGATACGGAAGGTCTAGGCATCTATGTATCAAAGTCTCCCCGGGCTCTACTCAAGTATTCTCTAGCCCACCGTAGAAATCCCATTCCCCCACCCATCATCGATCCAAGCAATAATGCACGGCTTCCAGTACGCCACGGTAGTCGGTCTGACCAGTCAAATCAGTCATCAACTCACCAACAAAAGGTTAAACTTACAAACAACCGAGAACGCCCCCGCAGTCCCCACACCAGCTCCAACCTCTTTCAAATCATCAAAAGGCTTCCCACACTGCCCTAACCCATCTTCGATCCCAACCCAAACCAGTGCTGTCAGTCCAAGTTTAACCCCATCTTTACCACCAGATAAAAGTCCGGCAGCCATTCTTTTGTAATTTTTCGTTTTATTGTAGAGATACCATCCCCGAATTGTCTTGGGTGGCCGGTGTGCGTTCTCCGCGAGAAAACGGAGTGACGCAAGACGAGATCCACGCACCGCCCCGATGAATAACCCAACGAGTGCTGCGGAAGCGGGGAGAATAAAGTACCGCGACTCCAAAATCGGTGTCACGTCGTATCGCTCGACCCCATCATCGTAGTCAGACATGAATATGACCGAGACACCTCAAAAGCATGAAAGTGGAGTACTAGTGTAAGAGATGAACTTGATCGCCGCGGCATACCGCAGTCACCACGCTGATTGCCGGTTCCTAAATGAAGTCTCAATGACGTTTACCTCGTTGTCACTCTTAACACATTTCGAAGCGCACCGGCCGCAGTATCCCGGTCCGTATACAAAAATCCTAAATAATGTACACAATATCCAAAAAGCATGCCACCCGTCAGAGATGAGCCTTGATACCCGCCTTAGACAGTACAGCAAACTCCTTTTGCTTCAGTTCCGCAGCACGCTTATGCAGTCCCGGTGCACGCTTCAATTCACGCTGCCCCACCTGTTGGATGTGAACCTAAAACGCGGGGTAAGACATTTGCTATTTTCAACCATGCAAACATACTTCATCGGGTCCCTGTAAAAAAACACGTCAATCACAACTACAGGACGATGCAGGAACAGAAGACGCACATCTGCCAACCGCAGCGTCCGCAGTTGAGCAAACGTGCTCGCGAGTTCTTGGTCCTGACTCAATCCCTCGGCACCATATGCTTGCATGGCGCGATCGACCACTCTGCAGGCCATCGCAGGCACGACAAACTACAAAATAAATTGCATCATAGATTGAAAGAGCGAATCGAGGAGCCGTGCCTTGGCAATCCCGATTTCCTTCAAGGCACCCTTGGCCCGTTGCTTGTCAATCTTCAAGACACATTATTCATTCTTAGCACCGACACAAGGAACACAGGCACTCACTTGAAGCGCCGCGCTTAGGACAAGAAGACGTGCAGACTCGATCTCAGCCCGCGACCGCGCGATTTCAGCTACCACCGTACCTGAGTCGTGTGAGCTTCTAGAATACATGACGATGAATAATCAATCACTCGCCATGTTGGTAAAGAAATTTGTCAAAAGTCTTTCGGGTAGGGTCTGTGACGCGCTGGATCATAAGATCCAGAGCCCGCGATGCTGCACCTATCGAGCGCATACAATGGTGAATACGTCCTGGACTGTCAGCAGGTCAGACTCGAGTAGAGTTTGGCAACAAAGCTCGACTCTGCGTACCCTAAGCGGCCTTGAATTATCTCCGATAGACCGTAAGCCAAAATCCGAGAACGATAGGCCGAAAACGTCATTTACCTCAAATCCTCGTCCCCAGCCTAGCACCAAGTTGCTCACAGGCACCCTCACATTTTCGTATATGACCTCACAGTGCCCCTCAGGCGCATCATCATACCCAAATATTTCCATAGGCCGGATGATCTTCACTCCAGGCGCATCTGTTGGTACTATGACCACACTTTGTTGCTGGTACACGTTCGCATTCTCAGGGTCGCTCTTTCCCATGACGAGGTGAAGCTTAGTACGCGGGTCGCCCGCTCCCGATATCCACCTGCCCCAATGACGATCTGAATGATGTCAGTCTCCAAAAGACCTGGACACGCACCATTTGTGGCCATTTATGACAATATCATTTCCTTCCCTTTTGATAGAGGTCTTGATATTGCGAGCGTCCGAAGAAGACACTGCATCATACATAGTCAGTTACCCTCAACCCGCACCAAAAACAAAAAGAAACACGAACCAAACCGCTCCGTCATCGCAAAAGCAGACCGAATCTCGCCATTCAGTAAAGGAACAAGCCACTTCTTCTGCTGTTCCGGAGAACCATACCGCGCAATGACCTCTTCACGTGCAACACCAACATTCAGGGAATTCAGGGATAGTACCAGCAAACCCTGTACATACCCATGTTCCCAGTGTCAGGGGCCGAGCAGTTAACCGCCTCGGAAGCTATGTGCCCCCCGCGTCCGAGAATCTCAGCCATAACCGCATACTAACCCGATCGTCAATAGTGCATTCACAGCATATGAAGCGAAAATAACGCACTTCGACATTGGTCAGTGGAACGCCGTGTTCGGGGTAGTGCGTCTTGCTGAGGAAGAGGTTCCACAGCCCGAGCTTACGTGCTTTCACTTTGAGCTCCTCAATTACGGGAATCACAGTCTTCCACCGCTGCACAGGGTCTTTGGGAACCTGGGCGTGTGCGAGTTTCACGGATGGAAGGATTTCATCCTGGCGCAACACGTTATCATAAAGTTGGTAGTACTGCAAGGGTCCTACATACCTGAAGGAAATATACGAGTTTCGCGAGCGTTTCTTTCCCATAGGGTGTGAACTTGTCCTCGATCTGTATGACATGAGTCTTCCTCTACGAGACAGACATCATGAATCGTACGAGATTCCAGGATGCTTCCGAGGTCAATTCTACAACCGGGTGAGGAGCCATTGCGTGATATGAAGTTGGGGGTGTGCGAGAAACATGACAGAGCAACACACTGCCTGTTTAAGCGGGCGGCTAATACTCGGAGTCTCGGACTAACGGGAAACTTCATACCGATACCCGAGCCGGAGCCGTTGTAGTCGGCAAGTGGCACAGTGGCACAAAGTAGGAGCCCTCGGCCTCAAGCCTCGAGGCCTTATCGACGTCGACGTCAACCTAGATTTACTATTAATGCACTTGCTTTATAAGGTCTTAGAAGCCCCGGAAGTCAAACATTATAGTAGTAAGTAATTTCTGAGTGCGTAACACTAAGTAGCAGAGTCGTCAATCAAACAAAACCATGAAGAGCGTACGTGCATATGGATATCATTCAGTGAGGGAATCAGATATTCCCAAGCAGATGATGAAGTGAAGAAAGTAGAAGAAAAAACCCGTAAAAGTACATTGTCGACTAAAAAACACCACAGCAAGAAGGGTCCTGAACTAGGGCGATGAGTGTTGTCCTTCGTGCAGATCACCAAGGGTGAAGGGCAAATCTGGGTCCAACCCAAATGCGCCAGCATCAAAAGTTTGCCAGATAGAGTCTGGTTCACCAACTACTGAGTAACCATGCGAATTGTAGTTGCGAATATAATCAAGCCCTAGGAACGGTAGTCCAGGGGCAGCGAACGAAGCGGTGGGTGGGGTGGTTGAAAGACCCGAGTATCCTTGATCTGAAGAGTACCAAGGAGTATCAGTACTGGATTGTGGCTCAAAATTGCTGAATGGAAGGGATCTGCTCTGTGTCGGAGACGGGTACAGATCAGTCCCACGAGGTTCGACTGTGTTAGAGTCCCACTGGTGCGTGCTCGAAGAGACGAGGGGACTGTGATGCATGCCATAATCATACGGTGACGATACATGCAGAGGAGAGAGGGGGGGCCCAGAATAACCATACGGCGGAGACCCCATGACATTTGGGCCCCCCTCTTGTTGCTGTGGCGTCTCGAGTGTGGACATGGCCGGCGACGGGAGGTTCACAGACGCTGGAGAGCTGTGGGGGCTGGGCTTCGAAGGCTGTGGGGTGGAGAAGGCACCTTGGTAGCTCAAGCTTGAACCTGCAAGTCCCTCACTCTCGTCGTGGCCCCGCTTGCGCGATGTAGACCTGTTGCGTTGCGCTGTAGTCCGACATACATCAGTCAAGGTCGTCAAAGATCTCATGCCTGCTTACATTCAACACGATAAGGGGATGAAACCATCGGGCGTCGAGTAGAAACGGGATCTCGGGATCGGCTGATCTTCCGTGGCTTGCTCTTGATAGGTCTATTGACAGTTGGAATCTGGCCAGGTGAGGACACAAGCGATTGCCTTCGTTCAGGCATAGTAGGTGCGACAGGAGGTGGCATGGGCATCATCTGAGACTGCCTAGTACCGCCATTGCCATTCATGATTGCTTCCTCTGCGGTGTTTGTCAACTCCGCGAGCAGCTCCTTGCACTTGCGAGCCCCGGGCCAATGTCCTTCCCAAGACTCGAGTGCCGTCAAACAACTCTTGGCCTCATCCATTGCGATAGCAGCAGCTCTAGTATCAGAGCAGTGCATGGCATAAAGAAGGACGATGACAGCGGAGCTAAAAAGATGCTGGATGAAGAAGGCAAGGTGATGCGATGGTGGAACGACATTGTTGATAGATGGCGCTAGTCGTATGCAGGAGCGAGCAGAAGAAACAGCCCTGGCAGTGGACTTGGGTAGTACAGCCTGGTCACGCTTGATGGGCAAAAAATTGCGATGTAGTGTGGTCAGTACGGAATAATAATGACTGCAAAGCACCGCGCCCATAGAGACGTGTTTGTCTGTGACCGCCTCATTCCGGAACGTGGCAGGAAGATCGTCGCACCACTTGTTAAGCTCGTCGTCAAGTTCCTCTACGGCACGCTGAAGTTCTATGCGTCTCTCTTGATCGAGCACATCTTTGCAGTTATCAATGGCATAAACCTGCCGCAGAACCCGTCCCGCAATTTGGTACAGGGTTGTCAAAGCGATAGCCCCAGTCATGAGCGACGGATATTTTTGCGGGAAGTTAACTCCAGCGAAATAATCCGCTAAGTTCTCATCGTCGACCGCAACAGGTATCTCAACATCGCAGTCAGAGTCTTCAATACCAAGTGGACGGCCGAGAGCAAGAGCGAGCATGCGATCCAAGCAGTACACGCTCCACCATATTTTTCGGCGAGTCTCTTTGTCAGTGGTAGAGATCGCGAGACGGCGCGGGGATCGCTGCAACAAGGATGATTCAATCGGCCCGGACATCAAAATGAACGGTGCTTACGTGTAAACCCAAGTCTTGAGCAGTTCGCACTGCTTGTCCCACGAGTAGCCAGGCCTGCGGAAGACAGTTGACAGAACACAGGAACGAGGACATGAGAATGAAGCATTGGACGTGAGACACCTGAATAGAGGCGTGGCTGATATAGTGCAATATAAGAGCTCTAGCGGGGTTTATCGACGTTAGGGATGACGTCAAGTTTCCATGACGGCCAGAGGCGTACCTCTCATAGTAAATCATCCCCGTGCCTCCATCATCTGGATTTTCGCAAGTCAGACGGGGATCGTTGACTAGGTGTGCCGCGCAGGCGAACACTGCGAAGACCACGGAGATGAAGGAGGCTTCTGCTTGAATAAAATCAATGTCATCACGCTTAGCCATTAGTTGCTTGTATCTTGGCATGAACGAGGGTTTATCGAGGATAGGCATAAGAAAATGAAGACGCTCGAAATAGGTTTCCACCTTGACGCGATGTGGTTAGATAGAACTGATAATTCAGGAAGATGTACTTACCAGCTTATCGCAGAGGTCCTCGTCCGGGTATTCGACCTCCTCTGCGCCTGGGAGAGCATGAACCTTCCCAAAGAAGACAGAGGCTGGGAAATATAATTTATTGACACTGGGGCCAGGCGCGCGTGGGTCTTCTTCCATTGGGGAGACTCGGTGGAGCGGAGATGTCGTGAGAGTACGGAAGGATTGTATGAGAGACATTGTGGAGGAGCCACCTATCCAGCGCATGTGTCCGTGCTCGTCCAGTGCGAGCTGTCCGAGATATTCAGAGACATCATCTTCCACTTTGATTGACGAAGATTCTGGGGTAGAGACGTTGCTGTGGGTGTCCGCAACAGCTTTGGATGACAACGCTTGGAGCACAGTAGAAGCTGGAAAGTCTTCACCACCTCCAGTTGAGGTTCCAGCAACGCTAGGTAAATTCAATGATGGCCCCAGTTGTTCGAGCACAGGGGTAATCTGAGAGAACAGCGACTCCATGTGCAAGAGACGCGCTTCGA
Source organism: Suillus subalutaceus (assembly GCF_016647625.1). Classification (NCBI taxonomy): domain Eukaryota; kingdom Fungi; phylum Basidiomycota; class Agaricomycetes; order Boletales; family Suillaceae; genus Suillus; species Suillus subalutaceus. Next base: position 406,305 of record NW_024540253.1, on the reverse strand, counting down.
GTTCTTGGACATAGCTATTGGGACGATGAGTTAAAGGGAGGGATTGAATGTATAGGAACATTTACTGTCTGCTTAAAGCCGCTCTGTCCTTTGTCTGAAGCCAAGTGCACTGCGATCCAGACGACTGACACTGAGAGCAAGTGGGCTCGCAGCCATCGCACTTGATTTTCTTACGTCTGCGATCGGCGCGATTAGTTCTTGTTGGGAAACAAAATGAGAACGTAGAGCTCGATCGACTTGCCTACAACTTTCACATGCCCTCCAGACTCTGCGCCGCTGAAGCTGTATTGGTTTTACGCCAGCATCAGTGGGGAGAGGATCATCATCGATGCGTTTCTTCTTCGATTGGTGTGTCATTGAGTAAAAATCGTCGTGCTGTACCATACGCTCAGGAGAAGCGTGGTGTACTGCCAGCAATTGCCCTTGTGGTCGGGCGGCCGCAAGATATCTTCGGAAGGTGGTCGACGGGTCGGACCGATGCCATTGATGACTAAGTTGATTCATTGGCTGTGCTAAGACGGCCGAGTCAACACAATGACTTCGTTGCAGTGTCTACGTCAGACTGAAACGAGGACTCACCGTGGAGGCTTGTCACACGAGACAAACACAGGTCGAGAGTAGTTTCGGAGCGGAATTCCTGGTCACTGCTCTGACCATGGCTTGGTTCTCTTTATACCTCTTGTTTTCGGAAATGAATCTCATAGAAAGTTTTCCTGTGTACCAGCCGCATCCACAACTTTCTCCCAAGTCTTCTCGGGATGTCTTTGAACCCGAACCCGTTGGAGACGGCATGCAATTTGAGCTGAGTTTATTCGTCATCTCTATACGCTTCCGAGCGAGTAAAGGCATTGCTCAACTTACTAATGACTGTTAATCGATGACACAGGACTTCTTGTAGCTCTTGAGTATCTCTCCAATAGGGTTCAAGTTCTTCTCCCCCGATCATCTCATTGCGGTTGAAAAACATATGGAAACTCGAAATGGAGTAATTTCCAGTAATTTTGTGCCTCGTATGTTGTAATTCCATCTCGCTATCCGGCAACATATCTCGGATATGGACCTGATCCATACTCAAGTGCTCTCAGGTCCATTAAGGGACCATGCAGGACCATGTTGCGCCATACAATTATGACAAGTTCTAGCGCACGGAATATCTCTTGGGGTTAAATTTTCTTCTGGAAGAATTCATCAACGGTTCGGAAAGCAATTCCCCCGAGAACAAACATCATTATTTACTTGTCTACGATAAGTAATCGACCACACGCGACGCGACGAGCAATGGAAGGGGACGAAGTACAAGAATGATGGTCTAACCCGCTCTCGTTGTGTACGTCTAAGGTTTAATACTCTGCTCTTCACAATCTGGTTTCTAGACAGAATTCTATGATGCCCCACGTCCGGCTTCTGCGGTGTTTCTCCCGAATATCTGGTCTTGACAGGGTCGGGAGCGGATTGGATATTGCGTCCACTTTTCCTCGAGAATGTTATGCATTCCAGGCTTTCGGTTAATATTCAATTGAAATATGGGGTTGTCTTCGGTTACCTCTACAGCAGTACCCCCAAACAACACTTTCCGTAAGCGCGACTCGCATACTTCCGAACCTACGGTCGCATTTGAGGTGTACGCTCGCTTCTTACTCTCTTCAACATTTGACTAGAGCTTCTAGCCAGCATTGGTATTAGCTGTCCGCCGGGGCTTCCTCGGAATCTGTGAAGAGCATGGCTGCCTACTTATAGTTCGGGCAAACGTTGAGATACGTGATTGGACCTCAGCTGCAGTATCGTCGCCTCAGGTGATCACACTGTGCTTCTGCCACTCCATCCTTTTCGACTAATTGAGTTCACCGATCAATTCGACGTAAGTTCTTACCCTCGCAGACGTGGCTTGTGAGTCAAGGTCAGCTCGTTACATGCTGTGAATTCTACTGCAAGCGTGTTCGTACGACATCTCGTACCTTCACTTACCATATGTGGTGTCTCCACCATTGTTTTCGACTCGTCTTGCCAACCAACGCGTGCGACATATGACTTGTCCGCCGTGCAACCATATGGCCCTTGTGGAGGCACACAACTCATCTGTTGTCAGGTCTTAACGAGACTAGGCAAGCCTATTGCGGGTGCAATAAGTATTGATGTGACTTCCCAACTCGAGCCAGCGCCTGTTATGCTTGCAATTTCACGCTCGCATACACCTTCACGTCATGATCGACTTGCATTCTGCCCTGTCAAGTTTCGACTTCGCAACGTGATTTTGCTCCAATGTGTTCTCATGCCGCGAACTCGGTGCAGACCATGATGTGCAGTCTCAAGTATTTACTACTTTACGAGTGTTCGGAGTCGTTTGCACATTGGATCCTCCAGCAATTCGACAGCACGTGCTTTAATAGCCTTTTGTGCATGAAGCCTTTTCAAGTTTGGGCTTTTGTTAAGCGCCAATGGGCCCATAGAATAAGGAACATTGCGGAGTTGCTCATGGGGGATCTGCAGCACGTTATTGCTGATCAATGTTCCCGATCACCCACAAGCCACCCACTCACTCCATCAAAAGAAGGATTACTATGTACAAAAGCTCTTCCATTCTGATTCCAGTGTGTAATCCTATCTGTGGAGACTGTTAGGACCTCATTTTAATTATAGTATTTACGACAAATTCGACTGCGGAAGGAAGCAGACAGAAGGTATCAAACTAACCAGATACGCTCCATCATGATATACTTACTCGCCTTTCACAAGGTCCCCGTCAAGTCTCCGTAATACAATATATCTGAAATGATCCCCATTGCGTGTTGCATCTTAAAAGGTAAAACAGCGCAGGGTTGGGACATGCCCTAAGCTTTTGGCCAGACTCCCGACGTGGTCATATGGAGTTGACCTTACTTGACATCCCGTTTACAACCCTGCCCAAAAGAGCGGTGCTTCTTGGGGCTCTTCCCAACTCCATATGGACGTGATAAGGCAGTGTTTTGACCAAGCCACCTGCCGAATGGCATGTCATGTTCAAATTTTGCACGAGGCGCGGCTGTCCGGCGGTGACTCTCGATGGCTCCACACTGCGACGGCACGAGTTCAATGACTCGAGTCGGCGTATACTGCCATCCAATCTGATACTCATTAAGAGGTTTATGAGAATTGTGCACGAGGCACGTCTCGTTGTCCTACGGAAGTTTTCGAAACAATGTTACAACTTAAAGGTATCCCATAGTATCAACCAGAATGGAAGGTAGCAAAACAGTTTATTTTGTTTTAAAAAATCATATAGACAATATCGGTGGCAGACAAGGCACTCACAAATTTGATCACCCTGGGCTTCCGTCATTCATATGATGTGGGTGGCATGTGCATATCACCTGTAGAACGAGGCAACGTGTCTCCAGTGCGAAAACATCGCTATCTCACATCAATGACAGAATGACAGAGACGTTCATATGTAGCATTGCATCTAAAAAAGTATTTGAGTAGAAAGCAGTTCATATCGTGGGCGCATGACGCTCATAGAGTAGATGGAGAACGTCACCTCCAACGGGTTCTAAACTTACTGGAGAAGACGAGGATGACACAGCTTCCTTGCAGAGCTTACCCACATATTCGTAGAACAGATGCCATATCGTTCACCTTACGTGGCACAGTAATGACAGTGAATCGAGAGAAGCCATGCAAGTACCCCAAGGACGAGAACTTTGACCTATGACAAGACACGTGAGAGGTGCAGGACCCGTAGCTGCGGTGTTGCACACATAGAGGAGAACAGCATCTAGCGAGGCGATGGTTGCCTTAACGCTATTAATGCACGCCACTAGAGCGAGGTATCTTCGTGGGATTGCACCGGGATGCACGGCTCGTTTTCCAGACTGCCTGAAGGACTTGATTTCATCGCCTGAAGGATTATTCCTTCATGTAGATGCATATGGGGCGTTGAATGAAGTATAATGTGTCATCTCGGCTTTTGCATAGGCAGCCTCAGGAAAGCTTCAAAGAGTAAGTGGCAATAGTTACAGTGGGCACTGGGCACTAGCGATGAGAACAAATGAGGCGTAAAGACGAGCAATATGCGTACTGCGAGAAACACTCACGAGTGACTCTCCACGAATGTATATAGGGAGTTGTAGCACAATTATTACTTAAGTGCTTGCCAGTGGCTAGTGGTATAGTAGTAGTAGGACTCGGAGATGGGCCTCGGCAAGCGCAAGGCATCAAAGTTGTTTGCCCATATTTGGCACGGCGTGTTAGTGCCCATGAAACTTTCGTCCTTGTCACAAGTACTATTGCCATGGCCAATATTGACGCGACGCAAACACCCACTGCGGAGGGTGTGGACCCTATAATTGATGATGGTGACGAATTTGAATCGAAGGTTCGCTCCCTCGTCTCTTAAACTTCGACGTCTCAAACCTTGTCCACCAGGAAATTCAGCTCATGAAGCAACGGGTCGAGGAAATGGAACGTGAAGCAAAAAAACTGAGGGAGCTGCAGGCAGCTGCAGAGTCGGCAAATGGAGGATCTGCTACTGAGGCGGACCAAGGTGTTCCGATGGAGACTGAGGAAGAAAAGTCTATCGCCGACGGCCGGAGCGTATTTGTTGGCAATGTGCGACTATCTGTGCCTTCTACTGTGGTGATGACTTTACTCATACTGTTCTTTTTATCTAGGTGGACTATGGGGCAACCCCAGAAGAGATCCAAGCGCACTTCCAGGCTTGCGGGACGATCAATCGTGTAACTATTCTGTGCGACAAGTTCACCGGACACCCTAAAGGGTACGCGGGGTTTTTTCTTCTAACACCCAATTCGTCTTAGTTCGCTCACAGGTTCGCATATGTCGAATTCGCCGAGCTTGAACACATAGATGCAGCATTAGCTATGGACAATTCCTTATTCCGTGGACGATTAATAAAAGTACTTGTGATGCTTTCCGAGCATCAGTATGTCACCTAATTATTACATTTACAGGTAACTACAAAGCGGACTAATGTTCCTGGTTTCAACCGGGGGAGAGGGCGGGGAAGTGGTTACCGCGGTGGATATCGAGGTGGTCACCGTGGTGGGTACGGGTACAGCCCCTATAGAGCACGCGGCAGGTAAGCTTTTTACAATATATTCCATACGCAAAGCTAAACGAATATTACAGAGGGCGCGGGCGTGGATTCTAATTGCAAAACTGAGGACCTTGACGCGCACAGCGTCAGCGCGTGTGTGGCCCTTCGTATCCTGTACGTCAGCTGTCCTCTGTCCTTGAGCGCACTTTGGAAACCAGGCTGTGCGACTTACGAACCGACCTTTGCTCCGTTCTATATCTTGTTTTCTCGCTATGTATTATTTTCATACATACTCTGCCTGCTCTACAATGCAATTGTCGATAATTACCATGCGAGACACTGACTCGGCATTTGCCGGCCATGATCTACCAAGTACGAAACTTGAACGGAAGTTGAATTACTTGCGCGACTGTCACTATGTTCTCAAAATCATGTAGAACATTCGTCAGACATTTGTCGAGCAATACTACGGTATATCCTTTCTCGAAGGCTGTCATACTTCCGCCGCCGTCGCCAGCAATACCTGCTTCCCAGATGGAGGCTTTGCGCCAAGGGAAAGGCATAATGGCTTACTTGCAAAAAAGTCTCCCGCATCCTGCAAAACAAAAATGGCTTGCTACATGGTTTGCCAGAAGACATCCGGACCGACTTCTTCCTGGTTCGGTACTGTCGGTCAGCCTCGAGCATGCACCTACTACTTTCTCTGGGGTTCTGCTGTCCATACGACGGCGGGGCCCTGACACATCCTTTATCCTGCGGAATGTCATACAACGGACAGGCGTGGAGATGCAGTTTTTTGTTAATTCGCCGCATGTGAAGGATATCAAAATTTTGCAGAGAGCTGGTGGCAGAGGTGGAAAGGAGGGAAGACGACAGCGACGGGCCAAATTATTCTTCCTCAGAGACACACCAGAGAAGATGACTGCTATCTCTGCGGGTGTGAAGTCCTGAGCATGGTAGGTGTGTTACAATCTCAGCTTGCTTCATGGCTGATTTCCTCTGGTATTTCTAAATTCTAGTATCGACGCTTGCTTACCGTCTGAGCGATTTGTCTACGAATTTGACCGCAGCTGTATCCTGTGCAGATTGCACATAGTCGCTGATGTTTTCTGATCAGAGAGGAAGTCTGGGCGGTGATCCGTGGATACAGGGCGCAGCAGACGGGTTGATGCCATTAATACTGAATTTCGTTGCATACTCCGCTACATTAACTTGTTCTTTCATACCCGAGCTTCCAGTATTTCATCAGTGGAGTTATTATTTGAGCTGTGGTTTTTTATTTCCGTGAGCAACGCCTATGACGTCTTGGTACAGCACCTTCAGTACTGTCAGTCTGTCAGGCGACGAGAGATATCAGGTTTACTAGCCGCCCGTAACATTACCCAATCGGGGAGCGTCGCATGCTAAGGGGACATCATTCTCTGCAACTGCACTGCATCACCTACAGGCAGTTTGACTAGCCTCATTGTTCCAGCATGCCTCGAGAGCATCGTTCTATGCGTAGCCTTGCTATATCACCGAAGCGTACATCCTCTCCCGGTCCTCCTTCACCCACGTTTTCAGACGCGACACACGCTTCTGCAATGAATTTTGGTGCGGACGGTCCTGAGAAGATCATTACCCGGGCCAATCTCAAAGTTAGCTTGCAGTCTTATGACGACGTGCGTTCCTTGCCAATACGTTGTCGAAGTTCAGAAGAGCCTGATACATGATGGGTTTCTGCGCAGCTCATGAATGCAAGCGCGAATTATCGCGCTGCTTTACTCCATATGTCGAAAGTGACTTTTGCATTTGCAGATGCTTTGGAGAAATGCTCAGGGTATGCTCCGACTGTCAATATCGAGTAGGAAACCGGGGCTCATTCATGCAGTTTGAAGGGACCTACGTACGAAGCAGGCACAAGACTACAGGCCGCCTCAGGACTTCATCATCTCATCGGTAACCATTGGCATGTCCTTGTGCGAATTACTGTTATTCTTCCTTGCTTCAATTCTTATACTTTTGAATAGGCGGAGACACTTGACAAGAGCTTCGAAAAACCATTGCGGCAACATTTGGACACATACCGAACGATCGTAAATGTACGCAGTTCCTCCGCAGCCTCATGTCGGACCCTTTCATATATTATTGTCACAGGAGCGCTCTGCATCGTATGAGAAGACTCTTCGTGAAAAGAGTGAAATCATTCGCCAAACAGAATTGAGTAACATGAATAAAAAGCAGCGAAGTAAGTCTCTTCTTCCGGTCTTCCCGGGCCTTGAGTGACGTCTGTCACCTACCAGACCTCCAAAGCTTCCGTGAAGCCCTTGCGGTCCTCCAGCGCCAAGTGGATGACCTAGATGGTCTCAAGGTACAACACTACCAAGAAATAATGGAGCACGAGGAAGAAGTATGGGACGTGGTGCAAGGCAAGGTATGCATATTGAAAAATCATCAGACCTTCGTAAAATGCTGACCTGTTCGCCTCCAGGTCTGCGTAGCCGTTCGCTCGACTATGGATGTGTTTGACAGATTCACAAACAAGGCGTGAGTCACATTAAGACCCTGGAATTTACTATTACTCAAGGCCTATCCCCGCCTTGTAGATCGGATTCTATCTTGGAAGCGATGCTCCAATCTGTTCCAGACCCTTTTGACTCGTATGGACCTCCTCAGGCGGAGGACCAGATCTTCACCATTCTTCCTCCGCTGGCCGTAATGGCCAATGCACCCTCGCCCTCGCCGAGCCCATTGGCTACCACACCACCACCCCCAAATTCTGATGTATCCCCAGCGATCATCAATAATTCTTGGGCTCCAAATGGGGGCTTCTTCGCCACAACTTCGGAATGGGCTGATTCTGTCTCCCCTTCTTCAACTCCTACCCGATCGGTATCACCCTCTGCCCAGCTTAAGCGTCGTCAGTCTCATCCGCCGAACACTACACATCACGCACGGAAGGCGGAGTCTAAGCTTCGGAGTGTTCTTTCAGCAATTGATGAGACACACGTCCGTCATTCGAGTGACCTCGTCGATGCACCCCTCTCAGAATCCGAGGCTTCACCGCCCGACATACACGCAGAGACTCTCGAACCTGATACGAGTTGGGAGTCATTTACCTACGGCACATCACCATATCCTTCCGTCACGGACGATGCCACTCCAGTTCAATCCACATTAGTTGATTCGACGATGAGACATTCTACTCAGAATAACATTGGGGAATCTGACCTCAGTCATATTCCCCAGTCGCCACAGTCGGATGGGACACTACAAGTCTAGTAATTGCATATTATAATTTTTGTTGTTTGCGTTTACGATGAGATATGATCATTTATGTAGTGCACCAACAGCTGACGAGGACATTGATACCTTTTCACGATGTTGTCATTAGTTACGATAATCAACTAAAAGTACCGGGACATGCTTCAACAACGTGTGGGTCGGACACCATACTGATATAGCACCTCTTCGTTGATGGCCGCCGGACTCCTGAAAAGTAGATCTGTGCCTGCTCCAGTTTTTGGGAAGGCGATGACATCCCGAATAGTTAGCGTCTTGCAAAGGATAGCCATCAGGCGATCAAAGCCTAGATCGGAGGTTTTTGTTAGCTTTTAGTGCGTGGGTTACAGAAACCTTGAATGGTTTACCGAGAGCGATTCCGCCATGAGGGGGTGCACCGCATTTGAGGGCATGCAGAAGATGATCAAACGACGACTTCTCAGCATCACTCAGCTATAAAGAAAACGAGTGAGTCGGGACAAAGTACAACACGCCACGGGGGCGAGACAGAGAACCGAACCTGCAAAACCTGGGAAAAAATGTACTCTTGCATCGCAGCATCGTGTACCCTAACCGAGCCTCCACCAATCTCAACGCCATTCAGAACCAGGTCGTAGTGTTGTCCGCGAACCTAACAAGTAAAGTCGAGACCAAGGATAAGCCACTGGCGCGAAGGACTTCTGCGAAACGAATTAGCACGAACCTGATCGATACGGCCTGCGTACATGGCTTCTATATCTTGCCACATCGGCGCTGTGAAAGGGTGATGTGTGCTGCTCCATCGCCCGCAAGCCAAGAACTCCTTGTCAGGATCAGCGCGGGTAAATAGTGGAAACTCGGTGACCCATAGGAAGTGAGGAATCGTGTGAGGTACGTAATCACCTGCAAACGGTATGAACGCCTCTCCGTTACAATAGTAAACAGCACATACCGCGGGCTTGTGCCAACTCAGATATTCGTGTTCGCAGGCGACCCAAAGCAGTGGACCCGCCCTATCCACATGTAATACATGACTTGGAAGCACCGGAGATAGTATAGAGACACACCTCGGGAATTTTCCGACGACGAGATAGCCATATGGTATCGCCGCTACTGACTCCCAACATCTTATTCAAAAGAGCGTGCTCCTCGCTGCTCAGCTTCAAATCGATAGACCGGTTATCACACAGCCAATTTAACAAATTACTATCGGCGATCACAGAGCGGCTCTATAAACTGATCATGTGGAATTATCGATACTGATCAAGAAGTGACAACTGACGACATTCGGTTCGTTCTTGTAGTCGCATTCGTTACTTGCCCGCAAGAATGAGCAGCTCTCAGATGGACGAATAATGATCGCCTCAAGAATGTCCCCAAGGTCCTCAAACAACGCCTGAGCATGAATCGGTAGCGAGGGCGTAATATCCTGGATCTAGTATAGGCAGTGTAAGCGTTATTCAGTGTACAAACAGTCGATACAACCTCAAGATCGATCCGAGTGTCGGGTTTGTCTGAACCATACTAAACGATCATTAATATGACCAGATTACAATGTCCCTCGATCGGTAAATGGCTAGCTTACACGTGCCATTGCTTCGTTGTAGGTGATCACCCGGAACGAGCTCGGAAGTGTGATTTCTTCGACTTTCTGCCATATGCGTTGAACAAGCCTTTCGATTACGGCACGAACCTCGTGGCCTCCGATTCGCCATGAACTGGATGAGAAAATATCTGGATCCACACCCCATGAGACAAATGCCATTTCTAGATCGATTTGCGTGAACTCGGGTTGTCTGTCCTTCCGACCATCTTCATCGCGGAAGCACTTGGCTATCTGAAAATACTTGTCAACGGCTCCAGAACAAATAAGCAACTGTTTTGGTTGCTGTGGAGACTGGGGAAGAGCGTAGAACAGGGGGGTATCATGCTGCGCAGTTGATTGGCCAACGCGAGACGGGACCAAAAACTCTCTTGCACCTTCTGGCGTTGATTTCAAAAGCAGTGGAGTCTCCACTTCAAGAAAGCCTAGGAGCGACTGTGATCTTGAGACATTTGACGGATATCAAGAGCACGCACCATCGTCATGCAGAGTATCCCGAATTATTCGAGCAACTTGGCTTCTTTTTCTGATGTTGTCTGCAAGGGCAGTCCTGCGAAGATCAAGATATCGAAAACGTGCTCTAAGGTCTTCATTGACCTATTATTGATCTCATTAATAGTAGAAGAACTCCGCGTCACCCCGCATACCAATGTCTGATTGTCCGACGGTATGAATGGCATGTTGCGATGCGCAGGATTGAGGAGAGTAAAGTTATTTACTTGGACCTCAATCTGACCTGTGCCTTCCTTGATGATACTTTGGATGAGCGGCTAGAACAATGACGGCTTGTGAGAAAAAAGGCCCCACTGACATCACGGCGAGATAGCTCTGGTCTGACGAGGACTTGACCCTCGATCGCAATAGTCGACTCTACAGGAAGTTCGGACAACGCGGTCAGATGAGCATTCGCATGCTCCTTGCGTACAACCAATTGAGTTATTCCAGAAGAATCTTTGATGGGAAAGAAGGACATTGTTTTTGAGACTTTGCTTTATTTAGAAAAAGTGAGCAAATTGAAAGGAGAACAGATCCAAAAGGTAATCACCGTTCAGGGAGCAGCCAACCAGTCAACGTGACGTGGATGCCAGCGTGCGCGGGAGTGAGCTCACCACACATATGAGTCCGTTTTGGATACGGAGCTGTTCATGATACACGAGTTAGTACAGCGTTGAAAGCGGGAGAATCGCGTGAGGAACGCGTTATTTTGCTGACCGGAACGAGCATCGCCTCGCGTTTGAACGTGCCTATTTGCATTCCATAAGGCAGGAGTTCGAAAATAGTGCGACTTCGAGGAGGGTCTGAAATTTAAAACTTGTTTCGTGAATGGTAACACCAAACAATTGATCCCAAGTCCCCCTAGACTGCGCATGATGCAATAACTACGGAATGTTAGCAATTGCGAAGTTCACGTTAGAGTACTCTGCTTTATGCTAAGTTCAAGAGTTACGTAATTAACGGTAAAAATAATTTCCCATAACTCATGCTTGCTGGCATGTTTTGTACCCACCGCCTCGTTTCCCTTAAGCTTTTTTATTTTTATGTAATCAAATCTAAGCTTACATCTCAATGTCATTCTCTATCCATGGACTTTCTCAGTCTTTAGTTCAATTCGCTTGCATTCATTTTTTTCCTTCACACGGCGGCAATCACTCAAAAATAATATTCTATAGACATCCAGTGCCTGTGCGCCCAAGGCTCGCCTTTATAAGAGATCCCGCGTTCAGCTCGGGTTGCATTAAGCACCCATGTCCATGTACAGCTTACCAGTCGAGCTTCTCGATAGCATTGCGCAGTATCTTTCTTACTCTTCTCTCGCTGCTCTTGCTCAAACATGCTCCGCTCTCTGTCCAGTGGCACAACGCGTCCTCTATTGTAGTGTATCGGCTTCCGCCTGGTCGCAAAACTTATGTGTCATTGACACTCTTGCGAAGAAACCGCATGTCGCCCGTTTCGTGCGGTCCTTTTATATCGCTATAGATTCGCTTGCTCCCGTCTTCCTCGCTTATTATCGCCAACTTGCTAAAGCCATTCTTAATATGTCAGAGTTAACCTCTCTTACTCTCCTCGTGGATTCGAGCGTGAGCTGGGTGTTGAAGGAAGCGTCTAGTCGTATTCACTTCCCGCACTTGCTTCAGTTCACCTGCTCCTTCTCTTTTGATGGAAACGTCGCCCGGTTCCTTGATAGGACGCCGTCACTTCTTGAGCTTGAAGTGGATTCTATTCCTACCATGTTCACGCGCAATTCCCCACTCCCTTACCTTGCTCCAACTTCTATTCCCCAACTGCAACAGTTCATTGGCTCATCCCGGGCAGCTGAATTAATTGTTCCCGGCCGTCCCGTCAGCAGTATTCATCTGAACGGCGGGGGTCTTATGGAGGATGATATTCCTCTACTTGCCCGCTCGACTGTCCCTGTGGTCATTCTGGGAGCCGTTACAAATGCACCTCCTGTGCCCTTCTTGGAAACACTGCACAGGCATGTGCCTCACTTGGTCTATTTGCGAGTGATGTCAACCAAGGACATCTTCATTGCTCCAACTGCCGTAAGTCGTCATGGCTTTTTCACTTGTAGCGCTCAGGAACATTAATCTATGTGGTACAGGAATTCTATGAGCAGGTGGCCAGCGTTCTGACGTCCTTCACAGAGCTCAATGCATTCGAGCTCTCCGGGATGCACTGGGGCTCTCAGGTAAAGCAAAATGACGGCGCAAAGAGGGTTTGGCAATCAGCGCCCCTTCAAGCCAGGAACCATTCTGAGGATGACCTGCTTTTTGGTTCAGAAATCTTCCTTGCATATTGATCTCACTTAGACGCATACTTCTAGAGTATAATATCCCAGGTAATCATATCGATGAGCGCAGTATACTTATTTCCGTCTCCCTCAAAATCAATTTACGTAGTAGTCTAACATATAGCATTTATTCCCAGTACATCCCTAATACGATACAGGTGTCTAGTTGTCTAGCTCATTTCTTCGATCGCACGGTTAACAAATGATACAGCATCATAGCAAACGAGACACCCTTCACTCAGTTCTGATATGCTCGTCCCCCGCCCTCCAACGAACTTTGCAGCAAAGCCGACATAATTGAGTCCATATTGCGGCAGTTCGAATCTCAAGAACTGCCATCCTCTCGCAGGTTCGCCATCAACGGTCACTTTCTCCTCCACAACATCATATTCTATCCTTCTGAAATCAAAGCCGAGGCCAATCCCGAGAGCTTTGGTGTAAGCCTCTTTCAGGGTCCATATCCAGTAAAACCTGCGAATTGCCTCTTCCTCAGTGACGTCAGCAAGAATTAAATTCTTCTCTCGAGCCGTGAGCTTTCGGTGATAAGGCGAGGGAATGAGCGCAGCCCGAAGATAGGAAGCACGAACGTTTCACCTGACTGTCGACGATGTCAACAAATTCAGTAAAAGTAGTCCGCGGAGGAATTTTGAGTTTCATGACATCAACTCCTACACTGAATGCCGGAGGTCCTAAATCGCCCGTTCCGAAGGCCATGGCGATGACGCCTTCATCATGAGTAACATTGAAAGCCAAGGGTGGGTCTATTCCAGGAGTTGTCTGGGTAAAGAATCAATACAAGATGAGGGTGATTATCTTGCAAAGACATACACAATATGGCTTCCCCGTATCGGTAGCTGCAAAAGTCATGGCATCTCCAGCCACGCCTCGCTTCTTGAGTAAGACTCTGGGAAGGAGATTGCCAATGAGCGATCCTTGGATGAAAGATCAAGCGTAAGTGTGGGTAGTGCCAATATACAACCTGGTGAGTTGTATACGTACGACAAGCGTCTTCGCGGCGATGAAACTTGGTGATCTTGCTCTGTGCTGTCTGATCGACTAGGGGCAATGCGCTGTGATAAAGCTAATCGGATGTATGAGGCGATCAGAACGGTAACGTGAAGTGCAACGTGAACGACATGGCACGCACGGAATCTGGGAATTCGAGCGGGTCGTATATGACATTCCAAACTTGCATGAGTGATATAGATTACTAGATACTTATCCAGTTGCAGACAATATTATCAGCGGAGACGCCACGGTAACATCATGCCCGGAAGGAACCGGCGGGTTAGCAACAGTAACACAGGCTTTGCTGTGGGGGTTTGTTTCATACCTCATACTATTCCAGATATGACGATCCGATTTGTGAGCTTTGGGATGTTTATCATTGATGAATTTTCCTTTGCAGACGAACAAGGGAAACCTACTGGAGAGACTGTGGCACCCCAGGGAAGCTAGTTACAGATTCATGCTGCTGTCAACGTCCTCACGCCATATGTCATGATAGATCGGAGGCGGAGGAACGTATGCCACTATCGGTGCTCGCATCTGGTCAGCATTAACGAGTTGTTGTTTCGTATGACTTGGATTTGTGAACGGCTCGACCTTCTTGCAGGTTGCCTCCCGATAACATTGGAATGATTATCGATCGAGGAAACGATTTCCCTCAGGACATCCAGAATCAGTTACTAACATACGGTTCTGACATATGGCACTTTCGTGACGACATGAATCGTGTTACTACTCGATCAAGGAATTCCTACAGAGGAGAATATCGAGGGTTGCTATCTCCTCACATTATGCATCTATCGCCACCGCCTGACTTTCCCATATGACAATAGCTTTGAATACATTACTCCGCGGATCAGACTCACGCCTCGCGACCTGGAAAGAACGCGGCTTACACGTCCTGCTTCGGTTCATTTCATTTGTTCACCCACGCGTGCGCTTCAAATCATATCAGAAATCCAAGAGATTGAAGGATGGAATCCGACCACAATATTTGAACCCATACCTGTTCGTGCAGGCTTCTGTCTCACAATTAATGATTGAATATTAAGCAGGATAGATGTATTCCCGAGGAGTTACCTTCACTAAAAGCAGTCCTCCCTCATATCGCAATCCTCAGGTAGGCGAGACATAGTCAGCATCGGTGTCTTCTGCTCACGCAAACACTAGTCCAAATGCTGAGGAGGCCCTGAGCCTACTTTCTCTTCCCTTGGTTGTTACGAAATCTGCTGTAGAAAATGCTGCATCGGAGTTCTTGAAGATGGGTGTGGGTAAGGAAAATAGTGGAAGCGTTATAATACGCAGTGGTGCTCTCGGCGCATACGTCATCACTTCTGACAGGAAAGGGCAATGGATTGACGCATTCTGGAGTTCCACTGAGAATATCGACAAGGTGGTCGATGTCACAGGTGATTCTTTGGGTGAGTATGTGCATAGCTGTGATCATACTGATAGAAAACCAGGTGCTGGCAACTCTTTTCTTGGCGGGCTCGCTGCGGGATTGTCCATCGCAAACGGAAACGTCTATGAAGGTTTGTCAGTGTACTCATGATGCTGACACACAGCTAATTAGATCGTCATTCACACATTCTAGCATCTCTGTATGCTTCGGTGTCAGCCTCTTTCACGGTTCAACAGTTTAGTCTTCCACACCTTACAGTGGGCTCCAATGGAGTGGAAGAATGGAACCAAGACTCTCCACATAGACGCCTTGAAGTTCTGCGGCAGCGACAAGACAGAGAAATAGAAAATAAAAATCATTAGAAGTACTGATGTACGGGGTCCGATACAACAATAATACGAATCGCAGGTACCATGAGTGTTCGCTATCGGCGTCGCCACCTAAGTTTCCGCCGATGGCTGTTGCTGCCCCTGCGGTTGAGCGAATTTTGCACGACTTGCAGCGAAAAGTTCTTCTTGCTTTGCCATAAGTTCTTCTGGCGTCATACCCGAATCTTTTATCTTGTCTGCCTTCTTCTCTCGGTCCTGGAAAAAGTCCATCATATGATAGGCGTCAGTATGAACTTCACGCACCTTTTGTTGCTGTTTGTGATCTTTGAGGACATCTTCAACTTCAGTTGTAAAGGAATCGAAGCCTAGTCGCTACAGCAAAGTCAGTGGAGCATAGAGGTCAATCATAAACATACCTTCAGTGCCGCGATGATATGCTCCGGTGCTATTGTCTTCTTGGATTCTTGCTCACATATCTCGTTGGCCTCCGATGAGATCAAGTGAATAAATTCTACCAAATGTATGAGCCCTATCGAGGCACAGGAAGATCATTGACGATGTTCACCTACACAACACTCTATGACTAGATCTCGCGTCTCCTTCGCACATGTGACCTCAGCTGGTAGTAGTTCTGAGAGCCAGGTAATGGGGATCGAATAACAGTTCAAGAGTCGGAAAATGAACTACATGCTTCTGAGACATACCACTAATCATCTTTGCGACCGTTGCCTTTGGCAGCGACAGATCTTCATCCGACGGTCCAGCTCCCGAGTGTCCTTCGCGGTCTGACATGTTTTGTACAAGTTAACGGCACGAACGCGACCAAAGGCGAATCAAAGCGAGTATGTCACAAGGTTGTATTTTATTCCTTTCTTGCCTTTTTCGAAGTCCGAATTTACTTACATCTATCCTCTATCAACAACCAAGATGTCGTCGGTGCGTCAACAAGCTCATAGTCGGATGTCATGATATTAACCCATCCTAGGTCAACCCTGTTAACCCCAAGCCTTTCATGCAGGAGCTTACCGGGAAGCCGGTATTTGTAAGACTAAAATGGGGGCTCGAGTACAAAGGATTCCTTGTCAGTACGGATGGGTACATGAACCTTCAGGTATGGACGACAAGTTTGATGCTTATTTTCTGTGGATCTAATATATTACATAGCTGGCTAACACAGAGGAATTCCAAGACGGGAAATCAAATGGTGCTCTGGGCGAAGTCTTCATCAGGTACGTGTTTCATTGTTCCATCGTTGATGCTTTTACCAGCTTTCCTGCAGGTGTAACAACGTGCTGTACATCATGAGTATCATTCCTCCTCTTCCAGTTCTCTATGCTTATATGTTTTGCGACTTTACAGGGAAGCTCCTCCAGAATGATCATGCAGTATCCACTCAAAATATCTTTTGCGACGGCTCCAGGCCATTACTCTTGTTGTATCATAGGACTTTCGAGAGTTTATTCGATCGGAGTAGGTTTGTATAGTGATTGCATGATCTATCGCGATGTAGATGCATCAAAGACCTGGATGATCGTCCGTCCTTGAACCTGCGTTTTGCAGTGGAGGGCGTCTAGACTTGAGAGATGATCTTGCATCATAATGACTAACTAACCGCAGTGCTATGGACTCGGGCTCAAATTTCAGACTTCTGTCAGTAGCGGTGGTGCCGGCTGATTTAGGTACTTTCTATTCCAGCAGTCATTTCTTCGAAGACAGCATGAATTGGTGAACATATCTTCGGACCATCCAATTTTTGGTATGAGCCTGATACCCCACAACGAAAGGTGTCATTAATGCACGGCCACTTATCTAACGGATAGACGGTTTGAAGTGGCTGCTTCTGATACTTAGTCGTTCTCGAACTTTGAACGAGTTGAATGTGTCACGTGTGTAGTATCAGCCAGAGGTCCCCTCATTTGCGAACCATTTGTGATTCCTTCCACATTGTCATTGACATGGCAAAATCAACTCGATCAAAAGTAAAGCGCTCATTCAGAGCAAAAAAACGCGATGAAGGTGTATATGCAGCAACTGAGGCTGCACGTCTCCAGAGACTCCATTCTAAATTGACGGCGAAAATTGATGATGGAGATGAGGAATTAGCAGAACCGGTGGAAGGTGATGCTGCACAAGGTTCGTCGCATTTTCAAGCTCTAAGATGGCACCAGGGGGAGCTGCATCTTTTCGCTTTTTTCAGTTTGTCTAATGCATAAATCATCCTTGCTTACATCTACCCTACCAGATGATTCTACGGCACCAGGTCTATAGGCTCTCTGGACATAATCTTGAAATTCCAACCTGACTACTCTTTTAGATGCCATGGAACTCGATGATTCCGCAAAATCGTCAACAACAAAACCATCGCGCATCTCGACTCACGGTCCAAGGAACTCGCGAAGGGAGGAGTGGAGAAAGTCAAAAGGCATGACGCCTGTACCGAAGTCGACGAGAATGAACCGCCAGGGACTACCAGCAGCGCGGCGGAAGTCTGGGCGCCCGTCACGTCGGCGATGATGCGTGGTTATTGGCGTACGACCCTATGTCTTTTCATCAGGTTACCTTACTTATCGCCGTGCCATCTGTATACCGCCACATATCCAAAAGCATTATACTTGCGATAACATAACTCGAGGTCCATCTCCACACTATCTGAGTCACAGTATATACATACTAAACAATTAGGGCGGATGAACCTATTTGATTACAGATATTTCTCCTACATTTGCAAATTGCAACTTTCGAACTAGAAAATTCCAGGGTAACACGGTGACAAAAAGCGGTATCCAGCATCCACTCAAACGGCTGAGCCAAAGCGGATGTACGGTGAAATCCGAGCGATCAAACGCCTGTCACCGTGAGGACCAGGATACTTCGAGTCTGACCCGGAGTCGACCGAAGTGCGGTCGCTGTCGCGCTCGTAAGGGGACTTGCTCCTGGCGGATTGTGATGGGCTGGAACACATTATGATTAGATCTTCCCAATTTGCCTTTAACCAAGTACGTACCCAGACAAATCCATAGTGCCCGTGACACGAATCCCTTGCTTCGTTGTCTTAGGACTGGGCAAGGGCAAAAAGCTGATAGGACCCGGCGATGAAGTAGGACTTCTAGGGCTAACTGAAGGAGAGGTGGAATTGTGATTAACCAACGACGGGTTATTGCGAACCTTCTCGCCGTTGCCTTTGTTATATGCATCGAGGCGAATAAACACACGACAGGCAGCAATAGCTCTGTGCGCCGTTATAAAAAATGACCATAAGAATAAAACAAGGCACGTACGAGACTGTAGCAGCGGGCACCTGAAATAGAGCTCAGTCAGACAAAAAAAAAAAGCAGCCATGCAACTCACCATCGCGATGCTACGTCCAGCATTTGTTTTAGCCCAGCAAAACGGAATGTAATCGTGGAAGCCACTCACACATTCATCTCATCTAGGAGTCCCAATACAAGTCAGGCTTGATTCTATAAACATTGCAACATAACTAGCTCACCGTTGAGGTTGAGAGCAGCTAAGACCTGTGTGGATGTCAGCTTGAGTGAGAGCGTATCTGAGAAGAGGACCTACGGCTGGAACGGTGTTGCAAGTCGATGTGATGAGGAAGTAAACCAAGCCGTCGCGACAGAGAAGGGTCGAAAGATCCTCATGTCTGAAACGTTTTCTCAGAACGAGTAGTGTCATCACCAAAATCACAAAGTCAAATGACATAGCTGGTAGACGTTGAATGAGCTGTGAAATATAGTGGAGGACTTGGGTCACTTGCTGTAGGCGTAGTTCAGGCTCAGGAGGATGTGGTTTGTCCTGACAACCACACAAGCCCTAGCCTGGTGATCCCATGATGCTTGTACGGTCGTTATGGTGCAAATTAGGATCGCGCACTGTCCAAATGACAGGGCAAGCATTGACAGAACTGCCTGGCGTTTCCACTCCCAAAGCGCCATGCTTCGGAGGTGAGATCAACCAGTAGCTTACAATAAATGATATAAAGTGAGACAGTACTTACGTTCTGATCATCAGTGAAGTGGAGGCACCTAGAATTGTTAAATTGCCTGCGATCTGCGAGTATCATATTAGTTTCAATCGGTCTAACGACGTTTCCACTAGCTCACAAAAGTAAATGTGTACAGAGCCTTCAGTCGGATGGCCAATGTCAGCCGTAGTATGCATATGAGAAACAGCACACACATTACAATCAATCTAACCGAAACCGAGGATGAGTTACTTTATATTTGAGGGAAACGCGTTGTTACCTTCATGGATACATTAACGAAGATGATCCTGGAGTTGACTTGAGTCAGCAATACGAGGGGATAGCTTAGCGGCTTACAATCCAATGAAAGCAAGGAGCATGCTGTAACGGCACAGAAAGAAGAAAACTTTAGACCGCATAAGCATCAGAAAATTGCCAATGGGTAATACACATACTCTGTGACAGTTAAAGTCAGACAGGATCATAGGTGAGGGAGAGACGCACCAAAGGCCAAGTCAACTTGCGCCTACCCAAGAATATAGATAACTCGAATCTGCCAGTTGTGCAGATTTCCCATATGTAAATTCCAAATAGGACATAGACTGCCTTGATGAAAGGGACTGCAAGGGCAGAATGATCAGAGTAGGAAATTCCTAGAAATTCAGCATGATACTCACCACCTTCTGCTTCTATTTCCTTTGGGGTTTTCCAGTCAACCATTGTGATTGACTCGGGACGATGTAGCGAGCGACAGTGAGGAAGCCAGTAGGTGAGGGAGCAACTAGTGAAGAGCAAACTGAGTCTCTTTGGATACTCCGTCGGATATATATACCTCCTAGATAAGGTATTCAAGAATTAATATTCAGTCCTGATCGACGTGGCGTCGAGACCTCTTTCGGTCGCAGTAAGAACCAAGAAAGTGTTCATTGGACTGTACGTACCTCCCAAGCACGCATTGCAGAGGTGAATTTCCTTGTACGGGGCTATTTATTTTGTGTTAGTACTTAGTCGTCATGACTGAGCATGTCAGCATCTTTCAAGTTATCTAGCAGCGGAGTCGCCACTAGGTAAATGCCACCAAGGTACCAGATGCGACCGTTAACGCCAGAGGTGCTTGAAGGTGTGATGACTCATTTGTGGTACTCTTGCTTGGCTGTCCAGTGGTCATTTCATGTACCTGGTTTCCACTGAACGAAGAGACTGGAAAGTATCAACTCATCGGAGTGTGCAAATGCGGGACTGGCTTCTGGGAATATACTTGTACTGGACTGCTGGATCGGCGCCGCGACTCATGATCTTAGTAGCAATAGCAGAATGATTCTCCACTAGGTGATATCTAGTTAGTCTGTTGATTTGCACGAGCAGCTCTCAAACTCGGCGGATGTTGGAGATCCTGCCGGAGATTCAAAATGAGAGATGGGTCATGAAAAAAATCGACATCGAGCTACACACCGCATTACTATGTCACTGGTTAGTGACACCCTAGCACTATGCCCAGTTCTGGTGATATACCATAGTGTGGCGGTTTGATACCCACGTCAGTCATGCTCAGGTTCACAGTCACACTATTTCGAAGATTCGAACTCAACAAAGGAATTCTTTCATAGTCGAAACTCAGACAAAGGGCTTATCTTCAACTACACCACAGTGAAACACTGCCATCCGCCCCTGCGCTAACCAACCATGGTTGCTTGCTGACCCACTTGATTTGGAGTACACCAAGTCCCTCCTGAACATCATGGCCGCGCAGTATCTTGAGCGGTACGATTAGCGGATCCGTCATAAGATCACTAAAGACCCTTGCGTGGAAAATTTGGATCGAGCCGTCATCAGATGAAGAAGCAAAAAGAGGGTAGGTTGGGTGGAAATGCAGTGATCGAATGGCTCTTGAGTGATAGCTAGTGGCAAGTCGCCGAAATTAACAACCTACTCTGAAACGAAACGAACAACCTACCGAAGAACTTTGTACGGTTTTTCGCTTAGTTCTAGATCGAACCAGCATAGCTTTCGGTCGTAGCCGCCGACAATGATGTGGTCGCCGGAGGGATGTACGTCCATCGACGATATCCATTTGATGCCAGGCATAAGAGTTTTCAGTAGCTTCTGCTCAGCCAGATTATACAGTCTGACGTAACGTTGGGTCTAATACATTGGAATGAACGCAAGAAGGAGCTCGAACAAGTGTAACACGTACCGCAACGAAAAAGTGGGGCTTCGTAGGATGGAATAATACCATCTGAACAGCACCCTTGATTTTTTTGAACGGTGACTGCGAGTGTCGGCGTGAGATCTGATGCATCCAGACACTGCCTTGAGTCTCGCTGCTGGCTGTAAATGAGGGCCTATTAGCGTTTAGAAGTACTCGCGAAATCTTTTGCTTACAGACTGAAGCTAGATAATCCCCCTTTCTGTGCCAAGTCAACTGTCTTGACAGTCCAGATGCACTTGGTAGTTCAATGGTCAAGATGGGTCCGTCTTCAGCAGCTCCGGATGTCGATATCCATTTAATTGACGACTGAGTGGCAGGCGGAAGAGTGGCGGGTGCCAAGGTTGACTGTGTCATGGTCAACAAGGCAGGAGAAATATTTGGGGGTATGAAGAAATGTAGTTGTTCCTCCCTAAGGCACTTGTCAGTAATGCGGTGATCGTGGCGAACAACTAATCCTTACGTTCCGGCGACAAAGAAACAAGCGTCAAGTCTTGGGCACCATTCAATGGCGCCAACTTTGCTGCCCAAGCTCCAACGCTTAACCTCTCGCCCCACGTTAACCTCCCAGAGGCTGATCACTCCGCTCTCGTCACCACTAGCCACCCACGCGCCATCAGGACTTATGCTCAAACATCTGACTCGTGCTTTAGTATGCATGAATTGCAGTGATTTGTAGTTGGGGAACGGCCGTAAGCTATTCGGACTTGGTAGTTTTGGCAGTAGGCTGTTAGGGTCGACATTAAGCTTCACCCTCTGTATCCGCGGTGCAAGATATAGATCAAGCTGGCGGTTGAAACGTTGCTTGATGAACTGGTCGTATGCGGGAACCAGACGAAGCGCAGGATACTTGTGTGGGAGGTAGTCTCGTTCACGGTCTTCGGGGTCAGTATTCTCCCACTGTTTCCGCTCCTCTTCAGTTGGCAAGTATTCTTCGGGAGGGTTGTAGGATTCGGAATGCGTAGGAAGCTTTGGTTTGGGTGCTGGTAACGGGGGCGGTTGATTAGACGGTGGCTCGTTCCATATAGCATAGAATTGCTGCTTTTTATCCGCTGCAGTAGGCTTAGATCCCACGATTCGACCCTGGCGGATGGCACGAACAATCTTCATGATCTGGAAAGAATAAAATAAAGAAGTGTAACATGGAACCTAGGGGAAAGCAGACCTTTTGCTTCTCCCATTTACTTGGTAGCCATCTGCGCTTTGGTTCTGGGGCCGATGAGAGAGGCATGACTTCTTCTTTGCCTTTACCAGTGAACCACTCGATGGTAGGTTCATATGGGTCGTATTCGGCATCAGGATTTTCCCCAGCCTGCAATCTGCGGATAATGTCTAATTCCTCAGCGGACAATGGTTTGTCCATTTGGGCATTTTGGTCAAAAGCAGTTGTCCTGCAACATATGAGTGTATGACATGACCAGAAGGAAAGCATTGCGTACCATGAATTGGGATCTTCTACTGTTTGAAGGAATCTATCCAGTTCATCGCCTTTAGCTGGACGCAACACTCTTTTGCCATTTATATTGTAGCCCAAGTGAGGTAGGTCATCATACCAGTGCATCGGTATATTTCCAACACGGTTGGGATCCTGAGGGATTGTTACATCACAAAGATGTGTAGGAAAAAGTTACAATCCACTCACATCTTCTGTCGAGGAGTCCGAATCATAGTCAGGTTCGATCTCTGGGTATACAACTTTTGTTTGTCCGGTGATGTCAGAAACCACCTTTTTAGATTTTGGGAATATATGCAAGTCTGAGTCGGCGTCAGAGTTTTCATCAAGGGTGTTTTCTTCGTCAAGGTCATCCACGTCCTCCTCTTCCTCCTCTTCGTCGCTTTCTTCGTCGCTATCACTGGCAACATCAATTTCTGGGAATTCATCTACGTCTCCATCGTCTGACGCATCGTCCCCCTCCCGGTCCTCATCCTCCGCTTCGTCTTCGCTCTGCATCTCCAAATCCACTGCACCGGTAAAAGGACCTTTCTCGACCTCTTCCTCCTGCTTACGCTTGTTCCGCATTTTCCCAAGGCCAGTGACTGCCATCTTTTAGGAAAGAGTCTCGAGAAGGGACAGTACTAGGGAAGTTTCTCAGGTGAAGGATCATACTACTTCACCTTGACTTCACCATATCATTTTTCGTACAGAGTCACGTGACCACTAGATGTTTGTTAGATCTGGATCGGGCATACTACACTCTAGCATAAACCGCGATGGTCAACTACGGAGGAGGTCAGTAATCGTCGCTGGATATACAAATAATGACTTTGACACATTTTACACAGATGAAGTATCTGCTTTGGTTCTTGATATAGGCTCCTCATCCGTACGCGCAGGGTACGCCGGGGATGATATCCCCAAGGCCATTATCCCGTCGTTTTATGGCTATAAGGCGACTACAGGGGATGGCGATGTGCAGATGAGCGGAAATGCACCAGAAAACTTTGAGTCAACACCCAAACAAACCCCGAGTGATGCGAAACTTTACCTCGGGCAGAATGGCCCTTCGATCTGGAGAGAGGGTATGGAAATTGGGAACCCTGTACGGGATGCGTTGAGTAAGTAACTTTACATTCTATTCATTGATAGTATTGATATCTAAACTATGCAGTTTTTGACTTCAATCCGGTCCCTGCTTTGATCTCGCATGCGCTGGTCGACGTTATGCGAGTCAATCCTTCAGAACATCCCATCCTCGTAACCGAGCCGGCTTGGAACACACCCGCAAATAGAGAAAGAATGGCAGAGATTATGTTCGAGGAGTTCCATGTTCCTGCCTTCTACATTGCCAATACTGGCGTTCTGAACGCGTAAGATTTGATTCGCTTGCTATGTGGCGCTGATGTCTTCAATCTTGGAGCAGTTTTGCAGCAGGGAAGGGCTCAGCACTAGTAATCGACGTTGGGCATGCAATGGCCAGCATCACCCCAGTAGTTGATGGCTTCGTACTACGAAAGGGTGCGTCCATTGTGTTTGACTTTTCCCATTCTCACATCCCGTAGGCTTGGTATCGTCTGCACTACCTAAACTTGTCCAAGCTCATGCCCGACACATCCTCAGTAATCCCACACAGACGCGTCGGGGAATTGAACTTCTCCCCCATCAACTCATCGCTAACAAATTGGTGCGTTGTTTATCATGCCCGAGTTACTCATTTTAACAATGCGACACAACATAGCCCGTCGAACCCGGTGCACTACCAAAGTTTTCTCTCCGTGAAGACCGTATACCTGGAACGACGGAAAGCTGGAGGGTTTGGTGCGAGGGTCGTGAAGTCGAAGAGTGGATACAAAGCGTTGCTGGTGTTCTTGATCAGGGATGGAACGACCAGTGGGTTGATTTCGCGCACGTTTGCGATCTTTCTCATCGTGTATCACAGAGCTGCGGCGTCTCGTCCACCACGCCAATACGAGTTCCCGACAGGCTATAACATGTACTTCGGGCCGGAGCGATACCAAGTTGGCGAACAGTTCTTCTTCCACTCACCGCAGCTAGTGGTACGTTGTCTCCATACTGAACCGATATGAAAGACGCTCATTCTTTGCAGGCGCAAAATCCAAACCTTCCAAAGAACATCCCTACCTTGCTTTCAGAGTCTCTTCGCGCCTGCGATCCGGATCTGCGGCAAGTTCTCATGGGAAATGTGGTTCTCACTGGCGGAGGCAGCCTGTTCCCCGGTTTCGCTGATCGCTTGGAGGCAGAGCTATCAAGGAATTTCCCCCACGTGAGTGAAGCGCTTTAAAACATACACCATCGATCTAGAAGTGCGTCTGCAGGTCAAGATCCATGCTCCTGGTAACCCCATCGAACGAAGGTATGGTGGTTGGCTAGGAGGAAGTATTCTAGCGAGTCTTGGCACTTTCCATCAGCTGTGGATTAGTAGAGAAGAGTGGCAGGTATGCATCGCTTCGTGTTCCAGTGCTGGCTTCTGTTGATACGGTATCTTAGGAGCATGGTAAGCCTATTGTGGGGCAGAGGTGTAAATAGGCTTGTCATATTGGGGAGTTAGCTGCTGGTAGGGCACATTGTGGCTGCGGAAACGCAACTACTTCAAGTTAGCCTACACCGCGGTCCTCGTGTTTGTCCTAAAATATATGGTAGACTGTTGTGGCAGAAACCGCATGTCCGCAGCCGCAGGAATGTGGGGCCAGGTTGCCACCCTTTTTCATTCACTATATGGTGTACGCTCCACGACAAAGTTCCCTGGCGACGCTTGCACTGCGAAATGTGCAAATACATACATTGTCTTCAAGGGCCTTTCATCGCATGCTTAGACTCAACGTCGCTTCAGCTGGGGAATTTCTGACGGAGCAAAAGTTGATATCCCTCAAGCCTCACTCAGACTGACATCGTTCCGACTTCCACCCAACACATTTTACAGCAGAGCAGATACACATTCGAACAACGGCTTAAATGAACAACCGTACAAGTATGAAACAACAGCAAACCAGAGTAAGTAAGCAGGCTTGACGTGCACCCGCGGAAGTTCAACTCCCACCAGTGCCATAGGCCATACTAATAGCCCTCCCTAACACGAACCCAAAAGGTGGAAGGTGAGATGAAAAGGGGCTCCGAGTACTACTAGGCATCAAAAGCCCACACGCAAAGTAGCTAAAACACTCGCCAGGGAGTAATAGATAAGGTCGAACGTAAAACGTAAGAGCGAAAGGTGAAATGAATGAAGGGAAGGCCTGGGTAGAACAAAGCGCTAGCACTAACGTGTCCGTTCCAACGTAAAGCTCCAGGGTTGGATTTAACACAAGGCAGTTGTTGTTGTTGCTGATGATGATGGTGATGATGTTTTTGTCGTAAAGAGTGTAATGTTGGAGTCAAAGAGACGAGTCATGACGAAATATTGAGTTGGTTGAACTTTGAAATAGGCCGAAACGAGCGAGCGTGTTTAGTATGCCTCGATTGCCTCCCTGCGCTCGCGAGCACCCATGAGAACGCCCAGGCCGCCGATAGCCTTACGGCGCACGCGCGTGGCAAAGTTCTTGGGTCCTAATTCATCAGCACCAGAAGGCGGACCACGAGGCTGTCTCAAAGGGCCGATAAATTTATGTGCGACGGGAACGGGCGAAGCAGATAAGATAGGTCGTCCCATTCCCAGCCCCTCGTACAATTTCTTGGTTGCTTCCTCGCGGGGCGACAGCGGCGATGTGTCTAACGAAGATGAGGAGTGAGGGGTAGTGGGGTTGGAGAGCGAGGCAGAACTTGAAGTTGAGTAGGCATCCTCGTGCTCGCTGCCAGAGTCCAAGGCAACGACAGGGAGCGTGCGCGAAAGAGGTGCCGTAAAGCTCAAGGGGCGCGGGCGCGCCCTGCTAGCAGACGTAGCACCACTTCCAGGAGGTGAAACACGTTCACCAGGAGGTGGTGTGATTTTAACACTCGGCGAAACAGCAGAGACCGTGCGGAGACCACTCAAAACTGAATTAGTGGTGCTTCC
Source organism: Suillus subalutaceus (assembly GCF_016647625.1). Taxonomy (NCBI): domain Eukaryota; kingdom Fungi; phylum Basidiomycota; class Agaricomycetes; order Boletales; family Suillaceae; genus Suillus; species Suillus subalutaceus. The sequence goes on along the minus strand of NW_024540253.1, from coordinate 379,283 downwards.
ACGGCGCCAAGACACAGCGACATCCGACTTGGAAGGTATATTGTCTTTGATTGTGTGTCCATTGCCGCTGGGCAAGGAATTTCCGAGTGACGTACCACCACTAATCACAGTGGTTTGCCCGGGAGGAGATGATCCCCTAATCGGAGTCTCAGGACTACTCGGGAAAGCGACACTAGAGGCGATACGCGCGCCGGCTCGTCCCCCTGGCGCAGCCGTCATTAGCACCTGCTCCTCAAGTGGGGGAGTTTGAACTCCGAGCTGAGCCTTCAGAAGCTCAGCCTGACTAGGACGCCGCGCAGGCGGAGAGCCACCAGCAGGTCGGATATCAAAGCTTGTTTCAAGAGGACCTGCAGTGGCGGGAGGAATCGTGGCACTTGCACTCCTGTTCTGCATCTGCTGGTGCAAAGCGTGCTGAATTAGGATAGCTTGAGCACGAGCATTACGTTGGGCCTGCTCAGACTAGAACAGTGTATGATCGTCGTTAACATGCGTGTGAAAGATCAAATAAATCAACAAACCTGTAACCGTGCAATTTCCAATTGCATCATCTGCATCTGCTGATACGCATGCAACTGAACCTCGCTAGGATTTTGTGGCTGCACACTCTGAGAATAAGAGGGGTAAAATGGAAGACTGTTCGGATTGAGGGCACTCTGAGCAGCCATTTGCTGCTGTACGAAGCGGTTGTTTGGGCCGTCTACTGCGGCAGTCAAGGGACGAGTTGCCTGATTATTGATGTACATGTTCTGCGAGAAAAGCTCGGCAACTTCATCCATACCATCCTCCTCCTCTACGAAAAGAGAGTGTTGGTTAGACGCAAAGCGTGGGACGTTGAATGAACCGCCCAGAGCGGCAGTATGAGGACCAGACATGGACGTAGAGCGTACACCTCCAGTACGAAGACCATTGAGAAGGGAGGCACGGTTGTTGGACTGCATAGTGGCCATAGCTGAGACAAAAAATGGGAAGGTTGCGTAGAGAGCGCGAGTTGGGCAATGGCCTTTGTACTAAAACGACACTGAAAGAATTATTGGACAAGACAGATTATGTTGTTGATAGGCGATGGAATGTTACAACTAGAGCAAAGTTAGGGAGAAGACCAATATGAAACCGGTGAACGTACGAGCAATGGAGGTATAAAAGTCTCTTTAAAATGAGATTCACGCAGGAAAGTTCTGTCTGCTGGCTGTCGCAAGCTGGATGAATTTATGATATGTAGAGTCCTGTGGACGCCTGAACTGAAAGAAATAAAGAAAACTGTTTTATAGGATTTTATAGGATTTTTATGAATGGCAAGGAGAAGCTTATTATGCTGTGGATGATGAAAGAGAAAGGGAAACCAAAGCAAGCGGAGAGAAATTGGACGAATCGAGAGATACTAAAGTAGCCAACCGATATAACAAGTGGCAGTGCTACATCAGTCATCCCCCCTAACACCCCCTATAGTCGTCGTTAACGTCGAGCTCGGCACACAGCACTCAAGCTCACAGCCTCCTTGTTTTAAAACTAGTATTGCTCAACCTGGATCTCGGTAATTCACTCCACTACAGAGTCTAACTGCATTCCCTGGTCCCTATGATAATAACCGTACACGTGTATGCCGTGTAATGAAAGTTATTGTCTTGTTCCCCACATTTGGACAGCCTGTGGCCTCTCCTCAGGTACCGATGTCAAAGATATTTTTTCGCACTCGCCCGAACCCGTGTATCAAACACAGTACTGCGTATCGGTGAATGTGCCGTGTGGAATGGGTTCAACATTGTCTGCCGATCGGGTCAGACAAACTCCAGACTCATCCGCGGGCGACTAACCTTGAGGTATAATTCCCAGACATCGTGGAAGAAGGACCGGATTCCATCATCATTCTTAGTCTCATGCAGCAGTATGAATTTCATGTCTAACGCGAGGATGAGAATAATAAACGAGAGAAGGCGTCAACGTACTGCCTGGGGTAATGAACGCAGACACCGTCCATTCATTGAATTTATCTACAGATTTCAGATACCTGCCATGATCAGTGAAGCATATAATGATAAGGAATGTAATAACTTACATGGCGCTTTCCTTTCGCATGACATCTTCAATAATGTCCAGACTTGCGTTGGCAATCATTTGGATCACATGTCGATCTTGCCCTCCGCCCATCCTCACACTGCCACCTTGGACGTGATGAGACTGCGTAGCGCTCGACGCTCCTGACAACGCCGTCAGCGTGCCCGCAAACGCAGAAGTAGACCATGTAGGCAAGTTTGACGAAAGTGACGAGGACGTTGGCTGTGGTAGCTTAGTAGAGTAGTGCGTCAAACTGTATATTGGCGTATCAGACGGAGAGAGCAGGAAGAGATGATGAGACATTTAGTCGTCGTGGCCTATGATGAGCCAGCGCTAGCCCTGACAATGTTGTTTACGATCAATGAAATTGTATTAGGTTGGACGTTGCGGTCAACCGTGACATACACGCTCTTCCGAACTTGCTCATGTCGAAAAGGTGCTTGCATGTATTTCACCGCTCTATCATACAATCGAAATGCAACAGTCGCCTGGCTCATTGCAATACCCTTTGCCAATTTAATTCTTCTCCACAACTAAGACCATTCTCGTCACTGCCAGCACGAATCGCGACCCCAGTCACGGCTAGTATCAGTTCACAGCCAGCCTTCCTTCGATTTGCTCGTACGCAACTGCGTAATGCAACTCATAGAGACCTGCTTCGTTTCCGGTATAGTTCCTCCCGTCGTCCACCCCGCAGGCCAAACTGGCTAGATTCAATAAACGGAAACGTCATATTCGTGGCCATCATCGCAATAAACGCTGGCGTTTTTCTTCTCTGGCAAGGCGCCAAGTCCACATACGTTCGTACTGGGCGCTACGCTCTCATTAAGGCCAAGGTGTAGGGTACAGCTGACAGTCATCCACAGCAAACCACTCGCGACCCCACGCTCTGGATTTTCCTCCGGAACAACTTTTTAGTGAATTGGGAGAACATAACCTCCGGTCGCGTGTGCGTCTGACTCTTATTGGGTGATTTAATCGTTACCTGATTCATCGGGCAGGTGGACGCTCATCACCTCATGCTTCTCCCATCAAGACATAGAGCACGCATTGTTCAATGGTCTTTCATTCTACTTCATGGCCCCTGGCGTCATGCAAGTCCTCGGGAATTCGCGTTTCTTGGGACTCTACTTTCTCGGTACGGTATATTTGTCCTTCTCAATCACGCGACGCTTTTAACGAAAAACATCAGGCGGCATCGCATCCAGCGTGACGAGTCTCGTATGGAACCGTTTCTACAAGCATGAGTCCATCTCTTCACACGGCGCAAGCGGTTTGTCCATCTCCTCACCCATTCATTAACATTCCTCTTCATCCACTGAAACGTTGTGTAGGCGCAATATTAGCAACCATTGCGTTTTACGCCTGTGCATTTCCAAGGACGACGTTTTTAATATTCTTTGTCGTCCCTTGTCCTGCGTGGGCGTTCCTTCCTGGAATCCTCGCGTTTGATGTATATAGAACTGTTACAGATGCTGTGAGTCGATTTCGTAATTTGTTGTGTTATCTTGTCAATTGAATTGATTGATGTTGCAGAGAACGACAACGGACACAGCAGGTCATGTCGGTGGAATGCTGTCAGGCATAGGTTTCTTCTTATGGAGAGTGGCTCTTCGTCGTTAGACTTGCCAAATCCTGCTGTGATGGCATTTATGATGCCAACTACCTCCACTCAATCAGACGAATCGGATCCATTACGCAGTGTGAGGTGTATTATATAAAACAGGACCGGCGTTGCAAGTGCGAAATAGAGAGAAAAAATGAACGTGATATATCTACGGCGCCAGTAATACACATCAAACAGCATAAAAAATAGCAACGGGAAAAAATAGACATACCAACGAGAGTGTTAATTCCGAAACATATACATGTCAATCACTGAACATAAGCATATCATGGAATACCGTGAGCATTCACTCTGATGCACGACCTTTCTCTCTCTGCGGAGTATTCATCAGCTTGTCCAACCTCCCCATCTGACTCTCCAGCTTCGTCATTCCAACGCCGTTGCCATCTACGCCAAGGACCCTCGCGTCATGCTTATCAAAGTAGTACGTGAGCAGGTTCTTCTTGTTATCATCGAGCCCATCGAGCAACGCGAAGAGATGAGTCTCGTCCCGGAGCACGAGCTGCGCAGCGATGATAGTAGCATACGCGGCTTCGCGAATGACGAGAGTGGTGTCCTTTAGCGCTGCCATCAAGGTAGATTTTAAGCGTGGAAGTTCCTCCTCGAGCACTTCGGCGGGCAAGCGCATGACGAATTTGCCCACGGCGATTAGTCCAAAGGCGTGTGATGCGTCTTTGGCACTCGTATCTGACGAAGGCTCGGCTAGGAACGTACGCAGGCTGCCGTGCATCGTAGTTAGACCATAAACAGGTTCGATGCGAGTTGCAAGGGCATCGCGAATTGTTTTAGTTGCTTCAAGAACCTGGAACTGTCGTGAGCATAGAGGACACCAGCATGGGATGAGATTTACATCAACAGCATTACAGTACCGCACATTAAACAAAGTCGCGAATATATCGGCTTCCCGACCTTCCACGAATGGTGCTTGACAGCTCAGCAATTCCCAGAGAACTATGAGGCCGTATTCAAGTTGCTCTGCATCCTATTCAAATAGGTCAAATGAGTAATCAATGGCACCAATAAAAAGCAAACTAGCGCACCCTTGAAGGATCAAGAAACTTAATTAGAGCATTGAATAGCCGTTCAAAACTTTTTTCCTTCGTCCATATATCAGGAATCAATGGAGGAAGAGAGCGACTGATGCCAAGGAAAGGCGAAACAGTGGAAGGAAGTCCCAGTCCAGGACTCAGGGGAGACGTCGTTGCGGAAGGTATGGGATTGCTGCTGCACAACAACGCCAACTTTTGGAGAACTCGAATGTCAGTTTGATCGCTCTCTAGTGCGGCAATATAGTCGTTGAGTTCTTGTACTCGATCTTCAGCTACAGTTGCTTTGAGGGGTGTGGCATGTCCGAGGGCTGCGTGCATAAATCCAAAATCAGATAATAGCAAGGATTTGTAACTAATGACAACTCACTGGACGTGCGTTTCAACCACCAACCAGTCTCATGCACCTGGTCTTGAACTGGTTTCACGAGGTTGTCTACAGCTTTAATGTTTGCAGGACTATTCTTGAATAACGCTGCCTGGCGGAAGATGGCTGCGGTTCGGTTGTCAGGAGTCACAGGAGGAGCCAAGCTTCGTATTATCGCTGGCGCATTTTGCACTTTGGGTTTTGGCGTCGCAGATCCGCTACGTCCAAGGAGCAGCGACGGAGGAATTGTAGAGTGCTGGTTATCCTCACCGTCCGGGTCGTTTAGCTCCAGCAATCGCTCCGCAGCACTCTGTGCTTGCTCTGCTCGAGCTATAAGAGCGTCTTCGACAGGTGCTATCTCTAAAGGTTTTCTATTTGACAATGTATCAGAACTAGTATAAGGCGTTGAATGATCCGAGCGGGGAGAGTATGAGCGTTGTTGACTGGATGCCGGAGGATACACCTTGTAAGGAGTCGAGAAGGACATGAGATTGACAGATTCGTCATCCATCTCAGAATCACTGTCATCGGGTATTGGTATAGCGGTCGCTAGTAAGAGCGTCTGTTCATCATCAATATCGGGCATCACAGTCGACTGGCGAGCCGGGACTGGAATTGGAACTGGGGGTGCATGGTACCGAGGGGTTGGTGAGTCGTGGTAGGAATCCGAAAGATTCGGCTGCGCAGTTTTACGGATGGTAGATAAGTGACTAGGGGGGATGGGTGGGACAAGAGGAGAAGATCCTCGACGTCGGTTTGCTTCGGGGCTGGATGACACCGACGAATCGGTGGAGGAACGCGAATGCGACGTCAGGACCGCGCCAGAGCTTACGGTCCGAGGCATAGTACCACCCAGGACGCGTGATTTTGATGGTGTGAGGGGGGAAAGGGATGAACGAGGGGACAGTGAGGACCTCGAAGCTGGCGATGGCGAGCTGCGCCCATTTGAGGGTTTAACCGTGGGGCTTATTGGCGAGACAACTCTCCGTGCTGGAGGTGATGTTGCACGTGTCGCGTGCGATGAGGACGTCGCTTGATGTCTCAGAGTAGGGGGCGCAGTTGCAATCGCTTTGGCCTTGGCACGACTGGCGGCAATCGCGGCTGCAACACTGCTCTTCTTGACATTTGGTGTGCTTGGTGTAGTTGCAGGAAGATTGGCAATAACTTGAGGGTCTGGACATGCCTTCTCCAGCTGTTTGCGTGCTATGGGATCAAGAGACTCGAGAATTATAGTTGCCCTGTCATGCCAGACAGCGTTGAATTCCCAAAATGTACTGCGGGCTGTTTCCTTGACAGCAGGATTGGGATCAGCCAACGCTTTCTTCAAGGACTTCTCGAGGATTTCCACACCACCATTCGCCTCTATATGTGATCTCGCCCGTGTCCCATGTAGCTGGATATAGTGGGTGATGTGGGATACTACGAATGTTCGAGATTGCACCGTCTTTTCTTGGAGAGTGTTCCAAAGGAGGGAAAGAAGAACTCGAGGATGTGCTGAAGCATGCTCCATTATGACCGAGAGCGATCGCTGGGACTGTTGAGCAGCAATTTTCTTGGTAAATCCTGCCATTCGGAGCAAATTCGTATACAACATTTCACAAAACGGATCAATCCCTAGGCCCAACGCAATGGCCAGCTCAGAATAAAGGGAGCAGGTGTTTGCAGAAACCGTTGTCCGCAAACTGACGAGCTGAAACAAAGGAGAGCTGTGTGTAAGACGTTTTTGGCAAGTTTTGGATACTTACCGTTTTTATGGAGGACTGCATGAATCCATCTTTTAGGCATTGAAGGAATACATCGGGATATCTTGTATGGATGTTTCCAGAGAGCATACCACGAACACGCTGAATGGCACGTTCACGGGCAGCCCAGTTATGTTCTGTTTCCTTTCCCTATGTCGCAAGTTAGGAAGGCTGGCCAATTTTTCAAGGGTGTCGACAGTACCTCGAACGATTTTGCAAATGCTAGAAATTCGTTTTCCAAATCTCGGCTAGATGCAATCTATAATCGTTGCTCAGATAAATTTCCTCAAGGTGAGGTGCGATAATAAAGTAGAACATACGAAAGCAGGTTCAACCGTACTAGCTGCCTCGCTTGAAGGTTGTGACGACAAAGGCGGAGAAAACAACTGCGGCTCGACTTGGCGGCCTCGGAATCTCTCTCGTATTCCCTTGACTTATTGCCCTCGTCATACCAGGCGTAGCTCCGGATGCCGCGCCAACCGTTGGCCGACGATTCTGTTGCAGCATCATGCTTGGAGGAATGTACTCCTTCTTTGCGTGGGGCTCTCCACTACCCGCGGAGCCCTCGCTCTGGGGTGTGCTTGCTCCAGTAGCACGACTGGAATGCATGAGCTGTGATTGGATATTATCAACCATCGCTTTGCGTACCCCCTTCTTCGTCAGCTCTTTCTTGAGGTCTGAGCGAGCAGCGTCCGTCACGCCCGGCCCAGTAAAGAGCTCAATAACGGAAGGCGTTGCGCATGCCCGAACATTGCCATCCGTGTCTTCTAAAGTGTCCACTAGTAATGAAACGTACGGTCGAACAGGAAAAAGATGGTGAGCTCGGCGGATGTGCACGAGGACGAGTAATGACTACGGTAGAGTGTGAGAATTCCGTCATACCAACTCAGAAGATCCTACTTACTTGTTCTCGGACTCTGGCAACCTTGCTTCCAAAGCCGTTATCTCTGAAGAAACGTTCGAATATCGCAAGTGGCGTTTCGGGACCCCCCTTGCTATCCTTCATCTTTGAACCAGATGGAGCTCTGAACGCCAGTCCACCGAGGATAACTAGTGTTTCACGCGCCTTATCACGAGCCTTTTCGCGGGTATCACCGAGACGCTCGATGACACCAGGAGCGGGAAGGAACGCATTCATAATCTGGCGGAGAACCATCAAGTCATGCGACGCTCCGGGAGTGGAGGACGTGGAGGACGATGCTGATAATGGGCGTGCATTTGCGTTTGGGACAACATTGTTACGCGAAACGATCAAGGGAAGTAGAGGAGGAAGGGCAGAGAGCGTGGCGGTTGTTAGATGTTGATTTGAGATACGAAGACATGCTTTGAGGGCAGAGATGACTGGTTCTGGTTCGGTGATCTAAGTACCAACCAGTTTATGAGGCTCAGCTCATTGACCAAGTAACCGACACGTACTTCTATGCCCGACTCGAACTCTGCCTGCAGTTTCGTAACAGCATCAACCTTTTGGTCAACGTCTGTGGACACTGTGAGTTCTGATGGCCGGGATTCCCAAGGCATACTACCAACCGTTGCTTTTGCATTGATTAATTAGCTTTTCGAGCCTCTCGGTGCTCATGGTTGTTTGAGAGGAAGAGAAACCGGTTTCGTAGGCGCGAATTTAATCGAGCTCAGTAAGTCCCCAAGGTTTACTGCCGTCCGCGGATGTGGCGGAGAACAAATTGAAGCACTTCTCGCGACGGACTTATTCAACGAAACCGATTTCTCACTATAATTTACATTAGAGTCATACAGTCTATCGTGACGTAGTATGCAACGTTTCTTTATTCACAACCTGCTTCGAATATTTTCCACCAGGGCTTAACCAGGGCACTTGGACACGTCATTCGCTCTTTTTATCAGAATGACCTAAAGATTTCCCAGGTTGTACGTAGTCGCGGATACGCTGCTTCTGATAGGAAATCAGTCAGAGACCTCATCGCGGCATGGACTAGAACAAGTTGAACCAACCAAACCTTTCAGTTCGGGGAAACCACCCTCGATCTTCCTGTCCCACATCAATTGGGGGGGGACTGCCTTCGAGGTTGAGCCAGACCCTGAAACGACCTCCAGTTTCCTCAGAGTTCAGAGGAATTATGGATATCGCCTTCAAGGCTGGAGGCGGGAATGTAAGGAATAGCTCTGTGGAAACCCAAGTCGCTCGATGGAGCCTATAAGCAATGAATGAAGTTGGAAGTTAGCAGTACTCATCCCCCTTACCATCGACACTGGATAGCAGATAACACATCAATCACAGTAAGACGATCAGTAAGCTTTTATAACAAGTACTGCGTACTCGGTCGCAGAATTCTATGATAATGCTGGGTGACGCCAATGGAACCGGTGGAATGAAAGTCGACGAGTCGAGAGTAGGATTTCCTTTGGCCTGCTCTACATTGTCTTGTTCACTGGGCAGCGGACAGGATATACCAACCGATTCTGCCATCGTGGCGAATGATGGAGTTGATGTCGACAGCAATGATCAGTGATAAGTAGGTCACGTGAATACACAATCGTTGTTGACGCGTTGTTTGCTCCGAGTCTATCACCGCGTCTTTCCGTTCCACTGCGGTCCTTAGAATATCACCAGCCCAAAAAACAGAGACTGACAGTAGTAGGAACGCGATGTCAATATCGCACTCAGACATGGCTGAGAGAAAACCGGATGTAATATGGACCGTGCACGGTAAGTCTCAGCCACAAGTATAATCATATTAAACATCTGATCGCGACGAATAGTCGAAGTCCGACTCTCGACAAAATCTAGACGACGCGTGGACGTCATCCAAAGTCTCGTCCGAGATTTCATCACCAACAACTACGATCCCATCCAGCTCCCATCCGTCCTCAATGGATGGGAAGCAGACCCGACCCTTGCTTCATCGGTGGACCGAATCGCAGTATCAGAATCGGCATGTCCATCGATCACATTACGCCTCAAAGAGGTGTCACTGGAAATTCATGCTTACCAACCACATGAAACCGATGCGGTCGAAGAATATGCTAATGGAACACCAGGTAGAGATGGTGAGGAGAATGTGCTCGCTGCGAGCGTATGCGAACTTCCATGCAAGGCATGGGAGGGATTGTGGGATGGCTTGATATACCCGGATAACATCAAGCTGAAACTACTCGATTACATTCACGCAACTTTTGTTCTGAGTGACGCTGGTGTTGACTGTGGGTGAGGCAATTAGGCGACTGTGATGTATGCTGACCCTATTCCAGTTAATCTGGTGACATGGAACCGTGTAGTCCTGCTACATGGCCCCCCCGGGACAGGCAAGACATCGCTATGTCGAGCACTTGCTCAAAAATTATCCATACGATTATCTCATCGGTAAGTCCAATATATGCACTATCCGTGTACTTTACACACTTCACATTTCTCACAACAAACAGATACTCTCAGTCACGTCTCCTAGAGATCAACTCTCACTCCCTGTTTTCTCGCTGGTTCTCGGAGTCTGGAAAACTTGTACAGCGTCTGTTCAGCAACATCATGGAAATGGTGGAAGACGAAGACTGTTTCGTTGTTGTGCTGATAGGTAAATCTGGCACACGTATAGACCGTTGTGTTTTCCGCTTATAGCGATCTAGATGAAGTGGAGTCTCTTACCGCAGCCAGGGCTGGCGCCATGGCAGGCACAGAACCATCGGACGGGCTGAGGGTATGTCTGCAAGTGTCTCATGATGTGTCTTCCTCACGAAATGTATAGGTGGTCAATGCTCTCCTCACGCAACTGGACAAGCTAAGGTACCAGAAGAACGTCCTGGTGATGTCCACGAGTAACCTCGCAAAAGCCATAGGTAAGGATGAGAGAGGGCCATGCATACGAAATGTCTGATCACCTGTTGAAGATTCGGCCTTCGTTGATCGAGCGGATATCATCCAATACGTCGACTTACCCCCACGCGAAGCCATCTATGAGATTCTTCGTAGCTCTCTGTGCGAATTTATAAAAAAGGAATCCTGCAGGAGACAGTGAGCTGACCACGGACTTGATCTCGTCATTGATCTTGTTGTTGATGATACCTCGTAGACAGTACCAGCGCTTGACCTAGCGTTGTACATTGAAGGGAGCAGCAAGAATCGCTCTAGCGCAAGTGATACTATGTTGCCTGATTTACCGAAGGAACTTGCGTCCACTTTACTGGCTCTTGCTGATAAATGCAGAGTAGGTCCAACCATTCTCCTCGGTGTTTGTGGCTCAGCAATTTCCACAGGCACAGCAACTTTCAGGACGTGCCCTTCGGCGTTTGCCCGTTCTCGCGCTTGCAAGATACATTGGCATCGGTGTTAGTGCATCGTCGACCACCGGCAATCTCAACAACTCCCAGTTCCAAACCGACATACACTTATGGCTGGACGCGATGGGTAAAGTCCTCGATGATCGAGCTGCAGATCACGGAAAACTTTTGTAGTCGAAATCCCGTTCTCATGCTTTGCATCACACTGTTGTTGTCTTCTTGAACTCTGCCCCATATCTCAACATGTATGATACCTGCAACCGCAATCAATCCACGTGTATCAACGCCATCCAAGTTGCAGTGAACCCGCGTGAATGTAGTACCCTGACATGGATGTATCGCAAAATGTGGTATAGATGACCAGATGGCAACGACACCGGATAGCCACTTGGTCAAATCAGCTCATCGATGACGGGTCGACTAAAGACATTCAATCAGTCACATTAAGAGGTCATCCAGGGAATCACCTACAGAACTGTAGGGGCTGGGGTCTGGGTGCTCTGAGCCCTTTATATCCTGCAACCCATCCATTCCGCAAAATTCGACCACTGTGTTCCCCTGAAAAGCTCGTCTTTCCTTGCTTGAAGTTCACCATCCTCGTCCATGCACTCCTTGGTACAATTACCCGAGCATTCTTGTTGAGCAAATAAATATTCTTCCCAGCCCACACCCGTCTACCAAGTCGCTCCTTCACTCGTTGCGTCGTCCGAGAGAGCGCAACTTCATAGTGGTTCTCATACCACGTCACGAGTTCATCTAGATTTTTCTGGAGGATGTTCAGGTGGAGGTTTATATCGAATATTTTCTCCGGTGGGGGAAATTCTGGGGGCGTGGAAGGGGTATCGAGATCAACGTCTAGAGCGGTCGAGACGTCTGGTGGAGGGGAGCCGGGAGAGCGGGAGGAAGGAGGTTCTGAGGGAGACGGTGGAGGAGGGAGGCTGTCGCGTAGTTCAGAGTACCATGCTATATCATTTTTCTTCCTCCGTATGGTCTGTCTCGTAACCCATCCAACCCATCGCATCAACTCCATATTCTTGTCTCTGTTAGCCTCTCCAAAGACAGATATTATGGTGCCCCGGTTAAGGCTGAAGTGCGGTGCAAGCGTGCCATGGGGGTTACGATACAGCTGACTCCGTAAAAGACGGTCGACCGAACGATCCAGGCGCACAGCTTGGTAGAGGTAATGTCGTGCAAAGGTGGCATGACCTGCGCGCGAGATATGCTTCAGCAAGATGTTGTATGAAGTGGTATTGGGTCGGGCATGGGGAGTTTGATGTGGCTCGGTTGACGCGGGGTTTGTGATTCCAAAGTCATCCTCATCATCAAACTCTTGTGAATAGTGCTGGCTGGCTTGTGGGGGAAGGGGTTGTGTAAGGACCTCGAAAGTTTGGATGAGTTTGGCTACATTGCCGAGGCGACCGAGCATGTCAAGGGTGGTATTGAGAGCGGCGGTGGAAAAAGGTGACAACATGCTGGAGCCTTGTAATGGAGGGTGGTCTGGATAATCTAGGTCTATACCATAGCCCAGTTTCATGAGCTGATAGAAGCCCTCCTGGTCCAACACCTCCTTCAAGATACGCATCACCAAGTCAAGGTTGAAAGACGTTAAAGGCATGTCTCGAGCCGACATTTCCCTGAGTAGCTTCCGGCAAAGCTTGCTCGCGTCAGCAAGCATGTCCGCACGCTGCACCTTATATATTGGCAGAGACAAACGGTGTGCGATTGCTTTGAGGCATAAGCCGAATGTTTTCGATTCAGGTTCCAGTTTGCAGACGTGCGTGAGTTCGGCGAGTACTTGCATTGCACCGGTATAGTGACCCACAGCAGCGAACTGATGCAGAACGACATGGTAGTCATCAAGAGTTGCATCTGCGCCTGTTGCTCGGATATTACGCACGACGGTCTTGAGTCGGGCCTCAAAATGGTGAGGGATGCGAGGAGCTTGGCCTGCTCGCATGCGACGCGCTGTCCATGTTCTCAGGGTATACGCGCCTGGGACACAACGTCGAAGAACTGCTTGATGAACTTCCAGAGGAAGATCGTCACATTCCGCGTAGTTCATGAAATCGGCATAGCATGACCATACTCTGGCATAACTCCGTGTTTCACGCGAGAGGACCTCCATAAGAGCAGAAAGTTTTTCCTTCTGGATGATGTCCCTGGAGCTCATGCCCTTGAGACTCTTTTGTGAAGCAGCGGCTGTGCTTGGGCTGGAGTATACATCATGCACGATATGAAGCGGAAGGGTTATAGCGGAGGAGCAATGAGCAGATGTATGAACAAGTCGACGTAGGAAATGAATTCGGGTTGTAGCAGAAAAGCAGACTTTGGAAAGCTGTCTCCGCATGGAACAGTAATTAGTCTGGCGCCAGGACTGGCCAGAATCCGAAGCCTCTTGATGCCAGTGTGCAAACGAAGCCACCGGTTCCGACGAAAAATGTGCTAACTTCCTTTCTAGGAATTACAGCTTGCAACAAGCTTTCTCTCCGATTCACATGCAAGTGGTACTATAGTAGAACAACAAAATTGGAAAACTCATACATCCCTTCTCAATAGTGGTACTTGTTGCTGTCAGAACTGTACGCGTCTTTGTCCATCCTGTGCTCTAAGTTAGGCATGACTCACGCTGTACATGCGCATGCAAGAGCGATCCTCCCCTAATATCTCAATCCACGGGCCAACCACGGGTAGAGTTATATTCACTTTGTGTTGCTGGGCGATATCTTCTCGCGCCGATCTAAGATATATCGAAGACGCACGGGTATTCGTGTATGCAACATCGTGCAAGAGAACTTTTTTTTGGATGGTTCTCTAATCCGGATCTTCGGAAGTGACTGGGAGTGCGTGTTTGCCGGTACTGATCAATGAGAAACGACTTCAATTAGTATCCGATATCATCGTAGAACGTTTCATTTAGGATCGCAAAGCTGGCAGAAAAATCGATACGATTACAACAGCAATGTGCGTGTACTTTTCTGTTACACTGCACCAGACCCAACATGAGATCAAGGCCGTGTCAAATGATGGAAGATCCAATGGAACATTAATCAGCTCGCTAGAAGTAAAGAGTCAGCGGAGGCACCATGAGCGATAGTAGAAGCCGAACCATCCAGTTATCTATAAGTGCAACAACCAGAAGTGCTATTACTGCTGACGAACAGCTTCAAGAATTTCCATCGATGTAACGCTGTTACCACGAATGACCTGCAAAGAAGTGAATCAAACGTTGGCTGCAAGCAGCATTGGGGACGTACCACTGTGCCAATGGGATGTTTCTGAGCTGGAGTTGACTCTTCCAGAGCATCGTCGATGACGAGGTTCAGAAAGAGGTCGTAGCCACGCAGAGTACCGCTGACTTTGCGGCCACCCTGTAGATGGACGAACAATTTCTTGTCCATAAACTTTATCAAACCATTTAGCATGCAAAGGCAGGACTTGAATAGAGGTCTACCTTCTTGAGTTCTGGTTGTGATGCCTTGGACATGATTATTATAGATGATAGTCACCGTCAGGGCCGCTGAGCAGGTTTGTTGCTTTGCAGTGTTTGGTTCAACATTAGTACTAAGAGGAGCTCCATAACGCCCTCGCAAGCCCTTTTTGTTGGCTGGTCATATATTGCAAATCTACTCTGTATTGAATCTGACTAGGCGTACCCTTTCCTTCAAATTAACCCGAACCAGATCCAATTGTCAGCGTTTGTTGCTTTCATTCAGCTGCTGAATGCTGCTTAGACCATATAACAGGCTAGCTAACCCATCGCCAAATCGTTGTTTATCAAAGACGGTTCATGGCAAGCCCCACCAGCCGAACTCCCCCCACCAGTGAAAACCCTTCTACTCAACCCCAATCTCGGCCACGAGATTGGCGCGGTGGAGAGGCAGGATCTACTTTTCGCGCTTTGGGGCGGGGCAGAGGTACTCGTGGTGGTGGTCGCCCTCCAAACAGCCCAGTAATCAGAGGTAGCAGCAAGCTTTCACACACGGAACACTCGGAGAACCACGGTCCCCTCCCAGACGTGTCAAGGCCCAAGGCTGAGCCTTCACCAGCTCGTAAGGGTCCATCCCAGTCGGAAGCTACTAGTACAACTTCGGAAAAACCTGCTGCTAGTCCAGCTGACCGTGCCCCAAAGCCAAAAACGCCAATTCGCCGTGCTTCTCGCGGTGTTCCAGTTGTAACCGTAGCTCCAGCTTCTCCGACTCCAGATTCTGTACAAAACGTGCCTTCTGCATCGGGTCGTCGTGATGCTAACCGGCGTCGACGCACCAACACCAATCAGCATGGCAAGCCTCCCCTAAACGGTGCTACTAAGCCAAGTATACCATCGTCCACTTCACTACGTCCACAGAAGCCAAGGGTAGCATCTACTACTTCATCTTCTATCGCACCACGTAAAGATATCCCTCCCCATCTGGCAGCCGCACACGAGGCTGAAATTCGTCACGATATTGACGCATTGGTCGAACGTGTCAGGGCAGTTGCAATGGCTGAAAATAGGCCTTCGACCCCTGGAAGCCATATCGATTGGGCTGGTGAAGAGGATGACTCGTTGCCTGACCTTGATGATTGGGGCGTTACGACGACTCGGATCAATACCAGCGTAGATGAAAGAAGGGATGAGATATCACCCATATTGGCAGATGCACTTAAGCCGCTGCCGGAACCTCAGACGGAAGGAGATGATGCTGAGGATAAGGAAGAGGAGCATCACATGGAACCTTTAGACAATGATGTTGATGGCGAAATAACCAAGAACTCGTCGGATTCCTCACCCCTATCCAATACACCTGATACCTTTATTACGGCCACCGCAGATGCGCATGACTCTCCCGCCGCCGCTGTTGTCGCGCCTGAAACTATCACGCATGCTGATACGCCTTCGCCTCACCCGTCGCTGACTCCCAAGCCGGTCGCTGCAAGGGACAGCCCGCGTGCAAGCCCTGCACACTCCAACTTGACATCCAAATCAACGTTGACCGTAGGTAGTGAAGAGCCACCTGCAACCAAGGCGGAAGGCCTTTCACAGTCTATCCACGCTCCCTCCCTTACCGAGGCAGAAGCACTAGAAAAGACTCCCAGCTCTTCTTCCAGAGACCACGGTCTCGCTGGATCTATCCATGCGCCTAAAGGCCTCCCGGAATCCCATTCCGCTCCATCGTTGCTGAGCTCGGGCGCCCCGTCTCCTGCGCACGCATATAGTCCCTCGCATGGTCGATCAAAGACTGAAGGCCGCCCTGCCTTTCCACATCCACGTACGGCGGCGATAAATCAGCGAGCCATTCGTTCTGGTACATCTTCGCCGTTAGGCCCGCTTGTCCACGCGCATGCGCGGGAACCACTCGACACCTCCTGGAGGGGCGGGGCAACGTGCCCCACATAGTGTTCGACCGGTCATCACTGGAGATGCATTGTCTCGGCTGGCAAGAACAATTGGCGGTATACCAAGCATTCCCCGTGCCCAAGGTGTCGCCGTCGCAAAAGACTGAATGCTTCCACTATTTCCACCCATTATATTACGAATGCCCCATCTCTTGCCCTGTTCTATATATATATGCTCATCACTCTCCGGTTTCCTGGTTGCACGTCGACTTTCGTGGTTCTGTTGGATAATGAAAACTGCACCTAACTCTGTTTGCACATATAATCATTACATACCCTTCTACGCTGTCTACTCCACTGTTCGCTGCTTCGTTCTCATACCTGTACTGATCTCGGGTGTATGTACAATACCTTACACGTAATTATTGACTGGTGCTCATCCTTCAACGGTTCCTGTCAGTTTGAGATATGCGCATGTAGGGGACTCTAGATTAACCAGCGCTGAAATATGACAACTCTAGTCCTATAGCCTTGATTGGTTTTGACCTACTGGAGAGATCTGACACAAAACCCAAGCTAACCAGCATCTGCTTCAGGCGGCCCTCCCACATCAATGAGACATTCTAATTGAATCGAGCTGTGAGCAACCTCATCGGGTATATCATGACGCAATGCAACTTACGTTATTGGTTGAGATCCTTGCCTTCACCACCCCACGAATGTCAGAAGTAATGTCGAGAGACTCGGCCCGTGAAACAGGAACCGACGGTTTCTCCGGAGGAATAAGTGACGGTTCCAGCTCATCTTCCTGTTTCGAGGCGGCTCGTCGCATCCACCATTCAGCGCCCATCGTCCACTCGCTATCGTAACTGTAAACGTTGAAATCAAACCGAGAACACATTGAGAGGTCGCGTGATACACGAGCTGCATAAGCTGCGGATATATGTCCCATCATCGGGTTAAAAAGAGCGGTAATAGTTGTCGGTGGTTGAGATGGGGGCGACCGAAAGGACTGAGCCGGTGGTGATGACGATGATTGGGGGAGTTGTAAAGATGGCGGGGTTGCATCGGGGAGAGTTGTGAAACGAATTCCCGTGGATACTGGAAGAAGATTGTCAGTGTCTGGACGTGACTGGATTACGTTTCGTCTTACCTCCGGCACTCCTCTCTTTTGCGCTAATGTAGAACTCAGCACCAGCAGAAACTCTGCCCTTCAGACCACCACCAGTTGCCTCTTCTTCGTCAACACGTTTAGGTCTTGTTCCAGGGGACGAGTTCAAATCCTCAGGAGGCTCGGTTGGATTTCTGAGCCTGCCAAAGTTGTGTAAGACGCGCATGCCCCACATCCCATCTTCTGCGCTGTATGTATATTCAGAGCACCACTTTCCAATGTCATGCTGTAGGCTGAACATGACGTTGCTGACATTGTCGCCTCGAGACCGCTTCTCGGAAGAGAGACTGGACCGTGGATCTGATATCGCTGCAACAAGTGCCTGTAGCGTAGGTGATAAGCGTGTAGAATAGAGCGCATCGAGTCTACCAGTAGGCAGGTACAACCGGCCATAGAGCAAGTAGTCTGAATCCCGCACGTCAACACTTCAAAACGACTCCACCAGGAAGACCTACCACGTGTGTCAGAGCGCTCTCCGGCGAGCCATTCTTCCTCCTTTCCTTCTGGCCTGCGAGGTTGGTGGTACACCTTGAAACGCTCGACCATGTCTTTGAAACGGACACTACCGGAGCTCTTCACATCGAGGTTGCAGGATGTGAATATGTAGCCTACTGAGCCGTTGAGCGACGGCATAGCATTCATGGAGTACGAGGTGTTGAAGAGACCATTAGGAGCTTTGGATATGGACAGATGCAGCCCACGAGGGACGCTGAAGTCCAGTATAGCTAGTCATCCGGTACCTGTGCTTCAGCCCAGACCAGCAACACAGTTTCTGAAGAGCGTACCGTTAGAAGAACGAGTCAAATTGGCGTACAAGTTGTCTTCGTTCCATCCTGTTGCACGATAATAACTTCGCAGCACATAGGATGCGAATGGGTGCATCTCTAGAGCTAAGAGCTGAGAGCTCTAAAGCTGTGTGTTTACGTAAATCATTCGGATGGCCCGCAAGGCACCAGTCCAAGAGGATTGGCCTCTGGGACGTTCTGCACGTTCGACACCTTATGTTGATCCTCAAGAGTTAGGGTGATATCGACGACGATGGGTGGAATACCAAACTCTAACAACTCCATGCCGCACTTATCTCCTGGGGTTTCACACCTCAGGCAGCACATCACGGTGCCATCAATAAAGGCTCTTTCAAGTTATGACCCGGTTTCTATGTTATGGGAGAATGGGCTGAGAGACCCTGCCTCGTTGCCCTCTTCCTACGCACCTCTCGCCCTCCTCCTGACACCTCATTGCCCTCTTCCTGGCACCTCATTGCCCTTCATCAGGATGATCCAAAGCATCGCGCGGCTTGGACCCTCTGTACTATCTACCATACCTCTATGCTTTTTGTGTTCTCTCAGAGACTCTTCGTTGTTTATCACGATCACTAGATCAGGTGAGTCACTTCACGACTTGGAGATCAGATTCTGATTTATTCTACTAGTATGACATCCTACCGCCAACTATCACGAAGCGCTTGCGCTTCGCCATGCATGCCTATGGCCACGAGTGGGCCTGTCAACTCGAGTACAATCATCGAATATGCCACGGCCTTGGCCTGTGAGATCGCGAAGGAGCCGAACGATTGTGGTTGAGACTTGTCCGGCTGATAGGAATCCAGCGCTCGTCTCCAGTAAGTTCTTTCGATGATCCAGTGACCAACGTAATTTACTGACAGCTTGTCCCAGCGTCAGCGTGGACTGTGGTTGCTTGATCGACAAGCGGCTGCTATTGGACTTGAAATGTGTACTTCCAAAGGACCTTCATCGTCTATGTGACGCTTTAGGCCCCGCTCGTAGGTTTACGGGGATGACTCCAGACGAGGAGGAGGATTTGGTACACATCGAGGAGGAGTGTTGACGCGTGCATCGCACGTGAGCAATGCGACCACGAACGGCACGGCTTGTCTGAGTTGACAGAAGGAATACAACTCATATATATATCTGATACCTATGGTTCATCTCTTCCCTCAGTCCGTTACACACGACTGAGAGTGAGTCGCTTCTTCTTGTCCCGCCGTATCTAGATCACTAACAGATTATATGTACAGACTGATAGTGTCTAGATCTTAACATGTCCCACTTCCCCCGCTGTTCGAAACCACCCAGTGACTGGAATCTACGAGATCTCGAGTCCTATCACATTACTACTGTCGACGAGGATGCGAAAACATTATTCGGGAAGACGACACTGAGGCCTCCTAGAGTTTCATCACTCCAAGGGTTTTTGTCAAACCCAGTCACAGGACACAGAAACGATAAAACTACGTCATTATTTCAACCTCGCAGACCATCTTCAAGATGCCCACGAATCGGCCATTGATAACTTTTCTGCAAAAATATTGGAGAAGCTAGGTTACGATACAAAGAAACACATAATCTTCACCCAACTTCCACTACCACTTCACGTGTGCGGCGACAATCGTATGACGAAAATCAATGTCTCCGTTCTCGCTAACGACGGGAGAGTGCTCCTGATTCAAGAGAATAAGATCAGGAACAATCTCCATAACCCACTACCTCAGGTCATAGCAGAGGCCATTGCCGCATATAATAAAAACATCGAAATTTTCAAAAGTTCGCGCAAACCTTACCGTAATCGGTCCATTACGATTCCCGCCATCACCATGCATGATCCCAGTGCCACGTTTCATAAGATCAAGGTCACATCAAGGCTAGCGAAAGCTGTCCGCGACGGAACGTACCCCACAATCCAAACAACCGTCCGCAGGCATGTTCCAGTACTCCCTGTAACCACTGTACATGCGGGGATGCGTAACAGTCGGAACAGAGATCACACCATCGCATGTCTGAATGCGTTCAAAACATGCGTAGATGATTGAAGTAGGGATCGGCACGGGTCAAACCGCGGGTGTCAAGAGCTCTACCCATACCCGTACCAACGGGTACGGGTCTTCGAACAGGTATTGACACGTTGTGCGGGTATGGTATCCTCGTTAGCATCTGTCAGGCGTTGTTTGCAATAGACAATATTGACCATGTGATTTTCGTTGTAATCCAGTAATTCTCCGACGGAGATCTCGAATGTACAGACGAGTTCTCCGTGACAGAGCATTGGACCCGATTCAAATGGGGCATACACGCTGATCTGAACTTTAGACAATGGCTCGCGCGGCCTCGAGTCTTTCTCAATGCCAGCAGGACAGATGGAGTTAAGGACAACTTACAGAAGAATGCGCTCGTGCCATTCGACGACAGCCTGGTCTGCGTGTACGGACTTATTGCTTGTCTGGTATTCAGCACCGTCAGTCTTGATCATCGTATGGAAGCCAGCGGGGATCTGTCGGAGACCAAGAGTGAAATAAGCTGCGTGAATGGCTTGAGAAATTGTCAATACGAGCTAAGCGGAGATAGATATCACATACCAGGAATTACGACTTGTTGCACTCCACTGAGGTGTATCTCTCTGGGTCCTGGATGTGTTCTGAGTGGCTTGGCTCCTCACCCATGACTGGGAGGGTATCATCGAGTGGGTCGGACGCAGAGCCTGTCATGGGAAATCATGGGTACCACGTGCTGAGTGAAGGCAGATGACACATACTGTTGATGGCGACTTGTAGCATTACTGATCACGAGGTTGGCCTCTCCCGGATTGCTTTGGGAAATCATCAGTACGTGCTAAATGAAGATAGATCTGACACATACTATTGACGACAACCTGTTGAGCTTGAAGACTCGAAGGTGATGCGTCGATGACAGGCCATAATGATGGCTGGTGGAGGAGGTTAATTAAATGGTGATGTGAACAGGTGTGATCGACTCGGAGGTGCCGAGTGAGCCAGTCCCGGTGAGTACGACTGACAACGGTACGAAGTATAGTCACAGTCACTGCGGAAGTGCGAGGGAGAAAGGGTAAGTGAGTCACTGTAGTTACATAACGATCAGTGGCTTGTGAAAGGAACTGTACAGTACGTACGACGAAAGTGACAGTGACCAAATAGGCATTGATGCCTATAGTTGCTAATCCGACATATTTGGGGGCCACTACTGCAGGACAAAGATAAATCATGACCTGATTGTGGACAAGCTGTGTATAACCTATGCGTAGTTTGTTAGTCTATTACGTAACGAGGCACGAGCGAAGGGACTATAGCGTCGCCGTCGAAATATCTCCCTTGCTCTGCTTTTCCTTTTTCCCTTTGATTATACCACGTGCATCCAAGCATTCATCTCGACATATGGAGTCTTTTCTCTCACTGTCTGGGCCCAACCCCTCATGATCGTATGGACTACGTTTCGCACCAAACGTGCTCGAGTCGATGCTGGAGTTACACGAGAGGCTGGCCACACCCTCGCTCATCAGTAAGTAAACCATCCCCTCCTTATTGCATCTGACCTTCGTGCTTCGGGCATTTTACCCTATGCTACCTGTCACCGGCTGTCCCTGCCACCTGTCACCTGCTTCCTACCACACGCCCCCCATTACTTTAACTGCTTCCCGCTACCTGCTTTCCGCTTCCGATACCTGCTTCTCGCTTCCCCTACCCGCTTGCTGCCAGCAACAACACCTGTGCTACCTCTTTGCTCAACATCTTGCTGTCAATTTGTCAATGCGCCGGCTCACCTTCGCCAACTACCAACAACAGGCCACGAGATTGGGGTGTCTTACCTTTTTAGGGCTCCTGTACTTGGCGCCATCTTCCATTATTAGCCAATAGTACCTGCTACCCAAGAACCCTTCGTCATAGTTTTTGCTCTGTATCTTCTTGTAGTCGTGCTGCCTTGTACTCATTGTCGTGAATCCACACATTTATCCTGTTGCCTATGGTGGATTTTTGGTGACGGTTCGATTTGCCGTGCTGTATTTACTTATGTCACGGAGGGTATGGAGGCGAGTGAGGTTTGGCTTGGTGGGGGCGGAGCCTTCGTCAGAGAAGGTACATTTGCCCATCTGTACTTCCAACATGCAACCGATGTGCAGTTCGGATAGTCGATGAATTAGTAGTGGACACCACCAAATCTGCTGGGCTAGCGGTGAGGTTGAGTGACGCTGTGATCACGAACCTTGCGTCAGGTGGTCTTTCATGACTTTTGGACCAAGCGTGACGCTAAGGGCATACTCAACCTTTAACTGGGACAGGCGCGGGACCGAGTAACAAGGGGGACGGAGATGGTGGACGACTCGGTAGAAAAGGAGGTGAAGATGGTGTGCTATTCTTGGGTGTTCCATGATTTCAAGTACACCTGGTGCACCGTCCAGATCTGTCCAGATCTACACAGAGCCTGGTAATTTACTGATGTTCATAGACAATTGTGACACGAACGGACAGGCACCAAGAGGAGATACTACTAAAACACCGTCAACATAAAAAAGCGTAGACTAACAGAGGCATACCAAATCAAGATGCTATAATTCAATCTTCACGGTGCTCTTCACTGCTTTCTGACTGAGATGAGGCTGCTAAAACATGGTCATGGTTGGCCCGCGTCCTTAAGTCTCCACTGCAAACGAAACCCCAGGTGGAACCGATAGGAGGCGAGCCGGGTAGAAAAACAGACGGATCGGACATAATGATTAAGCAAGTGCGATCTAACGCACTATACGCCAATAATAATAGACAAGCATGTCCGCTCTAGAGGAAAACGAAAGCAGAGACGACGATGTCGCATGCTGCCGCCGGAAAAGGCCGAAATTGCGGAGCATGAGTCTAGGACAAACCCGCAAGCTTTGACTCGGAGAGGAGATCAATGATGTCATTTATTTGCCCATAGATGTACTATCACAAATTGACTCCTGAGTCCAGTGAGACTACACAATATTCTCGATGGCTCACTTGACACGATCTGCAAAAACTTCAGGTGAATGGACTCACCGTGACCTCATGGCATACAATATCAATATAGTAACTCAGTCAAAACAACAATTCTTCCATACAGCACTCCTTCGACAACCTGATAACCCCTCACTGAATGGTTTCATGTCCACCTGGCTTCGACAAAATGCAGCAGATGACGAGACTGCAAAATTACTGCATTACCTGGAAATTGTGGATGAATCAGGTGGCCACGAGGCAGCAATAGACAACTTTGTTGCGAAGTTATTGGAGAAGCTTGAATATGATGGTGATGATGGGATCATTTTCGTTTCCCATGGTTATCCTTTCGACATCGACGGAGAGACTTGTACAGCACGAGCCAATGTCTGCATTATTAGAGAAGATCGGACAACTGTCATGCTGGTGCAGGACAAGAAGTTGAAAGATCCAGAACCCCAGGTCATTGCAGCAGCTATTGCTGCATTTGCAAATGACAACGAAATCCGGTCCAAGAGCCGTCGGCCTCGTCTTCCCACCATCACTTTTCCGGCCATCACTATGCATGGCACCTATCCAATCTTCTACAAAATCACAGTCACGGCTCAACTATGCCAGGCCGTTGCATGGGGAATGTATCCCCCAACAACAACACATGTTCTTCGATATATTCCGGACCTTCCCCTACCCTATAACGAAGGAATGCACTTTCTCCAGAACAGAATTGAGATCTTGGCTTGCCTGGAGGCATTCAAGCAATTCTTGCAGAACTGACAGGTGGACTCTTTGCTTCGTTTGTCAATATACTGGCCTAATGATGGTTTTGGAAGTTCAAGCTTATCTGTGGACGCCGCGGGGTTGGGCCAGGGATGCATCGGATGGGAGGCTGCGGCTGAGAAGGTGAGACGCTGCACCTGTAGCTCCACTTGAGACGATGGAAGTCAAACAGTGAGATATGCAATTCGACAGCACGGATGACAGCAATATACATGTAGTAAGACATAGCGATGTTTTTTATCCAAGGAAAGCAAGAATATCTCTCGTCGAAGGTCTGTTCTCAGGGGCTGACCAGCAGCCCTTGACCAACTCCCATAGACGGTCATCCAGACCTCTTGCGCTGGCCGCAGGATCTTTGGGACGTGGGGGCATCTCCCCCCTGGAAAGTTTGATGATGACATGTGTTGTGTGGCGGATGTTGTGCCACGGTACTTCATGGGTCATGATCTAAAAATGCTATGAGATATGTAAACTGTTCTCGAGTGAAATTTTGACTTACCTCGAGTATAGTCATGCCATATGCGAAAATGTCAGATTGGGTGGTAAGCATGCCGCCGTCACAGCAGAGCTCTGGCGCAAGCCATCTCTGGGAATTCGAAACTCTGGATTACGTTGGGTCAGTACGTTGCAAGTAACAGCATTGTCGATCTCGGTACCCAGCAGACATCGTGAAATTCACGCCCGTGACATCTTCCAAGACCTGATTTCACATATCAGTGATGTGGTTAATCAACTATTGGAATACGATGCTACCTTGGCGAAGCCGAAATCAGCCAGCAGGGGGTTCCCGTTGGCATCGACAACGATGTTGGACTAGGAGCACAATCACGTCAGGCCCTCAAAGTGTAGATAAAAGCTACGCACTGCTTTGAGGTCACCGTGCACGATCGGGTGTGTCATGCTATGCAGGACATTCACACCCTCGCAAATACCTTTGATCTGCAATGAGTCAACATCACACCAATCATTCCTCAAAAGACTTGTACATACCAGAGTATAATGATCTACGGTGGGGTACTTTTTTATATACTCGTCCACTGTGCCATTGACCATCCATGGACTTACAACATACCTGATCGAATGATATGGTGAGAGGGGTGGACAATCATATAGGGCGAAGGGCTTACGGGAAAGGCCCGTCGTTTTGACAGAAACCGTAGAAAGGAAGGATATGCTCTCCGCGGTCAGCTTCCCACACGCGTTTCCAGATGTCCACTTCTCTCTTGAACCTCTAGAAAACGATGTGAGGACGCAATTTGGAGCAGGGGAGAGTGATAATGTACCCGCAGTGTTTGAGGCTCGCAGTGAACAGCCCGTAGGATCTTGATGGCCACCTTTTCCTCGTTCAAATAGTAGCCTTCCCATATATCCGCTGATCCCGTTCCCTTGACAGCATACTGTCCGATGCGCTTCACTTCACCACGTTTGAGGTTCATGTTTGGTAAAAGCGACTGAGACGAATGTTGGACGTAGTACAGGTTGCTTTCCATACCACGATCTGTGGTTGGAACATGACCCGGAAGATTCTGCATAGCGATTAGTCCATCAAAACTAGTCCAGTGGTGAGTTGGAGTGACCTTTTGCATTAGTTTCATGATCTGATGCAGATCTGCAGCCTGCTTCGTCTGTGCGACTTGCATGAGCTCCTGCTGGTTCCTGATGTCGCCCAAATACTGCACGATGTCTTCTTTGTCTCGTGCACGACTCGACTCGAAGTTTGTCTGCCATGCATGAATCGATATGTGAGAGGTGATCTGAAGAGGCGTTAGGACAATTTTGCTAGAGCACGCTTCAGTACCTGTAGTTTGACCAAGCAATCTGAAATATCTGCGTGGCATTGCTGAATGGTACCAGCCAGCTCATCTTGTTTGACGAACAGCTTGACCCTGGACATGGAGCACCACGGCTCCATTCTGTTCAGAATATCTTGAAGGGTGCTGATGGGCAGATCAGTTGATTGATCAGCGATCAAGCCAGACCACTAACCCCTGGGCACCCGAACACAGCCTAGCCTGTTGATCCGGGGACAAATTCTGCCCCTCGTTGTTGATGATGGACATAAGACTCAGGCAGCGATCTTGGAGCACAATGATCCCATTTCTGTGACGGGCTGTTCAGTACTCGGATCTGTGGACTATCGAAGACATTACATACTTATTTGCTTCCGCTGTTGCAAACATGTTGATCAATGCGACCAATATGCCCGTGGCGGGTGCGAGCCATGGCACTGGAGCAAATTGAGCAGCTGTCTGCGCTGCACCTATGACTGCCCGACCTGCCATATTGGCCATTAATAACGATATGGCTCAGGATGGGAGTGTGTCAGTTGAAGAAGGGAAGTCGAGGAGGCGCAACCTGTATAATCGTAAGTCGACCGTGAGTTTTTATACTGCTGTGCACCTTGCAACATGCATGGTATGTACTCGTGTATGGATTGACGCTCAGGAACACGACGTGCGAGTTTTGCGGAAAAATCCTCCACCTACACATATCAGAATATAAGAACATTCAGGAGATCGGGGATTCTTAGCGCCCAGGGATCCAAGATCACTTCAACGTGGTGCAATCACTGCCTGATGAGTCAATGGAAGTTCTCGCAGAGAATGTGAACTTGTCGCGATGATCACGTGTCCGGTGGAGTAACAGTTTGAGTCTTCAACTTGTCAGTCATGCACAGGAACTGTTATCACCATGGCTCGAATGTTCCCCACGTCTGATCCGTCCCTGCCGCCCTATAAATCTCTCATAGTACAAGGAAATTATCACCCTTCAGCTCCAATTCACATGTGTCTGTCGGTTCCTACGGGTGCCAAGGCTTTACTTCTTTCTTCTGCTCGACAGGCTCTCATACGCAGCCTTTGGGAGTACAACGACGAATGGCTACTTACCAATTCTGGAACAGGGAACACTTGTCAAAGTAGTTCCGAGGTTGACATCTTGTTGGTCCCCGTTTTTGTGTATGGGCGTGGTGTAATGTGATCAATTTGCCCAACCCTCAGCTACCCACCAACCCCAAATCACCTAGTTGTATTATTATCCGCGTTTAGAACATACAAGGCCTCCGATCCTGTGCCTCTCGATGCCAAAGCAACTCTAGATTCTGTTCCATCATTGCTTGTTTTGCACGAGCTATCTGCATACTTTTTACCCATAAATGAAAACAAACCGTACGTGTTATTTGCTCTTGCTGTGTGCATCACGTTTTTAGGAAATTTGGTCGTTGCCAAGTCACACTATCGCATCGTATCTCCAGCTTGTTAGCCACGCGTTGGCTTTGGCAAGTTTCCTCTCCCCAGAATCACAGTGCGTTAGATGGCAGTGCAGTATTCCATCGATGAATCGAGCATTTAATATCATTTAGAACTCCTATGCGTCTCGCTCTATTTGATTCACAACTTGACAAACTGAAGCTTCCCGTCTTACGAACCCCAACTGTCCCCGTGTTTGACGGAGAAGATAACGGCGATGAAACACCTCGACCCGAATCCGTCGCTTTCGTGGCGCACAAGTATTTTGAATGGGTGGGCACGTTTGACCGATGTACTATTACTCAATTATTTTCTTTTGTTTCATCTTGCTGATTTATTCCATCAGCCGACCCAGAAACTGATTCTCCACCTGATGGAAGTGGAGTACGCCGCTGTACTTTCACGCTGCACAAGCAAGGCAGTGACATCAAATCGGATATCGTGTGGCGGTGGTCAGAAGTTCCAAACAGACGCACAGCCGTTGTGAGAAACATACAATCATATTTGCCTGATGACGACGTGTGGGTCCAATCCGCGGCTGGCTTTGCCCGAGATTCTGAACACAGGATGACCCTGGCCCTCGATCACTAAGTACCGAGGGTTGATTCAGAGTCGAGTCCGGCCCACCTCCCTTGATCATTGCTATGGTGGAACAAATCACTGTTCTTCCCTGGGTAGTACCTTGTAGTCTCTTGTAATAGTTTCCTGGTCAGAATATTCAAACAGTCCTTATAATTGGTAACGATGATACATACTTTTTGACACTTGTATGGAATGTTCCGTAGAACTAGAAATTCAGCTGCAGTGCCTGTCACTAGGACTCCAAAGAGTGCTATCTCCTACGGTCTATTTGTGATTGCCCACTAATTCAACGGATAGCCACGGACAGTCACTGGCCGGATTTACTTACCTGCCCATGCCGTCCACCACTCACTTCCTCGATCTGGGCTTGTCGTTCTCGTCACTCACTCACTGAGTTCACTCGTTGAATGAGAATTTCACCATCAACAGCAAGCCTCACTTGGAAGAAAATTCGACCATGGACGATGAGCCTCACTTGGAAGAGAATTTCACTAGGCCCGGATCAAAGAACCGGTGAGAAGAAGATATCGTAATATGTAGGAAAGGATTTCGTCACATTGGAATGTAAGGTTAAGCACCTTGCCATCGCGCGTTTGCTAACGTCCGCTATGCCCAACCCTGCAGACTCCCTCCGCCTACCACACCTAACCTCCAACCCGCGCTCTCCCGCTCCATGCGCCAGGCCTAACCACAACCGCACGAAGCCTGGCGGTGGCGGGTAAGTGCATGATGCACAGTCCAAGCTTCTTCAATTCCGCAAGAACTGTTTAAATGCCTCCAGACAAGCCAAAAACTCAGCTCTGTCCTTAGGGTTCCTGATCGCAGAGCCCCGGGGGTGTCCAGTAAACTTCGGAAAGTATCGAAGAACGCGTGTTTTACTTGTAGGATACGTGCCTCCTGCAACGGCCCGCTCAGTTCGGCCGTGACGGGGATTTTATAGAAGGTGGGAGTGAGTCCTTCCAAAGTGATGGCGGGAATAGTGATGACATCGAGAAGAGGGAGATTCATATCCACCCGAACCTTGTTGTTTGCTGCATACGCAGCAATAGCCCCTGCGATGACTATAGCCTCAGGATCCACCCATGACTGTGACTCTGACGTGTTCTCGTCGAACCTCGTCGGAGTTTTATCCTGTACCACCATGAGAATCTCGTCATCATCCATGACAGAAATATCCATCTCTACAAGCGAAGACACCCCGCAGATAGGAAGTGGAAGTGGATGGTGAGTGAAAACGATCCTTCGGCCATCATTATATCCATATGTCTCCAATAGCTTCGCAAAGAAATTGATCCTTCCTGTCCTGTACTGTCCATAATATGGGTAGTTGCCTAAATTAAAGTACCCCAGCAACTTTTTCGTGCTAGCCGACATGATTCGTGGATCCGGAGGATTCATGAAATCGACAAGTGCACTAGGGTGGGCAGGCGGTGGAAGACGAGGCATACCAAAGAATTTCCGTTTGGTCTGGGATGATACAGTGATATGGTAGGCATCGAGGTCGTATTCACTCCATTCAGTGACGCCAGGTCCCGCGGTTCGTCTCAAGTCAGCCATCAGCTGGATGGTCGTATTGACGATGATGATTGCAAGATAGGAGATAGAAAACAGGAGAAGGATTCAGGAATATGTAAGCACTATGTAAGCTGACCCGATCAAGTCTAGTTTGTGCAGCAGGCTGCGTCGTCGTGGCCTGCCTGTAAGATTAGTTGATGTGCTCCTTATACTAGTGATCTGAGTGAAAGGGCCTGACTCGTTAACGTTGCAGATCCACAATCTAAAATTTACAAGTTGGGAGATGCGATGCATGGCCAGTCGGACATGGTATAACGAAGCAACACGCAGCTGGAAGTGCCGTGAATCATTTACATGCATAAACACCCAGCCTTAGCCTGAGAGGTGCACCCATTCGCATCCTATGTGCTGCGAAGTTATTGTCGTGCAACAGGATGGAACGAAGACAACTTGTACCCCAACTTGACCCGTTCTTCTAACGGTATGCCCCTCAGAAACTCTGTTGCTGGTCTGGGCTGAAGCACATGTACCGGATGACTAGCTATACTGGACTTCAGCGTCCCTCGTGGGCTGCATCTGTCCATATCCAAAGCTCCTAGTGGTCTCTTCAACACCTCGTATTCCATGAACGCTATGCCGTCGCTCATCGGCTGAGTAGGCTACATATTCACATCCTGCAACCTCGATGTGAAGAGCTCCTGTAGTGTCCGTTCCAAAGACATGGTCGAGCGTTTCAAGGTGTACGACCAACCTCGCAGGCCAGAAGGAAAGGAGGAAGAATGGCTCGCCGGAGAGCGCGCTAACACACGTGGTAGGTCTTCCGGGTGGGGTCGTTTTGAAGTGTTGACGTGCGGTATTCAGACTACTTACTCTATGGCCGGTTGTACCTGCCTACTGGTAGACTCGATGCGCTCTATTCTACACGCTTATCACCTACTCTACAGGCACTTGTTGCAGCGATATCAAATCCACGGTCCAGTCTCTCTTCCGAGAAGCGGTCTCGAGGCGACAATGTCAGCAACGTCATGTTCAGCCTACAGCATGCCATCGGAAAGTGGTTCTCTGAATATACGTATAGCGCAGAAGATGGGATGTGGGGTGTGCGCATCTTACACAACTTTGGCAGGCTCAGAAATCCAACTGAGCCTCCTGAGGATTTGAACTCGTCCCCTGGAACAAGACCTAAACATGTTGACGAAGAGGCAACCGGCGGTGGTCTGAAGGGCAGAGTTTCTGGTGGTGCCGAATTCTACATCAGTGCAAAAGAGAGGAGTGCCTGAAATAAGACGAATCGATTTACTAGTCACGCCCAGACACTGACAATCCACTTCCAGTATCCGCGGGAATTCGTTACACAACTCTCCCCGATGCAACCCCACCATCTTTCCACCTCCCCCAACCATCATCATCACCACTCGCCCAGTCCTCCTGGTCGCCCCTATCTCAACCGCCGACGACTATTACTGCTCTTTTTAACCCGATGATGGGACATGTATCCGCAGCTTATGCAGCTCGTGTATCACGCGACCTCTCAATGAATGTGCTCTCTCGGTTCGATTCCAAGGTGTGCAGTTATGACAGCGAGTGGACGATGGGAGCTGAATAGTGGATGCGACGAGCTGCCTCGAGGCATGAAGGTGAGCTCGAACCATCACTTATTCCTCCAGAGCAACCATCGGTTTCCCGTTCCACAGGCCGAGTCTCTCGACTAACAACGCGAGCTGCATTGCGTTATGATATGACGAGATTACTCACAGCTCAATTCAATTAGAATGTCTCATTGATGTGGGAGGGCCGCCTGAAGCAGATGATTAGCTTGGGTTTCGTGTCGGATCTCTCCAGTAGGTCAAAACCAATCAAGGCTACAGGACTAGAGTTGTCATATTTCAGCACTGGTTAATACAGAGTCCCCAGCATGTGCGTATCTCAAACTGACAGGAACCGTTGAGAGTTGAGCACCAGTCAATAATTACGTATGAAGTATTGTACATACACCCGAGATCAGTACAGGTTTGAAAACGGAGTAGCAAACAGTACTTGGAGCAGACAGCGTAGAAGGGTATGTAATGATTATATGGGCAAACAGAGTTTGGTGCAATTTTCATTATCCAACAGAACCACAAAAGTCGACGTGCAA
The DNA here is from genome assembly GCF_016647625.1 of Suillus subalutaceus. NCBI lineage: Eukaryota > Fungi > Basidiomycota > Agaricomycetes > Boletales > Suillaceae > Suillus > Suillus subalutaceus. The sequence continues at coordinate 347,691 of NW_024540253.1, read as the reverse complement.
CCAGGAAACCGGGGAGTGATGAGCAAATATACATAGATCAGGGCAAGAGATGGTGCATTCGTAATATAATGGGCAAGAATAGTGGAAACATCCAGTCTTTTGCGACGGCGACACCTTGGGCACGAGGGTATACCGCCAATCGTTCTTGCCAGTCGAAAGATAGAGCAGTCCATCACTTTTGGAATGATAGGGTTTCGCCATAATTCATGAGTGGGCTCGTGCAATACCGGCGGAGAAAACAAAATCGGGAGTGCTTTCAACCCTGTATTCGACGATAAGTTCGGCGAATGTCTACAGCATGGGATAAATTGGGGTGGGAGAGAAAGCGGGAGAGAACGTACTCGATTTGCAGGCGTTAAACATTCCACATTCATGTTATGCATCTGTAGGACAATGGCTTGCGCTGAGGCGAGAGTATTCCGATATATTGTTGGACGGAACATCACGAGTTCATTCTAGGTGAAGCTGCTCTAACGAGTGTTTTTCATCTGCTTGACTATCATTTGTCGACTTTCCAGATTCGATGGCCCCTGAGATTGAATATGAGCCGTAAGAACAAAGAGAAGGGGGTTGAACGGATAAGGGCAGTTGAAGGATATAGATACATGACATCTCGAGGTAGAAAGGAAGATACATACCGAGAAGAAATATATTATACTCCTTCCTAAACTTCTTCTATTTGACGGTCAATAACATCTGACCGTGCCTTTTCTTCTATGTCATGATAGCTGGTACACAGTTGCTCATGGATATAGATAAATCGGTGATAAGTAGTGTTGGCCTGTTGACCAGCTGAACCTGAGACACTCATGGCCAATAGGATGTACGCACAAATTGCAACGATTCCCCTAGCTAGTACCAGGGTCCGCTACAGTAGACCCCACTGGCAGTAACTCCTCAGCTAATAGTAGAATATGTAGATTGTACTTAGTAAAGTTGCCAAGTACAAAATTGAGTGCTGCAGACGAAAATCGCGAAATGGTGGGCAGTGACGGCAGTCACGTACTACAACTTTAAACCTTTGCTCCCGACTCCCAACTTGGGACTGACTGCCAGTTATTACTCGAAGAATATGACATCAAACTCAGAAGAGCCCTCGTTCGTTTCTTTCATTCTGAAACCAGGTTCATCCCTCCATCCAACATTTCTTTTCGCTGTCGATGTTGCCTTTGCACTGTTGTTCTTCGTCTTCCTTTGGTCAGCGTACCTAACGAAAGGCAATACGCACTTCTTCGTTTTGATGGGTATCCAACTCGCTCTGTGGGCGAGCGTAAAATGGTACGTTGTATTGGGCAAACAAATGTTGAACAGTAAACTGAGGTCAATGCATAGGTTCGTGCAAGAGCTTAAAAAAGTTCCTCCTGCGAATGAGACGACCAATATGGAGACGAGTACAGACAAAAAAGAACAATGATTTATGGTATACATAACGCAGAGCGAATCTTAGAACTCTTCACCGACGTGCCTTATCATTTCCTTCATGCCATCGTTTCATTCGTTTTGCGCTTTCTTGAGCCAGCGCAAACACTACAGAGTACAGACTGGTGAGTAAGCATCAAAGCCATAGTTTTCGGTAGTACTGACATTCCCTTTCTGTACCATCAAGCCCTTCTCTGAATGACTGTGCGGTATCGGTAGAAGGTCCGCCTCCTCCTGCAGGCCCAAGCGCCGCGAAATGCTGCGCTTGATCAATCACCTCTAGCAATCGTCCTTTGAAGGCCTGAACAAAATGACTATTGACAATATCACACAGCGTATGCAGACAATGTACCTTTGTTAACACCTCTGATATACCATTCGCCTGCTCTTCACTCAAACTTGTAGCCAGTCAAGTATGCTTCCTGAAATCAACGGCGAGACGCACATATCCATGACCATCTTTCCAAAACCGTACCATAGTCCACCTGCACCAACCAAGTTGGATAGCTTTACGCTCCGAGGCTCAGCCTTGAGCGCGTTTCTTACTCGTGTGCCAAAGGGTGAAGGGATAGTGAAGTCGGCCCAGTCACTGAAGATCCGTTTGTTCTTGTGCCTACTGGATATAACTTAGACGCACGAGAACAACATGATATAGGCCAGCCATATCGGTATTGGAACCTTCGTCAATGATTTGATCTAAGGTAGCTTGAACAATGATGATTCGCGTGGAAAGGGTAATTGAGACGCGCACATCACGGTCAGATCCACCTGCGAGGTGACCCATGTCAGGGATGTCGACTTTGAAGGTACATTGTATTTTCTAGGCCAGACATTGAGTATTAGAATATCAAATACATCACACAAACCTGATTTTCAGCTAGGATAGCATCAATGGAAAAGTAGTCGTTATCCATGGTGACCGCGTTCGTCAAAACGCGTTTGTGGCTGAAATTTATTTACTTCGGAACACTCACGCGCACGGTACCGGTTGTTTCAATATTCTCTGACCCCTCTATCATGAACCACATACGTCGAGCATTACTTTCAGCAAGACGACCGGTTCGTCCGAGTTCACTGGCACTCCTCCGCTGTCGACGCACATTCTCCTACACACCACGACTACACGCCTCAGAGAATGAAGATGCCTTCCTTTCGCAGTTCAAGAACACTTCAATATTCGGGAAACTTGCGGATAAACCAGAGGCTTTGATGGCGCTCCGAGATTTTGCGGAACTCATGAAGGCTCAAGGTCAGCCGCGAATTATTTGGTTATTCACACATGTTCATACATTTTACTTCCAGGGATTGACGCAAACACTCCACCTTCGGCGTTCCAGATGATGAAGTTGGCTGCGAACTCGGAGTTTAGGGAAGCAGCGCAGAAAGTTGTCTCTGAGTTGCAAAAGGCGGGTGTGGATCTCACTTCGCAGGTGAGGAAATTTTTCTCAGAGGTTTATGCTCTCGCCGATTTCCTTTTGCCAGGATACCATACAGGAGCTTATGGGCCTGTCCAAGAAGGTTGGAGGGAATTGAAATAGGCTATAGCGTAAAATAGGTACCTAATAGTACCTCCTAGTCTCTGATATGAGTGACTTGCCAGTTGTCTTGTGTTGCAATTGTGAACTCCTGTCAATCCTTTGCCGTTACAGTCATGTCAGATGAGGCAGGATCTTCCACGATACGTTCCGAAGCCCCAGAAAGACCCTTGCCATCTACACCATTCTATTCTATCGAATATCCGGGTTATGTCAAACCCGAATCTGTCCCGTTGGCGGTGAGTAATCTCGGAGGGCCTTCACGCCTTGAAACCGCGTTCAAACGCACCGCGGCCAAGAATGAAGCTCTTCTTGAGCTCAATCTACGGCCAGGGAACCCATTTGCACACCCAATACCGGGCGATATAGTCAGCACCAACAATATTCTGTTGAAAGTCGTGAGACGGAAACGAAAGCACCCAGACGGAGAATGTGTTGGGGAGTTCACTGCAGAGGCTGTGGGTATCATCCCGAAGACCGCACGGTTTCGCAGTGAGTCCAACCCACGTTTTCAAGTATCTCGCTAACGTGCTTGCAATTATAAGGTATGGCGGATTATCAGTTTCAGCCTGACATGAATGATCCTTTGGCCCAGCTGCGCCTTGCAATGGATCGGATGGATGGTAAGCACAGTGTTTCAATTGGTTGATCCGCAGACCTCACATGCCGAAGTCGATGCAATCCGACAATACTCGATTCCGGAGGAAAAAGAGGACTATGTAGTTCCAGCGTCCGTCCACCCACCTGAGCTAGACCCAGCATTGGCAGAGCAAAGCGAGCAAACTTCTGAATCTCGCAGCAACTTGCGGTTGTTTCCCCCTCCGCTGTTCAGCCGTCAAAACGTGCCGCAAAACTACAAGCGCGTGCTTCTGCTCGTTTTCCTCTAAATTGCTGACAAGCCCGTAGCTTCAAGGCAAACCCTGCCTCGATTGTAACAACCCTCGTCAATGAAGAAACTGGCGAAGAGCGCAAGAGGCTTATCAATAAGGGCCGATGGAAAGGTCACGGGCCAGTAACGATCGCTTTCGGCGATCCCAATGTTCGACTTATCCTCTCGTGCCCCTGCAGCATTTCTGATTCTCTGTAATAGGTTCCTGAAGGTCCTCCTCCAACAGTCGAAAATGTACGTACTCAAGCTAATAGTGAACTTTTGAACCGAATACTGGAAGTGAGCTGCTCTTCATCCTTCTTGTTTGATTAGTTGCTCATTTAAGCAGTTCATGAATGAGCGCCCTGTGTGGACTCGCGCTGCTCTTTACAACCAATTTTCGCCTGCAGAATTGAGAGAAATACACAAGTGCGTACTACGCCATACGATCACAGAAGTCTAACTAGCGACTACAGCTCGAAAGTTATCATGCCTTTAGCCGGATATATGTTCTCAGATGGACCATGGCGAGATGCAATGATTCGGTTTAAATACGATCCTCGGAAAGAATTGGATGCTCGAATGTGAGTTTTGTACGTATTGTTATTGGCGGATACTCACTGTCAAGGCCTAAAGATATCAACGGATATATTTTCGGAATGCCAACCACCCCGTGGCACGGCCTTCCGTTGTAGCGCGTCGGCAAGAGGGCAGGTCGGCTGCCACATACATCAACAGGTCCATTGAGCAAGAGGAATCGTTCGAGGCCGATCGGCGGTAAGCTTTCATAATCGTCACTGTGTCTGGCTCAATGTAAATGTTCACTAGTAAATCACACATATTTGACGGGAAGACTCTCACTAAAGAGACAGCCGCGTTCCAATTATGCGATATTCACGACCCTATGTTGAAGGTGATGATTGAAGACGATGAAAACCTTCGGGAAGTCTGTGACGTGAGTAGCTGATGATGTGGAAACGGGTTTTCACTGATCATATGCATTGGTAGGAACGAGACGGGTGGTATAGCGCACGGGCACTGGAGAGAATCAAGACCGTCCTCCGACACAAATTTTTCTCACTACTTCAAGGGTATGTGGCAACAGAGGAGGAATGTGAAGCCCTGCTGGAACAGGATGCCGTCGGCAAGTCACAAACCACTCGTATCAAGCGCCTTAAATTCGGAAAACATAACATGGCGAAAGGGGCTTTGCGACCAGAAGATGCAGCGGTGCGTATTTTCAAGTCTTATCTTGTGACACTCCCTTATCCCTTCCGTCTCTCAGGCTGCGAGACTGCAAGCGACTCTTGATCGGAATGCCAAAACTCTCCTAGCGAATCGACGGGAGATGTATGGTGGTCGAAGTTCGCAGACCCCAGACAATTCACGATAATGTGATGCGTGTGGTACGTATTTCGATAACAAAAGCCATATGCAGTAATCATGAATGATGCATTGTCATACGTACAAGTGGTTGGCATGACCTGTAGACAAGGCGCTAGGCGATTGATGGAACATGAAGCGTGTTTGATCCTTTCTTTCCTTCACGATACTCGGTTAATTTATTGTGCAACCTGATCCCCCTGTTCAGTAGACGCACTAGTCAGGTCTGATTTGAATGATATGGGGCAGCCCGTGAGAGCGTGAGGAGGGTATCTGGAGGTATTCGGCACACTGTGGGCCCGCATAGCCCCGCATGCCATACAGCTCCATCGTAATCGAAAAGTGGGGTTGAAGATTTCATTTATAATCCAAATGGCGATAAAGCATCGCGAGCGCTGCGGACAGGAGGCACACGGTGTTCAAACATTCACTGATATCTGTTGTTACTTTGGCTTATGTTCTATAAGTGACTTCCTCAGCTTAGAATCGCGGCGTAATTCAATCCCAAATCAGGCACCGGCCGAATACAATTTGATCGGCCGAGCAACTTTGTTTTAACAAGCCTGCTTTAAAGGCTAGACGGTGACAGTCATCTACTGTATCATTTATTCCCCCACCACCATTTATCTCAACATCATGCCTGGTACAATCGCTGGTCCTCGAACTCTTTATGACAAAATCTGGGACGATCATGTTGTGTGAGGTCCCCCCTGTCCGTGTATCGGACGTATACTGATTGACAGATAGAGATGTGAACGAAGACGGCCTTGCCCTCATTTACATTGACCGGTAGGCAGATGGGCTTTCTTCCTCGTTGATGTGAACTCACTGTGTCGCAGTCATCTTGTCCATGAGGTCACGAGCCCTCAGGCGTTTGAAGGCCTGTGAGCATAATTATCAAGCTGACCTTCGTTACAACATGCTGACAGGAACTTAGGAAGAATGCTGGGAGGCTCGTTCGTCGCCCAGACTGCACTCTTGCCACTGTGGATCATAACATCCCGTATGTTGAATGATACATATTTGTTTTGCATAGACTAATATCGCGACAGCACCATTTCCCGGAAAAGCTACAAGTCCGTGGATACCTTTGTTGCCGAACCCGACTCGCGTGCGCAGGTCATGCAACTGGAAGAGAACGTCAAGGACTTTGGATTGACCTATTTTGGGCTATCTGACAAGCGCCAAGGTTTGAATTAATGGAGCTTAGTGTGTGCGAACACTAAATGACACCGGTACTTTCCAGGCATCGTGCATGTCATTGGACCCGAGCAAGGCTTCACGGTAAGTCTTCATATCTATCGGATGTGACAGCATGGGGTTGATTGAATCTTGTTAGTTGCCTGGCATCACTTGCGTGTGCGGTGACTCACACACCTCAAGTATGTTTAAAATACTGCCGCCGATACGAGTTGACGTTGATATGATTGCAATAGCACATGGTGCCTTTGGTTCCCTGGCCTTCGGTATTGGAACCTCCGAGGTGGAACATGTTCTCGCTACCCAAACTCTTTTGCAGAGGAAAGGCAAAAATATGCGCATCACCGTCGATGGTGAGCTTGTCGAAGGTGTTGGCTCAAAAGATGTCATTTTACACATCATCGGTGTCATCGGAACTGCTGGTGGTACTGGAAGTGTTATCGAGTACGCCGGCTCGGTGTTCCGCAACATGAGCATGGAGGCTCGCATGAGTGTTTGCAATATGAGCATCGAGGCCGGTGCTCGTGCAGGCATGGTCGCACCTGACGAGGTCACTTTTGCATATTTGCGGAACCGTCCCCTCGCTCCCAAGGGCGGGGAATGGGACCGTGCAGAGGCATACTGGAAGACTCTCAGGAGTGACGAGGGCGCTAAATTTGACATTGAGGTCAATATTAACGCTGCAGATATCCCTCCTACCGTCACCTGGGGCACATCCCCCCAGGATGTTGTCGCGATTACTGGCAAGGTCCCCGATCCATCCACCATGTACGACCCTTCGAAACGTGCATCGGCAGAGCGGTCCTTAGCTTATATGGGCCTGCAGGCAAACACGCCAATGGAGGACATTTCTATTCAGAAAGTGTTCATTGGGTCCTGCACAAACAGCCGCATAGAAGACCTTCGATCCGCCGCCCGGATCGTCCTTGCCGCCGGTCCCGATGCTAAGGTCGCCTCAAATGTACAGGCCATGGTTGTTCCCGGATCTGGTCTGATTAAACAGCACGCTGAGGCGGAAGGGTTAGATGTCATCTTCAAGCGTGCAGGGTTTGACTGGCGTGAGGCCGGTTGCTCAATGTGCCTAGGCATGAATCCAGATCAGTTGGCCCCTGGTGAGCGCTGCGCTAGTACTAGCAATCGCAACTTCGAAGGCCGTCAGGGTGCCGGTGGCCGCACGCACCTCGTCAGCCCTGCTATGGCTGCGGCGGCAGCTATAACAGGCAAGCTGACAGACGTTCGCAAGTTTTTCGGCGCAGATGCAGAGGAAAAGGTTGCAGCTGGTCCTAAATTGACTCTCGCGAGTGCCTTCGACTTCTTGACCGAGTTTACCGGACCTGCGACTGAGCCAGAGCACCCATCGCACACCCAGACCGCAACCCCTACCTCTTTGCCGCCTGCTTCTTCTGGCTCCGGAGTCGCGAAGTTCGTTATCGTGAAAGGCATTGCTGCATCCTTGCATAACGACAATGTTGACACCGACATGATCATCCCGAAGCAGTTTTTGAAAACTCTGAAGCGGACCGGTCTTGCCAACGCTTTGTTCTTCGCTCAGCGCTTCGACCCGAAAACCGGGGGAAAGACGGACTTCATTCTTAACAAGTCTCCTTACGACCAAGCCAAGATTCTCATCTGCACTGGCAAGAACTTTGGTTGTGGTAGCTCACGGGAGCACGCAGCATGGGCTCTGTGAGCATCCTTGCATTTTTGCATGTTGTGACCTTCTCACAAAGCCCCTTATCAGGAATGACTTCGGAATCCGCTGCGTAATCGCGCCAAGTTTTGCAGATATCTTCCGTAACAACACGATGCAAAATGGCATGCTGCCCTTGCCCCTGTCTGAGGAAGACTGCAAGGACCTCGCTACGGATGCCGAGGTAGGCATGGAGATTGAGGTGGACCTCGAGAAGCAGGAAGTTAGACGTAGTGGAAAGCCGGCTATCACCTTCAGCGTCGATCCATTTAGGCGACACTGCCTTGTCAACGGGTTAGACGATATCGGCCTGACTCTGCAGAGGGAGGAGGCAATTACTTCATTTGAGGAGAAACGTAGTGCTCTCTGGTCGTGGTTAGATGGATTCGGATACCAGGGTCAGAAGATTCCCGTTGCAGGCATAAAACCGGGTAAGAAGATGGAATGGTAAACCTGAAATTTGGCGAGAAACATGTCCTATTACTGGGATTTACGATTATATGTACTTGTACTTGGATCAAATGAATTTCAGGATGTTGCTTATCGCTGTCCACATGTTTTCCGCCTAATAGTAACACCCTGACTCGGATACGGTCGGTGCTTCTTTTACATAAGTACTAAGCGCTACTGCATTCTCGCTCCTTAAATATTGATTGTGGCTGCGGACGACGAGAATGGCCCCTACCAAGTTTCGAGAACCTCAACCCGTCAAAGTCACATCCAAACCGACAACTTCCAAGCCCGCTCCCCGCGATCCGATTCAGTTGGTAGTCCAGCCTAAAGCTGAGCCCAAGCCACCCAATGCCACTGAATCTAAGTGGCCTGCGACAAAGCCTCAACAGGTTTACACTAAGAAGGCACCACATCGCTCTAGCAAACCTATCATTAACTGGTTTCAGCGCAAATTATCTGGTACTGTGAAGCCGAGCAGGATTTCAGAAAACGCGTTTGTACAGGGCAACTCACAGAAGGCTCCAAACGGCAAGAATGGTACAAGCACGTCTCATTCCAGGTCGAATAGTCGTTCGGTATCTTCTCCGTTGCCACAGCTCACTCCGAGTTCATCGCAAAGACAGGGAGTAGCTGGGAATGGCAGTCGAAATGGTTATACCACATCTCAACGAAAGACTATTTCTCTAAATGGAGAGGGTGATTTGGACGTCGGTTTCATACATTCAGACGATGAAGATCTTGACGCGTCGACTTATCGCTCATCACTAGCTCGCGACTCCTTTTGGTCTCCTGCAAGCGCTCTCGAAGCAGATGAAGATGCCTCTCTTCGACCTATCCCCCCCAGCTCACCTCCATCTCCTTCACTATCCCACTCCTCTTCTTCGTATCTATCCAATCCTCGCACCTTTAGAAGTATCGCCGCAAGTACAAAACCAACAACAGTACTAAGCATTGACCTTGGTCCTGCTGGAGTAGGACACATAGCACAAGTTCCTATTACACCGGTATCCCAAGCTAATCCTCGTTTTCCTCCCCATGGACGGACATCATCCACTGGAACAAACAGTGGGTTGATAGGCAGTGGTGCATCCGTTACCTTCTCTGCTCTCCCGCCCTCTCTTCAATCATCCTCTCGCCCACCTTCCTCCCTGAATTTCAGCTCATCCACGCCGGTATCACTAAGCCCGTCATCTCACATGCATGGACTACAAGCCCCTCTGTATACCGCGTATCATCCAAGGAACAATCCTCGTCCCTCTTCTCCACCCTTGGATAATGCTTCTGTTTTAACCCTCGCTTCTTCAGCTTATGCCATTCCTGGTCAACGTTTGACAATGGGATTTACGGGTTCAACTGCACGGTCGGGACTTATCGGAGGTGGAGACTCGATTTCTCATTTAGAGGGCAGCTTTACCGCAGATGCAGAAGGCGACGTCATGAGCCAATTTGTGCTCGGAGATGATGATCGCCAAGATGCTGATGTAGAACGCGACGTAGATGCCAGCGTGCGTGCTCTTCGTCCACGGAGCTCACGGAGAGGAAGTTGGGAGAGTGAGGTTAGTGGATGGAGTGCTAGAATTCTTGGGACAGGGGGCCCCATAAGCATGGGCAGCAAGAGCTTGTGGACAACCAATAGTACCAAGACTGGCGGACCTCGGAGCGTGGATGAAGAAGAAGTTAACGGTGGCTTGGAAACCTCACTGGAAGAAAAGAGTTCTTCGGACGGACCGGATCAAGTTGACGTGTCCTCACCTGAGACGCCTGCCACAGGCGACGAATACGACTCGGCCAAGGAGACAGTGATTGATGAATCCTCCGAATCTGTTGATCATGATGTTCCTGCTACCCTTGGCCGGGCTTCAGGATCTACAGCAATTCGCGTGCTTTCCTTAGCGGAAACCTAAGGCATGTTCATGAGCGTATGCCGGTGGACTCCCAACTGAATGTTTTCCTCTACCATTAGAATACGTGAGAGGTGATATCGATTTCATTCTTGATCACTGAGAACTGCCAGGGTCAGATCCAATCGGGTGTCACAGCAGCTTTCCTTCTTGCTACTTTATGTATGTTCTTCGTTCATGTTATACACTGCAGTTACCACTCTCCTTGACGTTATTCTGATCATTGGCATGCATATCACACTCATTTGCATAGCTCTGCATCTCATTCTTCTTGTCATCTTGTACATCAACTTGAAAATTATTGTTACACATTTGCTCGCTGCCCCACGTAGCAACCATACAATCTTATAAGATATTTCCGAGTCTTCCACTACACAGTGCACACGGCACATCCCTGTTGACCGTAGTATAGCTAGTTCAGATTATGACAGGGTTGGTCATGTGCACGAACCCTCGCGCTTCGCAAGTTCACATAGTGCATGCTGGTACTTCTCCAAGCGCGTAGCCTTAATTAGATTATGCTGTTAGGCAACTTCATAAACGGCCTTAACGACAGCTGGGATGTCGGTTCTCGAACGTTTCCTTATGGCCTTGGTTATCTGTGGGGCGCAGCCAAAATGAAGTTAGGACTTGGAGTTGCTACTAGTATTGCCATCTCCCTAGTAGCTGCTACAGCCCAGGCGGACTGTCCAGACTACACTACCTACGCACAGGTAAGTGACTCCAAGATGGCCGGGACTAGATTTCTCATTAGCGCAGAGTCCTCAAGGGAATCCTTCCTCTGGTCCTCTGGGATTGCCTTACATGCGGCCCGACCCCGCATGCAGAACTTTCAACAGCACTTCAGTGGAGGTATGACGCGTTTTATGTTGGTAGGACACCGTGTGACTGGGCAGTTATCCGCAGAAAGTTATTCTGGATATGAAGTCGCGTCTGAAAGACCCTGACGTGGCGCGTCTCTTTGAGAATACTTTCCCAAATACCCTCGGTACGTACCCTAGTTGCTGCAACAATGGACACTCATGAAACTCTAGCAGATACTACTGTGAAATACTACAATGAGGTATGAGCGAAGGTGCCTGTTCTCTACGCGTTCTAACTGCCGAAGAGGGAGAACTTGGCATTTATCATTACTGGGGTGAGTTGCTTGCCTCTGATATGAATAACATATTGATGGTTGCGTCCAGGATATCACGTTCGTTTCTCCCTTTCCTGAATTCCATATTCCATATTGATATTCACTGCCGCTTGAAGTGCGCAGTGGCTACGTGATACTGGCAATCAGGTAACTCGCTCTCCAAAATTTGCAATTACAATGTGTTCAGAGTTTTCTTCTTCCAGTTTGCTCATTATCACACCCTTCTCTCTGTTGACGCCGACCTTGCCAACCTGGTCAAGGCTGTGATTAATAACGAAGCCCGCTATGTTTCACAGTATCCTTATTGTGGTGCCTTCCAACCTCCCCCTGAAAGTGGTTTGGGACCCTCCGTCAATAATTGGGCTCTTGGCGTGCTCGTTAACCCGTCAGTTTTTCGCTCATCTTGGTGGTTCGCGTCCAGTGATTCTCTTTGTATAGCCCTGTGGATAATCAAACAGTGTTTGAGTGCAAGGTTTGCGTCTTGACAATCATCGTCTTCTGAGCACTGACCTATACGGTATCTCCAGTACGAAATTGACTCGCTGTGCGGCTTCATCAAGCTTTCCTCCTCTTACTATGAAGCAACAAAGGATGCATCCATGATGAATGCAGAATGTTTGTCTTTTATCCAGTCTTGTTGTACTGGAGTTTCATTCTTAGCGCAGGGCTCGCCGCAATTGACCAGATCCTCCGTGTCATTGATGAGCAGTCTCGAGCTTCCTTTGATGCTGATTGGAACTTCATCTCTTACTACAACTGGACAGGTCTTGCAGGCTCCCTTGCTGGTGCAGTAAACAATGGCGGAAATGGTGAACCTAAAGGATATACGGGTATGGTCGGGACACACCACAGACCCTCCGATGACTTGAGCACGTTTGGTGAGCTTCTGCGGAGGCGACCCGGTTCCTCTGATCATGTTCCTCGCTTCCAGCTTTCCTTACGCCAGCCAATGCCATGCTGAGCGTTCAGCTAAGCAATCTGGCTACCATTTTAGACCACGCTGGTGTGGCCCCTAATGTTAGCAGTCGGGCAAAGTACTGGAGCAAAACAATAGAACAGGCTGTCTGGGAACACACAGTACGTTGAGTGTAGCAGAAGGTCTGCATTTCACTGATACGTTTATCCCAGGTTGTTGATGGCATCTTTGCATACGAGACTAATGGTATGTCTTCGACAGCTGTCTTTGCATCGCTTGTGAAGAACTCCACTAGGATTGGGTTCGCGCTATGTGATGGACGATGCAAACGTTCCGGTAGGTATCAAATGCCATTGTCTTGAAGCAAATTATAACCTTGAATAGTCTCTCTTGTCGCTTCCCTACCTTGGTTTCCTCGACATGAATCACCCTGATTACGTGAAGACCAAGAAGATGCTCATGTCCCGCGGAAACCCTTACTATGTTAGGGGCAGAAGTTTCAGTGGCATTGGGTGAGTGTGGTCAAGGAAGAATGAGTGTCTATTTCTGACATAAGGCAGTGGACCTCACATAGATGTCTGGAACCCTTGGTAATGATTGGCAGATTGGGGCTTGAGATTTAGTGGTCTGATCGTTTCAATATAGGCCCATGTCTCAGGTCACCAACATATTTGGTACCAGTGATGATGAGGAAATCTTGACCTCGTTGTACACTATTGTTAATGTGGGTTTCGGAAGGTATTGATTCTCCCATGCCACTGACTACGCATATAGAACACTGGCGGCCTGGGTTTGATCCACGAGTCGATCAATATCTACAACGTATCAGACTATACTCGCCCTTGGTTCGCGTGGGCTAATAGTTATTTCTCTGAGATGCTTCTGGACCTCGCGCAGAGAAAGCCCCACCTGATCTTTACGGATAATAAGTCGTACATACCTGGACAGTGATCCTGTATCGTGTCAAGTCACCTAGATATTGTTAATCTTGTCTAATATGATGCAATGCCGTCCACTAGCATTGTCTAGCAATGAACCCGCGCATTGTGCTGCGGCAAAGTGAGCTAACCTGAAGATGGTATTGGCGCTAAATGTGATGCTGAGCCACAGCCACCACTATTACATATTCTTGAGTCATTACTGCGATCAACTAGAACGCTTCATGTTCAACTGGTAGACATTTCTACGATTCATTCTTCCTTCAACCTTAACCATTTCCCTCCTCTCTCCTTCATATTGATTATATGTCGCTGGCTTCGCGCGAGATCGGAACACTAATTGTTGTTGTCTTGAAAGCGGTGCGCATCGAGTTCAACTTTCTATTGGCCTTTATATTTCTCTCTAACATGGCGAGCAGAAAAATCTACCCAATAAGAGGCATATAGGAAAGCAAGCACCATACTGCTGCGCGTTCTTGAATGAAGAGAAACGTCGTACGAAGGCCATCAAACGGGGTGGTCAACATCCGGAATGGGACGAAGAATTCCGCTTTACTGTATACGAGGCGACCGACGATGAGCTGGCAATGAATTCACAATTGACGGACACACCGCCGCCCCCTCCGCCGAAGAAGGGTCGACCAAAGAAGATAAAGGGTGGGAATTCGATGAGGCTTCAGTGCTATGCAGATGATCCCCGGGAACCAGACTTAATCGGAGAGGCAGTGGTCGACTTGACAGAGGTTCTCACAAAGGGAGAAACGGATGGTAAGCTGGGACTTGCACTTGTCTTCAATCTGATTTATTCAGTCTTTTGGCAGAGTGGTTCACACTTATGTATAAGGACAAATACGCGGGAGAGGTGTACATTGAACTGACTTTCTGGTCAAATGTATGTTGTCAATTTCCTGGCCTGCTTGTCTCTATCATCTCATGAGGTTGTATGCAGGAACCTCCTCCGGTCAAAAGAATTGCGCCGAAACAAGCTACTGGTAATAGCAATTACGGCGGTCCGGGAAATTTCGTGCCAGCCAATGGCAGTACCTCTTCTTTGAACGGGTCCAGCGCACATTCGACTCCTTCCCGACTTTCTGTCTCTGGCAGCGTTCTTGACAGCCATCTGCCGTCTACTGTTCGTTCATCACACTCGAGAGCAGAACTCTATGCACCCGCATATGAGCAAAGGAACCGCCTATCGCCATCACCTGCCGATCAGCTTGCCAACGATTTTGGGGAGTTAGGTGTCATGGATCCCAGAAGACGGGAGAGCTTTCCGGTGTGTTTCCCTTCTCTGTGGTGTAGGTCTCATCATGATCGGTGACTTAGCCCACACAAACGATACGTCCCTCAACATCTGCGGGCTTTAGTTCATTGCCTTCGCATCCACACTCGTATGATCAGCATACACTTGATAACGGAACATTGGCGATCTCGCACGATGGAGGGAGAGCGACCTCTACCTCACCATCCAGGATACCTTCAGGTCCCGTTCCATACTACCCTCCTTATGAGAGTGGTTCGACTGTCAACCATCCTCCCCCACCCCCGTCCCGACAAGGACACGCTGGACCGCGGTTTAGCTTGCCGGCTCCTTCTTCAGGATTCATGCCGATACCATCACCAGCCCCGTCTTCTTTTGGAACAATGACATCGTATTCATCAGAGCCATCCGGTTTCTCAGCGCCGGAAAGACCTCCATTACCGGTCCCTCCATCTTACCCTCCAGGTCCCGCCAACTACTCGCCACCTCACCAGATTGGCCATCCTTCTCTCCCCCCTCTCCCAGCACCTGCTGTCGCACCGGTACCTCCCCCCAATGCATCTAATCGGATTTCACATTCATTCAGCACGCCGCAGCTACACACTCATGATCAATACCAATATTCAGATCCTCATGGACAAACTGTCGCCTTTCCATCACAACAAGAGTACATACCATCACCTCAGACATACCACACGTATGCACCTACATCGCCATCACCACCTCACGAGTACGCACCTACTTCCCAGCATATCCCGACGTCACGAGGTTCGAGACCATTGCCTCAACCTCAGATGACTAATAATGCACCACGGACTCGCCATCTTTCTGTGGCTGTACCTCCTTCATCAAGTTTCCCTCAATCACTGAATGCGCGTAGCCCACTCCCCTCTAATTTTCCAAACGGTTCGACCTACCAAAACATCCCACCACCGCCACCCCTTCCAGCCCAGTATCATTCCACCGCACAGCCCCATTCTGGGCATCCATCGCCGCAGGGGGAGTCGCAAGCATCCCATGCTCCTTCACTGGCCCAGCCGCACTCAAATGTGTCCCCAGTACGGCCCAGCCTCCCGCAGCCTCCCATGGGATATCATCCAGTGCAGCCTGCATATCAGCCCCTCCCTCAGCCGCCTCCGCCCCCACCCGATCTGCCGCGTCACGGACAACTTCATGCTCCCCCTTCATCACTAAATGCTCCACCCGCCAATCATTCTTATTTCCCTGGCCCGCCTCCTCGGCCTCCACAGATGATTGATCATTCTCATTGGGGTCAACAAGGAAGTCATGGGCAACCAGCGTCTACACAGGGAGATTGGCATTAAGCCGAATATGCGTAGTAATAACGCTCCCTCGCAATAGCAATGTAGACATAGGTTGGATTGTAAATCTTTCCATTTTCTGGACATCCACGGTTGATCCACGGCACTGTCGCTTATTAGTACGCAATACCTGCAGAGAACTGCTGTATCTGGACTTCATCTATAAAACAATATTTGACGCGAAGTCTGGCGATATCTTGAAAGGAGGTAGTGAACTTCATCCCTCTGCAGCTGCGCCCCGCGGCCGCATGCAGATTCGTCGGATATGTATTTCTTTTATTCTTACTCTACGTTAAGTTTTAGTCCTCTAACTAATTACTAATACCAGACTTCAGAACCCTTAGAACATCACCTCAGCTTCAAGTTCACATCTTCACCATCCCTGCCTTCACGCCTTTATTTTCATTCGCCTTCCTTTGCGGATTCTCAGTTCGTCCATCGAGCCACTCACAAATGTATATAGTCCGGCCATCTACCCTCGTATTTGATAGCAGAATCACACTCAGTGTTATCCCACTCCAACTTCAAGTCCGATATTAGAAAGTCTCCGTCGCGGGTCGTAGACCGTTGAGGTGTCTTCAAACGCGCTTCCTCTACATCTCGTATTGATGATCACTCCCCTTCGGACTCTCAGCCAGCCTCAGAGCTGTCACGAGGATTTCCGTTGTTTGCTCGTTTTTCCATCTGTCGAGTCCTTTCTGCTCGCCACTTGGCAATTTCAGTTTCTGTGCCGATGAGCCCTCGGCGAGCAAGGTCTATCCTGGCTTCACGGCGAATAGCATGCTCAGACTGCCGCCTTTCTGCCTCGTGAGTTAAAAGGGCATTATCTGCCCCAATAACCAGACCAGCCATGGTGACTGCAAGGAAGAGTTAGTGGTACACTAGTAGCTGCCTGAAACGAGGATTCTTGGCACACTCACATCCGGAGACCAGGAATGCTTTGAATGGCAGTGTCTGTCGTCTTTCATACGATGTGTAAGTTACTGTGCAGCCATCCGTCGTCACTCGCACCGGAAGAGTGGCCACGCATAATGGGCAAACGTAACGACCCCAACACCGAAAGTTCCTGCTTGGGCTGCTCCCTGTTCAATATTTTTGCTTTAGCTTATGATTCAACGAATAGCATGCAGAATTGCTGCTATTCGCACCTTCGTCGCGGCCCTCACTTGTACAGTATAGGCTGCATCGACTTCTCGCCGTAGCTGGGAACGATCTGACATTGTTCGGAGAACGTCGGAGCAAAACAATGACCTTGTGATATTGCGGGTGAACGATATGTTCACGCGGTACTCCAAGCCTATCGTTCCAATAGCCGTGCTCTATACTAGTATGCGACAATAGACAATTAGAGGGATAAAACTAAATAATAAAATGATGCACATTGCTGGAACTGCGAAGGTTAGAGTCACATTTCATCATCTCATGTGTGATTCAATGTCATCACATCACCACGCTTTGAAAAAGCCAACAGGTCAGACTCCGTCTTCAACACCTGCACCACCTGGTCATTGCTGAAACACGAGACCTTCGGTGAATTGAAGTTGAATTAACGAAACCTGTACGATAAGGTAAAAACAACATACAGATGCAAGTTGTTTCCGAACATTGCGCAAGTCCCAGAGACGCACATCACCATTACGGCTTCCTGAGGCGAAAAAGCGAGACCAAGTATCTCCTTTGATGAAACGACCATGCAACTCAGTCGTGAAAAAGCCGAAGCGTTCAGCCGGGTGCTCCGGAACCATACGATGGTCACGGAGCTCGAACTGCAGATCTCGATGGCCAACCTGTGGTCACGTTAGAAATATAATCATATTGGACAATGAATTGCCATGTGCACCTCAAGCAAGGTGCAGAAAGGTGATTCCGTCTTATGTGCGTGATACGGAGAATTGGATGTCTTGAAAGTATGCACAACACGTTCCGAAGATAGGTCCCATAAATGGACATTGCAATCCGCACCAGCGGATATGAGTTTGTGACTAGTATCACGAATGGGAAGAAGGGACTGAATCATAGATGTGTGCTTGATTGCCAAAAGTGTCGAGGAGACGCCCATAAAATCTTCAGAGAAATTCCAAATATGAACGGCATGATCATGGCCTCCACTAGCAAACATAAGTGGTTGCATCATTGTCGACACAACACTCGCCCCCCCCTTCTTAGTCTTATTCCAAGGTCGATCGACAACGCGAAAATTTGTTCCCTTATAATTTAAATAATTTTAAACGGCGATAATGAACACCCGCGGACGCTTACCCTGGAGGTTTGAGATGTCAAGTACGAGATTTGCTTCTCTTCACGTGCATGAGCCAGGACGACGACTGACGTATCACCCGCATGAAGTATACACGCATCATCAACGGACTCTTGAGTTGGGGCAGTTGGCCTACGCAGGTTATGCTGGAGTACCAGGTTAGGCATACCCAGGCTCTCAACGAAGCCGCGCATAGATACAGTTATAAGAGACGAATTCCAGTGTGCGCTGAGCACGCGGCGGGGTTTATCGTGGGTGTCGAGAGGAAGACGAGAAGGACCAGGACCAGGGCTGAGCACCAAAGCGGGAACTGAGGAGGAAATCTCGTTCGGGCCGTTGACTAGCGTCTCGAAGGATGCTTGAACTGGTCCTTCTCGAGACTTCGCAACCGTGCTGCCATCTCTGCTGATAAGATCCCTTAGTGAGTCAATATCATCGGAATCACTATCGAGTAAAACAATCGGTTCTGCCGCAGAAGTGACATCCGTTGCTGATGGTGCTTTAGAAGACACCGACTTTATCTTTAGGACTCCAGAGCGGAAGAAACGCGTCGGTGTGGGAGGAGGAATAATCACACGTGTGTCCAGAGGATCAACAGTAAGGTCGATGATCTCTTCTGGAGGAGCTACAACTCGAGATAAAAAGGCTCTCTGCTTGCCTGGTATAGCGGAGCTCTTTTTTCGAGGTATTGCTATGTGTGTTGGGTAGGAGCCTAGAACCACCTCCGATGACGAGGGCGTAGAAGATTTCGCTAGCTGTGGCAGTCTTCGAGTTGAGCTACTTGCACCCACGATAGGACTGACTTTAGGGGTCTCCTCGCCGTATCCAGAATCACAGCCCTTTTTCTGCGATTCAGTAAGGGAGTTAATCATGATCGAGTACAGATAAGTCACCATTGCAACCTTCTGAGTGCTATTCGCACTCTTATCATACTGGGACTTATTTCGAACAATATGCGCCCTACCACTAGGCAAATCGCGTTGCACGGCTGTTACACAAAGAAACCAAAAGCCCGTATATTAATAACTGTCATTTAGGATATTTTGATATTCACCTTTACTGGTCTTTGCGGGAACAGAGCAATCGTCGTGCATTGCTTTGTAAGGGGAGAAAACAGTCTGCGCTTCGTGATCGCCAGAGATGACTTTCGGGCATTGTGAAGGTAAAGGAAGGTTGGTATGGGGAAATCTTCGCCTCTGGAAGTGTTTCTCTGAGCCTTGAGACTCCCCTTGGGAAAACTGCTGGGAATTAAACTTCGTTCGCTTGGGTGGGCGCAAGTTCGATTGTTCTAGATGGCCCAAATGCTCTTGTTTAACATGATCAAATGAACTACTCGGTGTATTCAATGAAGAGACTGAGGAAAATTTGTTCGAATGATTCCACGCAGGAGACGTGGTAGAGTGGGGGACGAAGTTCCTTTGATTGAATGGGCGATATGGCGCACGACCTCGACTAGTACCAAAGCCTCTGAAGGATCCACGGTGCCCTCCACGACGAGCAACTGTGATAGCGGGTACGGTGGACTTTCCCTTTCGATCTAAACGAACTTCATTGGGTTGTCGATCTTCCATCCGATCTCATGCAGAGAGACTTGGTTCAGAAGCCGGGAGTATTTTCAACCTAGGATGATTTGAGGATGAGATTTCGCATCAGCAGTATGTATACTTGTTTATCTTCGTCTCAATTTGGCCGAGTACTTTAAACATAGAGCCAAAACATTTCAGCATTCTCCCGCATGGCCATATCTTCAAGTTTTACTTTCAAAAGATCAAGCTCTCCAATACAAGGACCAGTGAAACGCCATAAATCTGAAAGCGTTGATTTAGATGGGTGTATGCCCTACGCTCACCCCCTCCCACTCACAGCGACTTACGGAGTCGAGGCAATAAAGTACGCTCCAGGCACTAGAGTCTCCGCTTTCAGCCATGAAGACTTTGAAACAATGGTCCGCGAGAGGCAGCATCTCCTCTTGGCCCAGGGTCGAAGGGTTGTTGGCTTGCCACTGGTCTTGTGAGTCTGCACTGATCAGACTCGTCCACGTCGGAGCGCTGACCTTGGGTTCGTGCGAAGCGATGACGGCATTGTGATGCATTGGTATGTATTCTTCAGACACACGTAACTACTGAGTGACAGAGCTGATAGGGTCTCGGACCCTCGTATCGAGAACAACCACAAATCGGGACCGAGTCTGAGTTCGGAGCTGTCTGCTTCTCAAACATCGCTCGGCAGTATTCCACCCTTGCCTGAACTGCAAACTTCAACATCTGGACCTGCCGACGCAGTGCGGCGTTATACGAACCTGAGGTATGATGCACTTACACAACTCGATGGGTTGCACAATAGCTTACCTATAATAGCCATACCGCAGGATCTTCCGAAATCGAAATCATCTCCTGCAAACTTGCTGGAGGCAATGAGATGACGAAAAACGAGCACCCGGAAGAAAGTTCACATAAGCCTCATGCTCGGCTCAAGAGTGAAACAATT
The DNA here is from genome assembly GCF_016647625.1 of Suillus subalutaceus. NCBI lineage: Eukaryota > Fungi > Basidiomycota > Agaricomycetes > Boletales > Suillaceae > Suillus > Suillus subalutaceus. The sequence goes on along the minus strand of NW_024540253.1, from coordinate 326,923 downwards.
GCGCACGACAGGATTTCTGACGATGAGCGAATCTCCTCATCCGAGGACATAGATAATTCATCGAGGTCAAGAGCAGTTTCTTCGCGCCGAGACCAAGCAATGGCCGAATTGTGTGGAGACTGGTGGTCTAGTATGCGAAGCTCTTCCGTGGCTTCCAGCTCTGATGATGATAGATCTAATGAGCCTGCGGACGTTGACGAGGTTGCAGAGGCCTCGTTGTCGAGAACTGAAGTCGGAACCCCTCTTACGCGAACAGTTGGTGTATTACGAGGACAGAGACCCGCTAGTCAACGAAGCACCTCAGCTGCACGCAGTAGTGTATTGTCCCAACCTGGTAAACGAAATGAGCATCACACTTCTGGCATTACGACATCCATGGAGGATAGACATGGAAGCACTCTTTCGCTGCAATCGCGGCGATCGCAACGGGCGAGTTCACTGTCGTCGGAATCGAGTACAGATCAGGAAGTCGTTAGACTGCCGGCGCTTAAACGAGTGCCGCTGCCGAAGACTCCATATGGGCGCTCCAGGAGGTTGTTGATCCCGGCTTCTGACAATCTACCATTGGTTGCGATAAGTATGCGGGCAGACGCCCAGTTCATCAGTCGTCGGGATCAGTGAGTTCCGATGCCATCTCCGCCTCGTCACATCTTCACTTCAACTAATCAGATTCCGTCTCACTCTGAACTCTCTACCTAACCCGGGAGTCCAACAACATGTGGAAGATGCATGTATTGTGGGTGACACTGTTGTTCTTGGCTTCAATAGCGGGCCAAGTCAAGTCAGTTTCCTTCCAGTTACTGTGCGTGTGTTGCATTTACGTGTTACGAGACATTCATGGTCCGTTAGACGGAAGCTCCTCGCAGAGTGAATTCGCGACCTTTGCCGCATGTCAGCTCTCCTCGGATGTCAAGACCTTCCGGGGAGGGCGTAAGGTGCCTCGCCGCAATGAATGCGGCAGCTGGCTCCATTGAATTTTTTACAGGCGGTCATGACCGACGGATTTTTAAGTGGAGCGCCGATGCGCAATCTCTAGAAGAGCCGACTGTCACCAAAATTAATATCTTTCTAGATTCTGGCGTCTCCGCGATGGCCTATCGCCACAACGACAACTCCCTCGTGTCTTCTGACACGAAGAAACTATATGTTACGGACCTTACCCGGTCGCACACGCCTAGAGCAGCCCAGGTCTCTAACGATGTCAACCAAATACATGTTCACCCCCAAATACCACACTTAACGCTGCTGGAGGTGAGATGCTCCCTTAATTTGTAGAATTGGACTTTGATAGGCTTTGCAGGTCCGACATCTCGATCATCAGATGTCGATGTTCGACCGCAGGATGGGTGGCTTCGACAAAGCTCCATGTTGCACATTTGGATATCGCAATACTAAGGCAAAATTTCAGCAATCATACACGAAAGGCAGTATCCACCACACCTTTTTTGTGCGTGGTCATCAAGATGGCACCGTTCTCCTGTGGGACTTCCGTAACGTCAAGGTACACTCATTTTTGCTATCGAACGGCAGTTTTTTCTTACTCCGACAAACGAAGAACATTGTGACGAGGAGGCAAAGCCAACTTACTAAAGAGGTCGTGCATACAGTGGTTTCAGATGGCCACGTTGTGACTTTTGGTGACGGTGTGGTGACGTTTTTGAACGACTTTTTGCATAGTTAGCTGTCCCTCCGTCCTCTTCGTCACCCTGAGGCGCAATCTCGTAGATACCTCACAGAAATCAGCCTGGCAAACTACGCATGTTTATTCTATTACCAATGTTTCTGCCAACCATTCACAGTTTAGATCTTAAATCTGCGAATAGAACGGAGGTGATCAACACTTTGCATGTGATGAACCTCGAGAAACGATACATCAAATGGGACAAACCTAACTTGAATTGTAGTAATGGAAGGTTTTGTTGCATACGATCGTTCGGCGCTAACTTCTGACACGCCACCGCCGTCAGAGCAAAGAGACGGCAAGGTAGCCGTGCGCAGGCCCACTTCGCCAATGGTCCATCCGTGCGTGAGATTGCGCATGCGTTTATCTTCTGACCCAGAACATGTATGGGGTTAGTAATACATCGTTTCCGCTTGATCCGAGCGATAATAATTGTATTCGCCCACTGAAGGAGTATGAACTTGAAGAGGATGACCAAAGCAGCGGGACGGAGCCCGCATGTGGACAACCGATGATCCAGTAGTATGTTTGTGAGCTCTTTCCGCACAAAAAAAGCATTGATCGGCTCGAGAATGAGGGAACCTAGTATAGAAGAATTAAGTCATAGAAGAACGTTAACCTCACCATTGCCTGCAAGGAGGCTGTAGCGCAGCTGGAGAGTATATTCATTTGCCGAGGGTTGATGTGAGGATTCCAACATCAGATGATGTACGTCTCCAAAATGGTGGTAGATTGCTCCCTTGGCCAGGTATTAATCTTAGATGCACTGGAAGTTGGCAGACACACTGGCACATGACGACCTCCTAGGTCAGAAGACATGTAGTACGTCGTAAGAAGGACACTGCATCTAAAATCGTCAGATATTCTTTGAGCTTCCAGAAGACTTAGGGTCATGGGGATGCATGAGTAGATTACCGAATGACCGTGCGTGCGTCGACTACGATGACCTAGCTGTAGATAAGTAACGCGTGGCAGTTGTGCTTGTGACTGTTTGGGTCAAACGACCGAATTCGGAAAATATCCAGTTCTTCTTTCCTTCCAACGCGTCAATGTCCAAGGCTCTGAAGGCAAAAGATCAGCTGGTGGCAAGTACTTCTCTGCAACGTTTCTCGCTTGAGTAATAAAGCTATTCTAGCGCATCCTGGTTCCTGCGGGAAAGGCTGCACCTACACCACCCGTCGGTCCGGCGCTTGGTGCGCGTGGTGTAAAATCTATGGATTTCTGCAAGGAGTTCAATGCGCGAACTGCGCATATCGAACCTGGGGTTCCAACTCCCACTTTAATCACCGTCGAGCCTGACCGCACTTTTTCGTTCATCACCAAAACACCACCAACGACCTACCTCTTGAAAAAAACTGCGGGGATAGAAAAGGGAACTGGTCGACCTGGTCATGAAGTCACCGGAACAATTAGTCTCAAACACGTGTATGAAGTTGCAAAAATTAAATCCAAGGATACGCATCTCAAGCACTTGAAGCTCGAGTCGATTGCAAGCACTGTTATTGGCACAGCAAGAAGTTTGGGTTTACAGGTTGTGCCGTGACCTCTTGTCACAGGAAAGGTACGCAACTGGTGGTGTTGCATTATTCTCCTGATGGGCTTACGATCGAGATTCGACTCGTGCGTGCCGCACCTTATCAATCTGAATCAAGACATGCGATCTCTCATTGAGACCTTAGAACACGGGGTCGCCACCGCATCCCCCAGTCGATATGTGTATGATAGGCCATGATCGGACGTACTCCAAAGTCAAAGGACTGGATGCTCACTAATCTACATCGTGTAATGAAGAGATGAAATGGAAAGTGCCTGATGCAACGAGGAGCAACTTGAGCAAGGTTGAGTTCATTCACCTTAAATTACGCTTCTCTCTCTTCATTTGAACAAGGACTCTCCGGTCTTCGTAAACCGAGGTTGTCTTCTAGCGAGCGCTCCATTAACTCCAGGCCAGGTTGCCTAATTCAGAATTCATGAAACTTTATTTGAACTTCCTCCACCCCCTCCATCCTCAGGCATAGGCGGTATTTTTGCCGCAGCGTTTAGCAGAGGTCATGGGCTTATCACTAGTACCTTTGTCCTGTTTATGGGATTTCCCGCCATGCTGTTGACACGCCTCGGTCAGGTTTAACCGCATCTATCCCGCATTCATAGGACACGTTCTCAGGTCTAGTTCCACCGCCAATGTCATGTATCCGACCTGCCATTTGGAGAGGCTTCCTTACCGCGTGTAGACTGGTGAAGATCTCCTCGTCCTTTTATTTCTTTCTTTGATTAGTGCGTTCCATGAGTATTCTCGGCAACCTTCTCATGCCAGACTGCTTGCTGATCCTTCGGTGACTCAGTGTATAAACGAACTTTTTGCTCTTGTGAGATAGAAGGTCGAATGTGTCATACCGGGTGACCTCTCGACGCTAATCTACCTGTCTCAGAGGAATCAGCGCTTGTGTGTTGAACGCGTGTTGTTCCTCGATCATGTCGGCCTCGACCTGAGTTGCTGCATCGGACCATTGCTCCACAGACAAGTCTCCAGACCACATAACGACACCACGCTTCCTCGTCTACACGTTTGTTGTGTCCTCATCTTTATCTGTCACAAGTCCACGTTGTCGATGAATATTCGCGATCAAGTGAAAAACAAGAGGGGTATGCGGATGTTATCAAGCTATTCCACAATATAAAAGACCGGGTTTTCAACGTCGGACTCCCCAGCACCTGGCAAAAACCAACACCTACTCTCGCAAACTTCGACAACGCTCTTCCTTTGTTTACGCTATGGCAGCACCATCAAACGAAGTACTTTCGTGGACCAGCCAGGATCCGCGAGAGAGCCAACTATTTAACGCCTGGGGTGTTGTCTATCGTTTTGCGGTATGCAGCTCCGCAACGCTCATAGGTCAAAATGGACCCTGATCGACATCCTTAGACTGTAGTAGCCCCTAGTGGGCAGAGTACTACTACCCTCTGGCGAGCGGTACGGGCTAACAAGGAAGACCGCGTCGCAAAATTGGAATGGGCATCGAATGGCGGCCTCGGCCGTGCAGTGATCGGCAAGGTACAATAAAACTCATGGTGTCCTTGGATCCCATTGTTCTGACCGCGTTCCCTCAGAATACAGTTCCGATGTCCGACTTGGTTCGCCCGGATCCACGCTACCCGGTCAGTTGCATCAAATGTTTGATTGCGATATCGCTTACAATATCCATAGGGCGCACGCATATTCAACGCACCCGATGGTCTAACATACCGCTGGCGGCAGACCCCCGGCTCTGCTGATGTTGTAGTGAGTGTTGATATCTTGTCCTCCGGAGGCAAACTTAAAACTAACTATTGCCTCCGCAGCTGGAAGATTCCGCTGGAAATATCGTTGCAGTCTTCCGCCCTACACGACCAACGCGGTATCAAATTGGGGATGTCTATGGTGAGCTCCACTTTCTGCGAAATGCTGGAGCGGCTACCATCGTGAGTACTTGTTACCCTACTCGCTACGCGAGGGCTCAATTTTATTTTTCCCCATTTCAGATGCATCCCCCAATCATGGACACGGTCACGGTGACCGCCATGCTATACCGATTTTGCCAGGCATTTGGTCTTTGATGTCATTTTTAACGCATGTTAGCAATCTTATTCACACTGTAAATTGGCCCATATTCCTTTTGTACGTATCATTGTCGAACTCTTCCATACATGTAATGCTATCCATTTCATACGAGAGAAAATTTCCTTCCGAACGAGCCGGGGGCGCAGTATCTACAGCGACTTTGACATCTTTCGATGATCGATAACACGCGTTTCCGGCACTCACGTGTAAGTGCACGATGCAAGCATACCTCATTGTGCTACCAATCGCCTACAATCACTGCGCAAAGGCGCCATAATCAAACCGTCATTTGATTTCATATGGCAATCTGAGTCCAAATGACGCCTACGTATCGTATCTACAATTTCCCCTTGGCCAGGGACGCCTCTTCTGATGTTACGGCGTCGACAATCTCATCTATTGTACGTACAACCCATTCGGTGCCTTCGTCGCTTGATAAATACTTGTCTTCGTCGTTCAAGTTCTCCTCATTGCGGGCCTTGAGAAGACCGAAAACGTGGCTGATTAGCTGAGGTCCGACTCTGGTCTCGGCACGGAGAGTAGCGATGCCAACTACCGATCCAAGAGCGCGGGTGAGGTTTCCTTGCTCCAAGTCCCCTCGCGGCAAGGGGGACAGGACCGTACCGTAGGCCTGAATGATAAACCCTGTAAAAGTGGATCAGACTCGTATTTGTAGTATGTGTAACAAAAATAGAACTCGAGGCGCTATTACACCGAGGTTGATACATGGGGTAAATGGAATCAAGAACGTACTGATGAAATCAGGATGAAGGTCCCCTAACTTATTATACAGTTTTACCGCATGAGGCTGGTAAATTGAATTCCACAACGCTTGGCCCCTTGCGACGGTCGCTTCGATGGTCTGCGGAGTTGCTTCCCTGAATAAAATTTGCGAAAAAAAAAAGATATAACGTTGGGACGATGCCTCGTGTTCAGATACCACGTACCTGATGGAGTTTTTCCGTAACGCGGCGTAGACGTCTTCTTCGAGTGCGTCCTTTAGCCCCGTCAAGGAGAGAATCGTCTGAAATTACGTTGAGTCACCTGACCTCGGCGGCGCAAGTATCCGAGGTCATCAAGCTTCTGAATCTCATGCAAGTACACTCACTCGAGGTACGCCAACGAAGATGACGCTCTTTAGTGCGGCTTCTCGCATGAGGGCAGCTTTGTACACGACCTCCGCAAGGCTTTTTCGCGATTCAAGCAAGTTTGGATCACTCCTGGTAACGAACCGATACAAGTGGCCAACAGAAGACGGTCTGTTGGTGGTAAGGAGTGTGCATGTCTGTTATCTCCGTTTGAATGGAGCTAGAAGAGCAATTTCGCAAGAGGCATACGTACCGAGAGGACGAGCCATCCGTTTTCAGCGTTTCTCTGTTTTGCCTCGTTTAGGGTACGGTTGAACACACCATGAAGTTTTCCAAGAGAGGGACTTGGCCAAGCTTCTGGGTTACGGAGCGTCAGAAGGTGCTTAACTGCAGGCGGTAAATGTTTGACCATGTCGTATACTACGGTTGCATTATTCGGGCAAGAGGACTATATACGCGATGTCGGACTTACAAGGCCGACCTGCTGACCCTTTTACGGTGCCCCGTATACGGGATCCCGTCGCTGGAAACACGTGTGCGCTCACCGTTCACTCACTGACACAGCGGGGGTCTCGATATTTTACCACAATTTGCAACTAGTGAAATCACATTCGAAATGCAATCTAGAGCCCTCCAGAGCGTTCCAGGCTAGGTCTAGGTCTGCTTTTGATTGAAATCTTGCAAGAGGTAAAATGTCCAAACCTGCAATGTGCATGAGAGTGAGACTCAACATTGATCGCTGTTTCCTTTTGTAGAACAGTCTAAATTGATCGCGACGGCCTGACCTGCCCCGGAGATGTACATAGCAACCAACCAGTTAGGCTTAACACTGATATCTTATATGCCAGCCAATCGCAAAAAAAAGTCACTGAGGCTCGCTCAGTCATTTGCACGCCATTACAAAAAACAGTACATCTAATTGCGGATATAAAGTCTGCATTTGTTCAACAAAAGCGCGAGTTTTCCAGTCAATTGCGTCGCACGGCGACATGCGAAACCAGCACGCTACATCAAGCTTGCGACTAGACAAGGGTAACAGTGAGATAAACGATAAGTAGAATGAAGTGAATCCAAGTGGCATGAGATATAAGGGTATCGTAACCGGGAATACAGCGAAGCTGATAGGTCCAAAAGCCTGAACCCCGCGGGCTATGTATTATTAGTCATGATCAAGACCAATATACCTTAGCCAAAGTAGTTGTAGGCAAGAGAAGTGGGGGTGTCATCGCTGGAAAGGAGAGCATTGGCAGTGTTGACACCTTGAAGGTCGCTCATAACGCCTGACGTGCGACAAATCAGCAAATGCGGCACGGAAATGAATATCAGTCGTACCAAAGGGGAAGGCAACTTCAAACCAGGAAGTGCTGTCAACAAAGTTGGCGACGGTGCTAGCAAAAGCATAAACTTCATCTTGGGTAGCCTGTGCACCGCCGCTGAAGCTCTTCAAGGATATGTCAGCTAAGGAAACTTGATGTATTAGTGTAAATTAAATACCTGGTCAGCAAACTCGGTAACCCAGATGGGCAAGTTGTATGTGTTGTACAGCTGGGTGGCATAAGAGATGAAATCTTGAGCATCAGTCCCGTAGAAGTGGAAGGCGACGGCATCAACCTAATTGCAAAAAAAAATCAGAAGGGGGATCAAATTATGATTGATTTAGACAAACATGGCAACCAGAGCATTCTTGGAAGAAGCTGGCCATCCAGTCGAGACCAGTCTGATCATTGGTGCAAGCAGGGGAGATAAGGTAGTAGCCTTCGTCTTTCAACGGGTTGATATATTGCTGCCAGAGCGCAACACCATCTGAGGGGCTCATGTTGGACTGGCTGGGTTCGTTGGGCCTGAAAAATCAGGACCATCAAAATTGGAGTTAAATATAGGTCTGTGGAACGCACTCGTTCATGCCAAGAACGTAGTTGGCGTAGCCAGCGACAACCAAGCTTTGAAAGTCGGAAACCTGGTCATAACCCCATAACATGGGAATACCTTTGAGGCCGTAGAGGTCGGTGGGTAAGTAAGGACTCCAAGTGTAAAGGCTGTGTTATTTATGATTAGATAAAATTATGAGAGGAAATTTTCAAGTACGTACTAGCCAACATTGGAAAGGGCGGCGAAGGTGGATAGGTAGTCAGTATCGCCATTAGGCCAGGCCAAACCCCACTTCTTGCCACTTGAAGTGCTAGCGGGGGTAGAAGTGGGGGTAGGAGTGGGGGTAGTAGAGGTAGGGGTTGCGGAAACGTAGATAGAAGTGCTCGAGCTCGAGGGTGCCGACGTGTAAGGAGAAGCGTCTCCAGCTGACGATGACGAAGACCAAGACGGAGTGGGAGTACTTGCCGTAGTGGTGTTGGCATTTGTTGGCTTAGGCTTGCAGCTACTGGTGTTACGTTTCTTCTTTGCCGCTGCTACGGCCTCATGGCCACTAGCATAACGAGCGACATGAGAACGATCTGTAGTCAAGGCATTGACAGAGGTAGGACCAGATTCGAGTGCAAAAAGAGCGACTGAAGCCAGGACAAGAAGATTGAATAATTTGAGAGCGGCCATTTTTTCTAGTCGTTGTTCGGGACGCAGACTGAGGGAATCGTCTTTAAGACGGATGGTTTATATATAAAGGTATAAACACGGAAATTGAGAGAGAGTGGTCTAAAATGAGTGAGGAAGAGCCGTAAGCTCGACGTGTTGAATGAAAGAACCTGAATGAACAATGCAGATGGCGAAAAAAGACCACATTTTAACGATTGAATTATGTAAGCAATCGCACGGCGAATATCAATTGCCATGGCATTGACAGAATTCATCACCGTCGTAGTATTAGCTCGTCGTGTTCAACGATGAGGTCGATCATAGTAAATGAGTAGATTATTGTAATACGTTAGACCCACAAGCGCACTATGTAATATTGAACCGAACAGTACCTCGAGGCTAAAACACGAGGTTGGCGCCAAGTTATAATATCATTTGTGAAACGTGTTTGTAATGATTTAAAAAGGGCAGCGTCTAAAATCGCTCAAACGGTTTCTTTTTCTTCAACTGTCAACTTTTGAAACCGGTTCATCATATAGTTCATCACTGCGCTCATCCTTCATCCCAATCGCCTAATCCCTCAAAAAATGTCCGACGCCCAAGCCGCCCAGGTTACAGAGTATGGCGTGCCTCCGGCTGCGCAAGAGTATGTCATCGAAGAAGTTCCCCCATTCAAAGTATCTATATCCTTTTTTTCTATTGCTTCTTCAAAAATCCTCACATTCTTATAATAACTTAGGTCTTCGCTGGCAATCTTGCGTACTCTACAACGGATGAAGGGCTCAAGACTTTCTTTGCCCCCGTACAGAGCGACATGTATGTTCCCGCACAGCTTTTTAATACCGCAAAATCTAACTTCTCTTCGCTTTACAGTATCACAGCTCAGGTCATCCTGCGTGGTCCCAGATCCACAGGTTATGGCTTTGTCGCAATGTCCAGCGCAGAGGCTGCTCAAAGAGCTGTTGACCTCCTCAATCTAGGGGAGCTCGATGGCCGCAAGGTCATCGTCGAGATTGCCAAGCCAGCCGACCAAAAGGACAAAGAAAAGAAGGAGAGAAGGGCCAAGAGGAGACCCAACAGGCGCGGTGCCAAGGCCGTCCCTGGTGAAGTCACCGACGCTGAGGCAAATGGCGAAGTCAAGGCGGAGGATGCCGCTGCCTCTACTGCTGCTTTGGGCACTGACGAAGCAGCTAAGCCCAAGAGAAAAAAGAAAAAGAATAGCGTATGTAATTGACACGCAGTGATTCATCAAAATTCATTTCGCTTGTAGCGCAAGTCCAGGCGTAGGGCCACTCCTCTGGAAGGTGAAATGCTACACGAGGAGGCTGCCCCTGCTGCCGAAGATGCTCCTGACGCTGCCGTACCTGCTCCCAGGAAACCTCGCGTCAGGAGGCCTAGGGCTCCTCGTCCACCCCGCGCTGTCGGTGAGGACCCCATTGGCGAGCCCTCCAAGACCACCCTGTTCGTCGCCAACCTTGGCTTCAGCGTAGACGATGAAACTCTCTCTGCGCTCTTTACTGAAGCTGGTGTCAATGTCGTTTCCGCCCGCGTGGTTCGTCGCCGGTGGGGAACACCCAGGAAGAGCAAAGGTTACGGCTTTGTCGATGTTGGCACTGAGGAGGAGCAGGTGAAGGCAATCGAGGCTGTTCAAGGTAAGGAGGTTGGCGGTCGTGCAATCGCTGTCAAGATCGCTGTCAACTCTGCGCGTTATGAATTGGCCGACGAAGCCGAGTACGCTGCCTGATCACACCATATGTGACTCTGGTCCCATGTCCCGTGGACTTTACCTTAACTTAACGCATGTTCAATTTCCGATGCAAGTTCATCGTGACTTAGTGTTGTTCATCTCGCTTGCGCTATGATTTTTCGCGTATGTTTACCAGTCAAGTCATGCTTTCATTCTGGCGATTTGGTGTCCTTCTTCCATCAAATTTTGTAGAGTCGCTTGCAGCTGCAGTCAATTTTTGCGATGTCTACTAAGATTACGAAAGTTTTTCCATGGCTATTGCATTCAAATTGCATTGATGATCCCCAAAATGAACGTGTGCGTAAGTAATTGTGGCATGTTTGCCAACCCTGGCCACCTTGGGAAGTCAATCCATGGCCGACGAGGATGATTACCTCTCGGACAAGTTTCTTATCCAGGTCGCAGCCGAGTCTGTGCCGAAAACGTATGCTCAGAGACGCCAAGAAGCTTTGAAGCAGTCTCGAGTCAAGAATGAGCAGAACCGAATGAAGAGTCGGCGGCAGAGGGAGGAAGAGTCCAGGGAAGAGGGGCTTAGCAAGAGCCTGTTTGAGCGCGCACAGGAGGAAGAGAAGGCCGTAGGTGGGAGCAAGGCACTGGGCATCATGATGAAAATGGGGTTCAAGGTCGGGCAATCGTTGGGAAAGACCGAGGATAGCCCTCCAAAGACCACAGTTCCCTTACCTGGTCCTAGCCTGTCCGAGGACGAGTCTGAGCAGGGTACATCCAGGGCTCAGTCGGAATCTGCGGATCTTGGAGATGATTTGAAAGGAGAACCTCGACACAAGGTTGAACCATTGCCCCTCAACGAATGGCGAGGCAAGTCCTCGCCGAAACCCTGCATATGGAAGTAAAATAACTGACTCGATAGCTTATCATTGCAGGGAAGCAAGGTATTGGTCTAGGGAAGCGTGCTCGGTCACCCAGTGCCGCAGATCGCCTCGCAAAAATGGCGAAGATGGCGGAAGCAGCCAGCCATGAGAGCTTCCGGGACCGTGCCCGCCGCGAATACGAAGAACGGCGAGCAGAAGGACGCCTTTCCTCTGCACGACAGACATGTCTCACACTGGATGAGAAGGCGGATATCACAGTGCGTTTCATTCAGATAAGTATACGGGGATACTAGATTCACTGCTCTGCGCGATAGTTCAACGTCCTCTGTTTGGATCCTAACAACCCTGATTCTATCCCAAATGGTCTCGTGGATGCGTTATCAACTTATACATTGCAAGTATCCCCGTTACGCTCCGCCTCAGGGGATGTCTCCCATGCGGCACGCCTACGCGCCCAAATGGTAGCCGATGCCCTGTTACCGGTTACTTCACTGGATGAAGATGAAGATGCCGACGACAGCGAAACACCCACAACGGTGGAACAATTCCCGCAAGAAGTCATCGAGGAAGCAGTTTACTTCTTACGGCTGGGTGTGAGTAGACTTTTAATGGAATCGTTGTTCTTTGACGCGTACCTGATTTTAAATCTTTTGCAGCCGCGGGACCGCTTAAAGCTCCTTCTTGAATATCTCCGGGGGAAATACTCATACTGTTTCTGGTGCGGGACGCAGTATGGAGATGCTATTGATTTGGAACAGAGTTGCCCTGGGCCTGAAGAAGATGATCACGACTAAATGTCTAATGCGGGGAAGATTGTTTCCTCCGTAGCCAACCTCAATCGTATGATTCATCTAAACCTACACATTTCTCTACGAAGATCAAGATGCAGTAGTCATGAGACCGAAAATTTCACAAGCAAAGAGCGAAGTTATGACAACTATGAGAAGGAAACGAGGGAACTGAGACGAAATGCAAAGGAAAGTTGTGTATGCGTGTATGTGAGAATTAAAAGGTCCATAAAGCCTTCCTTGGGATACGCGGCAACTACATCGTACACCAGCTGTACCATCATCAGACCGCGGAATAGAAGTGGAGATGTCCATTGATTAATCCAAACAGAAACTAGCGTGGGATTGGAGGGATGGTGGGCAATGACATTGGCATCAATGATGGTGGTGTGATAACTTCCGGTCTCTCGACGTACTCCCGTTGAGCGAAAGTAAGGACGACGGGCGAGTTTTGTGGTGTCTTGCGACGAACATATGACGAGATTGGAGTGATGGATGGCCTTTCTCTCTTGGAGAAATGAAGAGGTGAAGGCCGTCGTGTATGCCGAGGAGACGAAGGAGGATTTGGTGATGAAGACTGTTTTCCAGTGAGAATGGTTTGAGAGGGGAAAGCCGACGTTCTTACTCTGCTAGAATCTTCTTGATCACTCTGGCTGTGTGTCAACGACACGTTACTGCTTTGTCTAGCAGTAGACTTGGAAGGAACGAGAAAAAATGAGACGACAGACAGATCGGTGAAGGAAGGTACTCACACTGGCTGAAATGTACGGTGAATATCTTACTGCTCTGACTCGACGAGAAGCGCTTGGACGCCTATCTGAGTCAATGTCACGGGCACAACGGATGGGGCTCCAACCGTCAGTAGAGCTGCCCAATGAAGAGCATGAAGAACATGAAGAAGAACGATCTCGAGTCCTGACTATGCTCGGAGTTTCTGGCTTAGTATCATCTATGCCTAGAGAAGCCATGAGTTCAATGAAAGAAGGGAGAGCGGCCATAAGCACACGGCGATCTCAGACGTAGTAGTGCTTCGTCGGGGGAATAGTCTTCGATGGGCAATCAAGTAAGATGGCCATAGTTATAAAGATGTTTTGACGCCTTGGATACGGCCCACGGTTGTCACGAAGGACGGTCGCCACCTACGAAACTCAGGAGTTCCACTTGTGACTTTATTTTTCTCGAAGGTTTGCACTATCAATAGGGTTCCAGCCCGGTCGGCAAGGAGATCGAGAATAAGGGTGTGGGCGCTATTGAGCTTGGTCACACTGCTTTATTGGAGAATAAGACTAATACTGCAATCACCGGTACGGTACATAGCATATATCACATACGAATCCTCATTGTTCCGCGAACAATGAACGAGCTTCGAGGAGCTGGCAGTGCACAAGGACAATTACGACAGAACTTTGGAACTTCGAACCGAGCAGGTACTATAACTGATTGCAGAGTGACAGTCTCCACGCTGCAACGCTGTTTCCATCAGTCAGGCCCAAACCTGCCCAAACCTGAAAAACTTCAAGTTGGATTCTTTTCATCATAACGGGGAGCACTTAGACTCTGATCGCCGAGTCTCTATAGCGTCTCTATGCAAAGAGGCTAGTACCCGCGCGCCCGTAACGTGACTCACGTGTGTGTATCACACATCACGCGAGAGTCACGCGCTTCGACTGCCATACCTTTTTCGTTCACATCTGCGATGAACCAGCCAGGACAACAAACTACAAATGCTGGTGGCAGCTTCGTACCTGCACCGCGGCAGGATATGGAATACATTTGCGCAGGTACTCATGACTGCCTGTGAGCATCACTTTACAAACAATCTAATCAAGGTTTAAAAAGACTGCGGCGCCAAGAATGAAATAAAGTCCAGGGAACCTATACGTTGTCGTGAGTGTGGTCATCGTATCATGTACAAGAAGCGGACCAAGCGGAGTACGTATCTGTCGCTCTTGAAACCAGAAACCAAGCAACTGTTGACCTTTTTCCATTAGTGGTTCAGTTTGAAGCCCGGTAATGTCTCCCGGTTGCGAAACGAATGTCAAAGGTGAGTAGCGATGATGCTATTTCAGTGTACTCGCACGTTAAACACGGATTACAGTTGTTGCGATTAAGTTGATTACTATACAGTATAAGGATAGACACCTGACATTGACGACCTCGTTACCACCGCCCAAGCCGCTTGAACCATACATTCAGGAAGCAAGTGACCACCAGCCGATCTAACATTGCGCTGGCGCGTGGGGTCACTCTTAGTATCCTCTCGTGATTCGACCACGATGCAATGTATTTGTCTTGTGAATCGATACACTGTTTTTGTATGGGCACGTTAGGAGGCGCATGTTCCAATCTCGGTGACACGTACATATAAGTCGGTCCTATTCTCTGATATCTTCCACTTATACCCTGCACCGACACCGGATTTAAATCTGCGTGAACTAGGATCCATGAAATGAATCAGCAACGGAGATATGAGCTCGAGCAAAATACTTTACTGGCTGGTAGCATTTTTGACCTTCCGGAGATCTCTGACGGAAACCTGGTAACCAAGTCATCAACAGAGTGCGTCTGGGTCATCAACGTCATAAATCTCACCTCCTCTAAACCAAAATATACCACGGAAGCAATAGTGTTCGAGCTCCAACTGATTTGTCCAACAGTCTCAAAGGTCAAACTGTTCATATTTTTTTCGCTGATAAGTTGTGGTTCCGCCAGAAGAACCGGTCATTGAATGTGAAAACTGCGAGGACAGTCAAAATCATGAATTTAGTAGAGGAGTGAGCTGGACGTACCTTGTATAGTTCCAATTCCTCGTGTGCTGTTCCTACCACCTGATACACTCGAAAAGTCCGCGTGTCGTCGGTAGGATTGACAAAGCGGAAGACCATGTCAGTTTCAGCAGTCATAGTGGCTGTGGATTTTTTGTGGAGTTTGAGTTTTCAGTTTGAGAGAAAGAATCCTAATCCAAGTCGCGAGACTGGTTTACATGATTATAAGATTTTAAAGGCCAAGAAGATATTAAATGACTGCAGTAATGAATCTCGCTTTGTTTTTGGGCGGACAGAAACTGTTGATCCGAACGAATATATGGTTGGGAGCTGAGGTCACATCTATGAATACTATGACGCACTCGATTAAGAGCCATTGAGTCGGTGCGCGGGCGAGCGACAATGAGCCATGGAGACGATAAGCGATTGCTAAAGATGAGGTAATGTCCCTGAAGCGTGTAAGTAATACGCACAAGGATCTCGACTGCAATGGTTTGCTGAATCTCGAGAACAACCGCCGTTGCAGCACAAAAAACTTTTTAATTTCAGGTGCCTATCAATTTTTACTCGGGATGAGTTAATATGCAATATCCAACACCACGACGAACAGAGTCAGGCATTATTACACCGACGGTCCACCCCAGGTAAAACACCAAAAGACTCCCTCAGCCTCGTCTGGTTGGAACAATATTATTGACGTGTGGCGCACGGACGCGAATAAAGGAGTCGCCGAATTGGTCGAACCAAGGGAAACACCACGCACCAAGGTATGAGAACCACGATCACCGATGCCACACCCTGCAAACCACGTGTCACGTCAATTCGAATTATGGACACAAGCAGGACCAAAAGCCGATTAGATTCCGAATCCGTGCACCCTGCGACGAACAACCGCATCAGTCAGGGTAATCGGGAAGATGGAATTGTACACAACACACATTTAATCTGAACTCGACCAAGTACATTAGCTGATAGTGTAGGAATGTAGGGATGGTCCCATGTATTTTGGATCTGATTCATGCCTGATTCGAGGCTAAACGGCCCGAACGATGGCTCGGATGTTTTGTATGAATGAAATATGGCCGACGCCCAGATATCAATGTTAAGGGTCATCATGAGAATATGGTGATTCAGTGAGGAAAACGCTGTAAGATGACGATAACAGGCCAAGGCCACAGGTCAGCAAACGCGGAATTTGCTGAGATTAAACCCCCATTTCATCGGAGCTGTGTAAATGTGTCAAAGTGGAAGATTCAGATGCTGACTGGGTGGGGATAGCGTGATTTAAGGGGGCAGGAGCTTGGTAGAGGCTGCCTCGAGGCAGATGTTTGCCGACGTAATTTATCGATGTTGTACAAAACTGAGGTAATGTTGAGAAAATTGGGCCCGCTATCAGCTTTATCAAGATCAAATTTGCCGAGTGATACACAACGAGCTGGATACAATTGTCATGTCATAGAACCACTCACACATGTTTCACACCTGCCGTTGCTCGATACACAAAACGCAGGGAGGTGCAGCCCGAGTGCATATGAGAGCAAGTACTGTGTGGATGACAGAATGCAAAGTAGCAACAAAGTCAGTATGCTAAGTTGGTACGGACAGGACTGATGCTGAGAGAGAGGTAAATGCGCGGTTCCGAATGCTGACTAGGACTAGTTAGGTCGTTGGCGCCCCCGAAGCTTGAAGGCCTGTGACCAATATCAACCTAACAGGCTGGCAGCGACATGGGCACATGATTAGACTAGCGTGCCGGGCGTCGGACACGGATGATTATGTCAAGCGGCTCGGCTATTGAAGCTAACCGGTCGTTGGAGTCGGCATCGCAGCATTCATCTCACTGCCGACGCTGACTAGTGCTGACTACGCAGGCCTTGCAAATACTGTTGCACTGCCAAACAATTAGTGCTTACTTTTGACCAACTTCATTTCCACAAAATGCCTGATGATGCACCTCGTAGTGTGTCTGGAGATCTTGATCTAGTATGCTCCTTTTTATTACTTACTGTCTGTTCTCAATTATTCTGCAGGACTCTGATATCGAGTCCCATCTCGATCACGCTGATGAGCCAGGGGAGCCGAATAAACCGGGCAGGAAAAAAAATCCGAAGTTGTCTATTTCAGACTAGTTGTAGTAAGCACCAATTGACTACTGAGAAGCTCGCAGGCAGCGCGTCGGGATCAAAATCGTATCGCCCAGCGTGAGTTTCGCTTGAGGAAGCAGCAAAGGGTGCGCCGGTTCGTAATCAGTCCCAGCATCGTCGTACTAAGTTCGCACTTTTCAACAATCAGATCCGTGACCTCGAAGCACGCGTTGAATTGCTTTCTGCGTCCCAAGATGAAGCTCTGACTGACTGCAGAGCAATTCTTAGGGGTATGTAATTATATCTGTTTGTATCGGTGTTACTTACCTTGGTCTATATTTTATAGATCTTATGACCGAAAATCAAGTTCTTCGCGGCCTCTTAAAGAGTGTATCGGGGTTTATTGGTGATGGTGCCGGTGGTTTGCTCGTGAAGCTTGGTTGGGATATGGCAGACTTCGACAGTTTCGTCAATAAGGCAGAAACGGACACTGCATGGGAGAGTTTCCAAACCCGCAAACATTCCCTCAAGACTTCGCAAACATCAAACGCCATGAGTTCAATGCTTGGCACGCCGAGTAACACAGGAAAGCGCCCATCAGACGACGACAGTGGGCCTGGAATGGCGAAGAAGGCAAGAGGTATGAGTAACTCAGAGCAAAACGGTGACCGTCGGGATTCTTACCCACTCATGCTACCCATGAGCTCTGCGGTGCCTCCTGCTAGCTCCTTATATCCTCCTCCACCCCCGCAAGGACGCTCTCCTCAGGACACTATGTTTTCGGATCTCATGCAATCAGGGAATTCGCCCGTCTTCATGTCCACTACGACGTCTAGTACACCGAGTCATTATGCTGCCTCTGATTTTCAACCTTATGTGCCCCAAATGAATATGAACGTCGAGCAACGCTTAGGGGCAATGTCCTACTCCACGAACAAAACGAATGGGGCTGTCCCTCTTCCGCAGCGGGTTCTATCTCAAAAGCCCTCCGCTGAGGAGCCTGACGATCACGATATGGCAGAACTTCGAGATCCCAAAAAGATCGAGGCTATGAAATTGATCCAGTCAGTTTTTTTATTCATTCCTGTTGTGACTCATATCTGAGTGCCCCTTTAGATATCACCTCGACAATTTCATGAGAAATAGTGCTTATTGTCTTCCAGCTTCATTACGACCAACTCTGGTGCAGAGGTGAGCGCGAGTCTCCCAAGTCTGATGGTCATATGCTCACCAGACATCCCCAAGAACGATTAATCATGGTATATTTGTTTTGCCTTCTATCTGGGCATGTACTGATTCCTTTACAGAAAGTGTTATTGACCGTATTATATATCCTGAGCTCCGAGACCGTATCATCCTTCTTCGAGGTAATCGCATAGCCATTTTCAAGCGCAGTGATATTCTGATATCTTTCAGGGCGAATTTCGTTAGCGGACTGTCTTTTTGACTACAAGAAGGCGGTCAAACTTCACGGAGACGATGTTCTTGCCCAGCATAATTGGGAACTTGCTGAGTGGTGGTTACGGAAATACAGGTGCGCCTTGCAAGCTGTGCAATGCCCATATTGTATGCTCATTCTTCTCTAGTTACCTCGTCGATAAGGTAACTCTGAATGTGTGTAATCGCTGGAGGCGCGAGCGCGGTGAACCCGATTTGTTGGCATCTGATATTGGTGCTCAAGGGGACTCTCCGCCGTCCTAGGACTGGTGTGGTTTCAAGCTAAAGCCTTGTAAACTTATTACTGTATATAATTGTACGTGCGGAGACTTCGTGCGGTAATATATATATACTGCGAGCTACGTCTAGACAGAAGGATACATGCAAAAGAAGTCACGTAGGGACGACTAGGTATATGCTGCACCGAGTGCCATGAGCACTCCGTACTTTGCCGATTAAACACGCGTAAGCTCACCAGACCATAAACTCTTATGTACGTGTAACCTCCATCTACCAAGAAGCTTTGCGCACGCCAGGGAGTTCCAGCTTGAGCGCCTTCAGTCGGAACTGGTACTGTCAAATTTACAAGATGAGGACGCATTCGAAAAAACCCAAGCAGGTCACATACCCTGCAAAGTGCAAACTCGCTGATAATCCCCCGACCACGTCCAGATTCTGTGCAACGGTTCTTCACCGTCGTCGGACGTGTGTACTTCCCAAATGTATTCAGCTGCAGCTGAGCTTGGTGTCGCACTTGCGGGGACAGGGTCTCGTTCCGCGCGACATACAGGTAGGCCCTGCGGAGGACTTCATTAGCCTTCACGACGTTGCGGGCCTTGATGTCTCGGAGTACGCGAGCGTTAGGCATGATGACTAGTATAGAATTTTGACCGGAAGGTGGTTAAAGGCTGATGGAAAACAAGCACAAACATCACCCCTTTAGCATCGTCGGCGACATCCGGCACATCTCAAAAGTTAGCGTCGAACAACCTTGGACGCAAACAAATATTACTTGAGAGGATGGGCAGAGTGTCGGTGCGTAAACCATCCGTCCGCTTTTTGATCCTGTCCACTGACCATAGGTCGTACGAAAAGTTGTAGAATGTCCATCTCCAAAAGTTTTCGTCTAACATACCAACAACGCCGCACATTTGTTTCAACTTTGTTCGGTCTCACATTTTTTGCGTCTGTGTTGACGGTTTCCGCGTCCAACGTGTTACCATGCCCCGTGCGACCTGACCGGAGCCGATACGCAGATACGGAGGGGAAAGTAGGGGGAAAGAGGCCTGCGCCAGTGGTAGAGAAGATGCCGAGGAGGTGGATACAAGAAAGGTCCTCTTCGGAGGACACACCAGCTTAAGCCATCATTGCGGACGAGGAGGCCCGACGTGGAGGTTTAGACAATTGCTCTACATTGCCCAGTACAGTATACAGTGTACATGACTACCGTCTACTACTACACGTCCCAGAGTGATGAGGTATATGAAGGCTGCGCGGTGGTAGAAGGCTTGGGGTGTCCGATAATGAGTACATAATGTCGTACCAACGTGCTTGGGTGTCGCTGGAGTTATTGCGGGATAGTTACACGACGCAAACGGTTAGTCAGTCAAATGAATATCTAAGGTGAGTCCACTGCTTCAGCAGTGTCATTTTCCTCAAGTTGTTGGTTCCTATAATGTTCTTCTTGCTCCTGAAGTGTTCCTCTGGAAATATCGGCACAGGTTAGCATTGGCAGGGCATGATCGGACGTGACAATCACATACGGTAAGGGGTGCTCCTCGATGGGTATGCATGCAATGAAAACGAGAATATTGATCGCAATGTGACAGATGAAAACAACATGGAGAGCATCGGCGTACGACTCGACTGCAGCTGTTCTGTATGCAGGTGCGAGGTCAGGGATCGAGCTTATCGAGTGTCTGAACACAGCATCTGTAAGTGTATACACTGCATTGTTATCGGATATCATACCGTATCTCCTCGATGATCTGGGCAAAGGGAATTCATATTAAATGCGGACGGTATAGGTGCACACCAATGCCGCTTACCTCTAATGAACCAGCTCCAGTAATTCGCTGGCGCAATTTTCTGAGCAGAATGCTCTGGAGCACAGCCCCTGATAAACTAACACCGAGAACTTGTCCAGTTGTTCGGAAAAGATATGTGACTGTAATTTACACATCCTGAGTTCAGAGGTCCTCTCCGGGTAGTCGAGTAGCACTTACTGCCGGTTGCAACCGCCATATCTTCCTTGTAAACGCCTGCGATCATGGCCTGCAAATTCGGGACCAGGTCAGTGTATGAATGGGGAAGGAAGGAAATACTGACAATTAGCGTAGTGGTGATTAAGCTGGCCATTCCAAAACCCTGCGGGATAATATCTAACCATAGATGGTACTGCGATGTGTTATCATCCCATAGAGCAAGACAAATACTGGCAATGATGGTCGAGCCAACAGAGGCTAACGTTAAGTAATACAGTTTGCCTGTTCGTCGCATCATCCTACAATCACGACGGTGAGTCAGTGAGAATAATGGATGATCATCAGGACCTCACCAGCCTGCGATCATGCTTCCCGTGGATAAAGCAATCTATAAGAAGGTGAGCATTTCCTGACACAAAATACCAAGAGATCCGCACAGAATGAGGAAGCAAATGTAAACCTAAAGGGCATATATTACTTAGCGAGTGCAAACACAAATAGTCCTAAGCATACCGGAATTCGTGGATGAGTTAAGCCTAACGGCTGAGAAATACAAAGGGACATTGTATATCTGGACAAGATGCCGCTTTAATTAAGTGGCATCGTGTAAAGTTTTTGGCCCTTACCGTCGAAAAAGCAGTCATAGAACCTAAAAAGTTGGCCAGAGATATCGCTAATGGGGTGCGTTGCGTAATTAAGCGCAGGGGCATCACAGGGTACGGTGCCCAGTAAGCCTCCACTAATATAAAGCAGACCCAGAAAACTGCGCTGGTACAGAAAAGCCCCAATATTAGGGGATGTGACCACGGAAGCTCCTCAGTAGTCTTAAGACTAAAGCCGAGCAATAATCCGGCGACTGCACCAACTAACGTGAATGATCCCATGAAATCAATGCGCTGCAATTTGGAATATGTGCTTTGGGTCTCAATCTCGTTGGGCAACTTTATGTTGACCTTGAGTGCGACCAAAGTAAAAGATACAAGCAACAACGGCGCCTGAGTTCGAGTGAGGCCAGGACGAGACAGAAAGATACCAGGTTACCGACCTGCAATAAAAATGCTGCCCGCCTGTTGAAATCATTCAGTAGGCGGGATGGAGACATTCCAACTGACTACTAACCAACCCAGAGTGTCATTCACCCATCCTCCAAATGGACCGCCGAGGCCAGCGCCCAGACCAAACAAACTGATCGAGCATGTTCGTTCAAGCTCAGTGAACAATTCCGTAACCACTTACATGTTAGTCATTCCTTGGTATAGGCCACGCTGTTTCCTAATAATAACAATAATAATAATCTGTATCGTTACTCTGTGAAACGCGAACTTACAAGGGTACTAGATCGCTGATGGCGATACTGCTGACTGCAACAAGGTAAAATTTCCCTGGCGATTGATATGATGGCGCTCAACATACCCGTCATTACTCTGAAACAAATGTCAGCACAATGAGCCTTCAAAAACCATTCCGCTGCACGCACCCTCCACCACCCATTCCTGCGACGGCGCGCGCAACAATCAACGCCCCCATAGAGGGAGCGAATGCGCATGCAATAGTACCCGATCCTAAATTTCATATTAGAGAGATGAAATGGCTACCGGCTTCGCTGTCCGCACCAAATAGAGTCAGTCCGAGGAGCATGGCTCCCTTGCGACCCAAGATGTCTGATAGTCGGCCTGATAGGAGTTAAAATGGACATGCATGATAGTACGATGATTTCGTTGCCCTCACCGTATAGAGGGGTAAAACAACATACTGAGAGCAAGTATGATGTCCCCAGGTACGAAGACTGTTCAGATTTACTGAAGTAACTTCCTATTGGTGAGAGAAGCGTTGCCACAATTGTACCTATTGACGGAAGTTTGGGGTTTGTTCCATTCTTCTCACTGTTAGCAAACTAGAGCGCACCATCCAAGGATCCTAGAAACACCGCACTCCAAAGACCTGCAAGGATCCAAAAAAGTTCAACACGAGAGACTTGATTTAGCGGCGGCGGGTCAATCGGTAAACTCGACTCTGAGGCCTGCACAGAGTTATAAGAAGACTCCTGATCACGGTGACAGAGCAACGGCTGGGACTCTTTAGACGATGACCTCGATGACATCCGTGGGGTCGTGCGATCGTTTGCGGGGTATCCGAGTAGGTATGAATCCGAGTCTTGTTAAAGGGCGACAGGGCGGGCAGAAGAGTCTCAGTGGTGGTGATTTTAAGGCAGGGAAATTAGAATTTCTGGATGATTGACGCGCAGGAACATGCTTAGGTCTTCCAAAGAAATATCTGACTGCCGCTGATTTCAAGCGACGTCTTCAATGTAGCCCACTCCCGTGTCATTCTCCGCTCGCATCGGTCCCGGACCGGCCGAATGCGAACAAATCCCTAAAGGTTTTCATCCGAGTGGATCCAACTCCTTCAAGACCTTCTAATCACTCAATATCAACCCAATTTTCTCCACATAACGAACAACTCCACCAACAAGACCAACGTTACCTGCCAGGCTCCAAGATTTATTGCCATTGTGTGCTGCTAGCATTCAATCCGCACTCTCCGGACGCTAGTAGGCCCTCCTCAGATTCGGATCTGAATAACTGACACATCTGTCACGCCTGTCTTCGTCTGTACGCCATCTGTACAGCCCAGAATTGCTTAAGCTGCACTCTAGGTACTTCTGGCCATCTCGGGGCCGACCACTCTCCAACTGATGTGACTACCTATTCCTCGTACTAGGATGAAGTATGTACCACAATCTCCGTGAGACGCGGTCGACACACTACGGCATTTACTAGTAACTTTGAAATTACCTCTGGACCCATGACCATGTAATCCACAGCCAAACGTGTGGGATCATGCAGGTGAAATATAATAGATATTGCCAGAATCTTCGACCCTCTTCGAACCAACCGGGTGAGTGAGTTCGCATTGCTTTTCACACGATCTTCATACGCTGCCGGGATATTTTCTTTGGTCTTTCGCAGGCCAGATATTCGACACGAAGTCATACCAGCCATGATCTGAGGCACATGAGGCACCAATGTCTCTAGATAGGTCACGGTGGTGCTGCAGTCCGCTCATGCCTAAGTTTCCGCGACATATTCTGTTTTTAGGATCGGAAAATTCCATCTTTACCAAATTCGTGTTTTGCTTCCATAATTTTACTTAAAAGTTAGACGCCCATGCTTTATGCTGGCCACTGATGCAATCGTCGTTTCAAACGCCATGCTTATCTAGATGATGAGACAGTCTCGTCGTGGGCGAACTCGAGTCATCTTATGTTCCCGAAGTACATTCCCTTTGCCTCTTGCATTGCTACCAAAGGATCGCACTACTTGCTGTCTGTTCCTCCAGGATTGATGACGTGACAGTTTTAGGTTCTCAACGTTACGGAACGTTCATGGAGACCCGTGTTCTGTTTTTGTAAGTGGAGCGCCCTCTTGCCATTCGTTATTCGCAGGATGCGCGTGGACGGTCATACGTGGACGGTCATGTGTATGAGGCAATTTCCCTAGTATTAACATCATTTCTTTCTAGATGATACGAAACCATGCTGATGCGGTTTCATCATGATGGTCCCAGTTTTGGGCAGCTATTACAACCTTTCGCGCCACAGATGGCGCTCAGTTGCCGCATATCAGAAAAGTAATATCCTTGATTATCTGCCTCGGGCAAATATTGCTTTGTTAGGGCCCAGTGCATGATGCATGATGCCCTATGGAAGCCCAGATTCGGCTTAGTGATGGATGGTGCTGTTGTCAAAGACAACGGAGATGCACCTGGGGTTCCACGTAATTCCCATGTCAAGCCGGCCCGTAGGAATGAGCGCTGCGGCTTGTTGGTCTCTGGGGCTTCATAATGTTACAGGAGTCCCTGCATCGCTGTATTTCTCCCTTCACCAGCACATCGACTTTTGGCAACTGCCGTACATGTTTTGGCCCACGAAGATATCGCCCCGTACAGCCCTCACACTCGATGATAGCAGCTCACGTATAGCTTTATGATACAGCAGCCTCCTCCTGGTAGTGGTGAACCTTTATGGAGTAACTTACTAGTATGTATTCACTATCTTGACAGGATGCAGGGAGCTGGTTGGTCCGCAGATAAGTTCTCGTGAGAGTCCATGGTGCACGGCAAGCATCGCTTGCAAAACGTACGCCATCTACAAGGCGAGTCCTGCTTTTCGGATCATTAGTACACTGCCTCGTGCCCGCAGAATCGAACTCATCGGATAGCCAGCATGCTTGTGGCTTATTGCTGTGTATGGAGTTGAAACTGATAATTAAACGGAACTACCGAGGTCCATCCGCAAATGCAATTGCGTGCGGTGCCCTCACTGGCGGCTAGACTCGGATACCTATTGCACGCGGACCTTGCGCGGACCCCATTCCGACGAGGATCGATCCAACTAGGCCCGCGGTACCTTTGCCAAGTTTGCCTTCGTGGCAATATTGCAAATTGACAAATGACACGAAATTTTTGCTCGGGCTTACGTTCGTGTTATTACACTTGTATGCACATTGCAACGTTCGAGTCGCAGCACTTTCATTTCCGCGAAGATTTACTTTCTCGACTGTACTTCAGCAAAGGTTCATGCTGCTAATCGATGTACCCAAGCTGAGCCGCTTAGTGTTGGATGATCGGGTGGGAGAATAGCCGCACAACAGACGGTGACCATGACACGGATCTATCATGGCTTTACGACATTGTGACGGACACGTTGATCGCGTGACAAGCTACTCTGACAAGCAAGTTTGCTGAACCTGAACGCGAAATGGTGTGGTGTCCGGTGGGGAATTCGAGCAATCACGCCAATTATTATTTTTATTATTCGGGAAAGGTTCGTTTCGACCCTACGGTCTCGACCAACGGTTACATAGGGCAAAGTCAACCATAAATTTAACGTGAATAAATGATTCTCGTATGTAGCGTAAGCTTAAATGAAGTGGAAGATGCCGTCTTACTAAGCTTAACCATTTTCTGCTACCGTTATGTTGAGGGGACAACAATTTGAGCGTTTGTACCTCCCCCGATACCAAAGCAATTTTCTTTCTTCAGTCTTTTTTGCAGTCCGTGTCTGCTGTTGCTGACTTGAGGCTCAACTGAACTTGTTGAAGAAGTTTAGCATTTGTTGTGCAATCCGATCGAGCGCTCGGGATCGACCGCGAATCAACAATCTCCATCATGCACGCACCGTCTCCACCGTCTACTCCGTCACACTCTTCATGGAAATCTGTTTTTCGTCTACCAAGTTCCTCAAAGAAGCATCGTTCTAATGGCAATGGCTCAATACTAGCCGTTGACTGCTCGCCTCGCGCAGTTTCCTCTCCTCTTCAGGCAGTCAAACATATACCTGTAGCACCCAGTCCGTCACTGACTCCCGGCTCATTCCTCCCTATCGACGAGCGTTCCTCCTACAACTCTTCGAATACCCAATCCAGCGATTCAAACGTGGGAGCTGTACCGAACTCACCGTACCTTGTGCCTGATTCCCGACTCTTCCCTTACCAGTACCAACCGCATCTGCAGCAGTCGTCTGTTTCGAATGTTGAAACGAAAGGAATGGCCACCCCACAAGCTCCTCAAAGTCGCGTACGGACAAAGTCGGAGAAACAGCGTATGATGCAGAGTCGCCCTCCGCAGTCACCAACAAAGCCGCAGACTGCCACGGGTGCGGGCTCCCAGCAGTCATTCGCACCCTCACAGGATTATACCGGGCATTCAAGCCGCTCGGGGCCCTTGTCTCCTCGGGCCATGGGCGCGTCTGCGACGCGCTTTATTCGTCGCGTAGCGTCCGCGCCAAACGCGAAGCACCTTTTTTCCTCCGGTAGCCGGTCGTCAGCACCTACAAGGAATGGTCTATTAGCACCTGCAGATATGATTCCACCAGTACCTGGTGCACCCTCTACGTCATCTGACCACGGTGATGACTCATTGGAAACTCTGTCGTCTGGTTCTTCAAGAGGGAGATCTAATCGGCACGAGCGGTATCCTGGTAATTCACATCTGTCAAAGACTAGAATTGTGAACGGAGCGCATGATGGTCCTGGAAAAGCTTTCAGACGGACATATTCCAGTAATTCAATCAAAGTTCGGCAGGTACGTTATAAAGCTTCTCTGCAAGCACAGTTTTCTTAAACAAAGGGGTGAATTACAGGTCGAGGTCGGCCCATCAAGCTTCTTGAAAATTAAAATGCTTGGGAAGGGCGACGTCGGACGTGTGTACCTTGTGCGAGAAAAGAAGACTGACAAACTCTTTGCTATGAAAGGTGGGTCCGTGATTTGATGAAACTTCAAACTGGCTTCAATTATGATTCCCCAGTCCTGTCCAAAAAGGAGATGATCGAACGAAAAAAGATAAAACGTGCTTTAACCGAGCAAGAAATTCTAGCCACTTCAAATCACCCGTTCATCGTCACACTCTATCACTCCTTCCAGTCGGAAGAGTACCTCTACTTTTGTATGGAGTACTGCATGGGTGGCGAGTTTTTCCGCGCGTTACAGACTCGTCCGGGCAAATGCCTTCCGGAAGATGGTTCGCGATTTTATGCGGCGGAGGTCGTGGCGGCCTTGGAGTACCTTCACTTAAACGGCTTCATATACCGCGATCTCAAGCCAGAAAGTGGGTTGCTTCTCCTCTTGATCGCCAACGTGTACTAAACGCTTAACTTTATTGCCACATCTTGCTGTAATTTTCATCTTTCATTTACCGCGTCTTCCGTACTTGCTGGAACTTCGTCCAGATATCCTCCTCCATCACTCCGGCCACATTATGTTGTCGGATTTCGATCTCGCTAAACAATCTGGGCATCCTGGGGGCCGTCCTGCGACGATTCACCAGCTAGGACCAAACGGGGTAAGCCGTTCCCTTGTCGTCCATGTGGTGATAATTCACACATTCTTCCTATGTTACAGATACCTATGATCGATACGATGTCATGTACAGCGGATTTTCGGACAAACTCGTTTGTCGGTACCGAGGGTAAGGCTCCTTTAATTATCAACAATCAAGGATTTAACCGTATGCGGCTTGGTTGTTCAGAATACATCGCGCCAGAGGTGATAGCTGCACAGGGCCACACCGCTGCGGTGGATTGGTGGACGCTTGGTATCTTGATATACGAAATGATTGTGAGTTGACGTTGATCACCATCGGCGGAGTTTGGATCGGATTTTGCTGTGGGAACAATCATTGACGCTCCTGTGCAGTTCGCCACCACGCCCTTCAAGGGGAAGGAGAGGAACGATACTTTTTCCAACATCCGGTCTCTGCCAGTTCATTTCCGGGATGCACCTAAAATTACGAGGTGGGCTAGAGTTGAACACTTGGGTCATGAGTAAACTTTAACGAAAGTCCTGCCGTACAGCGCTTGCAAGGATATCGTCATTCGGTTACTCGACAAAGATGAACGAACAAGGTTTGGCAGCAGGAGTGGAGCCAGTGAAGTTAAGCAGCATAAATGGTTTTCCAAAATGAACTGGGGTTTGTTGCGTCACCAGCGGCCACCGGTGAGTCTGACATGCTCTTATATATCTGTGTGTCCACAAGCGTGTTGAGCGCTTATGGCGTGTGTTGAACCTTGTGAGACAAGTCCACACGTCTGATCCGATACAGCTTGATAGATATTTTGACTGACGCGCATCTTATCTAGATCATTCCATCGTCCTGTAATGGTCTTGATGCGGTGAACTTCCGACACCTAAAGGAGTCACGCTCGCTTCATCTAGAGGAGCAAATACGAGGTGTAGCAGGTGCGAGCGTACCGGCGGGCCCTGGGACACCGGGATACGACGATGGTTTGGACGTACCAGCAGATGGAGATCTGTTCGGCGCGTTCAACAGCGTCACGCTACACTATGATGGGGAAAGCTGAAGAACTTTTTCTGCCATATTCCGGTCTAGACTATGCCACGGTAGCTACGAAACATCGGATGCGATCGCCGGTAGATGATGGATATTGGTATGATACTTTATTCTTTCGTTGTTGATACCATCCGCTGCTTCATTTCATTGACACTTTGCTAGCATAGTTTTTGCATTTTTTTGTTTCTAGGGAAAAATAAGGTTCACTTGTATTATTTCAACACACACCCATATCTTTGCACCGCTGCTTCAACCATCTATCACTCGCTTTTAGTGCTATTATGTCCGACACTTTACGATCTATTCTAATCAGTTAGTTGATCATGACGCAGTAGAGCCGCTGACGATTGCTGATTTTGAAAATGGGGGACGAGTAGGGCATCGGATAAGTACTAGCTAGCGTATGTGAAAAATGACTCGGGGATCAGCCGATGAAGTGAGAGTTTCTCCATGGGATTTGACTATAATGCTGAGCATGTGCGTTTGGTTTAGTGTCGATGATGATCCGATTGAGACCGAATTTACAATGTAGTCGAGTACCGCAAGGAAAAGGTAATATCTAGTATGGGTATGGGAAGAGACAGTGATAGTGAGTGGTATATGTAAGCAGGGACAGGAGATAGAGGGCGCGGGGAGTGGTTCTTTAAAGGTCGGGCGGATCGCTGAGGAGGAGAAGCAGAGTGAGAAGATTGGAGGTTTGGTTGCGGTAAGTCTTAATTCGGTTAAGTTGAACCAATTTATGGGGCGGCTTACTAAATTGAGTAATTAATTAGGACCCCAGCTAGCGCTAAAGTGAGCCAAGTGAACCAATGAGAGGTAAGCGAACAAGTGGCGGCCGTGAAGGGGATCATTTATTAAAAATTGTTAAATGTATTTCATATCATAGTTTCATTACACGTGTATCTATAAGTTTTACAGGATGGAGTACTTGAGGCCTGAAGTGCCGCTGAAAAGAAATAAAACATGGAAAACAATAGATTCAGATCTGGCGCGGCAACTCGAAATTGTCACATGGAAATTTGGTACGGATTATTCCTTACGAGGATAGCCTCGGCGCCGAGGAAGTGGAATAACAACCAAATTTAGATGTTATAGTTGTTTTGTATTGTTTATAATGTATTTACCGAAGGTGATTTCCGAACCCGGCCGCGGCACCCTTGATTACGTTTTATTTAAAAAGGAAAAAGCGGTAACAAAAAATGGATATGGAATGTTGACGTAAATTTATTCGTAACCTAATTTCGGTGTTGACGAATTCGGTTGATGATTTATTCTCCACCGTTGAACTAGTTTTATACTTAGCTACCTTTATAAAATATCAAAAAGGTCTCGATCGACGAGACTACTTACTACTTTTCATTTTTGGTTCTTTTTAGACAACAGCTACATAGTTCGCACTTCTTCAATTCCTCCTTTCCTTTTCACTTTACGAACAACGACAACATGCAGGACCTGTACACTTCTCAATATCAACGAGCTCAACAATGGTCTCGTCCGACCGACTATCCTCCTCAGATTAATACAACTGGTCCTACTTACCCGCAGCAGCCATCAGCTTCTCATTCTAGTTCTAGCAATGGCTCTCCGACAGAGGATAGTCCTCCTACTTCTCTCAAAGTTCATGAGCAGCAGCAACCCCCTCCTCCAAAGTCAGAGGCAAAGCCTCAGGCTACGTTCTTAACAAAACTATACGCGTAAGTTCGCGTTTACATCTACAATTTTATCCATTAACGCGTTATAGTCTCCTTGAACGTCCAGAAAACCATCATATGATTCGTTGGGATCCTGCAGGAGAACATATCATCGTAGAGAGACCAGAGCAGTTGGCTCTACATGTCCTCCCAAGCATTTACCGTCAATCGAGATTTGCAAGCTTCTCCCGGCAACTAAATGTATGTGTCTGATGTGCTTCCATCCTTCTCTGTCGACGCAAAGCCCACTTAACCCTTAACTGAAATGAATCTGTAACTGACTTGACTTCGTCCATTAGATCTATGGCTTCATGCGTAAAGTGAACCTGCGCAACGTCGACCCTGCTATTGATGATCCAGACGCAAGCACATGGTGTAAGTCCGCGTCAGTGCCACTTCAAACCTCTTCTTTTTACTAACAATACGGTACCGCAGCCCATCCCACCCTCAACCGCCACTCCCCCCCTGAGGTTGTGGCTAATTTCAAACGCCGCGTCCCCCCACGTCTTCCAAAGCCAAGGAAGCGTGATACACAGGAGCCCCCATCAATACCCCCTCCCCGTTCCGCCATCGGTATGGGTCCAGTTCCTCTCACCGTCCCTTCGTCTGTTGGTCCAAAGGGCACAATGCCTAATGGCGGTGGTCGCGCTCGTGGCTTTTCTGCACCAGGCTCCCTCACTCCTTTGAATCAGAGCAGTCCAGGTTGGAGCACGACTTACTCCCACGCTCGTAACCTACCTCCCCTTACTGTCCCTTCTGAGCCCATTCATCATAACTTGTACAATCAGTCTCACTTGCAGCCCATCTCTCCCGCAGAGGAATCTCCCACCGCTCAGTTCAGCGCAATGGGTCCAGGAAGTGGTTATCATCACCCTCAGCATACTAGCAACAGGGACATGCTTGTCCCTCCCTCGCAGTATTCCTATACTGACCAGAACTGGCAGTATTCTCCAAACAGCACGACTTCCAACCATTCGGGCAGCTTGTCTTCCTTGTTGAACCCACCGAACAACAATGGTTATGGTCCTCGCCCAACGCCGACCATCAACACCTCTTACTCATCCACCTATTCGGGTGTTTCGATGCAGAGTGACAATAGCCCGCCCTCGCTATCTCCGGATAGCCGCCCAACCACGGGATACTCCATTTCATCAGTGTCATCTCTGCCGTATGAGGAATCACCATCGCACCACACTTACCATCAAGCCGATTACTCGCGTCCCGGGTCGAGTCACCACCGCCCCATTTCGCCATCATTGTCTCGCCCACCATCATCCTCGAAGCAGTATGGCCCATCGTCCCTCAGCATTCGTCGTCCCCGTCGCCACAGTCAGGCTATGAGTCCATACCCGTCTCCGTATGAGCATCCTTCCAACGAGAGACCTTCGTCGTCACCTAATCCGGCTGACGATGGAAACATGCCACGAGTGCGCAGCATGATCCAGTTGCCGTCTGTGGACTCGTATGGTTTCCCTGCCGGTCAAGCTGAGTTTGCATACTCTGCTGTTGGTGGTGCATCCATCGATTCGATGGACGGACGAAGTGGTTGGGGTCACCATCAGGCTGGACAGCGCCCCTCCACAAGCGCATCGTCGATCAGTGCTGCTTCTCACACTTCGTCGTCTCAGGCGAACACGCCACCACTCGGTGACGGATATGGCGCAGGGGAAGCGGACATTAACCGTTGTGAGTCGCGCGACTACCCCTTGCGCCCTCCGATGTCTCACGGCCTGGCTTACTGACTGTCAGTCTCTTGAATGGGTCCAGTCTCGCCTGATTTTGGCTTTGTCGCTATGAACGAGCACCTTCCTCCGCAATATACCAAAACCGTGAACCAGCTTTAGACGCAACGTTCTCGTGGAGAAAATAGACTTGTTGCTCGGATTGCCTTTTAATTCAACTCTCCTTCCTTGATATCTGATCTTTGACTTTTGGACTACTCTGGCCGTTTTGTGTTTGCGTTTGCCCTCACGATCCCACTTTCCTTTCCTCACCTCACTTTACCCGCTTCTTCTAGGAAGCTATACGAAATTGGAAGATCTTTTTCATGAACCTTACAAAACGATTGGCTGCGTTTGCATGTGCTCTCTCATCTAGTTCCAGCGTGTATACTTTGTTGCTCCTCATTTGTAGTACCACACCCCATCATCACTCCCACTTTGATACCTCTCGCTTTGGCTCTCGTGTGCATACGGTTACCCCGTATACAGTTACCCCCGTTCATTGATATCCCGGCTGTGTTTTTCTCGATAGTATCTGCAATACATTTTGCTTGTCCAATGTTTGAATGATGGACAGGTCATCCGCTTAATCAACATGCCATGGTTGAATTGATGGCCATGCCACACCTTGCCGTATCGACCGTGCACTTGGCGAATTTGCAAACGCAAAACTCCCTCCATCCCCTCCTCCTTCAATCTCCCCGCTATCAAAACTCCCAATCATGTTCCACCGATTTTCCACGAATTTCCCGCCGGCCAACAAATATTTCACGATAACAAAAACGGCGACCGCATAAGTATGTACCAAATCGGGAAGCGACTTGTTGATCTCGTCAAATAACTGTTAGGCGTGATCTGATCAGAGAGAATGCACAGAATTCTGATCGGGTAACGTAATGCGTCAACTTCAACTTGCTGCCGGCCTTCGGATGTTTGCGCGACAGGTGATATTGCCCGAAGGGGGGGCACTGGCAGTGGCAGGCGGCTGGACCCAGACCAATCTTTCACACTGCCGCAGTGTTTTCATTGCCTTGAGTTTTCATATTCTTTGTGGATTTTCCGTGATTGTATCGTGGAGTCATTCATAAATGATCGTACCAACAGGAAAGAGGGGCGACCCTGTGTACAAGGGCTGGCATTTGCACAGCTTGGATCAATGGCATTTTTAGTGGCGCACGGCATTTGCTGCAGGGTGGGCGTCAGGTCAGGGGCAGGATCATGCTATTTATCACAGTATGGTCTCGTTAAGACAACTACTATGAGACCTGTGTAGATCGACATTAGGCCTCTTATGAACTCTGTTTCGCCCATTGGCGGTGTCAGACAAGATACCGCACGCGATTTTCATTGGTGCTGCGAGCGTGACTTGCAAAAAAAACGACATATGGCACGACGGAGATAGGCTAAGTATCCAAAGTAGTAAAAAGTACAATCTGTTTCAAAAAAAAATACATACATAACATACAAGTTTTGGTTTTAATCAACTTATATGATATCCTTGGGTAATAATATACAAGTCTAGAGTCCATTTAAAAGGGAAAAGGCAGCGACTAGGCTGCAGCAAGACCAGACACAACGTGGTGTGGAGAAACGAGCTGTGCCTCTCTCATGTTGTTCTGTGACTGTAAAGTCAGGGGTAGTCCTCGAGATCCAACATCGTCATCCTCTACGTGCGACTCTGCATCTAAGAATGCCACTCTTTCTTCCGACGCACTTCCAGGAATATCATCATCGAGTTCATCGTCCACTGCTCGGCGCGCTACCAAACTGAGGTATATGAAAAGTGCAATGCACAAAAGGATCCCGCCGATAGTCCAGACTCTGCCCCAGGTATCATCCTCTTCCTCCTGAACATCGGGTTCTTTCTTGGCGCTAAACGAGCGGATTCCTGCACCGACGCTGGTATGAATGATGACTTTGAAAAGGGACAAAGCCGTGCAAATCACATAGGTCCGCATGGTGAGTGATGGGGTGGCCGCAAGAAGTGCGTTGAGCACATTATACGGGTATGGTGCAAGTCTGACGAGGAACAATAGCTGTGGTTTGCGTTCGACGGCTCGGACTGCGCGGGATAAAGCACGCGTCGAGGAAAGCCAACGACCAATTGGCTCGCGCAAGAACGTCCGTGATAGCCAGAACACAACAACAGCACCAGAGAGCGCAGCACAATATGAGATAGCAGCGCCGATCCACGGCCCAAACGTATATCCCGATAATGTGATCAGTGTGGAATATAGTGGGAGAGGAGCTATTGAAACGTGAGAAACATCAACGCACATGCGTGAATTGTTGACCAATGATAAATTAAGAACGGAACATACGGAATGTAGTGATGAAAATCAGACAAAACAATACTGCATAGCCGAAATACTGGTCGTTTCGCAGCCAGTGTGAGAGGTGGTCAAGACCTGTTGGAAATAAAACATTGTAAGCAGTGCAAAATAACATGCGAAATGTAACGCTGTCACGACTGCGCAAACGAGGAATAGAGATATAACTGCACTAGTCTGCAGCAGTGGGCCACTAGGGCACCGGGTCACGAAAGCAGACTGACAGGAACCGATGACTTACCGTCAAGAACCTCAGTCTTCCAGAATGCGATAGCTAAGATAAAACCAAGGCTAGTTGCACCGTACGCCAAGATAGGCAGCCATTGTTTGAAAAGGTTCCATATCCGCAGCCCGCGCGGACGGACATATCGTTGCGATTGTGGTAGGGTTTGTGATGACGAAAGCGACGAAGAAGAAAGAGACGAAGAAGTACGCATTGGAATAAGATGGTGGGATGGACGCGAGTTTCGATGCGGGGAAGAACGACAGTTGAGAGGTATATCGTTTGAAAGCGGACCTGAGCCTGATTTTTCACTGAGTACCGGTGAATCAACGTTCAACTGCAGGGCCATGATAACTTGGCAGGTCTGAACAGGTCTAGATCAACAACTACTAGGCGCTTATGTATTCTGGTTGCAAGACGCCCGAATGGCAGTCGCGCTGCTTAGCGCACACAGTGAATAGTAGTCAGGATGGCTTGATAGAAGGAGAGCAGAGAGAAGGAACGACAGGTTACAGCGCGATGGAATATTTTTAACGAGCAAGCATGCTAACTATGAAGATATTGCTCGCAGGTGACTTATCTCGGTAGTGTCTCACGCCACTTTTATATGGGATCGTTACGACTGGTTCAGCGAGTTCGCGGCACATGCTACGTGGAGCTGCGGATTGTCGTCGAGGAAATGAGATACTTATAGTGACATTGATAATTTTATAATGCTCAACAGATTTAACGGCCCATACGGATTAATGCGGGGGGTACTAATAGGACACGAAGCATTTCTTGCCACGTTGTGTACCGTGACACGTGCAATTCATCGGAAGGCTGCACTCCGAGTCAACTGACTTGACCAGTAATTGGCAATCTATGTATTTCCAATTCGCTCTGGCATCGATGAGTCCAGCGTCTGTTTCAGAAAAGTGGCCTGATGTTGGGCGGAGATATGGACAGGGTGGGTTTCGCCCCTGTTTGCTAATACATATCACCCCATGGGAACATACGATGGAAAGCGAGAAGCAAGGAACCGAGAGTACACATTACAAGCCTGTGTGCCGTCGGTCAAAAATAACTGTTGAGCAAGCTGACGCAATGGCGAGCAAAAATCAGAAATTATGCTGTGCTGGTTTGGGGAGAGTGATGACTTGCGAGAACGGGTCAAGAGGGTGAGACAAAGAACGTTGGCATAAATAGATGTCATCTCCCTGG
Organism: Suillus subalutaceus; assembly: GCF_016647625.1. NCBI lineage: Eukaryota > Fungi > Basidiomycota > Agaricomycetes > Boletales > Suillaceae > Suillus > Suillus subalutaceus. The sequence goes on along the minus strand of NW_024540253.1, from coordinate 291,161 downwards.
GCCTGTTGGACCTGGGCCCTGGGGTGTGCAACGCGAACAGAAATATTAATGTTTTTGTCACCATCGCCTAAGATGATTTGATCGGTTCAAGGTTATGAAAAAAAGAATTTGAAGCAGCGGGACCTGAGTGAGACGCGCTCTTCATTCCCCCTCCAAGGAAGTCCCCGTATGCCGTAACTTCGGCATTCGCATATGAGTTTCTAGTCGCGAATGTTAATGGTGTGCGAGAGAGCAACTTTAAAACGTTGGACTAGCTTGGATGTAGCATAGATTGCAGATTAATTTATCTTTTCATCTTGGTACAGCATTGAATGCCGAGTCGGGTCGAGAACGTATTCCATCGGGTCCTGAACAACGCTAAGCCTAACCTTCCCGAGAGGCAAAGTTCAAACCAAATAGAAGGATGGCCTAGTACTAGTCTTCTTTGTACATAATGCGGGGACTGGGCTCAGCGACTTCGGGTGCGCTCGCGAGATATTCATACAGATATCGTCCCAGGAGTCGGAGGGGCTCGGAAAGCTCTACAGCACATTTGAGATATGTAGTAGTTGTTGGTTTATCCTGTGGGAGTGAATTAGCTTGGGAGCAAGAGAAGTGGACATGCTTGTACTAGAAGAGCTTCATTATCTGTTGCGCGTATTTTCTTCAGAAGATAGGCACAAGATACCAAGTAAACCGTGATCCAAGTCGATGATCAAGTTGCTTATGTAATCAAGAGACGGAGACTTCAGCTTCGTCCATCTCACACGTCGGCAAATTCACTAGCAACTGGGGTTGCAACTTTGAAGACTTTAGAATTACTGCCCCGGATCTCGGAAACAAAGTCCAAGCAAATCCCATCTCGTGCGCTCTTTTTATTTTTTGAAATCCCATGTCCTCTGACTCGAGCGGAGTCATTCTGCACCATATCACATCGGCACTAGTCCCACGTTGGTTTGAATATTGAACTTTGTTCATTTGAAAACGCCGTTCGCCAGGCTAGTGAACGACTTCTCCGCACACAAGTGCCTTGCACCCAAACACCGCGGGCAAGTAAACCTTCACCCATACTTTCTGACCTATTTGCACGTCCATTGGAGTCAACTCTCGGAAGGCCTTCCGATTTGTAAAAACATCATATGGCGCCCTTAATGCGTCTCGTTCGAACGCGTTCTCTACGTGTTCCCCAGCAGCGGACCCGTGGATACTCGTCAACCACGGGACCACGGTCCGCACATTCTGAATGGTATGCATCCATGCTGCCGGGCATGATCCCGGTAGCTCTTTTGGGTTCCGCTGTGTACTTGGTAAGTAGTGTCGTTCTCGCATCGTGGGTCACTGGCATTCTTCACTGCTTTCCCTCGCGTCATGATCTGAATCAACGTGTCAATATGCTTGCTGATTTTGTGCTTTGACCCGATCAGGGGTTGCAGTTATTACAGAGCCAACTGGATCACGAGAAATTTCTAGATGAAGTACGAGACCAAGTCCGTCAACTCGAAGAAGAGGTGGATAGGTTACAGGAGGAACGGGCCCTGCAACCGTTGGCAGTCTCATCATCACTCAACCCTGCCTCTAAGTGGTGGCCGTGGTGATTTCCGTATAGCAATACATGTAATCATCGGTTGAAGCCATCATCTAGGATTCGCAGTGAAATTCACTAGCCATCAGTTTATCTACAATAAATAAATCCACGACCAAGGCAAAATCAAACATTATTATATCAGCAAGGGTATTGAAGAACAAACAAAAATGCGAATGCGATGCGAGGTGATGGGTAGTAACAAAAAGATGCATGATAACATAGATGAAGCACACGAGGAACTGTCGAACGCTGGAAGCATGTCAACGCTTGCGTTTGCGTACGGCAAAAAGCGAAATTTAACCAGCTTCGATCACCTCTTCTTCATTCGGGTCACGAATAGCTAGTGCCATAATGTTCAACTAGTCAGGGCCTTGTTGACAAGCGCAGTTCTATACTTGTCGTATAACTTTGCGGAGCTACCAAACGCCGATTAGGAGTATGAACGGCACATGATGATAGGGATGTTACCTGAGGACCGCGGCTGCAAAGCCAGTGAGAGACTGGATAGTATCCTTCCACCCTTTGATCCTGAAGATATCCCATGCTGCAACACAAAGACATCAATCAAGGGAGAAATACCTGTGCAATCAAAATTACTTACAGACGAAAATGAGATCCATGACAAGTTTTGCCCTTGAGGCCTGAAGCCAGTAGCTCCTCTTTTGTAAGCGTGTTAGCTCACGTTCATCAATTTTTGACGCTTTCGGTTGCGACTTAGAAGTAGCCCCTGAGAGCGACTCTTTGTATGCCCTTGATTGAACTAGAAAAAATGAGCAACAGGACTTGAAACAGTAAAAATTTGGTTCTTTCACCTTCTCGTTGAAGGCCCTCAATGACTCCCAATTCGACTCCATTCTCCACCAGACCGACTAATGTGGTAAAGAACCAACACCAATCAGCAAACCGAGCCGCGCGTCCTCCCAGCTTAGGACCAATTAGACCGAGTCGGGAAAGCGAGTATATATCATCCGACAAGCCATTTACAAGCTCAAGGAGAACAGGGGGCGGAGCCGACAGCAAAGCTCGGAGGACCGGATGCGAAAGGAAGGGACCCCCCGATAATTGCGAATATTTGGAGGATGACGCGGAGGTAACTGTGAAGCTGTGAGCCGCGAGGGAGGATCCGGAAGACGAGAAGGGCACAGATTGTTGGGCTAATACCTGACCCAGGGGGGCTAACCAGTTGAACATGATAAGCATTTTTCTGCGTGTACCGTCAGTTGTCAACAACGATGTCAAAGTAGAAAGGATATCCACCTCGTGAAAGAGAATCCATTTTTTGCAGCCATAAGCCTTCGTACAATTTCCCGTTGCCAAGCAGACTTTCCGCTACGAAATAAAATCTTGCTGTGGAAGAGCAGATACACATTCATAGAGTATTGCATTAATTTCTACTCCAGAGATAAATTCTATCACTTGTTCAGCAGGTATGTCATAGTCACTCACAAATGCTTTGTCCCGTCCATTACTTGTAACAAGCATATCTCGCCATACCTCATGTATCCCAACCAACTTTTCAGCCTCTTTGACACGTACATCCTCCTCGTCTAGCTCCACGACTTCATCTTCATCTACCTCTGCCTTATCTGCTGTAACCGTCTCTCCGTCCTGTTCATCCTCCGCCTTTTCGTCGTACACGCTAATACTCATGCTCATATTCCTAAAGTGCGACTGTGTAGCAGTACTCGAGCGTGGCGTACGAGGCGGGTGCGCAGAAAGAGGATTCATTTGAAAGGAACTCGACATGTCGAACGCAGGGGGCGTGTAGAATGGCGCCTGCATCGGGTCGTGTAGTGAACTGGAAGATGAGCCCATTTCGTCGCCTGAGTGCGGGAACGATATTGAAGACATTTGTGAGTTTTGGAAAGCTCAATTTCAATCAGAGTGAGACTACGGGTGGCTAGGACAAAGATTAGGACCTTGGACAACGCACAGGAAGCTTGTAAGTGTGAGCCTCGTAATGTCAAACTTCTCACGAAAGCGGACCGGGCGAACATAAAACCAAACAAATGCAAATGCCTTCATCCGAGCCTTGCTTTGACAATTGGAGTCTCTGATTCAAGCTTAACTGCTTTTAAAAATTGCTCCTCATTTCCCTCTCGTTGGAGGAAGGATGGCAACAACCCTAGGACTCCGTTCCCCTGTTTCGCGATCTGGTGCAGTATCTCCTCAAGCACCTAGATCCGCATTCGATACGGAGGTGTTACGAGCATACGTGAAGAAACTCTTGCCAGCAACGCTTTCGCATGCTGTGTGGCCACATATTGAGCGTGATCAAGTAAAAGCTTGGATGAAGGAGATAGGAGAACGCGTCAAAGAGCGGATGGTGGAAATTCAGCCACATGGATTGTACGTGCAATGACTGGTCGCTCACATCGAACTCATCTCGTGACCCTGTATTATATACTTGACACAGTAAGTATATGGTCTTGGTCCAGATCACGGAGAATTTGGGGCAAGGTGGCCGGTAGAAATTATCGCGATCTATAAATCGATTATCGTTGATCACTACTTGTAGGTCCCATTTGGTGTCTCACTGGGAAGACGGGGATGTCTGCTTGAACGAACTCTTTTTCAACGTGAGTATATCTTTAGCATTTGTAGTGAACCTTTGATCCGCTAACACATGGCCGATAACAATCGTAGGATTCATTATTCTGTACATGTACTGCCATCGCGGTACGAGCCTCGTGATATCTCCGGGCTGCCGTGACCTCCGTTCGAAGCCCTTGGTTCTGGGTCGCTTAATTCTCGCACATTCGATACCCCGTAATCACTTGCACTAAAACCACGATATGTCGCAAAATTGCATAATTTACTACACTCAACTACGCAATCGCGTCACGGAACTGCTCCAGATTTGCAAAAACTTTGCTGCCAACCCTGCATTTGTCTAGCATCTAATTCTCTGCATGTTAATCGACCCATAAGTTCTTATGCCCTCACTCAATGGTAAACCTGATTGATATCCGTGACGTCAAGAAATCAGATATGTCCATTGGAAAAAATTCTGATGCCGAGAAAGAAGCTCAGGATCATCGTCACCAGAGCTTATAGGTGACTTTGCAGATAAGTTTGTCACGCTCTCTTACCTGAAGGCCATTCTCCGGCGGCTTCCCACGTTCACGTCAAGGACGCTGCTTTGGCTATCAGCTTGATCTGGTCAAGCTGAGTTTTACGTTGACGACTTGAACCATTTGTGACCGCTGAAGCGCCCTGTGATTGGTGGAAATGAGCCCGTTGCACTAGTCCAAATTCGAAAGTCGTTCAAAAGTATCATTCAATCTTCAGATCGGTGGACAACAAACCTTGGGCCGTATCGGCTGTTCCCGCCCATATCTTATCTCACACGGGGCACAACAGTTGGTCGTACCAGCGTGTTTTACCAGCTGTTCTCCTAGTGTCCGAGGAACGGGCCGTCATAGACACGCCTTTGATAGCATCATCATGGGGCACGTTGTCAGGCCGCGCGCTTCTTACCTCTGTACGTTGATTTGGATAATCGAGCGGCACCGGAGATCGCATTCATGATTAGACCCATCGCCTCGTGTTGAACTTGCCTACTATTAAGTTCAAGCATTTGACCTGCAGTCAGGTACAATAGATACCGCGGACTCGAATGACGATGCACCGCGATTTGAATGAGTGACGATCAAAAGTTTTTCGCGAGATCCAACAGGATGCGGCTACCTGTGCGTTGTTTCGGTGAATGTGACTTCTATTCATGTTAGCTAAAACTTGATGTGACTCGCATCTTGGCAAGCTTGCAATTGGTTACCTGGAGTAGTACGTACATCCGTGAGAGAACCCTCTTTCTGACCATCTATCGGGTCCAGTGATGAACTCTCGGTGTGTTTGGTTAGGTGATAATTTGGATATGGGGTAGGTTCTAGAAGGTCATACTTCTCCAATTGACGCAAGCGCTCCGAAACTTATCGTTCTAGTGTTTCATTAAACTTCGGGTGTATTTACTAAGCACCTCATTGTAGACTTGGGGCGACCATCAATCTGGTGTTCACTTGATGCTATTACCATGGCCAGTAGGGTCACATCTGCTTACCCCTATATCATAGATCTCATCCGGCCATTTCACGGACCGTCTTACGTCGACAACACATGTATCTCGCGTAACATCAGAACATTTCTCGTGCGAGACACTAATAACAGTTGATGCGAGTAGCCAGCAGTCCGGCACATACATTCAAGTGTCTTTGAAATCGATATTTTGGTCGACTACTCATGCAACTCGTTCTCACATCCCTGATCGAGTGGGAATATGTATGATGTGCTATCGATCTGATCAGGTATCATATCGTTATCTGGGATATCTCCCTCGACCACCATCATGACATGTTGCGGTCAGAGTTCATGTCCTTTTTTGCACGTTGCAAGATAGCTCATTGTCACTGTGGGTGGGTGTGGGCTCATTTCTATCCGTAATATAAAAACAAAATTAAATAGTACTTCAGTGGGCTTAATTCCGGCGGCCATCACAGGCTCTCACTTCAGCACAAGAGTAAGGTTGAGTTCCTTACGTTAACGTATGAGCAACGCAACCACATTTGTAAATCGCCAAACGTGCCGACGATAGTCAACTACTGTCTGGTAGTCGAGTGACCTCCGGGCGCCAGGATGGGCGGGCGTACATGCCCATGCTTCTTACCGAGTCCTATCGTGCGGTGATACAGGGCCAAGATCGAAGCACGGAGGATCTGAGGGGCGATAGGCGTGCTAGTGGCGATGCGGCTTCCACTTTTTTTTGTTCGAAATCAAAATGGGCGCCTCCACAAATAATCGAACCGGTTCAGATGTAAAGATACAGGTTTTCGGGGTCCCTTCCGTGAGTTTGATATTACATGCCAATGTCCTCTTCGTATATTACCCGCTTCAGATATGGTTGGGTCCACTTTGCTGCCTAGTGATGCAGCACAGGCACTAGCTCCAATATGGTTTCGTGCAAATCCCAAGTAATGGAAGATGAATTCACGCGCCGTAGTAGCGAGAATAAGGAGGCCCGAGGAGTGATCACGAGGGTCAATGCCACCACTTTTCACTTTACAGACGGTCGAGCGGGTGGAAGTGCGGAAGGCCGACATTAACCAACCGCTCACTGTCTCCGAAACGTTTCTTCACAAAGACAAGATTTGAACCGTTTTTGTATTTGACGCTGCAGCAGGATACTTTTTCTCGCTGTTAAAATAGACAGTGAGAAGACTCGTCGGAAAAGATACGGCTGTAAAAAGACTTGTTGATTTTCCGGTGCTTGTAGTCGTTGCCGCCGCATTAACCAGTATACTCAGGCTATCAGCCCTCATCAGCCGCACTAAGATTCTCATGACTAACAATGCCAATGATGTATCCATGTCAGGAGCGCTCTTCAAACAAGTACATTGGCGACATTCGGAGACAACCATTGCGATGATAAAGGAGGATCTCGCGTTTTCGGCCCAACAATTCCATCGTAAAATGCACCTCCGAGCGACTGCGGGATACAAATGTGGACGTGAGATAAGAGATAATACCTGAAACATGAGTGCCGTTAGAGCGGAATGAACATTTCCTACTCTCGAGACTTACGCTTATGGCAATACCACTGTGTCTGTACTGTGATTAAGCATTAGCACCCGCCCACATGTCTCTCATCAGATCTGAATACTATTAACAGGTGGCCGCTTCGCGACAATCCGACGATGTATGGATTGTGGCGGTGAGAGACCATCGCTGAGTATATTGGTACGCCACAAAGCCCCAATGATCCAGGAAGGGCAGGAACTGAGAAGCCACGGCGGTAGCAAAGAAGTCCGAGGCAGCTGCATACTAGTGTAGTTTAAGGTGCTTTTGAGGGGCCATAATAGGTAAAGCATCTCGCTGGCACAAAGATGACCAGAGCCGCAGATCCGCCTGGGCATGCTCTGCGCGGCGTTGTATTGTAGGTGACCCGAATGGGCCCGCATTATTTTCGCATGGTCAAAAAATATTGCCATCGGGAGCATCCCTCGATGAGAAATTTAGCTCTTTTGTTTTAATCAGGCCGATTGTTGCGAATTGTTCCGAAAATGATAAGGGGTAACGAGAGGGAATGACATGTTCCCCGTCTTCAACCAATTTCGTCTGTCTACGAGAGGATAGTTGGGAAATTGATCCGAGCGCGCGCCCCTCTTTATGTAAGTGACATTGAGTCATTGAAGAGATGTAGTTATGCGACAATGGCGAGATTGTAGGGGACAGGGCTGGGCCTATAACTCCATCTTGATGCCATCCTGATTAGGATGGAGATATTTGGCTGTCTCTGGGAAGTTCGATGCTAACGCCTCGTTCAGAAGCTTGCGGTAGGACTACAAGAGAAGTGTGCATCAACGAGGGTGGAGTAAAAAGAGGGAGGTCCTTACGTCAATAGCTGCTATCTTTCCGTTCATGAATTGATTCTCAGTAGCTGCTCGTTCTAGACGCTCTTTGGTCAACTGCATGGGGTTGCGTGCGTTGTCGATATCAGACAAAACTTGAAAAGGTATCATGGTCTGAATATCTTGTGCTCTGTTATCGATGGACATGAGGTGATTGACGACCTCATTTCTGAGCGTTGGGATCTTTAGGATCATAGACGACTGAAACAACAAAGAGAACGCACGCCCCAAGGCCGACCAGCTTCGCACCACCTGGTCTATCGCGATCTTTAGTAGAGTCGTTGATGACAGTGGTTCCGAGGTTGTATAAAGCATTTGCGAGCCCGAGAAGTTCTAATTCCAAATCACCCTGGACACCAGAAGGTGGGGGCGATTGGGAAGAGCGCGGTGAATCTGGCGCATGTGAGCTCAGTGTCTGGGGCTCAGGATTGTATGAGGTCATCTGGCATCACTTGCTGGTACTCGAGCGGTTAAGAATTCAACTGAGATGACAAAGTATATTACTATATATGTAATATATTAGGGTTAGGGTTAGGACCTATAAAAGTCGAAAAAAAAGATGGCCTGCTTAGCCAGAGTGGCCATAGCAGGACTGGAAAATATTGAGACGGTGCATGAGCCGGAGCTCATACAAACCATGATTACCCTCTGTATGGACAAGGTCGCCGTGCTATGAAGGGTCCCCACGGCCCACAAACCCGGGTACATGAAGGAGCCTATGCCATCAAGGTAAGTATGAGTTGTTACACTGTCAACAGCAGCCTTATATACCTTTGGCCTTCTGTGCACGGACCACCCTTGTTATAATTACCGAATACGGAATGCACTAAAAGCAATATCAATCCTACGCGTACGCCGTAAGTACAGGTTGGGAAAATTAGTTCTCTGGCTTATGGCTCACTGTCTTTTTATTTCGGAGATACAGTTATCCGTTTTTTACTGGATTTTTGTGCTTGACACGAGCCACGAAAAACACACCGCTCAAGCTACTCTTGCTGCTCTCGCAAGGACTTGTAATGCTTTTCATGATATAGCTTTGGATGTCCTCTGGCAACAATTTGGCACTATCGCGAGAGCGATTCAGTGCATGCCTCATGATTTATGGGGCGGAGACATGAACAAGTCTCAGTCAGGCTGTATTTGTTTAGTAAGAGGATATCTGTCTGCTCTGTTTCAATTGCTGACATGGACATCGTTTAATTACTCGTGAAATTTGTCAGAAACTCCATAGGCACTTGACCAAAGATGACTGGAATATCTTCCGCAGGTATGCTTTACGCATCCGTCACCTCAGTCTTGCCACCCAGGACGTCCGCCGCGGAAAAACATTGATGGTTGACATTGACGATGAATTACTCGCTTGTCTCGCCTCCATGGATCCCACCCAGCCCCTGCTGCCAAATCTCACATCCCTCGAGTGGATTATTTATGACGAGAGAGACTTGAGGCTGATACGTCGAATCATGACCAAGTCCCTCACGTCTCTAATCCTCGAGGTCTGGGCCATCTCACCAGTTCCTGACCTGCAACAGTTCATCTCCTCGGTTGCTCCTACGTGCCCTTCTTTGCGAAAATTGGTCGTGCATTCAGTGGCCCTATCAAGTCATCTTCGTTACTCCGTTTCTCAAACTCTTTGCCACCTGCATCATCTCACTACAATCCACTGTGGAGTCCTCGATGGCGAGGTTATGGATCATTTGTCACGTCTCCCGTCTCTACTAGAGCTTAAATTTGCTCTCCAACCAAATTCTGGATTCCAGAACGAGCTTTTATTTGAGCAACTTCAAGTACTTGACGTGCATGCGCAAGATATCACATCTGCTGTCGACTTCGTGAGCAGAATGCGGAACAAACTTATAAACCTCTCGATCTTCAGCGATGACCATACAGGAGCATCCGCCTTGGCACAATTATTTCGTCGCCTCTCCACTTCCGTCAGCCACTGCTCGCTTCGTCACCTCCAAATTATGGTTGCAGAACGTCCACATGACTCGCCCTCTGTCCTAAACCTGGACGATCTCCACCCGCTTCTGTCATTCAACCGATTAACACACGTACATCTTGATGTAGGGTGTGGGATCTCTTTGGACGATGTTGCCGCCTTAGAATTGGCACAGGCATGGCCAAATATCATCCAACTCATGCTAAACAAATTTCTGGAAACTCCTTTTCCGTCGTCGATATCCCCAATCGGACTCATGTGCTTCCTCAAGCATTGTCCCAACTTGATGGAACTTACGCTTGAAATCGACTTCTCCTTTGTTGAAGAACAAGACGATCAATGGCACTACTGGGTCGGAGACGCTACCCACCGGTACCTTTCTGTTTTCGATGTAACTTATTCGAAAATTCACGATGCGGCAAAAGTGGCTGCATTCTTGTCTTGTGTCCTACCGCGTACAGCTCAAGTACTTTATTCGTGGATTCATGCACTAGATGATCAACGGGAGTATGCAGAGAGGTGGAATGAGGCTTCAAGACTCTTCAGGCGGATGAAGAAGTGAGCAACTGTTAATCACTCGTTAGCGATTTGGAAGAGGTAATCGTCGACAATCTACGTATACGTATATCTCAATCTATACAGCTACCTACATACCATATATTCAACTTACATACCCCCCTAGAATATTCCTTCGGTAACAAAGTACAATATTAAGCTAACGATTTCCCCCTACCTATTGACAACTTGACCTTCATTTGCTTACGTCATCGCACCTTCTCTCCTTAACTTACGCCTCGTACTAAAATCTCGCCTTGAACGGTTCTCCTGATGAGTGGACTAGCCGACGAACTCCTCGCTGACATTGACGATCTGTCGGACGGTGATGCTGAGGAGTCCCCCACACCAGCTGCGCCCTCCACGAGTAACAGCACCAACGGACTGAAGAGAAAGGCTGTCGAGGATGCAGACATGTCAGAGGCAGAGGAAGACGCCGAGGGCGAAGAAGCCGAAGCAGACGAAACCGGTGGACTAGTCCTCGAAGGCGGGATGAAGCCCGCAGACGAACTTGATGCAGAGGATGTACAGCAAATGGACTTGGGAGGGATCGAGGACGTCGACGCTGTAGCGAAGCTAGAAGGCAGTAAACGAATGGCAGACATATTAAAGGCATGCATTGATGCTCTTTAATGGACCCAGGTCTGAGCTGACTTCGCGTTTAGGAAATTGAGAAATACCAAGCCAATCCCAGTACACCGGAAGCGATGTCATTACCCGCCCATCTGAACCCGGAATACACTCTCATCGTACAAGCAAACAATTTATCCGTGGATGTAGACAATGAAATTCTCGTGGTACACAAGGTATGGTTTGTGGTTAGTAATGTTCATCCCCTAAACGCGTGTCTGTAGTTCATACGCGACCATTATGCGGCGAAGTTTCCAGAGTTGGAGCAGCTCGTTCCAGACCCTGCACAATATGTTCGCGCGGTTCGCGTTCTCGCCAACACAGAGGTAAGAATGGGTTCTACGCAAACTATCTCTGCTCACTATCAACTTGCAGGACCCCACAAAAGCTGACCTTGCAGGTGTTCTTCCGCCTGCAGTGGTCATGAGTGTGCTCATAACTGCAACAACAACAAGCGGTCAAACACTCACTGACGCTCAGTGGGCTGCTGTCGAGAAAGCCTGTGACCTCGCAGACAAACTTGAGGAGGCGCGTAAAAAGGCGCGTAAATGTCTCTTCTGCGCAATAAACGTGGTAGCTAATGAAAGGGAACAGATTTTCATGTACGTCAGCTCAAGAATGAATGTTCTGGCACCAAATCTTTCAGCCATCGTTGGTACTACTACAGCTGCAAAATTACTCGGTGTGGCAGGCGGCCTCGGTCCCCTCGCCAAAATGCCCTCATGTAATGTCCATGTACGCTGCAGTCTTACTCTCCCGCATCATTAGTCTCACAAATTTTGTGTAGCTGCTGGGTGCTCAGAAGAAAATGACTATAGGTTTCTCGTCGTATACTCAACGGCGGCACACTGGATTCGTCTACCAGTCTGACTTGATCCAGCAGACGCCAGCTGAATACCAACTCAAGGTTCAGCGGACAGTCGGAGCGAAATCCGTTCTGGCTGCACGTATGGACCTTGAACGGACACGAAGAGACGGTAAGTTTAGTTCTTGGGTGTTGACGAACTTTGGCTGATGGTATACCCAGGTTCATATGGGGAAGAGCTTCGAGAAAAAATAGAAAAACACATCGATCGGCTGGCAGCTCCACCACCTGCTAAAACCACAAAGGCACTTCCCATACCTAACGATGGACCGAAGAAACGCAGAGGTGGCAAGCGGCAAGTCGCCCCTGGGATTTGACATCATTCTCATTGACATTCTTGTAGAGCACGCAAAGCGAAAGAAGCATATGCACAAACGGAACTCCGGAAGCTGCAGAACCGGATGGCATTTGGTGAGGCTGAGGAGGAGGTTGGCGCCTTCGATCAGACTAAGGGTCTGGGAATGATTGGTGTTGGGACGGGTAAAGTCCGGGCTGGTATGGGAGAGGCGAAGAGTCGTGGTAAGTATCCTACTTCCCGTTTCGTGTTTGTGGAGACCTGAATGTCGACCTCCGCAGCCAAACTCTCGAAGGCGAACAAGTTACGTACTGCAGCACTTACGCGTGCTGCACAGGGTGGGTCGTCAACGTCCGGAACAGCAACATCGCTTACGGTCACACCTGTGCAAGGTGAGAACCCTTGTGGAGCTGGCGTGGAATGCACCACTGATCTTCTTTTCATAGGCTTCGAGCTAACAAATAGGGCTGCTGCTGCTCAGCGAGTGAAGGAAGCAAACGAGCGCTGGTTTGCATCTGGGAATTTCTCATTCGTGGGACAGAAAGGCACCAGCAGCAGGATATAAGGCTGGGCATTCGTCTTATCGATTATCTTAAGCACATTATGTAGCTTCGGTCGCACTGGGCAACACACATAGCATTAAAACTATCATTGCGACGTGGTAATACAAGACTAACTACTAATCATCCAACCTAGGACATTTTGAGAATATGTGAACATAAATGCAGGAATTGATGCGAACATGTATGTGGGAAAAAATGATGGGACGTGCACGAAGACAGCCTGAGCACATGGAGAAACCTCGACCTGAGAAAATGTCTATTTATGCAGGTATACCGGGGTGTGCAGTGGCTACTGTCTCCCCGGTAACCACACTCTGAGTTACATCGATGAAACCCGCTTTGTGACCTTCAGTCAGCTTACTCCGCTTTGACCGATAATCCCGAATAGCGGAACGAATAGCATCCTCTGCCAACACTGAAACAACGCGTGTTAAATGTATTCATGAATATACTGTGACATAAAACTCACTTGAGCAATGCAGTTTCACAGGGGGAAGACACAACTCCTTGGCGATTTCAGTGTTCTTGATTTTCCCTGCCTCGTCAAGGGTAAGACCCTTGACACGCTCAGTCATGTATGAACTCGAAGCAATGGCGCTACCGCAACCAAACGTCTTGAACTTGACATCACTAATGACGCCACTTTCGTCCACTCGGATTTGGAGCTTCATGACATCTCCGCAACTAATCCGTAGGTTTAGTCAGAATTGAAAAGTGAACACAGGAGGAGAAGGAATGAACTTACGCAGGTGCTCCAACCAACCCAGTACCGACATCAACGTCGTGTTTGGGTAGAGAGCCTACCTGGAATGACGAGAGTATAGTGAGTCGTCGCAACCGAATGGTAGAAAATACGACCCTTACATTTCTTGGGCTCTCGTAATGCGAAATAACATTCTCGTGGTAACCACGGGCGAGCACTGGTGCAATACCAGCTCTTGCAGCCTTTGGTGCTATTGCAGAGCTGAGTCCAGTCTTTGTGAGTGCTGAGCGGAACATGGTGGATAATGAAAGAGAAGTGCGAGAAGATCCAATTTCAGAGCGTCTAAGAAAGGGTTTTCGGAGTTCGAATAACGTCACAGTTTTTATCTGACAAGGATTTTGCTTATCTGATCACTTTTTTGGTCACACTGTGTAACTGTGTGGGCGCCGAGGCCCGAACCGCCGTATATGTCATGCATATATGAGTGATCGTTGGCACAAGAGGCTGCTCCGTTGGCGCTGATAAAGTTATCCATGCGCTGAGTTATCACGCGCCTAGGTTTTCCTTCGCGACAGTCTCTCAGCGAGCACTACAAACCTTTGGATGAATCGACGACTTCCCGCAGCGTTTAGAACATCGTTCTAAATCTAAATATATGAGCAAGGTCAGGTCCTTGTGCCGACGTGCCGTCGTCAAACGTCAGTGTTTTGCACGTCAGGGGGTAAAAGCGTTTCAAACTCCGTGACCATGTTGTAACATCTCAACACTGTACATTAGAATCTAAATACAATTCGACCGTTTGGAAACAACGAGTGAGACGACGCTAAGTTTGAATCAAAACTGGCCAAGGGCTTTAACGTGGATGCGGCGAGCCGTAGGTCCCCGCAGGCCCGCAGCTTACTGACATATCCCTAGAGAAGGCGTCCTTATTTTTGACCTGTCACCAAATCTTCGGGCTCGACGGCAATGCCAAACCTTAGACTGAGATAGAAACCACCTGCGACGGCTTTACTTCCGTAAAATATTGATATCGTCCCTACCCGGGCCGCGACTGCAGGTGTGTGTAACGTGTGTTATGTCCTGTATCATGAATCGACACAGCAGAGGGCGAAAAACACACGCAAACCAGCTGATAGACCTCAGTGAGGTATTTCATTAAGCGAGGAACTTCGTAGTCTCTCGTATAAAGAAATGCCTCACTGAGGTCGGTGAATTCGGGGATTTCGGGCGTGTGGGTATGATGCGTGGATATATAGCGATCGGATGACTTGTGAGACAAAATTACCATTCCCGTCAGTCTTACTATCAGGTTCAACATTCTCCTTTATTCAAGTCAAGTCCAATTGATATCAATCATGTCTCTGGCGCGTCCTTCAGCGGCCCAACAGCCTGCTGACACTCTTCCACCAACAGCAAGAGCAATCGCTCTTCTCCTCGCGTCAACGCCAACGGTACAAGATGCCCAACCAGGCGTTTTGCATCAACTCCTGGAGTTCGCCCACCGATATACCGCCCAAGTACTGTCAGATGCACAGTTATACGCAGAACATGCAGGGCGCTCAGGCGCCTCAAAAATAGAGATGGATGATGTTGTCCTCGCTATACAAGCCCGCGTGGGTTGGGAGTTCGGTGGTCGTGTACCCAAGGAGGTGGGCTGATCATACTGTCCGCTTCATTCGCCTTGCATCCTCAAATGCCTTGCTGCAGTATATCTTGTCATTAGCATCTCAGACGAATGCTACGCCACTTCCTTCTGTGCCAGAAGTCTTTGGTGTCAGGCTCCCGCCTGCATCCGAGACACTTACTGCTGTCAACTTTGATCTCGTGCCCAATAAACCACCACCAGAAGCAAAACTTTACGACGAGGAGGTCGAAGAGATTGAGGAGGACGATGATGACGAGGAGCTAGCGGACGGTCAGGATGATGATGACGATGCTGATATGGAGCCCGCTGCCATACCATACACCAATGCAGCTCCCATAACACCAACCGACGTTGACATCGGTGCTGGCACACCTTTACCTGTCGTGGCAGCAGAAGCACTAGAAGAAAACAGCGACGCGGAGGAAGCGGATGGTCTATTTGGCGGAGAGGGTGATGATGATGACGACAATTCAGGTGATGACGCAATGGAGGAGGTGCAGACTACGGGAGACACGCAAATAAACGGTGTGAAGCGGAAACTTGTTGAGGAAGATGATTATGACTAGAGACTTGAACACTCGTAATGGGTTTTCCTGCGAGGGTTGAGAAGTGCTTTGAACATGTATTGTAGCCTACTCTAATATATATATGCTGGGATAATGAACCATAAATGCCTGTGGATAAAGTCCCACATGGGGTCCGTAGACTAACCGCTGTAATAAATATTCTGATAGTGACATGACGCCTACTTTTGCAACAAAAATGCCACCAATATGACAAGAAGGGCCAGAATAATCAACATGATCATGGTCCATGCTGTAAATTGCTTGTCAACTTCACTGCCACTAAGATTCGATTAGAAAAAACTTACATTGGCCAGCAAACTTCTCTGGTACAGTAACGATCCGTATCGAGTTGTCGGCACCACCGGATACGAGTAACGTTGAGGTAGGGCTAAAGCGAACAGTAGTGATAGGGAACTCGTGGGCTTTGAGTATAGACAAGAGCGGCTAAGTTTCGATATGAGTGCATGATCTCTGCGTTCATGAGCGACTTACGCTTAAAGCGGTACTGTCCAGCATTCCCAATGAATAGTCTGATGAACCGAAAGCAAGGAACTTCCCATTGGGGCTGAAAAGAAAGAAAAGGTCTGAGAAGGACACGACTTGTGCTTTTGACACGAATAACCACAGACCTAACGTCAAAACACGTCAAGCCACCTTCACCGGCTTTGCGGGAGCCCTCCATTGATATGGATCGAGCAGAATTCTGCTCTCCATTAAGGTCGACTCTCCATTTCAATATGTAAGCCTGCTTTTTGCCCGTCTTTGATTTCTTCACGCGAGGCGCGACAGTATTGACCGCCGTAAACAATGTGTTGTAGTCTGAAGGGTGAAAGCTGCAACAAATTATTATAATCCCACAACATGCAAATGTATACTATCTGACTTACCGCGCTGCGCGAAATGTGACAACAGACTGTGCAGGAGTACCAGGAACCAAAGGAATGTCGATCGTGTCCACAAGGCGCAATTCAGGAGTCTGGCTCGGTGTCCTAGAAGGTATTTCCTTCTCCTTGCCTTTACCTTTTTGTTTTCCCCTTTTCTTCTTTGGTGATTTCTCACCACTATCTTCCGAAGGTGGCTTCGGAAGTGCGTATACTAACAGGTTCAGGCTGGTGGCTAGTACAAGCTGTGAGGAGGTGTTGTGAGGAACACGAGATGGGATGAACCAGGTGAGGACGCACGTGTGTCGATGAGAATGTCACATCATAAATTTCACCCTTGGGTACTTTGACAGACTGAGCGACAGGAGAAAGAGAAGGAAATGCGAGAAGAGACAACTACAACACGAGTTAGTCCACGCAGACAATGATAGTGCTGTATTTTACATCACGTTCGCCGGCTACTGCCAGGAGTTTTCCATCCGGTGATATGACGGTTACGCGCTGCGTTGTCTGTGTTAGATATAGAGTGATTTCAATAAAGAATGAGCTACCTGGTAGTCCTCAAGGGCTCCCGAGGGCAATGTACCTCGTGTAGCTCCTTTCATTAGGCTATAGGGAATAGTCAGTATTGTGAAAAACGTAAACGCAACCGATCGTACCCGTTTCCAGATTCACTAATTGAAAATACCCTGCAGTTCTTATTTTCGCCCTTCTCTAAGCATTCTTGGGAACTATTGATTCCACAGACAAAGCTTCTACTCTATGAATGTTTGAGAACGTAATTCGCCGTCAACAGAGTAGCGTGACAGACCTCTGGGTGAGCTGCAATACTCATAGGGGCGTCCTCGCCTTTCTCCAGCTCATGCTCACAGAGCATTTTGAGCTGTCTGTCTTGGGAGACATTGAATAACCTCTACCCCACATATGTCAGACTGTAAGTTTGAACATAGCTCCGGTTGCTCACTAATTTGTTCTTAATTCCAGTCTTGGCAGCGCCACCTCCGCCTCCGACGACCATCTGGTCGGAGGCCACGAACGCACATGAATATACTGGAAACGCAGGAAGCGAGTGGGCGGTATGCTGTACGCGCATTGTATGGCCGTGTCGACTAATTGAAAAGAGCGTAATATAGGGTGAAGTATTACAGTAAAACTGAGCTGATATAGCACGGGGTGACCACTAGTGTAGCTCTGATGCAAATAGCACTCTGCGGCTCAAAGCGCGACGTGTGCATTGCAACTAATAAACGTGCGAATGACCTTCCAAACACGTGCGATCATAAAAGGACTTATCCGAGTCCTAGCCGCCCACGGTCAATGACCTCAACTAACCACAACTCCGAGTCGAGCGTGCCAACTTAGTTGCAGCGCTTGTGCACGACGTCTGCAGTCGTAGACGACCTGTAAGCCGAGTAACGATACCCCAAGTGGCCTTCCTCCGTCAGTAATTCAGTTCTTATCAAATTAGCTAGTCCACTAACAGTTAGAGGGGATGTCGACCATGCCGTCCTGGCTCACAGACTGCTCTTAGGCTGTTGTTCATTATTGATTTATTGCGGACATGGACGTATCATCATGGCCCGAGGGCAGGAACCACACGGTCAGCATCGATGAGCCGGGTATTGGCCTGCCGCACCTCACGTTGCAGACTGTCACCGGCATCACCGTAGCCATTGCGGGGAACGTGCTTATCTCGCTTGCGCTTAATTTACAAAAACTTGCACATATCCGACTTGAAAAGGCTAAAAAGCAGGCAAGGATGGAACGCGAATTACATGTATCGGGCGATGCACTGCGTTCCATATCACCGCACGATCAGAGGCCTTCTGGCGATCCCTCTGCCTGTTCTCATGAGTCCGAGACACAGCCCCTGATCCAGGGCTCTTCTGCAAGTCGTTCACGTGCACGTTATGGCACTAGTCCCTCACCCGGGACTAGACGCGATGATTCGAGGAGCAGGAGAAGCACCTCTTCAGCACGTGGACGGAGGCCAGGACAGCCTTTGAGGAAACCCAGCTTTGTATCACGTTTTATTCCATTCCATCTCGGGCAGCCTGAGCACGATGGCGTTAATGAAAATGGATCACATACCCAAGAAACGTTGGCGATTCCAGTAGACGTGATCCCGGCAGAGCGCATAGTTGCACTGAACGGCAATGGCAGGCAAGCGCCTCCCTCACCTGAGCTCTGGGAAGAAGAAGGTACGGAGAGTGACTACTTACGTTCAAAGATATGGTCAGTTCTTTAATTCTAGAAGGTCCTGCCACTGATAATGAATACGGTTTCAGGTGGTCTGGATTCATTTTAATGAACATTGGAGAAACGGGCAATTTCATATCCTATGCATTTGCACCAGCCTCTGTGGTCGCTCCTCTAGGCACTGTCAGTGCATTCTGTTAGTTGATTCCATCTTTACTAATTGATATTGCAGTTCGCACTCATTGCCAACTGCTTCTTCGCTCCACTCATTTTGAAAGAGCGTTTTCGCGTGGTAAGATTGTGCCTGGGCTGCTGTCGAATCACCATGTTTATGTGGTTATTTTCAGCACGATCTCGCTGGCATCTTGTGCGCAATGATAGGAGCGATCACCGTCGTTCTTTCTACGCCTTCCTCTGATGAAGGTCCACCGCCCCTTACACCAGACGCCTTGATTGCGGCTATATCACAACGTTCGTTTGTAGTGTTTACTATCATATACCTGGTAGGGGCTATCGTACTGGCGGGGCTTAGCGGGAGTGGCTTCGGCAGGCGAATTGTGGTTGTTGACGTCGGACTTTGCGCAATATTTGGTGAGATTGCCAGTTTGAATCAAACCAAATATGAGCTCATAGCAGTGTCAGGTGGATTCACAGTTTTAGCCACTAAGGCCATCTCCACGTTGCTGACGGAAGAATGGGGCAAAATATTTGCGGTGTGGATAGCCTATCCCGTCCTTGCGGTATCTTAGCCTCGCTTTCCATTCCGTTTCATGTGCTGATCCTGTTCAGGTTCTAATTATTACAGGCATTCTCCAAATCTGGTTTTTGAACCGAGCGTTAAAGCGTTTTGACTCCAAAATCGTCATACCTACGCAATTTGTGCTGTTTACGCTGTCTGCTGTTATCGGATCCGCTGTCCTTTACAAGGACTTTCAAAGGGCTACATTCCACCAGATGGTCACATTTACGTATGGCTGTGGTGCGACATTTGTGGGGGTGTTTATCATAGCGTGGGCCAATGGGAACAACCGCGAGGAAGTAGGACAGCCCACCAATGAGGTTAGCAGGCAAACAGGCGACAGAGGCGAGCAAATCACACCGAGTGGAAGCGTGCGGGGCGTTCCTGTACCAGGCTCGTTGAATGCACGAACTCGCCCGGCCCTTGTAATACCGAGAGCTGTGCGCGAGACCCCGGTGCTCAGGCATAACCAAAGCACGGTAAGCTTGGCAGGGTATTCTCCTGCACGGAATTTTCTACTTGTTCATACCCCGCCGAGGGATCGGGACGTGGAAAGTACTAGTGGAAGCATTGCTGGAAGCAATCGATGAGATTATGTAATATGTTAATATTAAACAGTTATCCTAGTTCAGTTCGGTGCAAATATAGAGTCATGCGCTATTTCAACCCAAATCGGGCAAGAGGCAGTGGCGTGACTAGAAGACGCTACAGTGACGTCACTTGGGAGGCTGGAATGACAAAAAGGCTTCTAGTGGACGCACTCCGTACCACCAACTCATTTCCCCAGATTATTCGTAGCCCATCATAATTTCTTTTCTTCCAACCATGCCAGCCGTCGTAGACGCTTTCAAGAGTATGTTTTTGTTTTTTTGTTTTGTTTTGGAAGGCAGCCATATAACTCATACCCACCAGATCTCATACGCAAACATCATCATCATCGGCATCCTGACTCTGAACCCCAGCCATACACGGCGTCTGTGCCAGAGTCAAGTCACCAGCCTCAGAATCGACAACAACAACAACAGGAGTTGCAGCAGCAGGCTAAGCTCCGAGCTGAACAGGATTCTCAGAAACATCAACAGCCTGAGAAACAGCATCAACCTGAAAAGGAGCAGCATCAACCCGAGAATACACCACAGCCTCAGCCTGCACCTGACTCCCGGCATCAACAAATCAACATGACCTTACCCGAGGATCGAGAGCCAAAGAACAAAATGCCCACCTACAAAGGCTTGGATAACTTCAAGCTACTGGATAAGATGGGAGAGTGAGTGTGGTGTCATCAGTCACTGTGCTAAACATCTAACTTTTTATCTAGCGGCGCATTTTCCAATGTTTACAAGGCGGTAGATCTAACAACTGGGCAGACAGTCGCAGGTTCAGTTCTTCGATTCTTCTCCTGTTATAACCGGCTGATCCACTTTTTCATAGTGAAAGTCGTTCGCAAGTTTGAGTTGAATGCTTCTCAGGTAAGTAGATGCGTACCCCCGCCCCTCACATAGTTCACATACATTGTCCTCCACACTACTCCCCCACCTATCGGCTTCGGTTCATGACACCCCTGCTCTGCTTGTGTCTTGTTGTCCCTCTGTTAGGCCGGCGAAAAACATCTCAGTATCCAGTTCAAGAAAAAGCCGCGCGTAACAGAGGTGACGTTTGGAATTGAAGAGTTCCACGTATCGCTAACCGTGCTATCTTCATCATGCAGCGGGCCAATATTTTGAAAGGTAGGCGTGTCATGTTTTTCTGATCATTCCCGGCACTGATCTAGATTACAGAGGTGCAAATCATGAGGGGAACCAATCACCCATCGATCGTAAAGTTGATCTCATTTTCCGAATCACCAGAATACTATTTTCTGGTTATGGAACGTATGTGCGATCACCATCTTTCCCGTGTCGGTAACTCATAATCGCACGCAGTCATGGAGGGCGGTGAATTGTTCCACCAGATCGTCAAGCTGACGTATTTCAGTGAGAATCTAGCAAGACACGTGATTCTCCAGGTTGCACAGGGTATCCGTTATCTTCACGAGGAACGCGGTGTTGTACATCGGTATCTGCATTTCCTGTGGAGCAATGACGTTCGCTGACATCCGGTTGTCATAGGGACATCAAACCAGAAAATCTGTTATTCGAGCGGATACCCATCATTCCTTCAAATGGTATCGTACAACGCCCGTATGACGAGGAAAAGGAGGATGAAGGCGAATTTATCCCAGGGGTCGGTGGAGGCGGAATCGGGCGAATCAAGATTGCGGATTTTGGCTTATCAAAAGTGATCTGGAACGAGGAAACGATGACGCCATGCGGAACCGTTGGCTATACTGCCCCCGAAATCGTCAAGGATGAGCGTTATTCACAAAGTGTGGACATGTGGGCACTTGGCTGCGTGCTTTACACACTCCTTTGCGGGTTCCCGCCGTTCTACGATGAGAGTATCAACGTCTTAACAGAGAAGGTCGCGCGGGGATATTACACATTTTTGAGTCCGTGGTGGGATGATATCAGCCATTCTGGTATTATTTTCGAACTTTCTATCTAAAATGCGATATTGACTAGTTGCCCAGCGAAGGATCTCATTCAACATCTGTTATGCGTGGACCCTGCTCAGAGATATACCATAGATGAGTTCCTTGCTCACCCGTGGTGCACTGCCGCTCCTGCCCCACCACCAGCATCATCCACTCCTGCTTATGTCAACTCTCCTCCGCTTGACTCTCCTCTGCTTACCGCTGCCCGTGGTGGCGTTTTAGAGGCTCGTTCTCCTGGCCTCGCAACGCTCAAGGAAGCATTCGACATTACATATGCAGTCCACCGTATGGAAGAAGAAGGTGCACGTAGGCGTGCATACAATGGTCGTGGCGGCGCCGGTACCCGAGGATTCCTGCATGGGCTTAATGAGGACGAAGAAGACAACGTCGATGACAAAGTCCTCGTACATGATGCACGGAGCAGGAGAGGGGAGCTTGAGACTCGTGCACCAATACCGTTTACCCAGGGTGGGTTACCTGGTGCCGGAGCGAAGACCGTCGCAAAGCGCAATATCATTGGTGGACATAACCAAGCAGATCGTAGTCTTTTGGACGGTCGCGCAGGCCCAAGAGATCGTGGTCGCCGTCAACCTGGTGGCCAAGGAGGTTTCCAGCTAGATATGGACAGTGCAACCCTACTTGGTCGTCGCAATAAGAAAATGGCAGGTCCTGGTATTGCGGAGTCGAGTCCACTATCGCACGCTGTCCACATAGATGACTACTCGCTTCCGCCTGGAAGTCCTATGCGGGTCACCTGATGACGTTGGACGTGCACGTCGTTTTTTTAATAATCCCAAGGACGTATGTTAACGGATGGCTTGCAGACTTGGATACCACTTATCCATTTCCATCACAGTCTTCTCTCGCCGTGTTTCGACCAATCCACACCAAGTTGCCTGCTTTCATTCATCAGTATAATATCTTCAAGTACCATAGAATACCTTTGCTTTCAATCGTTTTGGCCCTGCATTCCCTTCCCGCAGCATGGAACATTCGCACATACTGGCACATACTGATAATTAGTTGTCCCATATATGTCACATTGTTGTTTCTTTTAACTGTTGTACCTGCCGCATGCATACATTTGTACTTCATAAACACTAGGTACTGTATTACACGCAAAGGCTCATCTTCATGGCATTGGAACATCTTGACGAGCGTAAATAAGATAACTAAATATGCGCTAATCACAACTTCGCCACATCTGCAAGAGCGGAAACAATAACCCCCCTGTCAACATCGCTCTGCGTCCAGGGGCTCTTGCACGACTCAGCCATCAACCACGAGTATTGACGCTCCACCATCTCTCGTTATCTTACGTCTAGTCTTCATGAGCACGTAACGGCGACCAAATTGTCCGAGTTTTGGCACTGGGGCTACATGTCCCGTCCTGGCAGTATCGGGTGTATCTGGAAATACTCCCAGGCCAGAGGCTGCAAGCACAATCGCTTCACCGGTCTGAGCAGCGATATCACGTTGAATCACAGTGCCACGTATTGAGCTCGACAACGCACCTGCAGTCTAACAACGCGATCAAAAGCGTCTTCTGCTGATATGTCGGCTGATACATGCTTTGCCAGATGTTCCCACCACGATGGAGAGGAGAACCGGTGCAAAATCGTGACAGTACATAGGTCAAGTAGAACGGGTGGCACGACCGTAGGTTCTGGCAGACAAGGTGTGGGGGCCCAACATGAAGAAGATATAAGTGCCAAGTACCTTGTGTGCTAATGATAACGCGCATCGCTAGGTGACGCTGCTCCCTGGTCAATGTCAGGAGAGACTTAGTCAAACCAGAGGAGCTTTTTGTGGGCGACAGGTACTGTGACAATCGAATCGTCAATGACACCGAAAAGTTCAATTTCAGAGTGCAAACCTTGTGGGCTTCATCGACTACCAGCACTTTCCCGGTCCCTACGTCCGCTCTGACAAACAGACGCGTGATGATTTCAAACAGTCCACATGCTGACGCTGGGTCGATGAACGGGTCTGATAAATCGATGATCGTCAGCTGCGATTCTGCAAAGCGGGTCTGCGGTTTCATGTTTGGGTTCATGAAGGAGGTGAGCAACGCCATCCTCTGCTCAAGACTTGCGAGCTGCATACTGTTAAACGATTCCTTCTTCACATCCAACTGCCGCATAAATTCGGGATAAGTGAAGTTTTCCCCAAGGTCACGGAGGATCGACTGCAGGAATAGTGATGTCATAGAAGAAAGTCGCTCAAAAGAGAAACACGCACCAAAATACCCTGAATATAAAGCGGAGCTGATTCAGAGGAGCCGACAGCCATCATGGATAGAAAGGCTTGTGCATCCAACTCATCTTGACTGAAGAACAATGGTTCGACAGTGATCCCATCACCCAGGGGCGCATAGACAGCCCTCATGGTGTTCAGAGAAGAACGTGAAACATAAACCTTGACGGACGGCGTTTGTACACCGGGAAAGTGGGACGAGCTGATCCATGCAGCTTCACTAGGTCGAGAGCTGGGACCCCCCCTCTCCAAAGTGGAGAACAAGCCCTGACAACGGCTTCTGCAGGGTACCAGTTGAGCGCATATTCGGAATAAACATGCTCTCGAGAAGCAGAGAAACTGTGTGGGACTTCCCCGAGCCCTGAACCCCACAGACCACAGCAGAGAAGGGTGCATTCTGGGGGTACAAAAAATGAGATAACGCTGAACACGCATCTTACATCAAGGAGTTGCATACCGTGTTCACATAGAGCTGAGGGTTCACTGGCCTGTATGGTACATTGTTTTTATTGCTATAAAAAGTATCAGTGGTCGGTCTACGAATGCAAAAAACCACGGGTTGCCTTACTGGATAGACAAAATACTGCCTAAGACACCGTACTGAGTGGCACCTTCACGATAACCTGCCGCAACGTATGCATCACGGGTTATGATTGGGGCCGTGCGAAGTTCATGATCATTGCTTCTTCCTCGGACGTCACTGATGTTGTCATGAAGAAGCTCCAGCTCCTCCTTGACAACATAGGTCACATGTGAGTCGGCTAGAGTTTACACTAACAAGACGCCTACATGGGCAGGATCCCGAGGAGCGACGGAAGCTCCAGAGCGCTGCCCGAGCCTCAGTGAAAATATTTTGATCATACATATGACTGTAAGTACACTCACTGTACTGGGGTTTGTGACAGAGTATACATTTAGCTGAGAGAGCAGCTCTCTTAGATCGTTATTTAATCGTAGGGCATAGGCTTACCTCTCCTGGTCGTGTAGCTTGTGTTTGAGTTATTGCAATTGGCATTATTGAGATGTATCACGTACGTGGGGAGGGAGTGCCAGGCTGGTAAAGACAAGAATCCGTGAATTTATATTTGTCAATGGAAAAGGATTTGCCAAACCAATGTTTGTCGCGCGAGGGATATGTGCGAATTGTTCGGCAGCGATGGCTGCACTGTATTGCCGTTGGTTCGATTTGCAGAAATAGAAGGCGAAGGAGGAGGCTTTGGCTGATACTAGGCTGCGAGGTTACGTACTGAGAGATCCGCTTAAAAACGAGCGCTTACAACAGAAGTAAAAGACGCCGTCCTCTGCACAGCGTTTGGCTGCATCTTGCGAGGGATGAACTGCTTGAGTACGCCGTCCTTGGATGGCGGCGTCCCTTCGATGCGGTCCGTCGCCATAGCGGTCATCTTCTCTTTGCCTTTGGCAGACATGCTAGAGAGAATCTGGGTGATTCGAGATAAAATCAAGGCAGTGGGTAAATAAGCATCACATGCTTCTGTTAAGAAGCTTCCAGGTTGTCTGCCGCGTGTTTCGTTCTAGGGTGCGAAGCACGAGGCCTAGCGTGAAGAGCCTATCCATGCTGTGTGCGTGATTCTGATGATGTAGGAGAAACCTAAGTTACATGCCGCGTCCGCAACGCGTCCGAGTGTCCTCCTCACCGTATCCGCGAGTTGTGGTGAAGCGCGGATCACCTATCAATACGTAGAACCTCAAGAGGATTGATACTGGTTCTGCTGTGCAGAATCCCTGTCTGATGGTGAAATTGCTATAGAGATATTCACTTGATTATCACAAAATTTTGTGGCCTCATTGAAGGCGCGAATGAGCGAACCTTGATCAATATTGCAATTGTAAGCCCACTGTAAGCCACTCAAAGCACTCGAATCGGGATCAATAACATCAATAATTTCGCAGGACTGTTTTCAACTCGTCACGTCCTAATTTCTGATGGCACTATTCGAGGTTCCTGGGTGGTCTGTGCCTACTGCTCCAGTCTCAAAATTGGCACAGTCAACTTCCAAGAAACGTAAGCGACCCGCAGCTCAAGATGCTGATAAAATGCAATCCGTCGAGGTCAACCTAGACAAGCTTATGCAGAAGTTCGGAAGTGTTGGAAAACACCAGGAGGATAAGCAAGGGCCCAAGAAGAAAAAGAAGATTCACGGGAAGACCACTGGGGGGCTAGATGCCAAGGTTGAACACGCAACCTCTAACAAGGGACAGGAGAAGGTTTCATCCCCCCCTGGTGGGTCCATTAAGGGGAGCGCAGTCGAACAATCAGTGAAGGGGGGTTCGGGGCTGCGCAAGAAGATGATAAAGCAAAAGAAGAGCTCGAAGCCCGATGGTGGAAAATCTGAGCAACAGCCACAAAATGTTTCGCCCACACTTGATGAAGTCTCAGGCCTCACGAGCTTGCAGAGGGGTATGAAAGAGAGTCTTGATGGTGCTCGATTCAGGTATGTATCCTGATACATGATGTTCTAATGCATATCACAAGTGGTCACGGTGCAGGTGGATAAATGAATTGCTCTACAAATCCGACAGCTCAGAGGCGGTGAGAATGATGAAAGAAGACCCAGCGGTCTTTCATGATGTGCGTATTTGTATCATCATTTCTCTAACAGAATCGTCATGTACACCTGTATGCAGTATCACTCCGGTTTTCGACACCAGGTGCAGTCGTGGCCATCAAATCCTGTGTCACATTACATTTCTCAGTTGTCATCCTACCCTCAAAACACAATCATAGTAGATCTCGGCTGCGGGGATGCGACGCTTGCTCGCGGCCTTTCTCTGAAGAAGCTGAAAGTACTGTCTTTTGACCTAATATCCGACGGTGCCTATATCGTGGAGGCGGACATATGTTCACATGTGCCTCTTCCCGGTTCTGAACCTTCATCGTCTCAGATGTCTGAAGGTGAAGCGCAGGTTGTGGATGTGGTTGTGTGTGCCCTTAGCCTTATGGGAACCAACTGGCCTGTGTGCATCCGGGAAGCGTGGAGGGTTCTGAAACCCGGGTACGTCATACGCTGTCACACAATGTCTGGCGTGCTCAATTTTATCCAGGGGGGAGCTAAAAATAGCAGAAGTTGCCAGTCGCTTTACTGATGTGGATGAATTTGTGTCGTTAATTAACTCTGTTGGATTCAAGATGAAAGCAAAGGTAAGGCGCATCCAGAGTACACGGTGGTACAGACTGAGTCTCTTCACAATCCAGGACGATCGCAACAGTCATTTTACATTGTTTGAATTCAAGAAAATAGCTCGCACATCGCGGACGGGTAAAGAGTGGTCGAAAGTGATATCGAATGGTGGCATTCTGAAACCTTGCGAATACAAGAGAAGATGAGGATTCTCGATTCCGTAGTCAGATTTGGCCTACTTCGAAAGCAACGACTGTCTTGAAGCAACCTTGAAACTTGAGGCCTTGAAGCTTGAAGTCCTATCTATTGACATATAGGGGATCCCTTGCTAGATTGCTCCTAAATTGGCAATTGGCTGATACGACATTCGGCACAATGTACCTAGTCTGTACCGAACAACCATGTCCAACAACTTGAAGAGGTGCCATGTTCTCTCGCACCCTTTGGTGAATGCACGATTGTCACAATTGCGGCAGACTAATACAAATCCAAAGGATTTCCGGGAGGTGAGCAACAGCTGTTGTGTGAAGTGGTCAGGGAATCAATGCGTTCGAGGCAGGGTATCCATGATATTAGCTTGATCTTGGGCATTGAAGCTTCGCGCGATCTGGAAGAGGAGACCTTTCAAGGTGTGAGTGAATTCTCTGCGGATGCGTGCTCACGACTTAATGTTCCTGTGTGCTGATGAAACTACCCAGCAAACACCAGTTGGTCCTTTCACGGGTACAACTATTAAGCCCAAGGTTGGGCTGACACCCATTCTGCGTGCTGGCTTGGGCATGACGGACGCACTCTTGTCCCTTTTCCCGTATGTGACTGGATATACAACTTTGTTGCACCTTCTGACGTATCAGTGGACATGTCGTGTAGGACAGCAGCAATCTACCATCTTGGACTCTACCGAGAGAAGGTCAGCCTTCAACCGGTCGAATGTGAGATTTGAAGTCAATTTCTCACATGACATACGGGCTGATTGATTATTGTGGCAGACTATTCGAAACTTCCTCCAGTCCCTCCGATAGACACATGTTTCATTCTCGATCCTTTGGTTGCCACTGGTGGTACTGCATGTGCTGCCCTCGCCATGATCATAGACTGGGGAGTTCCTAGTAAGAGCGTTGCGTTGCATGACAGTGAAGCGCTGTTTACCGTCTAACAGTATCAAAGATCAAGTTACTGGCTGTACTCGGATCAGAAGAAGGACTCAATCATGTACACGCTGAATATCCTGAATTAGAGGTCTCTCATTCCTTTATTGTTCCCCAATTTATGTCCAAAACTGATACTCGTATTCCAGATCTGGGTAGCAGCCGTGGATCCAACTCTCACACCTGACGGCCTGATATCTCCTGGATTGGGTGACACCGTGAGTCCATTATTATTGTCTTCAATCGGCATTTCCGAGATATTTCGCAGGGAGACCGTCTCTTCAATACCATTCGGGTGTAACGATTGCAGCGATGTATTATGAGGGTGTAATGGATGTCCCCTCTGAATTATGTAGTAGTGTCATTTCTGAATCACCTGTGCTAATATTGTTTGTCTGCTGTAAGGTCATCACGTGACCGCGTAAGGTGTGATTATCACGGTCGAGTTGCACCATCTCGCACCATTGACTCCGACGCTTTCCGAAGTCACACAGAAAAATGCAGACCGACGTTCTCCGAATAGCCAGCTGTTTTGAACTCGGATATGACTATCGAAGTTTTCTCTGGCACATCGACACCGTTGTCAGCAGCGGCAACGCTCATAGGAACTCCTACGGAAGACCCCAAGGACTTGCCTATTCACGGAGCTAGCGTATTCAATAAACCGGCATCTCACATCATCGAACTACTTGCGTCTCGTTCAGCTACCAGCTCTGCAGTTTATATTTACGATGTCGCTGAACAAGTAGGATTCGGAACACTGACTAAAACATGGTCGTCGGCCATGGAGTCCACTGTGCCAGTCATAAGCCTCCAGACGAGAGCAGGCGCCGGCCTTAGTCTCGTCGGACGACTTTCCGAAGGCAGTAGCCAGGATTTGGTGAAGGGAGCAGTTCTCACTGCTTACACTACGCCCGCTGGGCTCGCCGCGATGGTCGAATCATTGTCATATTTGCCCCCTGCTACTAGTAACAGTAGGTTGATTGTCCAGGTCCCGGCAGTCACCACTGTCGGACCAAGCTTCGCGCTCTCCCCAACGTTGGCATCCCTCTCTGCAGCTTTCCCCATCCTTCCCGATAATCTTGTTGTACTCTTATCTGCTACCCCACAGGAGTCCATAGATCTTGCCGCGCTTTCGTACAAGCTTACGTCCTCCCACGTTGTTCATATCTTCGATCACCACGGCATCTCCCGCGAAAGTGGCCACGTTTTTGTCCCCACTCTTCAGCTCAAGGAGACTCCCGCACTGGATGTACCAGA
Source organism: Suillus subalutaceus (assembly GCF_016647625.1). Taxonomy (NCBI): domain Eukaryota; kingdom Fungi; phylum Basidiomycota; class Agaricomycetes; order Boletales; family Suillaceae; genus Suillus; species Suillus subalutaceus. The sequence continues at coordinate 261,273 of NW_024540253.1, read as the reverse complement.
ACTCATTCGGTGGTCTGGATATCAGTTTTTCGATTACGTCGGTGATTTAAATACAGAGACGGTGGTTGTCTTGTTGAATGGGCCTTTGGCGCTAATGGCGAAGTCCATTGTGGCTCACAGTAGTGGCCTTGGTGTCGTGGTTGTAAGAGTGTTGAGGCCGTGGGATGGTAATGCCTTCAAGCAATGTCTCCCTGATACTGTAAAGGAGGTTCACGTCTTCGACGATGTACCCAATGAAGTCTGCCAAGGCAGCCTATTCGTCGATGTCTTTGGGTCGCTCTATGGTCCAAACTCTCCAGGTCCACTTGTGCGAGCCCACCGGGTGACACCCACAAGGACATCATCCTTCCTCTCAGACCCGGCTCAGTTCTCAACCCTCCTCACTGAACTCTCACACCAAGTTCCTGCTGCGACGCACCTAGACGCATCCTCAGCCAGGAAGCTTCTCTTCTTCAGTACCCCGAAGTCCACTCTTTCTCCTCTCCCCCAGACTGTAGCGAATTCTTTTGCGAGCACAGTTTCTGTCCGCCTCCTTACCGACCATGATATTTTCAGCAAATCGGGAGGCGTCACTGCGGACAAGATTGTGCTTTCTCCGCGCAGCGAGGGCACAGACGTTCTTCCTATGGCCGCAGCGTTTCCCTCAGGAACAGCAGACTTCATTTGCGTCCTAGATGCGAATCTGCTGAAGTCCCACTCATTGCTAAACCAGGCAAAGTCTGGGGCAATAGTACTCGTCGTTTCCCCATGGTCCTCTGAGCTACCATACAACTTACCTCCTGCCGTATTGTCGGCAGCGGTTGAGAAGAAACTCCGGATCTTTACCCTAGACGCCAAAGCTATCTCGTCTAGTTTCGGAGCGGAACTCGGGGTAGCTCAGGACACTCTGCAAAGAGTAGTCGTTTATCTTGCAGTTCTAAGGCTTTACCTCGGGAAGGCCGCCAGTGAACCTGCCGTTCGCAAGCTTGCAGAGGGTGTCGCAAGGGAGGTGGCCCAGGGTAGCCAGCTCGCGAAGATTAGTGCCAGCTCTTGGGCTGCCCTTGAGGAGGTCAATTTACAGATCCCTCTGGCAGCGGACGATGGTGATGCAAAGCCTCCCTCTCCTCTCAAGCAGTTTGAGTTTAATGCTATCGCTGTGGAGACCGCTGATGGCCAGACTGTGGTCAATGGCTCGAAAGTTTCTTCGTGGCATGATGCTGCCAAGCACCTTCTGTTCCCATCCGTCTTCACACCTCCAACACCTCCCTCAGAGGAAGCTGAAGAGTACATTCAAGATCCCTCTCTGCGACCAGAGGTACCTGAGCATACCTATCTGGTGACTTGCACGGTCAATCGCCGCTTAACGCCTCTGGATTACGACAGGAACGTCTTCCACCTGGAGTTCGACACGGTGGGCACTGGCCTCAAGTACGCTATTGGAGAGGCCTTGGGCGTGCATGGGTGGAATGATGAACAAGAAGTTCTTGATTTCTGCAAATGGTATGGTGTCGATTCCCAGCGATTGATCACCATCCCAGTGGCTGCAAACGAAGGGAAGATGTACACTCGCACTATCTTCCAGGCGCTTCAGCAACAAACCGACCTCTTTGGCCGGCCGCCGAAGTCGTTTTACGCTGAGCTAGCTGCATATGCTACTAGCCCTGCCGATAGGCTGGCGCTTCAATTTATCGGCGCACCTGAAGGGTCGTCTACTTTCAAGAAGCTGGGAGAGAAAGACACTGTCACATTTGCAGAGGTCTTGCAACGATATCCTAGCGCGAGGCCAGGAATTGAGACTCTATGCGAGATGATTGGAGACATCAAGCCCAGGCACTACAGTATTGCAAGCGCGCAGAGTGTGGTGGGCAATCGAGTCGATTTGCTAGTGGTCACCGTGGAATGGACCGCGCCAAATGGTATGCAATTTTTGAATCGGTTTCTCATGTTAACAAGCGGATCTTTAGGCACCCCTCGTTATGGGCAGTGTACTAGATATCTAGCCGATCTCAAGGTTGGACAGAAGGTTACCGTTTCCATCAAGCCCAGTGTTATGAAGGTATGCGTGGACTGACTTGTCAACCGCGATTCCGCCATTGACGCACTCTTCTTTAGCTTCCACCAGACAATATGCAGCCCATCATCATGGCAGGTCTTGGCACTGGAGCTGCTCCATTCCGCGCCTTTCTACAGCATCGCGCTCTACTCGCTCAACAAGGCATCCCTGTAGGACCCACCTACTATTACTTCGGTTCGCGGCATCAACATCAAGAATATCTCTACGGTGAAGAGATAGAAGCGTATATTCTGGACGGCACGATCACAAAAGCTGGACTTGCATTCTCTCGAGATGGACCCAAGAAGGTGTACATACAGCACCTCATGCTCGAGGACGCTGCCGTTCTCGCATCCCTGTTGAAGAATCAGGCGGGGGTGTTCTACCTCTGTGGCCCAACGTGGCCAGTACCTGACGTGTACGAAGCACTTGTGGGTGCACTGGTCAAGAACGAGGGACATACCCTGGAGAGCGGTGGAGAATTCTTGATGAGTCTTAAGGAAGAAGAGCGGTATGTTCTGGAAGTGTATTAGAAGGCTACGTTATACACAGCACAAGTATGATCATCAAGTGATCGCCATATTGAGCCTCATCAGGTGCCATCTCAGATCTGTCATATGCATAAACGGCGATCCCACTCCGCCATGTGACTTTCGTGCAATGTAATGGTGCGCCCCTCGACTCTTGATGTATTTTCCTTTTCCTTTCATCGTGTCTTCATCTTATTCTTTCCATGGCATAATGGGTATTCAAAATGCTTCTGGGTATCATCATAAAGAGAAGACTTGCATCATGACTATTTCACACATCACTGGAGACATCTGCGGCAGAGATGCGGCATCCAGCTGGTTTTTTAATCATTGTTTATTGTGCGGTGAGGCGGAGCCCTATGCTGGACAGTACGTACAGTATCCATCTAAGTGAGACATGTATTCTCAGCCAATGATGATACACGCGATGCCCGGTGACTTTCGACACTTGGTACTGCCCGCTGGCATTGCCTTGCTAGCCATCATATATTATGCACTGTGTGTGTATAAGGTACATGATATCGTTCATCCCTCGTCCACAAAACCTGTTTTCTACTTCTGGAGTCAATGGAGTCTGAGTATTCGGCTGACGCTTTTGTAGCGGCGAGTAGTCTCCGGACCTCCACTGTGCGTCTTTTTCTACTCAATACAAGGGCCGTTGATAATAGTGCATCTTCAATGTGCTACCAGTACATATACAGTGCGTGCTGTCTGAACTGTCTCTTCCTTGTCCTAACGTTGCTCAGCGTCGATGGCTACATTTTGGGTGGGCTTGCCTTGATGGATTTCCGTCCGCCGTTGAAATAACTTGCACAGACCTACGGCTATGCTTGTTCACTTCATGAGGAGGTAACGTCAATATACTTGTTCAAGGTTTTTGATATCAATGATAACGTGTTGTTTAAAGTGGACGTTTCTGCTTCAATCCCGCTGGACTAAGATAAAGGGCCTTTATATCGTTGCACGATATGCGCCCTTTCTCCTATTCACGGGTCACCTTTATAGTGCGTTCAGCGTCTTTCCGGTGATTTGAATTGACATGTTGTGCTTCAGTGAATTTTATTCCCGACGGGGACCCCAATGTATGTGAATGTGCGATTGATTTTATGACTGATGTACTGGATGCTTACAACGCATCACCAGAAATGCCAGATGCTCGACAACGTCTGCTCATGTATGTACAGCATCCATCCATCCAGATCCCTGTCGAGCGCTGCCCCTTCTCTTTTACAGGTTTCAGCCTAATATCAATCATTTGTTCTGAATGTGTTTCCACTTCCCCTGTAACATACGCGCATTCCTGATAAAATTCATCTAGCTTTTTTTGTCCTCAGAACATATGCACTGTGGAACAAAAATAGGTTCGTTCTTGCAGCCATGCTGGCCGCCTTTCTTGTGAGTCTTCTGCCCCAACCAAACCGTAAGCTCATGATAGACGCGTCTGTTAGGCTGTCGGCGCAGCATCCGCTGGCCTGTTCTTTGCATTTCTCGATACTGCACCATGTATGCTCTCGCTCTCCTCTTCTCCTTACTATTCTACCAGCACTCACACCTTTCACATTGCTAGTTGAGACTAGCCCGATCCCGGGTATTACAGGTTGCTACCAGCCGTCAGGCAGCATCGGGTTCTTTCTACCATTTATTCTCTTATCTGTGCTCCAACTGGGTAAGTCACCGGAAGCTGGTAGCGATGGATGTTGACCGATGCACTTCCCAGGACTCATCTCCCTCACGCTCATACGCGCCCTGCGGACCTGGCGGGTGTCCAACAACTATCTATCTGCCGTCCTGCTGAAACATAATATATTTTACTATGCATGCGGTTTTTGTGAGTCAATGCACGCACATGCCAGACTTTGTGTGCTTATAGCTGATCATTTCGTTCCGAAAGTGTGCTCGATGATGAACGTCCTCGCGTCGATGCTTCTTCATGTGCGTGCATCCTTCCCCTGTCCTCAGACTGAGTCGTGAATTTCTCGTACAACTCAGGATGCCTACAAGGCCATGTTCCAAGAGTAGGCAACCACCAAACCTTGTTGCGCACTACGACTAACAAAACCCTACCACAACAATATACAGTTTTCAGTTCATCATCCTCGCGATCCTCGCCACAGACATGCACCTCCATCTTTGGCATAAAGATCGGCACCAGCATAGCTCTAATGCTGTCACGCTTATTCCTATGTCTTAAATGTCATCTGTGGGCCGTAGTACAGCGTGCGGGGAGGTTTAATGTGGGTCCAGACGGTGCCGGAGGTCCTGGTTCAGGTGTCTCCGCATCAGTAGTCCGTATCTATACATCGATTCTTACCGTCGAATTAGCCTGTCCATCCCGCGGGGAATCACATTGTGTCCAATATCTTGTCGCTTGGCTTGTTCGACCTTCTTCATGGAGGTGTAAGGTGACTCGTCTCCATACGTGACGGGAGGTTTGACCTTGATCGGCGAGCGCAAGGACCTCAGTATGGAAAAATTAAGCTTAGTCGGATTCAGGATCTGCGCGCTTAAGGGGGAATACAGATTTAGACCGTGGGCCAAGGTGCATTGGGATAGAGTTGGTCTGTCACAAATATCGCGTTGTGTTAAGCCTCCACCGTAAGGGGCGGCAGAGTTAGTGTATCAAACGATTCGGAGGATTTAATCAATGGGGGGTGTGCTCTTCTCCTGTGGCCCAGTGCTGGAAGTGTAAGAAATTTCGTTTTTAGGTGCGCTGATGCAGAACTAGTCTGGACCGTATGTACTATGTAGTACTCCAAGACCAGTTGGGGAGCACGAGAAAATCGTATGATATAGCAGTGGGCCCCTTGTGTCCCCGACTCCCACTTTCTGGAGTCCCCGAATTTTCTCTAACTCCGCTGGAACGACTAAGTACTGGCGGTGACCGAACCTCAAAACCAGCTAGTAGTATCCTTTGAGGCCGTTGAGTCTACGAGTGTTTACGTCAATCGGTTACAGCCACTGATAATTATGTAATTGAATCCCCTCTATAGCCCTCAAAATGCCACGGCTGCCAGCTGCCTGCATGCAATTCTACAATGATATATGTCGTTCTCGCTAAACCCATCCTAAACGGAACTCGTACCTAAACCTTACGGCGCGCAGCGCCAACACCTGCAGTCTTAAAACACATCCTAAGCCTCAGTAGTGCTCCTTAACCTCATGACCTCATGATTCATGTTGGTTCCGTTTAGGGCACTGCAGGTTTAGCGAGAGGGTTAGGGTCCCAAACGACTTGATGACATTTTGGAATTGAGCGCTGAGCCTGACTAATCTGTGTTTGCAGAGTTTACGTCCGAAGTTTGCCAATAGTACTTATTGTGGACGATATCATCATTGCAGACTCCAACACAGCCTTGGCAATTGCTTTAGCGACGCCCAGATCTTTCTCCGCTCATAAATAAGATGACATGACATGCACCTTCGTGCGCAAAACCCTTTGTTTTCTGCCTCTCAATGGAGGCCAAGTATTCGGCTGATGATATCGCAGCGGCGATGAGTCTGCAGATTTCCTCGGTGCGTCTTTTTCTTTGATTCAAGTGTCATTGATAATAATCTGGCATAATCCATTTCCACCTCTCACAGTACATATATAGTGCGTCCTGTCTGATCTACCTCTTCTTTATCTAAAAGCAGCTCAGCATCAATGGCTACATTCTGGGTGGGCTTGTACCGACGTATCTCCGCCCGCTGTTAAGTTTGTTTGTCCAGACCTATGGCTATATTTGTTCTCTTCACGAGGAGGTAAGGTCCATTCACATGTTTAGTGTTTTAAATATCAACGATAATATGCTGTCCAAAGTGGACGTTCTTGCTTCTATCGCGCTGGACCAAGGTAAAATACCTCTACGTTATTGCACGATATGTGCCGCTTTTCCTCTTCACCAGTCATCTCTACAGTACGTTTATATTCAGCACCCATCTCTTCGGTGATGAATTGACATGTGTTTTAGTGAACTTCACCCCGGACGAGAACCCCAATGTGTGTGAACGTTTGGTGGACTTACTGACTGATGAATGACGCTTACTGTCATCCCAGAGATGCCTGGTGCTCAACCACGTTTGCTCATGTGCGTGCACGATACATACGTGTACACTACAGGCTTACCGAGCGCTTCCCTTTCATAGGTTTTAGCTTGTTATTAGTCATTTGTTCCGAAAGTATCTCTTCCCCTGTGACACATGCGCATTCTTGATCTGATTCATCCAGCATTTTTTATCCTCAGAACGTATGCGCTTTGGAACAATAGTAGAATCGTACTCGCAGCCTTGCTGACTGCCTTCCTGGTAAGTCTTATGCGCTCGTTGCACCCTAAGTTCATCGTAGACGCATCAGTCAGGCTGCTGGCGTAGCATCCGTCGGTCTGTTATTTGGCTCAAGTGGAACCGTACCATGTACGCATTCTTACCTTTCTCTTATCCATCCCATTCCACTACCACTCACACTGTCCACTTTACCAGTTCGGACCAGCCCAATCCCAGGCATTACGGGCTGCTACCAGCCTTCAGACAGTATCGGGTTTTTCGTACCATATGTTCTCCTATCTGCGCTTGAACTAGGTGTGTCACTGGGTAGTAACATACATATACCACAGACACGCGCTGACTAGGCTCTTCCAAGGACTCATCTCCCTCACTCTCGTACGCGCCCTGCAGGCCTGGCGGACGGCTAACACCCATTTATTTGCTGTCCTGTTCAAACATAATATATTTTATTATGCATGCGGTCTGTGTGAGTCAATACTTGCCATGCCAGACTAGTTTTCCTGTGCTCATAGATGATCATTTTCGTTTCGAAAGTTTGTTCGGTGTTAAATGTCCTTGCATCACTGCTTCTCCATGTGCGTGCACCCCTTTCCTGCCCTGAGAATGAGCCGTTGAGATTCTGCACACTTAGCACGCGTACAAGGCCATGTTCCAAGAGTGGGCAACTTTCAAATCCTACTGCGAATTCCTACTAACAATACACCTTATACAGTTTCCAATTCATCATCCTCGCGATCCTCGCCACACACATGCATCTCTATCTTTGGCATATGGACCGGCACCTGCATGGCTCTGATACCCTCACGCTCATTCCTCTGTCCAAAATTTCATATGGTGTCGCGGGGAGTTCTAGCGCAGGTTCTGCAGAGAGTGGCGCGGTGACTGGATCTGGTTCATAATGAAATTTCGTATGTCAGTAGTCGGTCATCCATCCACCCACTGGTTTAAAGCATGCTCGCGCATGTATTGCATATCATAGGGCACCGTCCCGGCCTGTGCAACTTCTTGCTACCTGTTCTTCATGGAGTGAACCTCGAGTCTGTACATACGCAAAGTTTTACCGAGACCCGAGTAGGGACATGAAAGGTCCCAACTTAACGTCCACCAAGCGCTTGGGGGTGCGCCGGTCAAGAACGACAAGAAGATTACATTCTCGGGGTCTGATAAAAGGTATTGTTCTACACAATATATTGTTGTTGTCATTAAAGTCATCAGGGTATAATTATGCGATATATCTACATGAATGCGGATCGGTTACTACGTCTGAACGCCGCTCATCGATATCTGTCGTAAAGTCATGTTCTGATCCAAAGGAATAGTAGATCGGGTCACAAAATCGGGAAGATAATGCAAGAATAGAAGTCGCCTCATCTACAGGCAGATTAGCAAGTCAAGAATCAATAAAGGGGATCGTGTTCTCTTCTAAAAGAGATCATAGCCCACCATCCAAGAAGAGAAAAGATGGAGATCCCAGTGAGGCCAGGAATGACCCCGAGAACGATTTTGCCACCCTGGCTTAGCTGTGGGCCATCGCATCCATCTGTGTATGCATCATCGCAGGGCATGCCTTGTGGTTTCTTGGAGTCATAAGCGCCCGCTTTCAGCGATGTGTAGAATGGGTCGGCAGTGTCGTTGAGCACGTGCATTGCGGCGAGTGTGAGCATCGGTGCATTGTAGTCCAGTGCGACTTCAGTTTCTGGCCAGTCGGCACGGATGTCGAAGAAACGATCGTACTTGTCTGGACCACCGACAACGGCCCCATAAATGACGTAGGCTTCCTGTGGCGGGGAAGTATTAATATTGCTTATGTTATTGCCACCGCTTGCCATGGCGGAGTGGGGATTTTGAGGCGAGTTTGGATTGGCACCGACGATATAGGGTGCTATGACAAAGTGAGCAAGAATGATAGGGTTATCTTATCCATGCTCACCTTGCATTGGATTGTTACCCAAAGCATAGTTGACTTGTGCTTTGGCGTAGTTCTGTCAAAGGTAATGGTTGAGTCCCATGCTGATTACTAGCGATCGAACTAAGATCTCACCCAATAATCATTTCTCCTGCTTTGAGTCGATGCCAGTGGTACATATCGCGTTAACAGCATAGCGGCGTTCAACGACGGGTTTAAACTAGCATCATCCGAGTCGCCCTTGTAGTATAGTAGTCCGCCTTTGAATTATGTTAGCCGGAAAATGAGCAACAATTTTATTGTAGTACCATAGGTTTGATATCCTGGTCCACTGCCGTAAACTATTCCGTCGAAGTACTTCTCGGCCACGGTTTGCCAGGTGGATGCATTGCCGCCAAAGCTTGGGTTTGCTTGCGCAATCTGTGCAAAAAGAACAGGTAGGCCAGGTGTCTTGTTATCCCAGTTGAATACTCCATCATAGCTGCCGAGACTATATTGCTGCCAGTAACCTTGAGCTTGGTGATACAACGAAGAGGAGTTGGTTGCCCAAGACAAGAAGAGTGAAGCAATGGCAAGCTCATCTCCATATCCAGATGAAGCGTACGCATTGCCTACCTCAGGCACGGATTGTTGGTATACTCTCTGTCCACCAGAGGCGCTAGTGGCAAAGGTAAAAAGCTGTTGGGCATGTTCGAGAAGGGTTGCAGCGTATGTTGCGTTTTGAAGTGTAGCTGGGCCAGAGTAAGAATTCGAGAAGACGCGGTTGGCGTAGAGATTGGAGCAAGCCGCGAAAGCTGCAGCAGTTCCTGCAGCAGCATCCGTTCCAGGGCTGAAACTGTGTTAACGAATGATTCGATAATAAACGGTGGAAGTGCACCTGGTGTCGTTGATTTGATATGAAGGACGTGGCAAAGGAATGTTGCGATCGCCTCCCCAGTAGGCATCGTCAACCTCTTCTGCGGTCATGTGTGAGTGGAGAATGGACATAAAGATCGAACGCTTACCATTAGCTACCTGGACGAACAAGGTATTATTAGCAGCGTGTGCCTATGACAATTATCTTGAGTTGATGACTCGATTGCTTGATGCTTAAACATAAGACTGACTTTAATGAGCCAGTCAAGACTCCATCGGAGCATGTCATCAAGGTAAGGGGTTTGGTTTGCTAGATCGTATCCTACACAACATGATTATTGACGAGTGAGCACTTCCCCAATTTTGCACGAACCTTTTCCAAAATCCGTTGCACCCCAGCAAATTGACATCACGGTGAATGACTGGAGCTAAGTTGAAAGTGTAATATTTAGCACAAGCCGAGGAAACTTACCAGGGGGAAAGTACATTTGAGGTAGTCTAACGTAATTGTCAATATAGTGTAACGGAATGGTGCACGCGACACGCACTACCCGCATCATAAAGCCCGCCAGTCAAATCCAGCTTGACGTCCTGCCCATCGGTGAGGGCACTGTTGTTTCGCCACTTGACTCGATTTGTGCTAGGCAACGTGCCACTGCGCTGTGCTTCATAGAAATAAAGTAGATTTCCAAGCAACGAAGACCATTGCGAATTGGGGATACCAGCAGAGGACGGAGTCGCGCCAGCTGAAGCGTTTTGAGGCAGGAAAGGGGGTTCAGGAAGAGGAACTTGGGCAAATACCCGCCAGGAAGTGAGGAGAACGAGAACAAGAGGCGTCCACATGAGGAGTCGTGAGATGAGATATACGCACCAATATTGTCTTCCGGAATGTACAACCGTGAATTTGACAAAGAGTCAGTCACCACTGACCAGCCGCGTTCAACCAAAATCACGTGACTTCAAAACAAAACCACGTGACTATGACGTTCCGGGCCGCAGACTGCACCAACTCCAGTACTCACTCTCACATCATGGTCACACTCCAGACTTGCTCCAGACTCGGGCCGTCCAAAACGTTCTATATAAATTACAACAGGACATGATTTCAAGGCTATTATACCTTAACTGCTCTCCTCATGGCACTCAGTCCGATTAAGACCTGTGTACTCGGCGTGGGTCTTGCTGGGCTCACGTTTCATGTTCCATTCGTACTCGCTTTGCCAGAACTCTTCACTCTCACTGCTGTCCTAGAGCGCAACCCACAGACTCCCGGAGGAAAGGTGCAGCAGCGCTTTGGAGTTACCACAAAAATACACAGGACAATTGAAGAAGTCGTGAACGACACAGAAGTTGAGCTTGTTATTGTAGGAACCCCAAATGATACACATTTCCCACTTGCCAAAGCTGCTCTCGAAGCTGGTAAACATGGTGAGCAAAATTCTTCTGCGCAGAAACTGCTCTCAATCACTTCAGTTCTCGTCGATAAACCTGTGACTGAGACAGTCAAAGAAGCAAATGAGCTTGCTGCCATTGCCAAAGCCAAAGGCCTTGTTCTCTATGGCTATCAAAATCGACGCTGGGACTCAGATCACCTCGCGCTGAAGCGCCTGCTTTCACTTCCTTCCTCTTCGCCTCTCTCTCTTGGTAATCTACTGGAATTTGAATCTCAGTGAGGAAGTTCGTCGTTTAAACCAAAATCAATTTCCTCACCTTTCTTTAGCTACGATCGTTACCGAACAGGAATCCGGTCCTCTTGGAAGGATAGTGCGGGCGCAGTATATGACCTCGGTTCACATCTCCTAGACCAAGCCCTCAAACTCTTTGGTCGACCCGCACGAATCACTGCGTTCATTCAAAATATCCGTGGTGTCACGAAACCAGAAGTCGACGATATGGTAAGTCCGATACCATCGCTTTTATTCTAGCAGTATTCTCAGCGCGTACCCGACTATTCAGTTCACTATATACTTGCACTACAATCCTGGAACTCCGTTCTCTAACCAGTTCACCGTGCTTCTCCGCTCGCACATCCTATCAGTGAAATCCCCTCAGCTACGCTACGCAATCCGCGGCACAAAGGGAATGTTCACCAAGTATGGCCTCGATACGCAAGAGGATCAGTTGAAAGCGATGCCCGCTGTCAGCAGTATCCTTGAACCAAGTTACGGACAGGAGCCTGAGTCCATCTACGGCGTCGTCGAAAATATTGCTGATGACGGCGTGACGATCACAAAGACGACGTAATCGTTCGTTTACCTCATATTTCCTTGTGGTGCTGATGATTTTCTGTAGTTGGCCTTCGGATGCTCCGGGCCAGTATATTGGCCTCTTCAAGAACCTTGCCGGTGCTATCCGTAATAACGAGGAACTTGAGGTGAAGTGGGCAGAAACGACGCAAGTGATCGAGATGATCGAATTGGCCTATAAAAGCTCTGCTGCAGGCCGCACTTTGGAGGTGTCGAAGCTTTAGCCGATATTGACATTCACGTCGTTGCAGTGTATATTCAAGAATGTATCATAGAATGGCACTAGTGCGGTCAAATATTTCTTCGGAGCAATGCTACAACATACTCTTGGTCCTTCTACTGTGAACAACACCTAGCATTGGGCAATCACAGTTTGATCGCAGTTTAATTACACAGTAGTATACTGTGGCGTCACGCTGTACAAATGACGTTGTCAGAACCACTGACTTGAAGTATCATGTTTTGCAAAATGATGGTCTCCCAAGGACCAAGGGAGAGAGCGATGACAGGCACCCGTCTGATACATTGACAATAATACTACAAGGAATGCCTGATAAGATACTGCAAATCTGTACAGACGGTCCTGATCGATGATCCCGATGGACGTGCGCATGGTAAATAAGAGCATCCCCGAGGACCCCAACAAAGATGGAGAGTAGTGAGCAGTTCAATGACTGTGGGAGGCTTTGACTCTCGGCAACGACCGCTGATGAAAGTCTCGAACAATATTAATGTTTGATTCGAAGGGGTTGACTGTCCGGTTTAGATGGTCTGGAATCTGGCATCACTGGAATGAAATAAACTTCCAAGGAGCACTTATGACACATATACGAGCAGCTGGGACGCACTCTCAGGCGTTACGCGTTATGACTTGAAGGTTGAAGACTTATTTGATCAACTGCGTTGAATCGCCGGGTGACATATCTCGGGCATAGCCGCCTCTTCCCATCAAAAGCTGTGAAGCTCTGTCGGGCACAAAGCGGGCAGAACCGTTGTCATTAAGTATCGCTACAGCATGTGGATGTAATCCAGCAGCTGCCAGCTGCCAGGCTCGGTACTCAACTCCAAATCTCTCCCATGACACAGCCATAGAACCTCATAGAGCAGTGCTTCGAATGCGCAGAGAGTCTAGAAAACGGTCTGGTTCCTGCCGGCCCAAAATTCACTGGAACGTTGTCGCTATTATAAGTACCTTAAGCGGGTTCATGGCGTCAGAACGAATCTTCGCATCCCTTAGCTGCGATGCCGAACAAGCAAACGTCTTATCTAATTCCCAGCTGTCGTGTTATGAGTCCAAGGCATGCAGGAAATACTTCAGACACTCGGGCTCATTGTGTCAATGGTATGGTTCAAAAGCTCTTGAGACAGTGTCAGAAAATAATGGCTCTTTGTTTTCACCAACAGCCGCAGCCAAATGGATTCGCGGTGAGCTTATTGGTAGAGGAACTTACGGCCGGGTCTACCTGGCTCTTAGTATGACCACAAGCAAATCGCAACTGGTTGCCGTCAAACAAGTTGATAGTCCTCAAGTTATCCGAGACGAGAGTGACCAGTGTCAGGCTACTTTCGTACATTCTGTCGAAAGAGTAAGCAAGCTACTGGTGGATCTGAACCATCGTCATATCGTCCAATATCTCGGGTTTGAAGAGTGCTTTGTAGATTATTCAAGGGTTATGAATATGTGAGTCTCTAGCAATACCACCTGGCAGTGTTGACTCGAACATGTGACGTAGCTTTATGGAGTACGTGTCGGGCAGTGCATTAGGCTATTGTCTTCGCGAAAAGGGCAGATTCAGCGAGGATGTCTCGAAATTTTTCATGCTCCAAATACTTCGAGGTTTGAGATACCTCCATTCGCGACAAATAATATACCGGGTATGTGATCGACTCAGCCTATCTGAAATTCTTGAAGAATTCTTATCAACTCCGGTCAGAATCTGAAAGCCGATAGCGTCCTACTTGAGAGAGATGGGAGTTGCAAGCTTTCTGATCTAGAGTTTTCCACCAAGGCGGATAAAATACATAAACTTCCGTTCACCAGCGTGCAACGGATATTACCTTGGATGGCACCAGAAGTCATCTGCCATCAGATGCAAGGGTACAGTGTCAAGGCCGATATTTGGAGTTTGGGATGTGTTTTGTTGGAAATGCTGACAGGAAAGCGACCCTGGTATGATGATGAATTAATCATGGTCACGATCAAAGTCTGTCTTGTACCTTTGTATGACAGAAGCATAACTGATCTTCCGTATGCAGGTGAAACAGAATAAGCGCCCACCCATCCCTCCTGACGTCACCTTGTCGGATCTTGCAATGGATTTCCAGGATTTATGTTTTGCAATGCAAGTTATTCGAGTTCGTTCAGATGATACCATTCACCTTATATCTTGCAGCGATCCTGACGAACGTGCATCTGCTTCGCACCTGAGACGACATTCCTATCTTGAGCTTCCGGGTGGTTGGAGATTTCAAGGTTTTAATGGCTAGGGAACATTCTTACCCTTTTCACGTACTTTTTTGTAGGCTTTCTTCCCCTCCTACGGACCATGACAAGTATAATTGGCTGAGAGAGGAGCTACTTGTACGGGACTGGCACAGCGCAGAATGCCTCGGTTCAACACTAGGACGATACAAATCTACTATGTAGTAAATTAACATAGAGCCTTGAACAAACAATTGGAGCCTGATGTCGTGTGGACTTTGTGCGAAGCCGTTTGTCTCCGATGAAAGACGTTAGTATGATCACGCAACTTATCTCGAAGCAAGTAGCAGGGATGAGTTTTCATTTCAAGGGTGCCAATAGAGATACACAAGATGGCCATATCGACCTAGTGGAGCATAATTAAATATATCAACAGATCATCAGACGCACCGTGTTTCCTTCCAACTGTCTTGTGGATCATTATGATTAAAGGTCCAAATGTACCGGAGACAGGAGGGACGATGTGATGGCACCAATCAAGTAGAACGGGGGACGCTGTCTGTTCAAGTATCCAGCCCACAGGAGGCACGCAAAGAATGCTGCACCGAAATGCGGGACAAATGCCTTCGCCCAGACGGACAGCCACGGACTTGACTCCGGCCTTCTCGCCCTTCTCGCCGTCCTTGTCCTGAGGTGATACCATCAACACAAGTTCCCGACTTCCCAGGCGAGTCGCCTGATACTACGGTGCAATTGCGACATTCAGGATCAACCCGTCGTTGCATTCCAAGCGAATGGGACGCCCCAGCCAGCAGCAAAGCCTTAGAAACAGATAAGAATACATTCGTATCCATGATATGGAAAGCCATACCTTAAAACAAAGAAGGCCAGTATATCTAGCGCTTCATCAGCAGGTGGGTCCCGCCACACGCAGCTCAATAACGCCGAGCATGAGACTAAGACAGGGTGTCAAAAAAGCTTTAGCAATTTCTGAATGATCTACTCAAGGCGCAGTACCAGCAGTCGAAAACAAATAAAATATGACAGCGACGAGAACAGCCAGAAGGATTGAAGCCTCTGCCATAGTGACAGCTACCGACGTAATCGGTCAGCCTTTCAAACGTTCTTTTTCGCATTGAACAGTCAAGAGACTAGTGACAGCTATTGGCAGGACAGAATCAAGACGTACCAACTTTGCGGTTGAAATCTCGGTCAAGTATGTCATTTATGACACACCCTGCACAATGTATGAATATGCTCGACAATGCATAGAACAAAATGATTTCTTGCGACTTCATTCATCGGCAATGCCATGCGATAGGCTGCCGACAGGAAGCCCCAAGCTAGGTATAATATAGTTATAATCAACGAGCGAGTACGCCGCATCACGATATTCTGTGTAACCGAAGGACCAACTTGAAAGTATGAAGTGGCTCCCGAGCCCCCGCTGGGAACCAGTGGAGTCTGGTGGCTCGAACAACGCTCTTGCCTTGCAGGGCATCGCGACAAGTCCAAAAGGTGGAAGAAAGTCTGGACTTGATTATCAGAAACATCGGCAACGCTCATTTTTATGCCCCTGAACGATGGTTTGTTGAAGCGGTCTTCCCGACCTTGACATTGGTAGGCTCAGAAGCCACGCATAGGGGCCTGCTTCAAGGGCTTCGAAATTCTCACATAGCTATGCAAATGGATCAGTAGCAGCCTCGGTGGCCTTAGTCTATTTGAAATGGTTCAACGAATTACCTTCAAATTGTTCTTCGATCGTCTCTGATGTGTGCTTAGTGGGGCTTGCACAATCAGAATGCCTACACAGCCAAACGGTAATTCAGGGTGTGGTATAATCGGCGAAAGTCCATTTGATGGCGCAGTACGTGGACAGAAAAGAAACCCACACCTGATGATATTTACGATATCCGGATAGTAATTAATGAATGTGAATGTGGGTGTATATTTAGCCGCTCATGGTTCAGAAAGTTCACCTGAGCACCTCGTTGATGGGCCCATGAAGACCCATGACCAGTAGGAATGAGTGAAAAAGAGCGAAAGGGATTACTCACTGGTAAGGGGAAGAAGAGGATACTGAAAAACAAGGAACATTAATATCAATGTTGCGCACCAGTGCATGCACCGGCGGAGTCGAGGAGTCACGGACGCGTTGAAAATCTACCTTAAGTACTTTCCCTGCATGCGAGGTATGTTGCGCGCATAGCATATGTACCTGCAGCGTGCACTGTTCAGGACCTCGTACAACTTTGGGCCCGGGCGAAGGGATTCGGAAGACATTGAGTTCAATCATCTCGGCCGGAGAGACACCGGTGAATTGAGTCCTGACCGCACATGCGGTGGGGTAGTCACGTGGACGAGTTCCACGTAGACTATCGCCACTTGCCAGTGCAGCCGTGAGCGCTAGGATTCCACCACCACAACGATGACCGACTCCCTCGTCGCTGTTCGTGTCGAGCTCCCCACCTACTCTCTTTCATTTATTATCGAGGTTCCTATCTCCGCTACCGTGATCGATGTCAAAAATGCGATTTCAGCGTCCTGCGCTGGACAGCCCCGTGTCGAGGGACAGCGCATAATCTGGAGGGGGCGCTACCTCGAGGACCAGGAGAAAATTTCAGATATATGGAAGGTAACTAGGAATCCACGACTTTTGCGAACACCATCTGATCCAAGTTTTAGACGGTAGATGAGCAACGCATCGTCCATTTATCAGTGCACCCCTCCGGTTGGTCTGGTGCTCCCCCATCTTCTAGTACAACAACAACCACAATTCCTATACCCGACAAAGGGAAATCCCCCTTATTTCAAAGAGACGTCCCTTCCAACACTCCCTCTGCGCCTCCCGGGGTGCAATCTCATCCTTTCGCACATTTACCCCTGGACCACCAATTCATTACTTATATCCATCAGGCTGCTCTATCGAAGCTCACTAGAGGGCTCATTGAGCACCCACAATATTCGGTGATTCCATCTCGCACAGTTGCATTGGAGAACCTTGAGAAGAAGGGATACATTTGGCCTTCAATCCTGGATGAGCCATACCCTTCCTCTCAGTATGGTGACGGCTCTGGACTGCAATACGAATTAATGACGACTGAGTGAGCCAAATTTTGCGCATAGTGAAACCTGCTTCAATTAATTATCATTAGTGGCAAGTCATACCTCTCCCTCCGCAACCCAGGTTCAAGGCCTACCGTTGAGCAAGTACATGCCCTGAAGGTCTTGACCTATACATTTTCAATATTGTTCCTTCAACCATTACCTCAACCACCGACGCCAACACCGACCACTTCCTCCAATGAGACTGTACCGCATCAATTAAACGACCTCCTCCAGCAGCTTGGCCTTCCCACACTTCGTGCTATCCCGAACGTCAATGTCGACGTCGATGTTAATGGTCAGATGGGCGTTGGAGCGAACATCCCAGCACCTGGAGGTGAAGCCCAGATACTTCCCGATATCCCGGTCCGTGTGCTACTGGCCCCCTTGGTGATGGTATTATTCCGGACTCTACTCTTGCTGTACTTTTTCTCCCCAACACGCAAGCCATTGCTGGGTCTGTGCATCATCGCATGGATAATATATGAGATGTGGACGAATGTGCGGAACGTTGTACTCGGACCACTTAATCGGGAGAGGGAGCGTTTAGCTGGTGTTGCCGCTGCCGCAGAGGCTGTAAGACAGGCTCAAGGTCAGGGTCAACCTGGAGGTCCCCCAGCTACTCCGGCACCTCCTGCACCCCCTGTTCAGTCTGACATACCAACGCCTGCACAAAGTCAAGAAGCGCAGGGCCCTCCGCCCCCCAGCAACTCTACCTCTCTTCTGGACCTCCTCGCGCGCATAGGCATCGATACAGAGAACAAGTTACTCTGGCCAACATCTTCACCGCGCACCCCATTTTCGCCACCGAGTCTAATGCACAAGATGACGACCTTCGTAAGTTTGCTTGTGCTGACTCTCCATCCGGAGGTATGGAATCGCAGGCGCGCAGCACTGAGGACGAGGGAAGGGCGTTTGCGAACAGAAGCGAATGTGATGGAACGAGAGGTCGAGAGATTGGAGGGCCAGGAACTGAGTGAGGAAGACAAAAAGAGGGAGGAAGCGACAGCTGTGTTGCGGGTGCAGGATGAAAGACGTGCTCCTTGGATGAAAACTTATATTCAACGCGTCAGAGGGGGAGAGTGGGTGGACGATTTATAGTAAATTATAATGGTCGGATATTTATTCTGTTTTGAATTGACTTTGCATGGCCAGCTCTGCATTCGAAGGGTGTGCGTACTGGATTGGATGCTAAGTAGGTCATCTAGGCATGCAAGGTGCGAAGCTGATGTATATTATTCACTCTCGTCATCCTCTTCGTCGTCCTCGAACTCCTCTGCTTCATCATCAATGAACCCATTCAATGTAGGTCCTTCGCCGTCTGAATCTTCTTCGTCTTCCTCGTCACTCCCCTCTTCATCCGTTTCCTCAGCTTCACTTTCACCACCGAGCTCTATATCCTCTACACTTCCTTCATCCTCTCCGCTCTCCACGCCAACTTCCATGCCCTCCTCCTCGCTCTCGCCTTCCACATATCTTGTTGGCTGCCTCTCGCCTTTTGATGTTGTAGATACCCCATTCTTATGGGGCGCGAGGAGTGTTGGTGCTGTGGAAGAACGCATCTCGATCTGTGACAGCACCATATCTAGTCGGCCATTTAGTGAGAGGAGGGAATCTTGTAATGCCAGCCGAGAAGTCAGTGTCGCGTGTAGACCTGAGAGGCGTGAAACGAGGTCGGGCATCTATACAAGAAATTTAAATTGATTTGTAACGTATGCAGGGAGCGGTTTTTTCTTTATTTCAACGTACCGTCATAAGGTGACCGCTATGGACTGCAAGTACGGTCTTGACCCATGTAACAAGTCCAGTTCCGCGTTGCGAACTGGCACCTCCGCCACCGCCTTTCATGCTTGCTGCGCGTGGACCACGGCCGAGACGCTCTACGCATGCCGTGAGCAACGGTACGGCCAGCTGGGGCGGTAACCGCCGCACGGTGTTCCGTACCATTGCTGGGTCAGAATGTGCAAGACAAGTCTCAAGCAGTCTCGAATCAGACGAGTGGAGCGCTTGTATTAGTGTCCGGGTAAGCGAATGTGCAGGTATAATGTTCGGCGTGTCCTGCTTTTGTTTTCGGGGTGATTGGTTTTGCTCCTCTTCAGAGTCTGATGAGGAGGGGCGTGCGTCACCCGACATTGCAGCGAGACGCTGGCCTAGGGAGAGTTCTGCAAGATCAACGTCTAGTGCGCCCTCGATCTGAGATGCAGCAAGGTCTTCCATGGTTTGATCTTCCCCAAGCTCGACGCCAGAGTGTACCGCGAGGGATGAGGGCTCGGCGTACCGGGCATTTTTGGATGCGGACTATAACGAATATATATATCAAGTTTTCGTTTGTTTTGGTCGTGGTGCTAGATACGCACAGTAGATGCAGGTTCCGAGTCTATGAGGACTTCATCTTGGGCGGTCTGTGATATCGATGGCTTGGCTTTGCGCGAAGATGATTTAGTGCGCGCTTTTTTTAATGGGGGGACACTGGACATGGCCGTATGCCTTTTTACCTGTTCAAACAAGTTTAGGACAATGCAGGACAACAATGAACCCAGGCATATACTTACCTGGAGTCGATGGACGGGGAGAAACAAATATTCTGCAAGTCACGTGCTAGTTAATATGAGAGAAAACTCCTGGATTCTGGTCCTGGAAATGGAATTCAGTCTTAGATTCCTTAAAGTGACTTGGAGCTCCTCATACTAGGAAGTCGGCACTCACGCTCGCCTGATAAAACCGTCCGTTTTCTGGTATCCGCTGTCTATCATTGTGTACAAAAGGGACAGGAAGGGCCTGCTCACGATCTTTCTATCTGTTACGTTCCACGAATTCGATATCTTAACACCCCGGGTAATCAGCCAAAGTGGCGGGACCAACGATGAATTACATTCAGGTAAACTCTTCGTTGCGCTTTTAACATACAAGCTAACATAAAGTATAGTTAGAGAAACTTGGTATGATCTATGATGCACGATATTGAGGATTGTACCCTAACCATTGCTTATGCAGGCGAAGGTACATACGCCACCGTCTACAAAGTACGTCACAACAGCTTCTCCTTATTATTGCTTCGAAATTTATATGGGTACTAGGGTCGTTCGCGAACGACTAATGAGATCGTCGCGCTCAAGGAGATACATCTCGACGCAGAGGAAGGGACACCCTCTACCGCCATCCGTGAGATTTCCCTCATGAAGGAACTCAAGCATGTCAACATCGTCCGCCTGCACGATGTCATACATACGGAGACAAAGCTTGTCCTTATCTTCGAGTACTGTGATCAGGACCTTAAGAAGTATATGGACCAGCACGGCGATCGCGGAGCGCTTGACCCTATGACCGTGCGAAGTTTTATGTACCAGCTCCTCAAGGGCACATCGTTTTGCCATGAGAACAGGGTCTTACATCGGGACCTGAAGCCCCAGAACCTTCTTATTAATCGCAAGGGCGAGCTGAAGCTTGGTGACTTTGGTCTAGCACGCGCATTTGGCGTGCCGGTGAATACATTTTCCAACGAGGTACGTTTATGTATCGTAAGTCTCCCTGCAGCACAGCTGAAGTGTGGAATTAGGTCGTCACACTTTGGTATCGTGCACCAGATGTACTTCTTGGATCACGCACGTACAATACGTCGATTGATGTGTGGTCCTGCGGTTGCATCTTCGCGGAGATGATCTCTGGAGTGCCTCTTTTCCGTGGCCGTGACAACCAGGATCAGTTACTTCATATTATGCGCATTGTCGGTACGCCGGACGATCGAGTTCTGAGGAAGATAGCGACTGAATCGGTGTGATCCCTTGATTACGACGAGAAGTAGAGAATGCTCATTTTTCTTCCAGCCCGAAATTACCCTAAAGCAATACCCAAGATACCCAAAGATTTCCTTTGCCCAAGTGCTTCCTAAGGCCTCTCCACCAGGTAATTATTCGAACCTGATGATTTGTGGGGCCTAGACTGAGTGCAATGCAGCCCTCGACTTACTTGAACGTCTACTCCAATTTGATCCCGCCAAGCGCATGACGGCCACTGAAGCCCTTTCGCACCCCTACTTTACCTCCACCGTGGCCCCTACCTACGGCCCGAGTTCGACTCCAGGGTCGATGCCACCCCCTCAATTCAATTTTCCTCATCCTCATCCTCACGCACAGCAACAACAGCAACAGCAGCCTCAGCAGCAGCAATCTCACAATCCAATCCCTCCACCAGGGTCGTCATCTCAAATCCCAATAACTTCGTCGTCAGTCTATCCACATGGCCAGCAGCAGCCCATGTACAGCAGCCAGGACGCTGCAAGGATGCAAGCACAAGTTCAAGCCCAGGCGCAGGTTCAGGCAATGGCTCAGGCTCAGGCTCAGGCACATGCCCACGCACAAGCTCATATGAATCAACAGGTCGCGCCTGGGTACCCTGGAGGGTTTCCTGCGCAGTATCAGCAACATGCACGGTAGTGATGCAAAAATTTCTGGTGATGTAGAAAAATTGTTATGTATTTGAGTTTCACCCCTTTTTCTTACGCATTGTTCCTGTCATATGTATTGTCACCTCGGGGATAGAAGGATGTTGTAATCACTAGTCTTGTAGCACAGATGGCACCTTTACGTTTCGTCCACGGGGAGGAGTCTACGTTTTATTGGTGTTGATTGGGACGGTTGAAATAGAGGAGCAGTGTGCGAGGTGGCCCCATAAGGAGAGGTTCCCAAAGAGAGTTGCCCTTTGTAATTCACAGCATCTTGAACACCCTTGTCTTGGTACTAGGCAGCCGTAGGCTACTGCGGACTCTGGAGGATCATTGAAATTAATCTAGATACGACCCTTGAAATGAATATGCCCCCCCTTAAGTGTCAGGCGGAGCACACGTTTAACTGATCCGAGAAGAACAACATGCGACATTTTATTGAAAGGGCTTTGAGATTATATGTTTCCGGCGACTTGATTGAGAAATTTATGAGGATTATTGCACAACAAATGCACAAGCTATGGACTCACAAGAAAGGCAATGACACGTGGTCACGCGTCTTTTGTTTCCTTCGGTGCCTTACCAAAACTTTACCAAGTGGCTCACGACTATAAAACCAACTCACACAACCAGCATAACGCATATACAATAATCCCCATTGATCACTGTCCTGCACAGCGAGGATCTAGAGTAATGTCTACATTCGACAATCTCATTCAGGACTTGACTCGCGACATATGTCGAGTGCAACCTAAAGACGCCCTCCAGTTCTGCGCTACTTGGTTTCAGTCTCGGCTGGAAGAACAGCGGACGCGAACGCGA
The DNA here is from genome assembly GCF_016647625.1 of Suillus subalutaceus. Lineage (NCBI taxonomy): Eukaryota > Fungi > Basidiomycota > Agaricomycetes > Boletales > Suillaceae > Suillus > Suillus subalutaceus. Next base: position 238,651 of record NW_024540253.1, on the reverse strand, counting down.
GACGCCCTGCAACAACGTGGTCTCTCCACGGTTCATGAGCTACCATCCGAATTCTATTTGGACTCCCCTGTTAATATTGGCCCTCGTAACTCCACACCCACTCCCATTTCTCCGTTTTCTCAGGTCCCTCAGCGTCGTGCGTCCTCACTCCACGCGGGTTTCTCGCACAGTCCGTTTGGGACTCTTAATGTGCCGGGAAATGCGCTCTTGTCTTTAGACACAAATGGTGCCCCCAATGGCATGCTTGCCCCGACGTTCACCCTTGATGGACGTGAACTGCCTCCAACTTCACCGCTAACCACCGATTCCAATGCATTCGCACGGTACGATGTGTCTTCAACGCCGACCATGTCTAATTCGCTCTCCCTGGGCCTTGGAGATTATCTCCATGCACCATCGGCTACCATACTGGCACGCCGGGTGTCAGTCAGTGCTGAGCCTATCGCGGTAGACAGTGGTCACAACGATACACTCCCTGTATACCCAAAGACAGCCGACCAACTTCGCCGCATAAAATCGTCCATTGCAGATAATTTAGTTTTCCGTGATCTCGATGAGGAGCAGGAGACTGGCGTGCTCAATGCAATGCAAGAGCGCGAAGTCGCCGCAGATGATGTGATTATTCTGCAGGGAGATGTAGGAGAATACTTCTACGTCGTCGAATCAGGACTTTTCTACTGCTACGTCCATCCTGGGCCGCTACCCGCCGACTTGGTTAGCGGATACGGCAAACCATTCCTCGCAGCCTGAAAAATTCCTCCAGCCAGGATATCATCCCGTCTTTGGTCGAAAAGTTTCAGACTGCAAACCTGGAACTTCTTTCGGCGAGCTTGCGTTAATGCATGGTCATCCGCGTGCTGCGACCGTGCAGGCAATTGAGCCCTCTACTGTTTGGGCTCTTGACCGTATCACTTTCCGCACAATCATTTTGAAAGCGGCTCACAGGCGCAGGACGATGTATGAGCAATTCCTCTCCAGTGTCCCGCTTTTGTCCTCCCTTGAACCAGAAGAGCGTAGCAAAATAGCAGACGCCCTGGTCAGCAAAGTACACCCCGATGGAGAAGCGGTTCTTCGGCAGGGAGAGATGGGAGATACTTTCTTCTTCGTGGAGGAAGGCGAGGCCATTGTTACTAAGACACAACAAGGAGAGGAGGGTGAGTACCGCGAGATTACAGTGGGCCGGCTGAAAAAGGGTGACTATTTCGGCGGTGAGTGTTTTGTTGTCTATTAGTTCTTAAAATAGCTGACGTTCACCTTAACAGAGCTATCTTTGCTCAGACTTGAGCCTAGAGCAGCGACAGTGAGTGCGGTGCATCGGACGGATGCATCGCAGCCAAAGTTGAAGGTCGCGGCATTGGACACGCCTGGATTCACACGACTACTTGGACCTCTTCGGGAGATAATGGAGAGAAAGGCTGGAGAGAGCTATGGTCTTTCATCCAGATTAATCCATTGATGAGCGGTTTTGGTGTATTATTCTTTCTTGACTTTATATACCCCGTGTCTTATAGTGAATTTATTGTATCCTCAACCGTTATATATCAGACATTTAACTGTGTCCGGGTTGTCTTATACGTATTCGTGTTATAGAGTCCTCCAGTCTTATTATTTTCCAGTCTCGTTGACCCTCCAAGTTGACGCTGACACGATTGTTTTTGTTGAGTTGTGATGCCAACAGTGGTCAATTGCAAAGAGTGATCAAATTTTGAAATTCTGTAAACAATGGTCTTATTGTGCGCTGGAGTGAGAAGCACCCTTGAACTTGATCGTCATCGTTTCAACAACTAATCCCCCACAGTCCTTTCTGGTTCTTCTTTCTTTATTGGTCGACTGCCACAGACTGCCATCTGTTCATGTGGGCAAAGCTTTTGCTGTCAGCTTGCTTCGAAGGAACTAACAAAAATTTAAAGAAATTGTCTCGTCTACACACTCACTCAATCGCCGCTCATTTCTGTTAAATTATCGACGACTCCTCATGGATGCACACGGTACTCGAAGGGATGACTGTGAGCGTTTTCTTGCCATCTTGAAGTGATGTTTTGACGCCCTCAGCAGTAGGAAACTTAATGTAAGACATTGTTCGTTATGCAACAGTAAGCTGCTAGCTAAAGTAACACCAGTGGTGGAAACAATGATCCGACCTCTGGCAGCACAGGATCATCTGGTTCGGAATCGGACCCCAACGAGAACCCTTTTGGTGTAGTTGGTAGCGCTTTCAGCAGCATATTCAATGGCGGGGCAACTACCACTTCTACGTTGGGATCTTCTACTACATCCACGAGTCAACTCCTGACCCGTTCTCTCTTTTAGCTCTTCCGTCACTACTGGCCTAACATCCAGTTCTAGTAGTACTTCCACCCCCTCGTAAGTTATACATATATTGCAAGTGGCGTCAGCGGACTAACCGGTTCGACCACCAGCACAAGTACACCTTTGACAACATCTACGTCGGTGTCCACACCGAACTCCACACCGAACTCCACACCTACGCCTACACCCCCATTTATACCCATACCCATACTCACACCCACATCCGCATCTTCCGCATCTCTGATTGTTCTTACTTCAACTTCTGGCACCAGCATTGTCTACTTGACAAGTACCGCGTCCACTTCAGCGTCTGCCACTGCTGCAGCTCCTCAGTCATTCTTGCAGAACAAGCCTCTGGAGGGCGGAGTATTCGCCTTAGTTGGAATCGTGATCATGATCATGATCTTTGTTGTCATCACGTACACCATCCGTCGTCGTCGGCGCAGTCGCTTTGAGAACGACATCGCCGATAATATCACGTTCGACCCGGCCGTGACTGAGCACTACGGAGATGAGGAGAAGGGAAAGAACACCTTTAACAAAAGTAGGCTTAGTGGCAGTTCCTCAGGTCATGGCCATGGCTTTGGATACGGTCCCCAGCTTGCATATGCGCAACCGGCCGTTCCTCAGTACGGTTACTACGGCTCACAAGGATATGAACAGCAGGCAGCTGCTTATCGTGTTCCTCCCACTCAAGGCCCCGTCTATAACCTCGACAGTGCAGTTAATACGGATGGTGCAGCAAATACGAGTGGTGCAGCAAATACTGGTGGCGGCGTTGATTCTGGTGGAGCGGCCGATACGGTTGGTTCAGTCAGTACGGGTGGTGCCAACCTTACTCGCAAGTATTCAAACCGAAAACCTGTTCCACCTCTCCTGCCAAATCCCGTCTATGATCCATCTCAATCTCCGGTTCTTCCCTCGCACTATTACATGCAGAACCAGGATGCTCCGGTCTCACCAATCTCTCAATCAATGAACCTTTCTGCACCTCCCGGTGATCTGATGACTCCTGTGCCTCCTGATGACATGGAGGACGACCCTTACACAGGAATGTTCGAGGCATGTTGACTTCTTGCTGAACTTTGGTAACATGCTTAACATGTATCAGCAGGTTGTCGACCACTAAATATACCCTAGTGATGATATCCTTTTTTTTTTCCCGATACCTTTTTCCGTGCAAGTGGCAGCTGCTTTGTTGGTTTCCCATCCGACTATGCTCCCTTACCTTCAGATTGTTTTGAGCAGCGCTCGTGTTTCCGTTTTTTATAATTTCAATTAATCCATCCTGATGTGCTGTGCTCATCAGATGCTGTTTTTTTATTCTTGTGGAGCTATCATGATGTATGCATAGGGTGACTGGTCACCCCTTCCAGAGCGCCATTTGTTGTCATTGTATCTATACTTTTTCTTCTTGATGTTTGCATGAATTAAAAAGTTTTAGAGAATATTGGCTGCTTGATTGAGGTCTAACACGCATAATTGACTAACTTTACTATTACTCGTCCTTCAAGGGCTCGTCCTTTTTGATGGGGCTCGGACTATCCTCTCTCATCTGATCTATATGCTCCATGGCTTTCCTTTTTGCAAAACGCTGCTCTCGCCGCTCCAGGTACCAGACCAGCCAAGTCGCCACCAGTGTCGCTGCGCACGTGCAAATCATGGCGATCATGCCATTTTTGAAACGGGGCGCATCCGTGGCAGGGTAGAAGAGGAGTGGCCACCAAGCGTTGACCGCATTATTCCACATGCTTAATGTCCAAGTCAGTTTTGGGTCCAGCAGGAATGCGATAAGAAAATTCACTTCATCGAAGCAAGCACAACAGCACGCTCTTGATAATCATCTGCACATATCTGGTTTGCCCAACTGCAGGGTAATCGAATCAGCACGAGTCAATCTGAGAGTGCGAAGACACGACTGACGCAAATGTGGTAGCTTGACCGGCATACGAGGCTCCTGCGAAATCTGAGATGGACGAGCTAAGTTTGCAAAGCAGTAGCCTCGGTAGAGATCACGAACAATATGCGAAGAATTTCAACCCCGTTGGACTACTCCACACAAGGATACAGATCGCAGCGACCGTGCAGCAGAAGCACATGTACACGAGTACAGGCCATCTTGCTCGCGTGTAATCTGTCCAGGTAGCGCAGACGAGCGTGGATGCAATCCCGAAAGCTGTGACTCCACTCGGATAGTAATCTGATAAAACGTATCAGGGAAAGAAAGATGCAGGCACGCAATGTACCCACCAACTTGTTCGACTGTGTAACCGCCTATGGCAGACAGCCATTGACCCATCAAATTGTTGGAGCCGAAACTTTCAGTCTCCCCTGAGATGGCAAACTGTACAGAATTACGAACTGCATTTATTCATATTCGTCGAGTAACGGAAGATGCTTACGAGGAGACTGCACCCATACCAACGCCAGCGGCTAAGCACCCTCTTCGCAAGATCCCAAGAGAGACTATGATGGACAACATCCGAGTCAAGACGATCTTGGGAGAGAGCCCGTTCCTGTGGGGAAGATAGTACAACTGAGAAACGGATGTTGACATATCTTCAAAAGCATACCTCTTCGCTAAGATAAAATGCTTTGGTAGTCGATGGCACATCAGGGAAGACGAGGAAGCCGTAAAGTGCGATCGGGAGCGTAATTACACCATCGATGATGAACCTGAATTAAATGGTTTTCTGAGCTCCGAACAGTAATTACCTAGGGACGCTTACAACCACCGCCATCCACTTCTTCCGCCGACACCTCCGAGATGTCTCATAAAACTTTAGTTTGAAAATTTCGGTCCTGGTGGAAAACATGATATCTTACTGGTAAACGGCTGCTTGAAGCACACCGGAGAACCTATCGAGTGTTAGCGAAATAATCGAATGTTGGATGATCGCCTTACAGTGTCCCAGCTAGGCCAGAACTTGTGAAAATGCCTGAGCGCTTCCCCAGTTCGCCAGGTTTATACCATCTTCAGGAACCGCATTAGAGAATAAGAGAATATTCCTTGGAAAAATGAAGCACACTGACGATCCAAGAATATAGTGCGTGCCTACGAAGGTCGATGCTTCTGATACGCCTTGGAAGAATCTGATAGCGTACAGCTATTTGCAGAAATGGTTGGCAGGGAAACAATGCAGGGAAACAGTGTTATGGAAGGTCTTACCTGTTGAACGTTATGCACGCTACTTGAACTATGTCACATCAAATTTGTCAATGCCGTGCTTATTGCATTCTCGACAATCGAAACGAACCAGAAGGTGAGTACACCCCACACTATCTGCATCGATGGAAACCACAATCTTGGGGGGACGACCTGGAGCATCAAATTGTCTGACAAGTTGAATAGAGCACCTCGGGCAATATAATCGCTGAAGGCCTACTGGGAATCATCCCGACAATGTAGCCGCACGTAAAGACGGTATTGATTATCTGCGAGAGCGTTCAGAAAAACCCCCCTGAAAACAGATATAGAATACGTACATTGAAGTCATTTCCTTGCATGTTGAGTTCTTGCTTCATCCCGGATACATATGCATTATTCACATTTGCTCGATCAAGGTCTGGTTACGAGAACTATGTCAGAAACAGCTCCCCAGATCTATCAAGTGGTAATCGGAGAAAGCTTCGCTGTGATCACATCGAAGGTTAGCGCGTTCGTAACGGTTTCTTCCATTTGAAACTGCACTAGTGCTTGCAAAATGCCCAGTGTCAAAGTAAACAACGTAAAACTCACAGTTCGTGAAATACTACCACCGCAATGACATGTATGCAGTCAGTGTTTTCAAGATCAGTCAATGCAACATACCATAAGACAGCAGTAAGATAAAATGAACCAGTCCAATTTCAAGAGCAGCCTTCGCTCCAATTTTGAAGAGGGTACCTCCCCCCAGAGGAACTGCCTGACTGTTTGCCAACGCATTTTGTCGCGTCGGCTTTTGAAGTCAGCCTTTCAACGTCCGCGTCAACAACAAACCAATAAGTTGAACACGCTAGATAGGCGCATGGGCTCGACTAGCTTCAGAACCACTTGACTTGGCTGAGATGAGAATGGGAATACTATAATTAGCTGTCGATTTAATCATTACTTGACAAATCGAAAGAGATAAGAGTTGTGGGAAATATTGAGGAGTTTTAGTGCTAGACCGATGACCAGGATCGACGACTAGTGATCATCTAGCATGAAATGTATACATAACGCATCAACGTGACAGACACCACCGAGTCTTGGAATGTCTTAGAAACATCAAAAGTAACCGATCTTATTGAAATCTAAGGTCTCACGAAGAAAGGATAGATACCAACCTTTTTAGCGATCAACAATAAAGTTACCGATGAGAAGCGCCAGGCTACGAAAAATTGCCATATGACGTCGCTACGGATTGCGCAAACACCACACCTTGAGCGACGGCATGCCTCAGTTCTGGGAAAGCGGCTCATCCACCTCAAGGGACTGCCAAGAGCACATGCCTCGTCACATGAGGTCATTTCGGTAAGTTTTCCACCCCTGCATTGAATGCTGTACAACAAGTAAACAGGATGAGTCAGACGGGCAAAAGGCACTGAGCGCAAACCTGATGGCATCACATGCCAGCGCCCACCTCATTGTTTCAACCTAACTCAGCTGCCCGTACCTCGGCATTGAAATATTGACCGATAGGCTGCCCTCACAAACTTACCTACGACATCATCATGGTGTCATAGAAAACCTGAGCTATGGATGCATAAATCAGAACTCCCACAGCGCATCGGATAGCCAGGTCGTCCGCCCACGGCGGGGCAGTTCCGCCGTATCTGATGGTTGCCGCGAGAGAGAGAGGGAAGAAGGGAGCAAACCGAAGTCATGGCATGGGACTCGCAACTTAGCCTAGGGCGGCATTCGCGCCAATTACTGGTGATCCGAGCAGGCACCGGCAAAATGATGTTAATGGGAGCTCAACTAAACTCTGTAGGCCGCCAGCCTCCAGGCTAAGCATGCTGTCACCGGTCACCATGTGTGGCGTCCCAATCAGATGCGTCTTCACATTTTCAAAATGGATTTAGGAGTCTTTGGCTGCCAGTCTAAGCCATTACAGATAAGAGCTGAATTGGAGCGCATGAGCTACTCGATACAAGCGATGTAGTCTCGAACCGACGTTTTGGGAAGACGCACCAGACGCGAATGCCGAACCAAATCTTATTCGTCGGAGATTCGATTTACAATAAGTCAACATGTTCTAAACACGGACCTACATAGATGACGAAGATGAATTACGAAGGCACATAATAGCTGTACTTCAAGTTGGTGCAGTCATTTTTTCAGGAGCCGAAGAATCGCGCCGTGAGCACCTCGCACGCCGACAAGTAAAAAGAGCAATACACCTTGTTCGAGGTGACCTACTCCTAATCCCCGCGCCAATACTCATTAGCAAGCTCTGTACTTGGCTCCCAATGATCGAGCTTTCTATACAAGTGTCGAATCTCGGTCATACCAAAGGTTTGCTACATTGTCACGGAGTTTGAAAGCAATGTGGATTTATTAGAACTCAGTTTGACGTGCGGACTGCGGCGCGTCGGCACGAGACGTTTAGAACGGTCATTTAGAACTAGGACAGTACTAGTGTTCTAAACGCTGCGGGAAGTCACTAGGACTCATCCAGTATGCGATCGAATCTCACGGAAACGCATAGAAAATCAGTAAAGGGCAGTGAAATTATGGGATTCCGAGAGGTTCGGTTCTGCCGTTAGCCTGGTATGGGTTGTATGGGTACTGTGTTCAAACTAGATTGCCGAGATGGTGACGATAATCCACGGCTGACAGTTATCAGGGGGACATGCTGGGATAGCCTGATGCTCATCGGAAGCTTTCAATGCCAGCACTCAGTTGTTGTTTCGAAAGGTTATGGAAGTTTGCCAGCTAAGTGGCAAGCTCAAGCCTAAGCCTCGGAGCTTAGAATCTTCCTACAGATAACATATCAGCTCGTCGTGAAGACCCAGCTTTCCGTTGAGCAGTCCGGGTCCCGATGGCCAGTGATTCGGAGCCGTGTCTTGGGAACTTTCCTGACTCGGATGCTCCCCGTAGTTTGCTGACAAAACTTCCGATCGGCGTAAGAACGTCAATTATAGGAGGATTATTCGTAATGTTATAATCACCTTCACGTCTTCCAGCCGAACTCATTCCTTTCATTGCCCACAGTAGTTCAGTCCAGTGATGCACTCACGTTGGCTGTCTCTTGTTGTCACTGCACCTCTTCTCGCCATCAGCTTCATCGGACCCCTATCAGTATCGGCAGTTCCTGTGGCGGAAGCACACACAACTCGTCATGGTGTAACATCGTCAGGAGATTTCCTTCTTGTCAGACGTGACAATGATCACATGCATATGCATCACGGCGCACCTCTGACTGAGCTGAACGAGACCGCAATCATTCAATGGCATGATCCCACTCCCCCCTCTTACTGGTCTATCGATATCGAGGATCGTGACCCATCCGTAGTCCGTTACCCTGGACTCATGGCCTTACACGTGATTTTCATGACCCTTGCCTTCTTTGTTGCCTTGCCTGTCGGTGAGAAAGTATCACATACCTGCATCATCTTCGCGCTAACTTCAAATGGGCTACATAGGCATAGCAATGCGTGCTCTAAAGCATTCATGGCATGGTCTCGCTGTAGTCGCATTCTACAGCTTATGCGCACTTGGGTGTGCCTCTGGTACATTGTATACGAAGTTGACACCAGATATGTAAGCGCCGACCAATCTTCCTTCGGCATTTTCCTGACATCTCAATCGCAGGTATGAAGGATCAACCCATGCATCCCACGGTTACTTGGTCCTGATCCTAAGTTTATGCCTCTCTGCGGTCGACATCACTCGCTTTCTCGTTCGTCTATATGTGTTCATAAAGAGCAGAAGCAGGTTCGCCTTAAAGCCATTCTGGCAGAATATTGTTCTGGGACGTAATGAGGTCTACGATGTCACAACCAAGTATACTGGCTTGGACGCGGAGGATCCCTCAGAATTCGATGTAGCTGAAATGAAACCTCTGAGACTCCCTGAAACCAGGGAACCTCTTCATGTGCGACGGAATCAACCCATTGCAATTATCCAGACCCAGGATTTGGATGATGCCGAAGACGATGAAACAGAACCATGGGTCAACAACTCTCGAAGTAGTCAGGGCGCAATCCATTATACGCAATCGGAAAGGACCGTGTTTCAAGCTAATTCACCGCGAGATTCTAGACACTCTGATGAAACCTTGCATGATTTCAAGCTTCCCGGTCCTATCGAGCCGCAAGCTCCCCTTACTATCCGCATTTGTCAAGGAGCATTTGCTACGCTCGAGAGAGCATTGGTTTTCGCAGCTTTTGGTATGACGTTGTCAGGTATTGTCGTTTATACCGGTGGCTGTCGCGAAAGCTATGTAAACGGCTGTCTTGCACATTTAATCAGTATGTAGCTCTTGTTCTATGCGGGAGGCCTCGACACTTACTAGATCTGCAGAGGGCGGCATCTTCTGGTGTTATGGCTTGGTTACCTTTGCTCGGTACCTTGGATCTTTCTCTGAGTTGGGATGGGCTTGGAATATCTCACCAACTGGCGAACATGTTTCTGCTGAATTCGTGGAGTCCTTGGTCATTTTCCTCTACGGCATCACCAACACTTGGATGGAACGCTTTGGCGTTCACTCTGGTGACCCTTACACCACCAAGCAAGTACAGCATATAAGCATTGCTGTACGTCACTTTTCTTCCCTACCTATTCGTATCTCACAATTATCCAGGTCATGTTTTGGTTTGCCGGACTCATTGGGATGGGAATCGAGTCCAAGCGTGTTCGCCGCTGGCTTGCAGCGTCTGCTGTAGCCGCTGTCGGCTCAGCTGAGGCTTCTGAGCCCCCAAGCTACCGTGGTAGCTTCAACCCTTTCCCTGCTCTCGTCATTGGCGTCACCGGTGCTGCAATGAGCGCTCACGCCCAAACTTATCTCTTCCAGGTACTTTGGGAATTCGTCCACTCTATTTCTAGCTAAACTGGTTTCGGAAACAGGTACAGATACATGAACTATGGGGAAGGCTCCTTTTGGGATTCTCGGTTTTAAGGTGCTTCACCTATTTCTTTGTCTGGCTTGGCCCGCCCCGCTCTATCCTTCCTTCTCGACCGCCGACAGAAGCTCTTGCAAGCTTCTTCCTCGCATGCGGTGGTTTGGTCTTTATATTCAGCACAGAAGAAGTAACTATTGCCGCTATGCGGAAAGGGCGTGATGGTATGCAATTTTCTACCCCGACGTACCTCCGTACTGACCAACAAACTTGCTATAGACATGATGATGTTCCTCAACCTCGCCGTTGCTATTACATGCTTCGCGTTTTGCTGGACCTTCTGCATCGTTGCGATGAAAGGATGGCTCAAATCCCGAAGCAGTCCTCGCTACCCACTCTCAGCTCCATGATCAGAAGATTCCCTTGTCCTTGTTCATGCTTAGACGTAAACGCTATAATTCACGAGTGCTTTCAATTTTCCTTTTCATCGGCATCTTCGGTCACATCTGTAGTATTTGACAAACCTGCTCTACTTACGGCTCTTACAACAATAATCCATAGGATCACTTACACGATTTCACACCTATTTGTATAATAACGAAATATTGATGTTTGTCTTGATTGCACCCTTAGTGGGAACTGTGAATACGCTCAAATTTCAGAACTGAAACGGTGACTTCCAACAGGACGTTCCCTCTCCATGTAGGTGCACGACTAAACCACGCAATCATGTAGTTCGCTGACTACGAATTTGATGGTTGAGTACATGCGTCACGATGAGTGCTGCAGTACTTTGCAGAACCAAAATCTGCAACGATCATTTCCTAAGTAGCACATACACTGGATCGCCAAGCACGACATTGGTCAAGTGTCGATATGAACCAGTTATTGAGAGCAACAGTCCACCGAATGACGCGTAGGCCGTGCTGCAGGATATGAGCGCGGGCCAGTAAACTGCAAACATGCAAGCAACTTACACGATGTCGGATGATCCAGTATCAAACTTATATACCTGTCGAACCAACGAGTGAATTCAAACCCTTGTGCGATGGAAAAACATAGGCATACCTTCCCATACATCACATAGTCATAATCTTCTTCCAAGCCTCTCTTTCCTTTACCATCTGGTCTCCATACATCTCTGTCTTTGTCCTCCCCATCTTCTCCGTCTGCGTTGGGCGCACCGCCGTCCCGTGACAGCGACGAAGCAAGGGCCATCGCGAAACTGTCCCCATTGACTAGAGGGAAGAGCTCGATATTATAATCAAGCGTCAAGTCCATGTCATAGTTCTTTGAACGAGCGTATAACCGAGATACTGGGTTTACATAGCGCATGTCAATCACGGGTAAAAAGTGATGCGCATAGGCAAGTCCGGACCTCGGTCGAATTTTTTGCCATCCTTGTCGATGGCATTAATCGTAAAGATGTCGTCGAACACAATGCTAGATGAGGTGGAAGCCATGGCTAACAGTGAAGAGAGAGCGTAGTTACTAAGATCACGGACTTGGATCGTCCATCTCCGACTCTGAAAATTTCCAAAAAAGTATGCAATCCCCTATAGGCTATGGCTAATTCGATCTCTATCTCAACAACTTGGATAAAGCAACAATATAAATGACGAGAAGCGAGGCGCAAATGTCGACTGCAGAAAGCCAAACCAACAGTCACTTGCATAGTGGCGCCTCTGGCATATTCCTAACCACTACAAGAAATTTTGTCATTCGAGCAGACGACCGTCATGTAAGACCTGAAATCAGGACTGCGTAATCTGCCAAAGCTCCCATCCATATCCAAAATCCAGACCAACCACATCCTACGAATCCCTGCCAGCAACTGGGACGACTCTCAAAGTCTGTTTTCCAAAGAACGCGTGCGAGCTGGGCAGCTCCGAGACCGAGGCCGAGATAGAATGGCACCCCATGAGCGTTGAGAACGCCTGCGAGACCAATCAAAGAGACGGTTGATGCCGAGAACGCGCCGAGGATGGGGCGGGTCTGCTCTCCAAAAAGCAGGGCGGTGGAGTGGATACCAACATTTATGTCGTCTACTTTGTCCTGCGATAGTTAGAAGGTAGAATTTGCTTATTGTGTAGCAGCACCCACTTGATGTGCATATACGCTGTCGTACACAAGAGTCCAGCATACTCCACCTGCGTATAGAGGGAGACAAACACTCCAGTCGACTGCCCCGGCAACGGCAGACCAGCCGAGCAAAGCCCCCCAATTGAAAGTGAGTCCTGCGGCACCATCGATTCAGTCCTGAAGTCCGACGGAAACTACTAACACGTACCTAGTACGGCTTGCGGCCAGTAGGTGATTCTTTTCATGAACGGGTATACGGTCACCAAAGACAGAGATGAAGCTCCAAGGAGAATGCTTATGATTGAAAAGGTCAGTGCTTGCGACAGTGGAGCGAAAGTAAGTATGATGCGTACCTGTACCAATTCAGCTGTAACAAAACTCCCAGTCCCACTGTCAACTGTCCAGCTAAGAACACCAGTGCCTGTCTCTGGCTGATGTCACCTCTCGCAAGTGGTCTACTTTGTGTTCTCTCTGCGATGACGCGTCAGCGCAAAGAAGGTGCGACGATGGCGCGTGTTCTACTTACCTACGGCTTTGTCTAAATTTTTATCCCACATGTCGTTGATGGTGCAACCTGCACCGCGCATGACCATTGCTCCAAGTCCAAATAGGCCGAGATATGTCAGAGGTGTCGTTAATGGTGCCTCTGAGGCATACGAGGCCATGGTTATGGACCATGCTAGATTGAAGAAGAATGAGCTGGAAGAGCGCACAACTTCAAATCCGCTCGACGCACCACAAGGGTAAAACAGCAATAAGGTCCCAATTGGCTTATCGATTCTTGTCAAGTAGAGGTAAGGTCGAATTTTTGGTGGGAGACTGTCGACCCAGGTTGTTGGTGCAGTTGAAGCACTTGCTGTCCCAGATGCATGACGGCTCGGCAACTTTGTGGATGAAGACAAGATGCCAGCTATTTGACCGGCTGTTTGGGACGTGTGCCTACCAACCCATGGTATATTGCGTGCCGGATTCCTCGTCAAACGGCGTCCTGCACACAACCTGGAGAACCGCATTAGTGTTATGATAGTCATGCTGCACCACAGTACATAGTAAGTTCCTCAGGAACACGTAATTTGTATGTACGTATAAATTATACTCGCTCGAAGCATGCCGGCATGTTTGTCCTTGCTCCAGCTGACGACCAACTTGGAGGGGTGGCTACCGAATGGACAATGCTAGTCACAAGTAGTGCTTGCCCACAAGCCTGATATGACGCTTTCATTCTCTCGCTCAGCGCTCAGGACCGCGGCGCTGTTTTCCATACGTCTGCACTAGTTGCATTGCTGTGAGCTAGGTCAAATCTCCTGCGTGCTTTAGCCTATTTAACAAAGCACCACAGTCCGCTACTAGTACGACCTGACCGGTCAAATTTTCCATAGCTCGCAGTTATATCTAAAACATTTTCTTCAGCGGAAAACTTCAGTCAGCCTGAAGAACTTTTCTTCGGCAGCCACTTGAGAGCTGATATGCAAAATGATGCCATAGGGTAATGCAATAAAGGTCATAAAATGACAAGGCGAGAAGTCTTCATTCACCACTCCTTGGCAAGTTTAAACGACCAGTCCCAGTCTGAAAAGATGGTAGGTCAGTTTCAAGAGATCTTGATTACAGCTTCTGCGAATACAAACCTGCGTATACTTCTCCATCATCGTCCACAACACGGCTTCTGACATTGTACGATCCTGAACGTGCCATAAGCCCCGACGGCGATTCTTCTACATCAAAATTCTTCGTGTATGGTTCTCCCTGGGGATGGGGACCGTATGACCCAAGCATTTGCTCAAGCTTGTCCACTATAGAGGTGATCAAAATCAAAGTCCTGAACCATGATGAGAATGTACTAATACCTTTGATACCGGCACGTTTGACTAGCTGGATGTATCGTACACCCTTCGCAACAAGTTTTTAGGACCTGTCAAGTCAAAACGAAAACGGGCCACTCACAGAAATAATTGAGTGATTCACCTTGAACGTGATCCGAACGCTGTGACAATATCAGCCTGATAGCCTATCGGAGAACAACTTCACAGCACTAACTTATATTCTACGCCCTCCTTGATGGTGATTGGGTTCTTCTTGGTATCGGCTAACTTGGCGGTGTCCTTGAGGTTAAAGATAAGCTTCTTGCCAGGAGGTAGTGTGGGTGAATCGAGTTCTAGGGTCAGAACTGTCACCTATATGACCCAATGGTTAAATTCAGTACAGACAGTACTGGGAGTGACTTACTCTTGGTCCTGAGGTGTCCCCAGTTGATACTCCAGGCGTGATACCAAGACTGGCTTTCCACCGTGCCAAACTCTCATCTTCCGCGTCAAGCTTGGCGTATTCGTCTGCTGTTTTGGTAGCGCCAGTTGGCTTGTAGCCTTGGATAATATCAATAAGCTGCTCATTTTGTTTGCCCTACATTCAATGCTGGCCTACCTGGGGTGGCAGAGGGCTTCAAATCATCCTGATCGTCGTTCTACAGTAACACGCCAATCAGTCAGCGATCGCAATTAATGTATATGTTCGAAACATACAGAAGACATCTCAAACGTGAAACTCGAGGTTTAGAAAGAGATGAATAGGTTGATGAGTGGCAGATATGTTGCAGTTTCCAAGGGCCTTTTGCGATTGGCAGTGCCATCCTGTTCAGACACTTATCTACTGATCCGATTTCACACGCCTGTTGCCTGGGCTCGAAATTCAACTTGATCATGATCCAAAGTAAGTTTGGACATTGACATTTTGTACATGCCAGATAGGCTCGAGCTTTGAGTCTCAGCAGGGCTTTCAAGGACTTTCATTGCGGTTTGAACGAGACCAATTATTAATGGATGGCGGAGGGTCAAGGCCCCCATTTGGTGGCAGCCAAAACACAAAAGTATTGGGTGAAGATATAAAGGCAAATGAATGCTAGGGGTCTCGGCATGGTTTTGGGGTCACACCATCCTCGGACCAGTGTCCCTGTATGTATGTGCTCTAGAACATGCGGAGCTAGAGAGTGCTGACTATTCCACAGATCCGTGTTCTAGATTACATCCATAAATAATAATCCATATCCGATCCATACAATAACATGTAAAAAACCACACATGAACTACAATGTTGTAAGCACATAAAGAGCAGAGGATAACGCGATAAAACGTCAAGCTAAAACCTTCGTACATGCCATGCGGCACATAAGATAAACCAATAACATGCAAACATGGGTCGAGGAAGACTAAGGTGATAGATGAGGCGAAACATTATGCATGCTTTCTGGAGATAAAACGTTCCAGTTAGTACTCGGTCGTTATCTGACGTTCTGACACGAACCGCCTTTGAACCAGCATTTGCCCTTACTCAGGTGGAAACACTTCGGACCGTTAGGGCATACATGACCCCAGCAGCACCGCTCGCCGTATGGGCACTGGAGACCTATAATGACCAAAAAATTAATGAGGAATCGAGGTCAAGTTGAATAAACGTACCATTTTTCAAGAAATTACAAGGAGCTTTTTTGGCGTTAGCAGCAAGAGTGGCCAGCTGATCTGGCGTCAGGATATAGTCATGCGAATATTTACAAGCCCCCTAATACCGAAACGTTCATCAGCAAAGTGAAGAAGACTCGCGGTCCACACTCACGCCTTTAGTGCAGGACATGAGATAGAATTCATTACAAGGTGGGGGAGAATCTGTGTAAGCGGTAAAATGTCGAGTGTCTAGGCACTGACCACAGCTAATCAACACAATCTTAACTCACGCTTATGAAGGGGCTGGGAGCCATCAGCATCATCAATAAACCACAAGAGGGTGAACTCACTAACGTCGGGTCCACCAGCCTGCCCGTCGAGGAAGCACTGATACTGGGCGGCGAGTGCGGTGTCGGTAATCCACCAGATGTCAGTGTAGGACTAAGTCCATTCATATTCAATGGTGGAGGTGTCCTCAACGGTGGCGAGAGTCTCTGGTTGATGAACAATGTGTCCACAGTCAGAATTGGCAAACGGTGTTTCTGCGCGTAGTTAGGGCTTGCGCGGCAGGCTTCCAAGAAAGCGACTTTGCCCAAAAGTCCGTCATTTTGCAGGGCAGCAATAGTTGAAGCGTAAGTATTTTCCTGACCACCTGCGTTACGTCAACTTCTGTAAGCGGCGATGAGCGTTGACGAGACTTGCCGGCAAAGAAAATTCTCTGGGTTTGGGGGAAGCGCAGGTAGGTTTGTAGATACTCTAAATGGAGGTAAGCGACCGATGACATTGATCAACACACGCCGACCTGTAATTTTCGTGAAGGTGGCGTCTTTGCCGTATCCGACATCAACCAAAACAAACCTAGGTGAAGACTGGCTGAAGCCCATAATGAAGGCATCAAGTTGCTCCGGGCTACATAATTTATGTCGCTCGAGAACACTCGCCAGTATGGCCTTGTTAAAGTAAATTGTTACCCAAAATGACAGTCGACCGAGAACGTGAACGTCCTCGTTGGTTAAATAATCCGCGACTGCCCTCGTCAATTGTTGTGCGGCCTGGCGGCCACCTTCGTGACCTTGCCTAAGGAGCAAGTCATTAAATATACATGCATCCCCATCAATGACGCAGAGGACAAGTAGACTCTGACTCTGTATGAAATTGCGGATAAATTTAGACAACCAGCAGGAAATAGACTGACCATGAAGGTTTCCATTGATGCCACCTGAGAATTAAGAGAAGCCAACCGCCCCTTGAGAGCCTTAGCCTCCCTGTCTGCACCTTCAATAGCAGTCGCATGGGCTTGTTTCCAGACCGCAAGCTCGACCTCGAGTTCAGCTAAGCGATTCTCGAGGTCAGCATTCCGTTTAATTGTGGCCGATGACAGGTCTGCAAAACAGCATTAGATTACAAGTTGATTCCTGACATGAGAAAGGTACTTACTCAGAAGTCTACCCAGCGTCTCATCCCTTATGAAAATTTTCGCATCAGGTTTTCAGTCGGTGCACTAAATGACTTACCAGAGGTGCTGACTGACCTCTGCTACCGGAGACGTTGCCATATGGGTTGGCGAACGATGGATACAGAGTGGATATTAGATATTAGGGAGACACAGGAATACCAACAAAAATCGGCAGCCTTTTAAACCATCGAAGCCACGATGCTTACCTGTAAAGGGGCTAGGCCGTTAATCAGGCTAGATCGCGGGATTCGTGCAATGGGAGAAGTCCGCAGATAAGGCAATTATATCATTGATGTGAGCAGCTCGAAGGTCATATTGTCATTCGAAGAAGTCAGGACTGATTTGGCTAAGTCACGCGAACCAAGTGAATGTGCCGCGTTTTTCGTTGAGAATCACTTGTACGTGCTCAAGTACGTCAATGGAAAAATTCCATCAGCATTACGTTGTTAATTTTCCTCCGCGATGGTGATCTAAGAGGTTAGAAAAACTGAACCTTGATGTCAAGACGTGACTGCATGCATATATGTACAAATAGACGTTGCCGAGGCCGAACCCATCTCCGGCAGGACAGCCTCGAATGGTCATAACAAGAAACTTTATCATAATAAAATCGAAGGTGCACGTTAATTCAGTTGTTCGGTTGGCGGTGCATACCAGCTTAAGCGAAGATGAGAGTTGGTTTCGTGTGGAAACGGGATGTCTCACCAGCGATGAATTTGCATTTTCCTAACTTCAGGTAATAACAAGTTGTTCCATTCGGGCACGAATGTCCATAAACGCATTCATCTCCAAATGGACAGTCTCCGCCTGACGAACAGTTAGTATTATGCTTAATGAATTGCCAGTGGGGAAGACACACCTTCGTTTGTAACTTTACAAGGCGTCTTCTTTGCATTCTCTCCGAGTTCTTGATAGTGTTCCGCTTCCAAGATATACTCGTGCGAATATTTGCAACTCGGACCGTGTCTGCATTGTGCCAAGTAGAATAAAGTGCACGGAGGTGGAACATCTGTGAAAAGGTTAACATTAGATCGCTACGATGGACGCTTAGTGAACATACGCTTAGACAATGGCTAGCAGAAATTTAGTCAGGACAGCGGCAAGAAACATGGAAGGGCAATACGACCCACCAGTTGATGATTGATACGTCGCTGCTTCGGTGGAGAAGGAGGGGTCAATCGCGGCAAGCGAAACGGAATCTCGCTTGCTTCGCTGGACTCGCTACTACCCTCACTTGGTTCCATTGTTGGGCAGTTAAACCGCGTCGACATTGTTAGCGGTGTCTGCAAGACTGATTTATAACTTGGGAGACTCCCGCGCCGAGCCACTGCTCCCGGGCCTTCTCCAGAAAAAGGGCTGATACCAGGCGGAGTAGTGGGAGGACAAACAGGTTGCGCTGCGGTCAATTTTGGAGTAGTAGGCGCCAGCCCGGGCGGGGGGCCAGTCGCAATGACATTATAAGACGGTGCCACGAGTTTAGTTGTGATAAACAGCTCGGATATTCTGAGCTCGGGTAGCTGAAGCGCCCTGATATCAATCGCTACGTCAGAATAACCAGGCATGAGAACAAGCTTATGACCAAGGCTTGAGGTAACGACAGAACGAAGGTTATGCACATAGCCATTGTCATGGCATCCTGTTTGGCGAAAATCAGTAAACCGCTTAGAGGGTGGAGGTAGAACTTACCGCCAAAGAATATTTTGTAAGTTTGTGGAAGACGGATATTATCTTCAAGATGGACTAGATATCCAGAAATAACTTCAATGACTCCGTGCAAATCATATCACGCGAGTTAGCTCACCTTTAAGCTTTGCATCAGCAGCTTCTTTGCTACCTCCTACGTCGACCATGATAAATCGCTCAGCAGCTTGATTGAAGCCCATCATGAAGTCATCAAACTTGGCTCTAACCGTCGTCAGACCCACTCGGCCGAATGTCTCTAGAAGGCCGCGTTTGTTGTAGAAGAGATACACCCAAAGTTGGTATTGCTCAAATCCTTCATTGGTAGATATGAATTGGCGAACGCGTTCGGTCAGTTTTCTCGCAGCAGCTAGGCCACCTTCCTGGCCTTGGCTCATCAATTCCTGCGTGAAGATCATTCCATCGCCGTCAAGCAAACATATAACTCGTTTTTCCAGTCCCTATAACGCGGTTTCTAGTCACGACAGTCGTCTGGGTGAAAGGTAAACGCACTTTTAAGGCGTTCAACTCGTGTAACAATTCATTTTTCTCTTCCGCTTGTCTTCGAAGGCGGTCTTCCATAGCAGAGTATGCTGTTTGGAAAACACCCAAATTTGTTGAAAGCTCTCGAATACGATTCTCGTAGAGGTTTTCGTTTTGCAGTAATATCTGTATTTCACCTGTCGAACATGTTGAAGTCCTGGATGAATACTATTTCGCATCAAAGGTGATGCATACCAGAAAGGTGCTCGAGGGTGTTTTGTCTGCATGGCTGTCATTCAGTACTCCACGTAGCAAGGTAACCGAGTACAGACATTGCATGCTGCTGGATGACTCCATGATTTTCGTTTGCGTTCATCATGCTGGTGACTCGGAGGCAGGAGAGAAGTCCTGCGCCACAGTTTATAAACTCAACCCCTTTGACGTGATCCTCACCTTTGTAGTATGTTGTTCAAGGCGATGCATGTGCTGTGTGCCATCAAGATTTGCTTCCAAAGTTGAGGAGCAAACAGCTCAAACGGTTCACTCGTGGCATTTTGCGCCTTTGCATGCAGGCATTCATGAACTTGCTTCTTGTTCACACGTACGTCTGGGCCAACACACGCAAGTCATGCATTCGAAGATGTGACCACAACGAAGCAAGATTACTAGTGATCATGGGCATCGACAAAAATGAGCCATACTTAACGCGAACAGCCAGAAATGCAGTACTCTGATTGATATATCGTACACTAGCACTGTGAAAGATTGCCATGAGTTCGTTGGCGATCAATGATAATTTATAAAGAAGGTCTAGGTGGTGACCCAGCTTGATTTGTGTGCAAGGTAACGGCAAACAGGCGCACAAAACCTAAAGCTGAATTCGTTTGCAAGGTCAGCCTGAGAAACAGTCAGGTACTTCAGCACAGCACTCTTCTTCATTTCCGTATCTCTAATCGCTGGCTTTGTTCGAATGTTCATGTGGGCGCCGTTGTCGTGACATCGCACGAAAACCACGATGACGAAATTGGGGAGATCACATGTCTGCGACAAGTCCTCAAGATGGATTATGTAAATCATCAGCCTTGCGACAACACGACTATACCTGCTGCTCGATAATTAGCAATTACCGACATCGAAGTGTCTGCAGCCTCCTTGGTGCATCAAATATCAACCATTCTGTAATCATTTAGCTGCCTAACTAAACCCCATCAAGAATCATCGAATGATTATGGCGAGATCCGGTTTTTCGAGTGTGGAGAGCAAACTGCGCCGTAAAAAGGAATTCCTAGAATCGGCACTGCGTTGTACCATGATTGAATGCAGAAATTCTCCGCGGGGATTCTAGCTGTTGCTAGCTGAAGATGGCACCCTTTGTTCCATCAGATCATGAGAGAAGTCGAGGAGGCGCACGATTCGTTGATATCAGCTCCATTTGCAATGTTAGAGCTGATTAGGTCGTGAGGCTGTAACCTTCTAAAGTTCTTGTTCCAAAGTCCTGTTCTTTTCCTCCATACTGGCGTACACTGAGCTGACCTGTAAATTGTATTTTGAAGCCCTGGAACTGCTTTTCTCGAGACCTGTCATATGGAACTCTTTGTAACGGTTTTGCATGGATAATAGATACGTACCTAGCCTATGCGACCTTGAGGCTTGATTGTGGATTGGTTCAATCACATTCTTTGGGTTAAAATACATCTAGCATTGGGCGCAGAATCCAAAGAATGTACGCGGACAATGAGAAGTTTCGAGCAAGCTTGTTGGAGAATGAGAGGTAGTTGACCAGGAAGAAAATTGTTTACTGTTGGACTCATTAACAATACTCGCGTTGAGTATTACACGGCAGCCAACTAGATGCACTAGGACGCTGAGGATTCAAATGAGCAAACGAGAACCAGTATAGTAACGGACCTACATTGACAGGCATCGGAGGTTTGGACATTTTACGTCTTGCAAAATTTCAATCAAAAGCAGATCTAGACCTAGCCTGGATCGCTCTAGATTGCATTTTGAATGTGATTTCACTAGTGGCAAAAATGTCGAAACACCATCATGTAACCTGGCACTACACGGCAAAGACGCGTTCGTGGGAACTGTTTACGTGGACGCGTCGTCGATCATTTGGTTCGCGTCTCTTGTTCATCTTCAAGTTGTGTTCATCCTTAAGCTTCTGTTTCATTTACGACATCCTTCATTGCTCCGGCAGCTGATACATTAACTCTACTTGTTGTACTTACATTCTCTGTCTCCATGACCGACCTATACACATCCCTCGGAGTCTCTCCCAGGAAGAAACGTCAACTCATTAGTTCAGACGACGAGACCACTTTCACTCCAAAGAAGCTTCGAACTGCGTGAGCATGTTTATTAAATCTATTGCCACTGTGCCATTATGCTTACAGACGACATGTATCAAGGCCACCTACACCGCCCTCCTCTGCTCACAAGGGCAGCAAACCAAATCTTACCTCGTTACCACACCACCTTTCAAGACTCAACACAGTTCAAACAGCCTTGCAACATGCATTATCACATGCACTAGCAACGTGCGCCGTGTCTCCATCTTCTGACACGGGCATAGTGCGAAATGTGCTCAATCATATGTCCATCATGACTTACTCTGGACTCACAACCAAATTCGACACCGATGATCTTAAACGGCTTTGCTGGGTATGGGAGTGGGATGCAAAGTCACTTCCTGACCTTACAAGCAAATACAAGGCGATCGATGATGAGAACCCCTTCTTAGATGCCCCTGCACAGCCTCCTGCCAAGGACTGGACGCGAGGCGCGATGGGATTGGTTATCAGCCCAACTACTCATTATTCCAAGAGCGCGGGCAAACGCGTACCTGTATATGGTATTGGTATCGAGGTCGAAATCGATATTGACAAAGATATGGGGGGTGGCATGGCCGCGGTAGCTCGATGGACCGCCGATGCAGAGAAGCGACGAACTGAGTTTCGAAATAAACTCGAGCGCTGGGTCAAGGTTTGTCCCCCAGATCTATGCTATTATTATATAAATGCTAACTCCACTTGTAGCTTCACCCTGATATCCCAGATGTGCCAAATGTCCCTTTGGCAGATCTCTCGGAGCTTGTGACTACAGTCAAGGCGTCCTCGCTAACTCGAGTGCTTGCTTCTGCCTCGCCTAAGGGTGCTTCAATTCTTAAGAATATGGTTCCGTCCAGTCCGACCTCACCAGTGAAGTCGCCTGTGAAGCGTTCTATCGCCGCAAATCAGTTTGCAGTCCCCTTTCCTGCGATTAGTCCCTCAAAATCAGCCCTGGCATCATCCTCAAAATCTTCCATTGCATTTCCTCAGACACCATCATCGCGTCAGAGGCGTGCAGATCTTTTGGTTGGTCTTCTAACCCCCAAGACTCCTGCGCGTCATAGATGCGATAGCGATGCATCAGACTCTCTACCTATGACACCTGTCCATCAACGCGGTGCCAACGCGGAGACCGCACCTTCAACTCCGAGTACATCTCGTCGTCAAGCTTTATATGACCGAATTCGTCAGAAGTCTGTCACCACCAGTCCAACCAAAGCAAAGAGCGCGGAAGTTGTGGGAGGAAAACTCTCTAGGGAACAGATCCAGAAAATGGGCCAGGAAGAGATCCGACGGCGCTGCCTACTCGGTCGCTTAGGTGGTGTTGCCGAGAGTGCCTGGATGTTAGTACCATGAGCCTGACCTCTTCTTTTATTGATTCCTTATTTGACAGGCTCTTCTCGGCTCCTGTCGGACCGAGTTCCGCGCCAACTATTCGCAAACGCAAAGCTCTTCCGACCTCTGAGGTCGCGGCTGCAATCATCAAATCTTCCCCCGTGCCGATGTCAACTCTAGAAGCAAATGAGTCGCTCAGACTACTCACGACGCTTTGTCCATTCTTCCTGCGACCTCTGGATATCGCCGGAAAAGAATGGCTTGAGATGCCATCCACGTCATCGGCCCAGGACTCTGATAGTAGCACTGTCAACAAGTCGATGCCCCCTAGTCCAACCAAGAAGCCCGCTGGCAGCAAATTCATCCCACCACCCAGTCCAGGTGCTCGATCTACTTCTACTATAGGTCCACCGCCCAGTCCCGGCTCTCGTGCGAGACTCGACAGTGCCGAAATGCTCACGCGAAGTCCCAGGCGAGTTAAACGTGAAATGGGCGGCCTCAGAGAAGTGAGGGAAATTATTCGAAGAGAGCTGGAGCTACAGGATTAGCTCCAGATCAGTGCTCATTTTACTCTATTTCTAACCCTATCAGTGCGATACCTCCCCTCCAACATCTATAACATTGCTTGTCTAGCGTCACCCAATTTAACACTTTGATTTGTAATCACGAACTCAGTGTGGTATCTGCGTGACAATCGATAATCGACAGATAAAGAATATCCAAGCAACTCGAACTCAGACTTGATCTTTGATTAAAATTCGTTCAAAACTCGGCGGCATCCTCTTATTACCATCTTGTACCTCCATGGCGAAGGAAAGCGGGACAGATGAGAAGATGAGTACTGGATCGGCGGGCCAGGAAGCCGAAAGACGCAACTAGTGGCGGTCAAGCGCTGACTCGGATGAGTCACGCTTGCGAGTCGTTAAAACCATCCAGCAAATGAGCTCGGAGATTCAGAGTCTTAACATGTCCTTTGATCGTGCAGCAAGCGCCTTGCAAGAGCGCACAACGCACTTCATCACACACTTCGTGGATCCGATCCCTCTGCGCAAGACGAAAGCTATCCGTCAGGTGCAAGAGGAGGGCCTAGAAGACCATGAAGTGGTTGCCATCATTATGCACTTCCAATTTGACGTTGCTATTGCTGATTCGTACCTCGCAATCAAGAAGGACAGTATTCGCAAGCTTTTTTTGTCGAATTATTGTAAATAGTTTTCGTACTCATATATCACAACTTTCGTTTTCACACTGCTTCTCGTGGTAGGTTTATGTATACTTGAATTCAATATCATTTGGACTCGGATATTGTGATAGTACTTGCTCTGTCCATGGTTTGTTTGCAACCTGAAGTGATCGTCATTTCTGTTGTATCAATACACAGCCACGGTGCACGTGTGTCCGACTCCTCGAACTTGAGGCGCCCAGACTCCACCTCCACTATCATAATGCATCTGGGCGCTAACGCTGTTGGCAATAATGATAGCTAGTGGAACTTTCGAATTATCAAATTCGCTGTTAATCTTCATCGGTTCAGGCGAAACCACCGGGTCTTTGTTCGAGGGCAATATCATCTAATACTATCATATCCTTACAAAATTCGCCCCTTCAATACATAACTTACACTGTCACAGATAAGTAGCTTCCAACTTGATTGCCAATCGTACGACGTCCCATCAATCACTGACTTTAACTACAAGTTTGCCTGTAGATTTTCCGCTTGTCAGGTCGATTTGCGCCTGTCTTACCCCCTCCGCAGTGAATGGATATTCCTTGAAGATCCGCGCCTTTAAGGTGCCATTGGCAAGAAGGGAGAACAATGCATTTCCATAGTAGAGTGCTTCTGCTGGGGTGTATGTATAGTTTGCAATGCTAGGATACCTAACTGTTAGCATAAAATTGAATAATGCAGTGGTGAAACCCACGTGGGCCGGAGAAGCTTCACGTTCTTTTGCGCGAGTTGGATGGGAGGGAATGGTAGAACGGCCCCCGAAGCATTACCCAGTGTGACAATGGTGCCTTTCCGCCTGATCATTATGAAGTCGGACTCGAACCTGCATCAAAGTTCAAGCCAAGTCAAAAAAACATAAGTCCGATTCGATTCTCACGTATCTCTACCCACGCCATCAAAAATTGCGTGAACACCCTCCCCGTTCGTGAGTTCGAGGACACGTGCAACCGTGTCCTCGCTCTTATACAAGATCACATGGTCCGTTCCGTTAGCTTTTGCAAGGGCGGCCTTTTCTGGGGTCGAAGTCGTGCCTATCACAGTCGCTCCCCGCGACTTAGCCAGCTGGGTCATCAACAGTCCAAGACCACCTGCCACGGTGTGAATGAAGATGACATCACCCTTTTGCACGTTGTACGCTTCTTCCATGAAGGTCACAGCCGTCAACCCTTGCGCAAGGGCCGAGACGGCCGTCAATGTCGACACCGACTCCGGAATTATATATAGCGACTTCCAAGGTGCAGAAACGTATTCCGCATGTGAACTCAGGCAATTCTGTAGGCTCGTGAGTCATTGCAAGGAAATGCATAGACAGCACACCGTACGAGCGCGACGCGGGAACCTATCTTGTACCCACGCTTCTTGTAATCCGGGTCGTTCAAGACGGACTTGTCTGTAGGAAGTGCAACGATTACACCGCTAGCTTCCTCCCCAATCACGAATGGAAATGCAGGGGCCTTGTATATTCCTTCTCTGTCATAAACTTAACTGCGCCCCTCGGGATGCTTGGGGCATTTGGACACTTGCCTGTAATATGTGTCGATGAAATTAACACCGAGATATTGGACCTACTCAGTGCGGCACAAATTAAGTGTTAACACTCGCATAGGCAATTATTCTACCTTTACGACCAGATGATTCGGGGCTACTTGGAAAGGGATCTCGTGTTTCTCAATGACCTCGGGTCCTCCCGTCTTTGAGATCGTGATGGCTTGAACTGTTAATGGATAGGACATTCTGGGGGTTGCAGTGGAGAACTGGCGCGCGAGAGTGGAAAGTCGGCGAGTTAAACTTATCATGGTCGTACGAGGGAGGATGTGCCAGCGATACAACTTGAAAGCGGTAGATAAGAGTTACGTAGAGTCAACGTAGAGTTACGTTCAATGTTCATATCAGCGCAAGCTAGTCGAATCGATACATAGATGATGATCTACTACGCAAGTCTGACTCATCAGCGCAGTCAATATTCAATGGTTTCGTTTCCGCGTTCCAATCAAACTTACAGATCCTGGTTCACCGGAAGTTGATTTCACGCTGAACCTGCAACAAAATGAAGCTCTATATCCAAAGGAACCCGTGAGAGATATAGCGACAGACGAGGCAGGTTCATGGGTAACATGAGGCTATAAAATGATGTACGTTAAGAGGTGTCATAGTAACTTACATACCAGCTTCAGTCAAGATCACGTTAGCTCACATATGTATGTAGATAACTTCTCGATGAGGCTCCATCCCCTCTGGAAGAACCTCTCGAAGATGTCTCGTGAACAGTGTTGTGGTACAATTGACTATTGCTCGTCAACTAGAAACTCTGCCCATACCTCATCCATGTGGTATGAAATACTCATATGCCCCCCATCAACGTGTTTGATCCGCGCATTCTTATAATTAGCAGCAAGATAGTATGCGTAAGCCACCGGTGACATGTGATCGTCCTTGCTTGCTGTAAGCAGGATAGGCGGACGAGAGTGTTCCTCGTCCAATGCGTCAGGCCGGAAACCCCAATCCGAGTGCAGAAGGGGTGGCATTAGCATAAAGCCTGCCCAAGACTTGGAGATGCTCTTCATGGCATTCTTAGCCATTTTCCGCACCGTATCCTCTGGTACCATCCCGCGTTCCTCACTCCACTTCGCAAACTCCTCCTGCTCCGCCTGATCCATGATATCAAAAACAGTTTCCCGCAACGATGCCTCTACGCCTTCTATGGTTGCCAACTTTCTCGCCAGCACGAATTTCATCAGATGAGTGAGAAGATTGAATGGTATGTAATACCCGATGGGGCCAGGTAGGATATATAGCGTCCACGTCATGTGTTTGGCGTAATCTTTGTGGTACCGAAACGGGCTGAAAGCGCCCAATAACAACATGCCTGATATGCACCGGCCGAATGGGAACTTGTCATACGGTGCACCATACAATATCTGTGCAGGTGCTGTACCGAGCGAGCCCCCTGCAAGGTATAGTTTGATGTCACGGCCGTTGGAATCCGGATGTATGTGGGACAATAGCGCGGTCATGTCGCTTGTGAGGCAGTCGCGGTATGGTATCGACGGGGGAGGAGGTGACGTGTTGCCCCATCCAGGCAGGGTGGGCGTAATGAAATGAACATTCTTGCTCAGAAAGACATCAGATGTCTGGGACGCATCCCCGACAGTGAAAAAGCCATGCATGTAAAGAACGACTATCTTGCTGGATAGATTTCCTGCTTCTTCGTATGCCAAGGTACGCCCATCGGGCAGAGGAAGAAATCTCTCCTCAGAGCTTATCTCTGGGGACATGAATTAAAGATGGTGGTGCTGACGGACATCGCAGCCTGACAACCAGTATTTATGCCTATCAGCAGGCCGCTGGTGTAAATCGGAAAAGGAAACACTCCTCCCCGCAGCACAGGCGCCAGGCCCGGATATTTCGATGACTCGTAGAGTCGATACGCAGCGAACGTATAGAGCAGAGCTGCACATGTCCTTCTCGTGGGTCGCGGTTAGCCATTTCTAGGGAAACGAAACGGTTTTCAGCGCTAGCTGCGAGTCACAAATTTTAAATCAATGAAGTAACAAAGTCGTTCTGAAATTGTCGCGGCCTCGCGAAGGAACAAACTTTATCTGCGTCAAGCAAAGCAAAGTAGTTACAAGCCATCGTGGTAAAAGTCGGCTCGAGTTCTACTAGCCACGAGCTGTACGTCACAAAGTTGAGCGTACCGTCTTGATACAAGATGACACACTCATATTTGGGACACGACTCTTGCGAGACCGTCCAAAGAAAGCATCAGTGCGAAACTTTGAATTAGGTGACAACTTATAAGTATCCGTACCGTACCGCGATGGCTTTGTAAGCTAGCTGAAGGCGAGCAGATATTTAAGCGAGGTGGCGCAGCGCTTCTTGCTTCGCTGGCGCTGCCATCTTGCAGTCGTCTCTCAAGATCTCACTCTCCAAGTCTTAGCTATCAGATCTCAGTCTTTTTCCACCCACTCGCCACTTCCAGATCAGCGCGGACAAATACAACCAATCATAATGATACTAGGACACGACGTAAACTAACAAGCAAAGAAATTGCATTTGTCCGACCCACAGGACGGCAGCCCCGGGGAAAGTCGAATTGAATCATCGTACCTGTTTGATTTCTTCGATCCTGTATTCAAAGTTTCTAGGCGAATTTGCGAGATCTGGTACCCTATGTTTATCAAGACTCTAATAGCGGTGTGGATGATCGGAAATTGGATTATATGCAACCAGAGGGTTGTAGTACTTCGCCAGCTTATGCTACAAGGTGGATGATGTAGTAGCGGTGATAAGGAACTTATTTCATTTCTAATTCTGCTCTGATAGCTTTCTCGAACTTCGCACAATCAACCACTGTGCCTTCCCTCCTGCTTGTCTCAGCAGCAAATACGGTGAGATGACTCTTGAGCACCTCAGAGACATCAGTCCCCAGTAGTTCTTGATTGTTCGTGCGCACGGCCTCGACAAAAGTACGGATAAGACCCAGGTCTCCGCCTCCGTGGCCACCACCTTCATTTTTCGGGTGGTGCGTCGTCTTATGACCCGTGCGGAAGTCGGCGACAGTAAAATTATTCATATCGCCGACTATCTCGCCGTGCGTGAAATGCAACCGTGTCTGACGTTCGCAAATCAAGGAGGTGTATGCCACCATCGTAAACGAGACGGTGGCTCCTGATGAATATTCGATATTTACAACCTAGAAATGCAGCATTAAAACGCCGCTTTGCAAGAGAGAATCGGCTTCTACCTGATGATCACAGACATCATTATCACTTTCATACACGCATTGTCCGTAAGGTCCATTGCGTAGAGCACCGGTGATATTCTCTATGTCTGGTATTCCGTCCACAATAGTGCTGGCTGGCCAGTGAGTATTTCCGCGAGAAACAGGTTCCAGGTATACTGTGTGGTTCCACTCAGTTTATATGGAGTAAATTTAGAGGTGATCTACTTTTCTTTGCACTGTATGGGCAATCTTGTTCTATTGAACATTCTAGGCAGCGAGTTGCAGTGCCTGCTGCAGGGGGCTTCTTCTCCTTACGAAAATGCTGTAAAGAGCCAAACGAAGAGATTCGCGTCGGAGTCGCAGGGTAAAGCCAGTGGCAGAGGATGTCTATGTCACTTGCATTCCCGATCTATTAAGATGTCATACGTGGTGAACCAAGACTTACTTACTGGCAGCACTTGGTCATGAGAGAAAAAGAACTTTCAGATTCTTTCTTCCAATGACCCCGAACGAAAGAGTGAGCAAAGTGAAAGTAACCAACGGGCTCGATGTGAACCACGTTGATTAGCTCACCCAACTGTCCTGAACGGACCACTTCGGTAACGGCCTTGCTGTAAGGAGAGTAGCGCAAGACTGCCGCACGTGAGGTTTAAAGTTTGCAGCACGACAGGTGATATAGCTTACCGTGACCAACTCCGTAAATGATACCAGCGTTCTTGACTGCCTTCTCCATTTCGAGGCAGTCTTGCAGGCTTGTAGCCATGGGTTTCTCGCAAAGTATATGGTACCCCTGGGCTGCGAATGCCGACACCACTTCACAATGCATGTGGTCTTGCACCGCAACAATTACTGCGTCCACAAGACGCTTCCCAATAGTTTGAATGGTATCAGTGGAAGCCTTTAAGAGTTCCTGCCAGTCATTGAACACAAGGGTCCGATCGAGCTTATGATTACGGGCAAAAATATCGCGGGTCTTTGGCCTCGGTTCTGCAATAGCAACGACCTTGCACTGCTTCGGGTGACCGAGGGCATATTCAGCATAGTTCTGCGTACAACCGTCAATGCACCGTGAGGAGAAAGTACACGATTGACTTCATACAGTCCCTCTCTGACCACAGCCGATGACGGCCAACGTGACAGGCTCATTTGGCAGGGATGCCATGATCGTAGAAGGGGATTCGTTGGACCTGACGCTCGAGCGAGACCAAAGTGACTTTATAGGGTGCAAACGTGACATGTGCCACTTGATGATCCGATACCGAATGCTATATCTGAACAGAATTAAGCGCAGGACCTTATCACTGTACCATGAATGGTATCAGCATTCTGCTGTGCGTCGCAGTCGTGTAAAGGGAATCTACAGTGATTTTGGCGAGTTTACCCAGGGTTGTCACAGTCGGGCTTTAGTGCATGCCTCGCTTACTTCCACGTCTGCTCAAAATCTTGCAAGATGCCCCAGAGCCCAACACGCTGAGCAATGGATATACGCGCTACAAAAAGCGTGTTTCTATGAAAAATACGATTCCAGAGACGCCTACTTTCGCTTCAGAAGGCAGGACTCACTCAATTTTGTTGGACGACGAGAACCCAATCATCGAAGGACATCTTTATAACAGACACAAGTCACTACCACCCAGGGTTCGTCTTGTGAAGCCACTACAATATACCGGGGAGCATGATCATCCGCGGGAAATGACGGACGAGGAACGCGAATGGTGGTCCAGCCCTTACCGTGCGTTGGGTGCACCGTTTCTGTTTGTCTACTTATCGTTCTGATGCAGTCAGGATGCTCGCTTCACCATTGCGAGAATGTCAAATAACGCGTAAAAAGCTACCCTGTGGTGAGTGAATAGCAAAGGCTCATGTTACACCTCCTTAATCCCATTCCCAGACTTTCTCATTCGTCTAGCACCTGTGCGTCTCCCGGCCTCTCAGGGAGTACGCGAACAACAGATACTAGTTCCAGATGGTGTCGAACATCCTAAATTCAAGCCTCGTCGATCCACACCTGCGTGCTATATTGTATGCTGGAAAGATGCCGTTCCATATGCAAATTCTAGAAGTGCGTGACGAGTCTCAACTTTATCTTTATTCCAGCCACAACTGAGCTCTTCTCAGTCCCGCTGCGCAAAATCTCACAAAACTTGACTGTGGCGCCTTTGCTATCGGTGCGCATCGGTTATCAGCTCCGTTTACGAGTCCTGCAGGAACTGGAACTTCTTACTAAAAGGCTTGCTGCGAGCCCTTTGGACGACCCCGCGGCGACGGTGCTCCGAAGACTCACTCGTTCTGAATGGAACATAGTTCGGCAAACTAACTCGATACCCCACAAAGATGCAGTGGCCCTGATGGTAGTACCCCCAGTCAACCGGAACCCAGAAACAAAGGAGAAGCCACAATCCTCCGCACAGTTGGACATCGCTGATATTGTGCAAATCGATACTGACAGCTCAGAAACATCATCGCGGCGTCTTCCCTCCCTCTCCATTCTCCATCCAATCACGGGTGATGATCCAGGTTCTCCTCTTCTTCCAAATGCGCAAGCTCCTCTCTACCACGGGTTGTCCTTATTTCCTGCCCGACCACAGCGAGCAGCACTGCATAAAGCACTCTGCAAGCTCCTTGAGGTAGAGCGTAGAGCACGGTCGCGCTCACTTCCGGCCCCTGGTTCTTCTAAACATGAAAAGTCTTCGCGAGTCCGTGGTGATGCCAAGGGAAGCCACGCGTTCCTGCTGTGTTCAAATCAGCATACTGCCAAACGAGCGGATGTTGTGTCTTTGGCGATAGCTCTCTGGAGATTGCGGATGTGGGAGGGGCAAGCTTACGGTTCCCCTGTTGAGACGAGTCACTGGGAGGTTGATGCAGGATGGAGGTTATCCTGGGCAGAACGGATGTACTGAACAGCCATACCGAGTGTGTATAATACTCAGCCATGACATTTAATTACGAGCAATATTAATCAGAATGCCCACTTGTGGGAAGAAGGTGTTGTGATTTTGCATAAATCTACACATCTACTCGATAGCCATTGCGGTCTGTTCCACGCTCTTTTTCACCGGCCCTGACAACACCTCACGACCTTCCCAGAACTTAGGGAGTTTGTCGCCGGGAACAAAGAGCCGCTCGACACCGTCCTCCGTGATCACGCACATGCGGATGACACCTCCTGATGAACCGTCTCTTGCCATCGCAAGTGCAAGGGCTATGCGAAACAATTAAACAAAAGGCAGAAAAGTGATGTTTTCGAGCACGCACTGTTTCTCACGAATTCGACGGTCTCATCCCGTCCCCACCCATCTTGGTATGTAGCATCACAGTAACCGTATACATATGTTGAGCCAGAGCCTGAAAACATGATATAACTGGCTCGGTGTCGAACATGAAACATGCAAGACGCACCTCCAATGGCCCACGGCTGGCGGAAAAGCCCTCCGCCTAGAGGAATGTTATATACACTTGGACCAACCTCCTTGTCCCATCCAGCAACGATGATACCCGCGCTGAGAGCATCCTTATTATCATAACAAATATCCTGGAACATGCCCGCAGCCGATGAAACTGGAGGGTGGGCGCCGTGGATTTGTCTAATAGTGTTCAGTACAAGCAAATTCGACACTGTTGAGATATGAAGACGTACGTATATAGCTGCAGGTAGTTATGTACTATGTCTGCGACTGCTTGCGTATCAGCTGCAGATCCTGAGCGACAGCAGTATATCCGATCGTGGACATGCGTGAGCTTGTCTGTTACACGGTTGGCCTTTGGTTTGTAGAGATGAGTAAATGAACAGTGAGCGGGTAAGAGTGCGCACGATGTAGCTTCCAGTCGTTGTACGACTGTCGGCGCCGATAACGACGCCCTTGTCGAACTGAACTGCCATGATAGAGGTCTGCCAATGGCATACATTAACGATAATAGAATGATAATTTGAACGCTTATACCCCGAGATTGACCTCTCCACTCTTGAGCCTGTTCATGTCGATGCGATCCATGCTGCTGTCGTTGTCGTCGTGTGTTATGAAGAAGTGTAATGACAATCTTGAGTTGTGGCTGAGTGGCTAAGTAGCGCTGACGCGTCTGGACGCGTGTTCTCTACTTACTTGTTTCTGATTTCCATTCATCGAACTCGTAACTTTTGTTATATTCACAATGGCTTCTCAGAAATTGGCTACACTATACAACGAGCTACAGCGTGCATTTGATGCGCGACCGTCAGATCTGAAGAAATGCGGGACGCTGCTAGCTCAGCTAAAGGTGTGACCAAGTTGATCCAAAGCTTTGTGCATGCATGACTGACTTCATGCTAGGTTGGTTTGATAGAAGCAGGTCTATTGATCCCCCAAGGAGAAACAAATCTCCATGACTTGGTCGTTGCTCGTACGTCAGAACGCTCTGTGATGTGCTATATGATGACAGCGGGACAGGTGATATCCTCGAAATCGGTGTCTTCTGGAGTATAAGAGCGAAAGACGTCCCTTCGTTTGATAGATATTTCTCCCAGCTGCACACTTTCTACACGGACTTCAGGCATGTATAAATCTTCTACCCAGATTAGCTTTTCCTCACAGGCATCAGATCAAGCCTCCCTCCATCGAAGCGTGAATTCGCAGTCCGGGGCTTGAACCTCATCCGTCTGCTCACACAAAATCGCATTGCTGATTTCCACACCACCCTCGAATCACTTCCACTTCCTGCTGATGAGATCAACACAAATCCATATATCAGACATCCAGTGAATCTCGAGCGCTGGCTCATGGAGGGTAGCTACAGCAAAGTGTGGAATGCCCGTGAGGAAGCACCGGCTGAAGAGTATAAATTCTTTGTAGACAGTCTTATGGGCACCATTCGGTGAGCTGTTTTCTGCTGGTCTGATCAACGTCACTGAGGGTTATTGCCAGGAATGAGATTGCCAGTTGCGAGGAGTCGGCGTATGATAGCCTCCCGTTGAAGGACGCTGCAACCCTGCTATTCTTTCCCTCACAGTCTGGGTTATTGGTGTTTGCCCAACAGGTAGCCACTTTAAAGTCCCCGGAACTCTCCTTGCTGATATTATTTACAGCGCGGTTGGCAGGTAGATCTGACGGCTGGCATGATAACATTTGCAAAGAAGAATGATGAACAAGTAGAGATTCCAACGCAGAAGCTCATTGCAGCAAACCTGGCATACGCTCGCGAGCTAGAGCAAATTGTATAGACACCACTCAATGTTTGGCTCCTTCACACAAAACTTTCTGAGCGAGTTGAGGAACGATGATATCAAGCGTACTATTGTCCGAATTACTCAAAGGTCTCTAATGTCTCCTTAGCTTTCCTCTTTGCCTCTTCGAGGAGGTCGTCTGGTACAGGTAAATGAAGGTTGTTTGACTCAACACCAACCCAAGTCATCTCTAGTTCAAATTCCTTCTCTTTGTTGTCGTCATGGACGAGGTATATTCTGCGGTGAAGTATTTAGGTGAGAAATGCGAACACAGGTGACGGACAGCGTACATCCTTGCAGCTTCCATAACAGCTTCACGCATCGACAGTTCTGATAGTTTAAGCTTCTCCAGCTCGGTTTTGGCCAGCTGACGGCCTTTACCGACTGCTGCACCGTGATATCCCTGGCATATTATCAGTATCGAGATGGTTTGACTTGCAATGCGCTCACTAGGCAAACACCACTAGGCTCAACAATATACAGTGAAGGACCACTCTTGTCGACGCCACCAAAGATCGTACTGACGCCGAACGGGCGGACAGACGAGTACAACGTATAGGTTTGGGCATTCCAGCTTACAGAATCTGACAGGGCCTGGCGATAGTGGATGAGTATAACATGCTGACGTTCCAGCGTAATCTGATCACCTTCACAGTTAAAGGCTCTCTCCACTGTTTTCGAGTCTGAGCCCCTGCGTCACGAGCCAGCTGTGATATTTTCCTGCCATCGGCAAGAAGACCAGCAGATGCCTTAAGCAGACATCGTACATGAGCCCATTGAGAAATTTGACAGGGCACTCACCATGCCTATATGTTTGTCTACTGTTTGAATGCGTCGGTTAGCTCCTGGGACAAGGAGCTTGGAGTGTATAAGCTTCTCCACAGCAAGGACGACACCATCCTTGACGCGTAGACCGACAGCAGTGCTGATTTAACGGAGCAGATCATTAGTATCAATTAAAGTACTGAAAGAAAGCTTAGATACCCTGAGTTCTCTACCGCCTTGTTGGCGTATTCGACCTAGGGTGATAAGATTGAGAACATCGCACTGTTCGACGGGTTTCAACGATTTCACCTGAAATATACGGCCATCTGGTGAATATGTACTAGCTGAAAGATCGTAGCCTGTCCCGATGGAAGTCATGGTAGTAAGTATGCAAGTGAGCTGTCTTCGTACGCGCAAGCTTGAGCGCGTCAGCCCGTGGGAAAGAACAACCGAACCAGGTCAGGCGCGTTTCTGAGCCGGTTCGTCTTCACTCCCTCTTCACCGACGCGACTAGTATTAACTATGACCCAAGATGATTGGAGCACAATGCTGGAAGGACATCCGATATTTACGCTTCCAAAAGGCTATGGAGGACCAACAGGACAGTCAGAGGAGTCGCTGGAACTTTCTACGAATACACTGAAGAAATCTATGCTGGAGGGGTCTTCGGACGATGAACTTCCCCTGTCAGGACGTCGTCAGGTTATGGTCCTCAAGGACTCTGATCTAATCGTAGCTGCTGGATGCGAACTGAGGATAACTTCTCTTTCTGACTCTAAGCTTGGGAGGAGTACGAACAAGTCGTTCAAAGTACGTGCCAATTCTGACAATCCTCGTCGCGACTCACCGCCAGAGAAGGTCTTGAACACACCAAATATCCAATTTGGGATCCACCAACTCGCACTAAATCCAAGCGGGAAGCTCATAGCTGTGGCAGGAGCATACCAGGTTGCAGTTGTGGTCCTCCCTCGCGCTGGCTATTCCAAGCTTGTGCCTTCTTCTGTGGACTGCAAGTAAGCGAGCGATTTTTGTATGAATGTCAACCTAATCCATTTGCAAAGGTCAATCCAAGTAGGATTTTTCTATCATCATTCGCATTCATCTGCCCCCATAGCCAAGATCGAATGGCACCCATGGGGCGAAGCAGGATCCACTCTTATGGTCATGACTGTCGATGGGAAACTAAGGTCGGGTTTACAACGATCAGTTTAGTATATCACTCACCTTTTTCAGAGAGTATGACATTTCGGTTGATACTGAAGAGCCCCAACAAGTTCTGTCCTTTGTTCCCGAGAAGAAGACCTCGAAGTCATATCTGGCTGAAGATCCAGCCGAACGCGAGGTCGCATCATTCACTCTAGGAAAGGGAAAAGCAGATTGGGGCCCGCTCACCGTCTATGCCGTTATGAGGTCAGGGGACATCTATGCTATATGCCCCTACATGCCCCAAAACGCGTAAGTTTTATCATCTCTCGTGTAACACTGCTTCTTAATCGATTCTAAGATCTGTACCATCGTCTTACGTCCACGCCCTGGAGTGTTTCATTTCCGCCAAACAGGAGTTTCTATCTCAGGGAACATCTAGTGGGATATCAGCCCTTTCGACGCTCTACGACTACCAGCGGAAATATGTTACAGCCTTACTGAAGCAACTTCCACCGGGGACTGTGTACCCGGCAATCTCTCGCTCCTTCTCTATGCACCCTCCCATGAGCATCAAAAGCCAACCGATGCGTCAGGGGCCTTTCCTCCTCCAACCTTCGCCTCGATCATTGGAAGACAGTGAAGGCGGTGATGCAACGGACATCGCGTATATTGCTTTCATTCGTGATGATGACGATGAAGATGCAGGCGAGACTGAGCGTCTTGGGGTTGTCATTATCACTCATCAAGACGGTCAAGTTGATGTGTGTCTAGACGTAGAGAAAGTTGAAGCACGGTGGGAGAGCAAACAGGTTTGTTGTCGAATTTGTTGTATCATTGCTGCTTATGCATGCGACTCCAGGATAAATCTCAGGACTTGCCTATGCTAGCAGTTTACGAGTGCATAGACTTGGGCTTGATTTCGATGCTGAAACAGACATATCCTTGTTCATTGGGCACATCCATTCTCGACCTCCTTCAAGCAAACTACCCTGTCTTATTGATGGATCCGATACATGACGATACTGTCTACGTCTACCATGCTTTTGGCGTCCATGTCCTTGATTTTGGAGACCTACTGCAATGTCTCACCAGCGGACTCCGTGCAGATGATGACGACGGTGTTGCATTGAATCAAGCATTGCAAAAGTCGGCAGGCACGCATGTCGTGCCTTTGCTGAATACCTATTCAGTGGACCGAAGGTATGCGAATGAGCAAGCTTCCACGATCTTAATGACTCACCAGTCAATAGATGCTCCAATCCGATTATTGCTATATCTGTGCCAAACGACGTCTATCTCTCATACAGTATTCTAATCCTTACCTCCGTCTTCCGTTTCACATCCTTCCCCCTCAACCTTCGTACCGATCTTTCTCTCTCTCGGACAGCTCCTGATCTTCCTGACAAAGATAAAACTTCTGAAGCGGAGGATTTTCTTGTGCCCATTGAAGGGCCATCGTCATATATCTCGCTTTTAGGCACGGAGCCCTTCGTGCCACCTCCAGTGCTTTCGCGTCCCTCTGGACTGCCTAGTAATCCTCGCATCGCGGTCGGGATCCCAAACATCAAAACAGAATTCGTGCTCACCCCTGAAACATTGCGATATCTGGGTTCAACAATTGAAGGCTTGACGTCACAGATCCACGAAATTATCCTCGCATACAAAGCCACAGAAGTACGAGCCGAACTGCAGGCGAAGGAATTTGAACGGCAACAACAGAAGTGTAGTGCGATGCTTGATATCATTGAACAGCTGAGCACCTCGCGGAAAAGCGCAGTCAAAGAGCGGCTTGAGAGAATACGGGAAGCATACAGGGCGCTGGCATCGAGGCTGGATCACAGACTG
Organism: Suillus subalutaceus; assembly: GCF_016647625.1. Taxonomy (NCBI): domain Eukaryota; kingdom Fungi; phylum Basidiomycota; class Agaricomycetes; order Boletales; family Suillaceae; genus Suillus; species Suillus subalutaceus. The sequence goes on along the minus strand of NW_024540253.1, from coordinate 200,609 downwards.
CAGACGCTTATGCAGCAAGCATCGCCGAAGCTTAGTGAATATGAGACAAAGTGGTTTGAAGAATTACGGAGGATGAAGGCGGAGATCGTTGGGGCGGGCAGGTACGACGAGCAATCGCTGGCTGCGCGGACATCACTGGTAATTATTCTTACCGTGGGTTTGGATCTTAGCTGACTATTGTGTAGCTCAAACGCGAGTACGATCGAATATTGCCCAGCTTGAATGACATGGCTGCGAAGGAGACAGAGCGCAAGAAGCATTTGAGTGAGAGTGGACTGGGATTATCCCAGGCTTTCCAGTTTGGAGAGCGATCAAACCAAGAGTATGTACTTCGAGTTGAACTAGCGGCTTCTAAGCTAATATGATTATTATAGGCGCACCAAGATAGCCGAGCTGGAGGAAGAGATCGTGAAAATGGCATCGAACTTGGAACTTTCGTTGACTCGCCCGCCATCGCTGCGGGAAAGCCCCTAGGACGACTAGTCAGCACTTTTCTATCTTTGATCTGTTGTATTTTCGTCTGTCTGAGAGCATAAATAATCGCTGTAGGATACCGCTAGTATTATGATCTCGGTCCACGATTGCTCAGTACTTCGAAGTTCCAAATCTTCGACGTGCAATGTTTTAATCATATCGCATGTACCTCTTACTCACTTCGATTAGCCACACCAGCCGCATGCAGCCGTAGGACTTTCTAAGGAAGCTACATCAGATGAGCCAAAGATATTGGCTCGTCCTTTTAAAATTGTATCAGGCCACATGTATCCCTCTGTTGAACTCGAGTTTGATTGAGTTGGAGCACTTTTTCGATGTCGCGATATGAAAGGTTTAGTCCGTGGTAGAGTTTATTAATAGTACAAAGGCTAAATTAAGGTGTCGACATCAACATGGAGGCGAAGGTTCTTATGAAACCTGAACACAGGTAATTCCTCGCTTGCTATCTGTTCTTTAAGTGCATATCACCGAAAAAACTCGCCAGCAGCACGTTAGCCATGAATATATCTACATAGTCCAAGTGCTACTTAACAGGCAACTGTCGGGGCTGTATAACACCATACATCGAAGCAGCGACCAAATTAACGCCCGGAACTTTACACAACGCTGTATCTCCCCGCGACTGCGGTGGGATTCCGCATTTCTGCTTGCAGTGCTGCAGCAGACGCTTCGATGAGTAAACGTTTGATCTCTCGCACAGCTTGTTCCACCTAAAAGGGAGTCAAATCAATTGACCACACCAAGTAACGCGCGATGAAACGTGCTCACTCTGTATTCCTCGTTGGACTCGATCAGGAGATGGAGTTTGGGTGGTCCTTCCAGAGGAGGCTCTTTCCCAGATTCGTAATATATACCTGTTACAATCAGGTTAAATCCAGATACTGAACAGTGATGTTTCTGGACAAACCTTTGTTGGTAACTGATGCGCCTGTCATATCGATAAGCTGATGAAGGGGAAAAAATGTGAGCATATGGCCGGAAACCAAACACGTAGCTGGGAACAACACACCTGAACCATGGTTTCCTTGTTGGTAACCCTCCATCTGGCCTTCTGTGGGTAGTCATTGATGGGTATGATCGCGTGGAAGTCTGTAGAGTCGACGTTTGCTTTCCTGAGACCACTTTCGTCTGCCTGGATCTGAGACTGCAAGACCAGCCTCGTTGCCTTCATCTGTGCGTTCAGCTTTGCCATGACACTGAGGGCTTGCTTGTGCGCGGCTGTGTCTTTCCCTGCACGCGCAGCAGCGTCTTGAGCAGCCTTAAGTGACGCCTGAAGTTTCTCTTCTTCCTTTGCATGTGCGAGTCGCCTGGCAGCTGCAGCTGCTCCGGCCACTCCAAGTAAGCCCTTCGAAGAATCGGGAGCGGGGCCGCGCTTGATTTCGACTTTGAAGTTGCCGAATGTCATATCATCGCCAGCAGCGGTAGGGGTCTTGACAGCAGCTTCATCTACCTTCTCTTCTTCGGGTTCACCGTAGGCTTTTCGTTCTGCTCGATCTTTAGCCTCACGCTCTTTGTCGAGCCTATCAAGACCTTTTCCACCAAATCCTGAGCCGGCGACTTGCGCCTTCCCAGACTTGACCTTTTCCAAGAAGCCTGACGACGTGATAAGCATAGATCACGAATACAATAAAGCGAAACATACCGTTGGCCAGTTCCTCAAGCTCACCCGGAACAGCTGCATTACTTGCCTTGAGCGCACGGTAGATATCAACAGAGTATCTTTCTTGTTCAGGAGTTATGAATGTAACACATGTGCCTTTATTGCCCGCTCTCCCCGTACGACCAGCACGGTGAACATAGTCTTCCATATGATTAGGTGCGTCGAAGTTGATAACAAGCTTAAGCTGTTTGACATCCAAACCACGGGCAGCGACAGAAGTGGCAATGACGATGGGAACAACTCCGGATTTAAAGTCGGCAATGGTAGAGTCACGATCAACCTGATCCTTGCCTCCATGCAGGGACATGCACAAGTACCCTTTGCGCATAAGGTCGCGTAGCAGGTTATCGGCAGCTTCCTGTCTGTCGACAAAGATGAGAGTGCGACACTCAGGGTCTTCGTTGTACATCTGCCCCAGGATATCCAAGAGTCGATTGAACTTGGACTCCTCGGGACGCACTTCGACAATCTGCTCGATCTCCGCAGCGACTACAGAACGCCCGCCAACAGTGATTTCAAGAGGTTTCTGTAGGATTTTCCTTGCGAGAGAGTCCATTTGTTTTGGGAACGTCGCAGAGAAGAGCACTGTTTGGCGGTCAGGTCGAATGTTGTTGATGATCTTCATGACTTGAGGTTCGAAACCCATGTCAAACATCCGATCAGCTTCGTCCAGAACCACATAAGTGACACGCTTAAGGTTTGTCACCCGGCCAGAATTGGCAGTGAGGAGATCGATCATGCGACCAGGTGTGCATACGATGATCTCTGCACCCTTCTTCAGCTCAGCAATCTGGTCCTTGATCGGGGAACCACCATATGCGCACACAGCCTAATGATGCAGGATAAGATATTATAGATAGATCAAAAACACGAGAAACATACGCGAAGATTCATCACCCGCAAGAATGGCTTGCATTCTCGATGTATTTGCACTGCCAGCTCGCGGGTAGGAGTCATGACAATGGCAAGAGGGCCTTCCATCTGCTCCAGGGGCCGCTGATCCTTGATATGACGGAACAAAGGAAGGAGAAATGCTATGGTCTTCCCTGAACCTGTCTTTGCCACACCAATGACGTCGCGACCAGACATAATTGCAGGGATAGCTTGAGCTTGAATGGCGGTTGGTGCCATATAATTAAGGCGTTTGATGACGTCCAAACTTTGAAATACGTCAGCCAAGGACTGAACATGGAAAAGTAGTTGATACGTACCAGCTGGCTGGAAGGCCAAAATGACTCCACTTGGTCACTGGCCGCGGGCAGTCAATGCCACGGATTTTAATGCCGTCAAGTTCTAGTCGCAAGAGGTCAGCTTCCTCGTCTGTCATAGCAGCAATGTCTGGAGGAGGAACATAAAATTCCTTCCGGAAGAGCTCATATTTGACACGAGAATGATCGACAGCGGCGATATCCTTCTTCTTTGCCTTCTTTGCCGCAAGGGCAAGTATGTCTTCAGGATTAAGGTCAGTGGTGTCAAGCTCGTCTTCCACAATAACGGCCTCTACGACTTCATCCTCTCCATCATCACCCATACGTTCGGCGAGAGGTTTAGAAGATATGCCTTTGCCACCATTCATCTTCTTCAAGTCTTCCTCGTCGACTTTCTTCACTTCAACCGATACATTCGACATGAAGGCATCGAGGGGGTCGATCGCGTCCTCGTCCTCTTCCATGGCGTCTGCAGCCTTGCTTTTAATCGCCTGGTCCATCCTGTTCGCCTCTTCGTCGTCGTCGTCAACTTCCAGGTCGCCAACACTAGCTTCTCCATCAGCCATTGTCATGTCGACGGCAGGCATTTCGCCAAGGGTCTCAAGTTTCCGCTGCTTGGTCTCGTCTGAATCGTCCATGGCCGCAGCACCCTTTGATACTTTTAGAACTTCAGGTTTGAGAGGAAGACCCTTGAGCCCAAGACCTGTTAGGGCTGCACGGTTCAGAGAAGTCCCAGGTTTGGCGGGCGTTGTGGTCGGGGCAGGAACTAGTAAGGCGTGGATCAAGTGGTGTGAAATCATGAAGTGCCACTCAAATTAAACTGTGCTCACCTGGTGCAGATTTGCCTGCAAGAGCCATGGCTTTGACTTTAGCCTCGTCAAGAGCCTTCTTAGCTTCGCGGTCCTTCTTCCAAGCCTCCAGCTTTGCCCTCTTCGCCTTGAGTTTCTCATCTTCAGGTGGGGGAGTTTGCGTAGCACCTACGGCTGCTTGAGGTTTTAGAGGAGGAGAAAGCGGACGCCTGTCCCGGTCTTTGCGGTCTGTTGAACGAGAGCGCCGACGGTCATCTCTTCTGTCATCTCTGTAACTGTCGCGGCGCCTGTCGTCTCTGTGTCTATCATCGCGGTACCTGTCGTCACGATAACGGTCTTTATCACGTTCCCTATCCCGGTCTCTCGGGCGATCACGTTCTCTATTGTCACGTTCGTCGTCGTATCTCCTGCTAGGTCTTTGGGTATTCCGCCTGGTCGGCGAAGGAGACCGGGGTGAACGATGAGATGGTCTTACCCTTTTGTTTGATGTGTCCGGGGAATATGATCTATCCCTGCGCACCATGCTTGTATACAACGACTTGGTGGTGGTGGTCTTGAAGTAAGTGTTGTTTGGTCTTGTTAGCTCTGGAAGGTCTTGACTAATAGGTAAGCCGCGATCATCCCAAGATTATCTTGCTTGCTCACACTACCTGCAAGACTTAATTCATGGCTAACAACGTATTGGACCCTTCAGCACTTGTTGGACTTCTTCTTAACTTACTACCATCGACAAACAGGACCTTGACGTCTCCTCATGATGGTTTGGCAGCGCTTGTCCACTCAGCCTTTTCTGCACTTTCGTTTCGTTTAATTGCAACAGATGACACATCTTCTGCGAAGGAGCACCCTAACAACGTTTTCCCTGATGATTGGAACACCAAAGGACTGGTAGATCGTACCTTCCGTTACAGGCATGACCAAAGCGGTCTTGAGTTTGTTGTGAAGGTCATCAAGCTCGGCCAGCGTACGTTGATCAGCGCAATTGCTGTCGAAGTGCGTCAGCTTCTATGGATTCGAATAGTAATATTAAATTTAGAATTTTAGAGTGACAAGTCTGCGTCTCTGGATGTTGCAACCAACGATTTTGTCTCACCGTCGTTTTACCCCTATGACGCAGCCAAGTCAGACGCTCCGCCGCTGGTCCACGGCTTCATTTCGTCCAACCGTATCACGGATTTCATATCTCAGCTCAAGCTCAAAATAATACAGAAACTTATTCCGGGACTGCGCAAAGAAGGGTATATCGAAGAAACTGAGGATTCATCTAGCAATGCTGGGCCTGCTCCACGCGCGGAGAATCCCCCTCCTGCTCGTCCACGACCAGAGTCGCCACCTTATCCAGATGAGCCATACCACTTACCGCCCGGTTTACGACCCCGTAATCCGCTGGAGATCGGTCGTCGAGACCTTGATCCCTTTGGTGGTATCAACCCTTTCCAGCCTCCTTCACTATTCCCCGGCAATGGAGGAGACGGGATGTTTGTTGGTCCAGATCACCCAATATTTGGTATGAGAGGTAACCGGGGACAGGAGATGAGAGGACCATGGGGTGGAGACGGCTATCTCCCTCCTATGGGAGCCCCACCGGGTGCTCGTTTTGATCCGATAGGACCAAATCCTGGCCCCTTCAACCCAAGTTTCAACGGGAGACCCCGACGTGGACCTCCAGGAAGCGGGAATTCAAGAGATCCTGATAATGATGAGTTTATGCCCCCTGGAGCCGTGAGTATATGCTGCAGTAAAACCATTGTAGATGCTTACCTTGAGACAGGGAGATATGTTTATGTGAGAACGATGCAAGAAGCTGTAAATTTTGTGTGACTGATGAATTGTAATGAACTTTGAGGGCAATACAATAACTACGATTGTCAGGATATGCCATATGTGTTCTCTCTCTTAGTTAGCCGCTAGTACAACGTCGTAACTCGCTGTGTATCACCGGTATTCCCGAAATGGCAACGTGCTAGATTAAGCGGGCTATAAAGCCGGTCGCTCATAGCCTAAGAGCAGTAATAAGTATCATCCTCACTAGCACACCATGCCCCCCCTTCGCGCACACAGCCCCCAACCGCAATCTCCTACATCTCCAATGCGTCCCAAGAAGACCGTGGTGCTCCCAGGCTTTCGCGCACCTCCCAAGCCCAAGCCCAAACCCATCACTCAAATGACTGCGCGAGAGCTACACGACCAGCACGATCGGAATGCAAGATTGTTAAACTCGTCGTACGTGGATTTTTGCCCCCAGGTAATTCGTGATGATGGTAGCCTCTGTGGCTCCACTATTAACCTCGTGCACATATGCTTTTAGATCAGCCTGTACGTCTGCCCTCGGACAACGCCTTTCGGCCGAGCAAGCAGCTATCGAATCTCGCCTGCTCGAACTCGAGGGCGTCGAGGAAATTCGCAACGGTCTTAAGAAGACCAATATCAATGCCGACGAGATCATGATTGTCGACCAACCACGCATGCCTCGTGTAATCGATGCCAAGCATAGGGCATTGTCCCGCTACGTAAGTGTAAATACATGTATTAGTTTCGATCGCTCATAAGTCCTTGGGACACTCCAGGCGCCCATCGCGCCCAATGGTGCTCAACAGGTTAGCTCCCTGAGTTTACAAGAAGCAATAGAGCTGGAGCAACGCGCCCATGTCCAAGACGCAGCGAGACAACAACGATCAGATGAACGTAAGAGGCGCATTGGGCTCCCAATCAGAGGGGAAGTCCTTTCCAGAGCAGAAATGGATGCACGGATGCGGGCCTTCATGTGAGCGTTTTCTTACTCACCAATCTTCACGATAGTTCTAAATCAAATGAACAGTAGCTATAAGCCGACGGACTCTGACCTCGAAGACGATATGGATGATGATGATGATGACGATGAAGACCCGTCAACATGGTTTGAAGACGACCAGGATGATGGTGTCAAAGGTCAAGACATTATCGAACCGGACCATGAAGAACTCTCTAGCATTATTCGAGTTGATGAGAGCAGAGCGCGATACAGCACGTTCTTCGAACCCAGGGATGGTGATTGACATGTATAGCATAATCCATATAATATGTGAGATATGCACTATTTTACTTGTAGTCGTATTATGTGTCGTTAGAGAAAGTGTGCATGAGTGTACATGCGATTCAAGAGCGTTCGATCAACCAAACAGCAGAACTGGGTATGACAACAGATATTCTGCGCGTCTTTCCTCTACCGCGCGTGAATGGGGCAGCTTCTACCTTTCTTCAGCCACGAGGACAAACAAGCTAGATTGAGCATTGATCAGCATGTCTGTTGCTTACGGAAAGCAAGTGCTCACGGACCATTGTGGAAACTACAGAAGCAGCTGAGCCTCGCTACAACAGCGCCTGCATTTACAACGTCAGTTGTTTGACTCTTGTGAGATATAAAATCTGCATACCCTCTGTAAACTCCTCTAGGCAAATGACACCTGTGGAACCATAACTGCTCGCATCATGGTCGCACAAGAGCAATAAAACAAAACTTACATTCGACACCCAGAAGTGCGCTTTCGCCAGGCAACTTATACACCAGATATTTAGCAGCTTGAGGTGTTGTCCCAGCGTCTCCTTCTAGACAAATCTTCACGTGGGCTTCTTGTTCTGCCGGTAGTCCGAGATCTGCAAGACTAGTGCTGCACACAGGGCACCTGGGATCGTCGCCATCATCACCAACAAGTTATGGTGCCAACAAGGACCCGGACTTACTCTGCAAGGTCGCTTAGTTGTGAACTAGACTCCTGCCTGTGGAGCTGTCCAGGGGTCATGAGTCTTCTTTGATCGACTACGATTCTTTCCATGGTGGACGAGGTGGAGCCTGAGAATCTGGTGGGGAGACTGGCATTGATCTCATCGTTACATCCTTGACAGACACGCTGAGTTGAAGAGGATGCCGCAGATTCCGGGAACACAGGGTCACGAACAATGACGGAAGGATCGAGGAGTGCTCGATGAGAAGAGCAACGGTCACAAAAAATCCGACCACACTTGCGACAATGCTAACAAAAGGTCAGACAACGGAAGAATAAGTGGGGCAGCGGTTAATCTTACATGCTGGGAAGGATTACAAATCAATCATTGAAAAAAACTCGACGTAGTAAGACTCACTCTTCTTAAAAGAAATCCAAACCGCCGACGACAATCATTACAATTGGAAACCATATCGTCTCTTTCCCATTGCGCATGGACTTGGTAAGGCGTCGGGGCAGTCCACCTGGGACTTAAAACTTTCTGAGGTGCTTCATGGGTGGGCACGCGGAAGTCAGGTGCTTGAGAGAGGTGAGAAGTCAAATCTGTAGGTGGACGAGAAACGGAAGGACGGGAAATGCATTCCGTAGAAGCTGGGTTGGCAGACGCGCCTGGAGGCGTATAACCAGGATAGCGGAACTCCTCTTCGTCGTCGTCGTCATCTTCCATATAATCGTCATCTGGACCTGAGATGAGCAATCTTTGATTACCAGCTGCGAGTCGGCGACGCTCGAGCTCTCTGCTGTAAGCATTGAGTAGGACTTCGGCCTGAGTTTTTCGTTCCGTATCATCATCGCCTTGGATAACATCTGATTAAATGATGCATCAAGAGACTGTATTAAAAGGCTTACTAAGAATGCCCTGTCGCAGTTCAGTAGTTGCACGCTCAAGTTTGGCAATGGCACGCCTTGCTTCGACAGCAGATAAAGTCTCCCCGCCGACGACAGCATCCCGTTGAGTTCCGACCAGATACCGGGCACGAGAGACATAGTCCTGGGCGGATGTCAGTCTCGTGGACGTCATCGTCCCGAGTTCCTGTCCTTCGCCTTCTCCAAAATCGCTCTGGTCGTCCTGGGTGAACGGGACGAGAGAGCCGTCAAGTGCAAGATGGTACATGACACCATCTGGCTCCTGGAACGGTAGAGGCGGGACGTCAAGCCTACGACGCATCACGCGGACCCAGCGTCTGCGTCTGACCCACGTCGGAGCGCGTGCGGCCGCAGATACAGAGGTCACCGAGCTACTACTGCTTGTACGGCTGTGGCTTCTGGAAGAAGTACCCAAGCTAGCTGTCATGAGTCCACTCCCGTTCAGTAAACGCTGAAGCTGAGGAGGCGGTTCGGCAGTCCAGGTTTCATCGGGTGAGGAAAAGTCCTGTGCATATTGCCAGGCTGCCTCCACATCAACCCCAGGGTAATCCAATGTCCAATCAGACCTAAAAGACGGATTAACAAATATGCTCATAAAAATAACCTGCTGGTCCTCACAGCCAGAAGTGACTTCTTTCGGTGTCTTCAGTGGAGGGCCTGTCCCTGGAGCTTGGTTCTGGTAATGTCCAAGGATCTTCAGTCAGTGGAAGCTGGACACCACTACGCCAGGCAGTAACTAGTTTGGCGCCCGCGTCATTTGGGGAAGGCAGTTTCAACTCGAAGAGTGCACGCCGGCCGGGCTTACCAAGGCCAGAGTGTGACCACTTTGGCTTCCCACCAGACACTGCCAACGTTTTCAGCCGTACATCCAGGCACTGGTTCTCGTAAAGGATCAAGGGAACGGTCGTGTGCACCGCGAGAGGGTTGTATGGGACAGTTGTTCCGCGCCATCGCTCTGCTTCTGATTTTTGCAGGATCTGGGAGACTTGAGGAAACGCTTACAATAATTAAGAAAGTGAACGCACCCCACATATCCATACCTCGAACACGGCAGCAGCAGCGTCATATGCAGTCTCACCCCAAATATTCCGGACAAGGGGATTTGCTTCTTGCTTTGTAAGTAGATATATCACGATAGGCGAGTGTCCTTTTGACGCCGCATTCACTGGCAAAGCGTTTGAGAAAGTAGGGAACAAAATTTTTGAACGCATACTGAGAGGAGTCCATCCACCTTTACTCTGAACGTCCACACTAGAAATACCTCCATGCTCGCATAACCATCTCACAATATCAAGATAACCCTAAGATACAATAAACGTAAGATTCTTCGCAGGAAACCCGACGATGATGGTATCAGTAGGACATACTTTTGAACAGGCGTTGTGGAGAGCTGTCCAGCCATCAGCATCGCGAGCATTTACGTCTGCTCTATCTGGTAGTAAATATGCAATGATTGGTAGGTGGCCATGAAGAGCGGCTTTGTGTAAAGCAGTCTTGTGACCATGTCAGCGTCGGTGTGTGTGGACTAAATATCTTCACCTACTTCTCCTTCGCGGTCCTCTAGATCTGGAATTGCACCGCAATCTTCAACCACTGAGGCGACAGTGACTTGAGTACATATAAAGAGTAATGAAAATCATCGCTTACACCACTTGACAATGTCCAAGTAACCTCGACTAGCTGCGGTATGCAAAACAGTGAAGCCTGTTCGAGAGGACGCATCATTTGACAGTGAAAAGGCCTCAACTTGACCGCCTTGCGAAGCCGTCTGAAAGAGCTTCTTCAAAAGAGATAGGTCCCCAGAAGAAGCGGCCGCAGACAAAGCCTCCAACTGAGCAGGAGATGGATGAGGTTGGGTTGGTGCAGCTGGTGGAGATACTGGAGATGTAATTACATCCACCGGCACCATAGGAAGTGAGACGGGCACTTGTTCTTCCTCTGCTTCCGGATCCGTATTGGAAGTTGCCACTTCTTCTGAGGAAGGTGGCCTCCCTCCACTAGCGACAGCAGCAGTCTCTTCAGTGATACCAGGGTAAACAAATTCCTCCTCTTCCGAGTCTGATTCAGGGTATGTAAATCCTTCTTCGTCACTCTGGTCAGAAACGTCGCTGGCAGTTCGGGATAACTGTGTATCAGACAAGCAAGACCTGACAATTGTCAATATTCAAGGACGCGTTCAAAAGGCAATAAAAAATGCGCACTCCTCGATAGTCCCTAAATGAGGCTTTCCCAGTTCTGTAGTGGCCATGATGGATCAAAGTAACGCGTTTCTGCCCGTACCACTAATGCTCGATGTTTCCGATGGCACTACTGTGGGAATTAATTGCCATATTTGGGGACAACTGAAGGAGTGAGTGTATCTGACGTGCACGTGTAGACTATCCATTTACCAGTAACGGTTGGTCGTTAACGTCGAGATAGTTGCCAATACTTGCCAGTGCGATTGACGGTCCAAACGTAGTTCTCTAAAAATACATCTTCACTGGAAGTTTGGAGGTGTGTTTCAATATTGTGGAAATGTTTCGTTTCCATCACTCAGTTTCAACATGATGTGCTTATAATGGCGTTTTTAATTAGGAGGGGATATATATTGCACCCGCCGTGATCTAATAAAGTGAATAGAAAAGATAGTATGACTCCGTTGAAACTCTCAACTTTTCGTACCATTCAACGCCGACTTTCTTCACGTTCTCCTAATATCATCACTCAATACCGTTTCATGACATCCGTCAGTGGAAGTTTGGTTCAGAGCAGTGGCAAGGGGGCCCTCGATGGCGATCGCTCCAACCTCATTTCCTTCTCCTCACGACTTCGTGGTGGTCGGGCGCTAGCGCAAGACGTGTGGTCAATCTACAAGTAACATCTATATCTTGTAATAATGATTGGGTACTAGTTCATCGATCCTCTTTAGTGTGGCGAACCTCCCCGCAGACTGTATCAATCTTGGCCAAGGGTATATGAACTTCCCGCCCCCAAAATGGGTCACAGATGCCGCAGATGAAGCTCTCAGCTCCGTTTTGCCTAACCATTACTCGCACCCAAAGGGGCGCATTCGTCTGCGGAACGCCATTAAAAACTTTTATGAGAAGTCCTTTAATAGAGATCTCGATGTCGAGACTGAGATTCTCGTAACAAGTGGAGCAAACCAAGGTTCGTCTACTTTCATTCTATCAATCTGTCGTTTAGGGTTTTTACAGGACAGTATTCCGTTTTCACCGCCTTCCTTGAGCATGGAGACGAAGTGATCATGTTCGAGCCCTTCTTTGATCAATATCTGCCATCCGTCACCTTTAACGGTGGAACGCCCGTCTACGTCCCCCTTCATCCTCAAACAGACGGTGTGACACCAAATAATAATAACTGGAAGATCGACTTTGATGAACTGCGGTATGTAGACCGATCTCTTGGATCAAGAATTCTATTTAAAACCTTACAGCCGTGCTATCACTCCAAAAGCAAAAATTATTATCATCAATACCCCTCATAACCCCGTTGGCAAAGTCTTTACGAGAGAAGAGTTGGAGAAGATAGCTGCTCTCGCAGAAGAATTCAATCTTCTAGTGATGGCAGATGAAGTGGTATGTTTCCTGTTCGTGTTGCTAGAAGTTTTGTGCAACAATTAATCGCCTTCCAGTATGACTGCCTCGTCTTTGACGGAAAGGAGCACGTCCGCTTTGCCACGCTACCAGGCATGTGGGACCGCACGGTAACTGTGTTGTCTGCTGGCAGTGAGTTGATAATTCAGCCGTAGAGGTCCATCTTACGTTATGTGCCAGAGGCGTTCGCTGCCACAGGCTGGCGTGTAGGCTGGCTAATTGGCCCGCCGTCCATCATCTTTCCCACCCTCGCCGCCTGCACGCGAATCGTGTTCTGTTCAAACTCTCCGCTACAAGAGGCTGCCGCCGCTGGACTCGAGCAAGCCACGGAACGTGGTTTCTTCGAAAATCAGCTTAAGGAGTATCAGGGGCGACGTGATATACTCCTTAGCGCATTCGATAGGCTTGGTATGAAATACAGTCATCCCGAAGGAAGCTACTTCGTGCTTCTGGTACGTGCTGGTTGTACCGACGAAGTAGCCAACTGACGCGTTTCATCTGCAGGATATCTCACGTGTCAAATTCCCTGAGGACTACCCCTTCCCAGAGTCAGTTCAAGGGCGAGGACGCGATTTCAAGTATGTGTACCCATTTTTACTCTGTTCGTTCTAACCAGCCACGGCTCAGGGCCTGTTGGTTTATCGCACTTGAAATTGGTGTGTCATCTATCCCTGTCAGCGAGGTAAGTCAGTACACTTTAAGGTTGAACTATTACTCATGCAATTGCATAGTTCTATTGTGAGGAGCATTGCACCATCGGCGAGAACTTTGCGCGTTTTGCATTCTGCAAGGATGAGGAGACACTTAGGAAGGCTGGGGAGCGTTTGCAAGGTTTGGCGAAGTATCTTGTGTAGAGATGTACATGCGCTATCGGAGTCCCTATGGAGATATACGCCTAGTGGAGTTTTTCGTACATAGTTATAGAATGGATTCTTCAAGTCTGTCAACAATGCGGGAGAGGACTTCATTTTGCGAGCCCGCTTCCATGTCATAATACACCGGGTTGGTGACCAGCCTTCGCGCAAGCAGTGTGAAGGAGAGTGCTTGAACAGCATCCTGTTTGTTCCTGATGAACCCGTCTCTTCTCCTCTGCTTGTACCATTTCTCAAACACGGATGAATCCAACAGCTCCGATTCAAGCGGAAGTCCTTCAGCCAGGAACTTGGAAAATGTCTCTCCAACCTCCGCCTGGCAAAAGAGGAAGAAGTGGCCAGGAGCATCATGCCTCACAGCCCGACTCTGCATCTGGACTACGTCAACAAGACTGTAATCTCGCAGCTGTGGCCCAGAGCCATCTCTCTCAAGATGAACATACTGGGTGCCCATGACCACTACGGCTCCCGCCCGGACAGGCAGCATCCAGCAAGCATCGCGAGGCGCCAGAAGTACGCGAACGACGCCTTCAGCAAATAACTCCAGAATAAGATTTCGATCTGCTTTTGACATCCCGCTGTGGAAGATCCCTACACCGCGCGTCACAAAATCAACCAATGTCGGGTCTTGCAACCGTGCTGAAGAGTCTTCAATGTAAAGAGAAGGTACGAATTCGGGGAGGAAGCCCCTCTCTGTCTCCGTGTTTAGGACGCACTGTGTGATGAGCTCTTGCGCCACCGTCCGGCAATGACTGCGAGAAGGGACGAAGATGATGGCAGATTCACGGGATGGTACGCTTTTGATAGCCATGTACGCTGGTTTCGACATGGACTTAAACAGTGCAGCTGAATGCGGTATTGTGAAGGTTTGGTACGTGATTGTGAGCGACTGATCTCGATCTGTGGGTCGAAAACTGTGGAGCGCCATGGGATCTACACCCAGCCATGAAGCGATGTCCGTGGGGTCATTGAGAGAGGTCGACAAGCCGACGTATCGGGTGGGATGATTTTGCGTCGTGTGTCGTAGCAGTGATATGCTAAGTTCATAGGTTGCATCAAGTTGCTCCAAATTATCGCACGCTACAACAGATGGATAGTTTGCGTGGCGGAGGTTACGCTGGTCAACAGCCTCGAGCAGCCCCGACGGCGTAACGACACGTATTGTGCTGGTCCGGCAGGGAGAAAAGCAACCTTCCCCAGAAGACGATTCGACCGTCACGTCAAGTGCACTGGAAACGACACGGAAGTCCAAGAGAGATTGGGCAGCTAGAGTTCGGTTTGGGACAATGAAAAGCACCAAGGACCTTGGATGGAGGAGTAGGGTTGCCCTTCAATAGACACTTTAGTAAATTCGGACCACGAGTGTCTTCACTGACCATATTGCTAGATGTCCCATGAGGGACTTGCCACTACTAACGGGAGCGGATACCAATACATTCATCGAAGTGTTAATAAGACTCCAAAACACTTGTGTTTGAATAGCATTGAAATCGCGGAGTTGGGCTGAATAGAGATCTTCGAGTACAGGAAGGCACAATGAAGAACGGGAGAGAAATGGGAGATCCAAACGAGGCGTATGACCATGAGAGGGAGCAGGCATAACCAGTCCATCCAAAGATACATGGAGCTCATCTTCGGCCCCCATCCATCTATCAGACACAAATCTGACGGTAAAATAAGGGGGAGGTATGTCGGTCGGTATCGAAACCACGAAATTCACATCAAGGGAGTTTGTCGACTCCCGCAATAGAAGGTGCGCAAACTGCAGAATTTCGATGCCTTCATGATCTTCAACCCAAAGCCAGAAAGGCTCTCCCGAGCCATGCACTTTGACGTTCCAATCGAAGTTTCGAGTAACCGAAATTACAATCTTGAGGACATTTGACCCCAACGGTCGAAGTGAGCTAGCCATCGTGACCGTAGGGAACTGCCGAGCTGCAGTCCGGAGCGCTTGACCGTGCCGTTCGTTTAAGCGAACTAGATTACCCAGCTCTACTGGAGTCATGGAAGCTAGTTCCGCGGGCGAGTACTCTTCTCTTGAATTCTCTAAGCCATATATAATCTCGGCCTTGAGATCGAATTGCCTAAGAGGTTCGTCGAATGGCCAAAGACGTTTCTCTATAGCTTTAGTGATACCCATGAAAACCAAGGCCACACTAGCCCACTTGCGGCTAATCGCTATATCCAACAGAGCTCGTGCAATGCGACCTCCGTTCTGTGCTGCATATGCTGAGTCGGAAACCAAGGCAAAATCTTCGACCGGAAGGCGGGAAATATAGCTTTGAAGGAGAATATTGACTTTGCCTTGACTAGTATCCGTCCCTCCCTTGGTGCCAAAACTCTTAGCGATGCACTGGAACCTCAAGAAACCTTACTCACTTTCACGTCACATGGAACTTTCTTCATCAGAAGCTCTAGTTCCTTCATTTCTGACTCTCTCACTTGCATTTGGTCGAACTTTCGTTGAATGTCAGCTGACATCAAGGACACAAACCAGACCACCCACCTCCGTACTCATACTGAGCATGGAAAGCGCATCAGCTTCGGTCATCTTGGGTTTGAACTCCTTGTTAAAGACCTCGATGGAGGCATATCGAATGTAGTACCTGGCCGCTATCCTGCCGAGGTCCGTTATCGAAAACGCACTAGTTTTTTCAGTAAGGTTTATCATCCCCGCACTGGCCAGTCTTCGAGCCGCTGTCATGACTAGAAAATTTCGCTTCTGGCCTAGACGGGGATCTTCTGCCACATCGCCCAGAGACAGCCCTAAATGAAGTGTCAGCTGCTATGATAAAACAGGACTCCAAAAAACTGGCCATATAGGAAAGGATTCTTCCGCATGCGAACATATAGATATGTATATCCTAGCCATCGAACACCTTCGTCGGCGTTTGTTACCGTACCAAGAGCAATCTCGGCGTTCAGTGCGTTTTCAATGCCTGAGGTGAACCTACTTTTTGTCAGAGAAATGGCGACATAAAGTCAATCATTCATCTTACCGAGATTCAATCGGGTTCTGCATGATCGTTCAGCATTTATCGTTCGTCGTGGCTGGATAAACGTACCTGTGACGTTATGGCATCAACATAGTGTGTGAGCTTGTCTTCAGTAGTGCAGATGTATCCTTCACCACTTGTCTCGAGACCAGGCCGGCCAGCACGGCCAAACACTTGCAATACATCCAAAACCGAGAGATCGACAAAGGATCCCTTTGCACTGTCGTACAACTGAGTACCTTTGATTACAACTTGACTCATTCATGAGAGAAGAATGAAGGACACAATAAAAATACCTCACCTGCATGAGCAGGCAAGTTGACTCCCCATGCGAGGGTCGCTGTACAACAAAGAACCTTCCCCCGATATATTAGCTTCCGCCTGCGTCATTTCCCCGTCAATGCCACTGACCTTGATAGCTCGAGCTTCGAACATCCTCTCCATCATGTTTCGATCGGATCGCAGCATACCGGCATGATGAATACCAAACCCAAGATCAAAAAGTTGCTTCATCTCCTTGTTCCTAGAATCTCCTATATTCCTTCGGAAAAATGTCCATTGAGGATGTTCCTCGCAGTTGTAATCCTCTAATGTGCCATCTATTGTCGCTGCATCCTTCAAAGCCTGTGCCGCTTTCACTGTTTCTTTCCGCGCATGAACGAACACCATTACTTGGTGTCCCTGTTGTACTAGTTCGGAAACTTTCTCGTACGTGACGCGGTCAAGGTTCGTTTTAGACCGTGTGCTTCCAGGCTTTCCTCGAACTCCAATGAAGTGCTGCTCCAAAGGTACCGGTCGGAAGGAAGAGTCAAAGAAAAAGAGTCCTTTATATCGGGACACGCTGATTATGAGTTGAGTCTGATTGATCTAGAGAAGAATAATGTGGGCAAACAAACTGCAAGAACTCGGCGACATCCAGATAGTTTGGCAACGTTGCACTGAGCCCCACTATCCTAATGATAGATTGACTTGATTCAACCTACAAATGAGTTGGCCACAAATTCACCCTAAGAGAACAAACATGTACCTGTCGTAACGTGCGCGCAACGATAGTTTCGATGACAGCCCCACGTTCTTCATTCAAAAGATGTACCTCGTCAATGATCAAAAGCTTCAACTTCTACATACAAAAGACAGTCAGACAGGTGACAGAACAGGAACTAATATGGAGACATACTGAAGCCAACTCTCCTTCACCAGTGGGCTTTCGAGTTACGACGTCCCATTTTTCAGGTGTGGTGACTATGACTTGGGTTTCGGCAATTTCAGATTTTGTCAGTTGCATGTCACCTAGACAGAAAATTATCAGGCGGTGCATGTATCGCAGAGAATTCCCATCCCTGTCAATTCCTTGACTTGTATAGATAGCCACTTCAGTCTTTTCCCCAGCTTTCGAACGATCTCAGAAGCCAGAGCTTTCATAGGTGCACTATGTTTTCAAAAGTCAGGACGCTTTATTGTAAGCAAAACATTACTGGAAGCTCACACATAGATAATCTGAAAGGCATTGCGATCTATCGAAGCATGCAGAGGTGATGATGGACTGATAGGTGATCGGTGCTGGTTGAGAACCCGAAGGATTGTTAACATCGCGATATCGGTTTTACCCTGTAATATGAGTTCCATAAGCTACAGTTCAAGGGCGACGCCTAGAATAAGCTAACAGCACCAGTAGGAGCTGTCCAATCGCCGTTAAGGTGCTAAAAACCACGCGGCACAACCGGAAAACGCACCGCAAACCAAGATATTCTCATTTGATTCATAAGCGGTTGGATAGATAATAGACTGTATGCGATTTAGGGAAGAATATCCCTGAAAGAAATGGTTTGATAAAAAAAAATTGGAGGTAAATGGTGGGCTGCATACAGGGAACGATCCTCTAGCCAAATCATCAAGTTCGTTAACAAGAATGAGCCTTTCGGATTTCCTGGGTGGAACGACTTTGGCAGGAGGAATGATGATTTCCTCATATTCCTGACTCATTGATGAGCAGATGGGATCAAGTAAGGCATTTGTAACCGACCTCGTAGTCATGTGTTGTAGTTCCGAGTGGACGTGCGTACTTGGTACCGAATTGTGAAAGCGAGCCGCCTTGCATCATAGACGAAGAGTACACATGTGGAAGCACTTCTGGAGCTTCTTGCTGAATATTTTGAGCGAGGACTCGCGTCGGGATGCAGATGAACTTACTGCCACACCAGTAAATAAAGGACGAGACGCATTCGCCCTGAGAGTCTCTTCCAGGCGGCGACGAACATCCTGCGGAGCAAGGCTGGCAACCACAGCTGAACCACGCATTAGTGATGAATAATTATATTGGACAGCACTAACCGCCTGTTTTTGCTTTCTCTGAGGTCGAGCTTTCAAATGTCGTTCTGTCTCGTCCAGATAACTAAGTGATGTGAGTCATTGAATGTGATGCACTTGATCACTACTGACTGCGTTCACAAAGTAAGATCTAGAAGCGAGCAATTCTGCAACAATTTCGATGTCGTCAAAGCCAACCAGATCAGCAAGCTCGCCTGATATGGCATCATCGGAGAGTGTAGTCGACAGAATACCAGAAATATGCTCTAGAACCTCCTTTGGTTTGCTACGTATCATGATCATGAGGCTCCTGTAGAAGGACGTGACGAGCCCAGGAACACTAACCTTGACAATCTGCCTATTAGGTGCTCAGGTGTGGATACCGACAATTTCTGACCAGTGATGAATACATCCATAATGGAGTTTCGAAAATCCTTTTCTAGATTGTCATTGACATCTACGTGTGGTGAGTTCGTCGGTTGAGGTCATGTCAGTCGGATAGAGTACCTGGACTCGCGAACGACTTGGGCCTAGACAATTAATGTGAGTCTTTATTTGATTCAAAAGACATGATCGACATGCAACAGACATTATCCAGTCGTCTAGTCGCTTGGTATCATTGAAGTTCTGAACAGCATATTCGCCAGGAGCAGACGTCAACTGGTCAAGATGCTGGAGAATAGACATGTTAAAGTGGACCCTCTGGATAATACAAGGGATGACAAGTAGAGTTCGTTCTCTTTGTCGCGTAATACGCGACTCGTAGTAGTGGACAACTTCAAGTTGCGATGGCCCCGGATCCGATGTGATGACTTTCTAAGCTTTCGATGACTTGTATCCACTCCTTTCCCACGACATTACTAGCGGGATGTCGATGGAAGTTTCGGTACCGATATTACGTAGAGCCAACCATGACGTTGACGAGGTAGCTAGTACTAGTGTTCAAACCAATTGTACCAGGCATACAAAAATGAAGCGTTGTTCACAATATTAAGAGGTTGATATCTTAAGATTTAGGTTCCGGGCTTAGTAGGAACAGCGACGATAATAGGAGTTCGTGGCGCGCAGAATATATTCGGCTGATTCCGTTTATCTATTATATCAACTAACTACTCCGCCACTCAGATGCTCTCGTAACTCCGCTAGGAAGTGCACGAACCATGTCGGCTGATTGCTATGTCACAACACTCCCCCTCAATCTGGAGACATGCCCATCATGTTGGAGAGTCTCTGATGTGATGGTTTAGCTAGCGGTTTTGTGAGTACATCTGCTATCATCCTTTCTGTAGGACAGTATGTCTCTTGTATTATTTTCTCGCGAATCTTATTCCTGATGTAATGATTTTTTACATCAAAGTGTTTTGATCTCGCATGATATTGAGGGTCTCGAGCTATCGCTAACACTGCCATATTGTCTCCGTATAGGATTGTTGGTCCTTCTTGGGCCAAATTCAAATCTTCAAACAAGTATCAAAGCCATACCGCTTCCTTCGCCCCATATGCCATTGCTGTATATTCTGCCTCTGTTGAGGATAGTGAGACGGCATTTTGTTTCTTGGAACTCCAGGTAATGGCTCCTTCACTTAGCTTGAATACGTATCCTGATACTGAGACTCTATCGCGGATGTCATTAGCATAGTCTGCGTCTGTCCATCCCTCAAATTTGACTTTGGCGTTTGTGGAATCGGTTCCTCGATACTTAATTCCGAGGTCTTTAGTCCCTGCTAGATATCTTAATACCCGTTTTGCCGCTGACCAATGTGTTAGTCCAGGATTTGCAGTAAAAGAGCTCAATCTCTGAATCGCATACGCGATGTCAGGACGTGTCGCCACTGCAAGATACATTAAAGATCCAACTAATGAGGCATAACTATTACTACGCTCGCCTTTTGTGTCGGTATCTTCTTTTTCTAATATGACTTTCAGATCCATGGGCATACCTACTGCATTGCAGTTCTGGAGACCATATTTTTGCAGGATTGAGTCTATGTACCGTGCTTGAGACAACTTAATTGTTTTCTCGGCACGGTTTCTTGTTATCTCAATTCCTACTATTTTCTTAGGTTCTCCTAGATTGGTAACGTCCAATATCTCTTTTAACTGCGTCTTTAACTGACTCATAAGATCGGGATTATTAGCAAACAGGAGTAGATCATCTACCCATACTGTTATGATCTGTGTGCCTGTCTCGGTCTGTCTTATATAAACGCATGGATCCGACTTGGTACGTTTAAATCCTATCTTTGTTAGACGACTATTTAATTCAATGTTCCACTCACGTCCAGATTGTTTCAATCCATACAAGGTCTTTCGAAGTCGGCACACTCTTCCTGTACCGTCTTCATACCCTTCCGGTTGGACCATGTACACCTCCTCTGTTAAGGTGCCGTTCAAATACGCTCCTTTTACGTCCATCTGCTCAACTTCCCAATCTAGGGCAGCTGCAACAGACATTGTCGATCGAATCAACTCAAGACGTACTACCAGTGCGAAAGTATCTGTGTAGTCCATACCGGGAATTTGTGAGTATCCTTTCGCTACTAACCTTGCTTTATATTTAATAACTTCGCCTTCTTTATTTGTTTTCTTAACCAGGACCCATTTGTTTCCGATGAGTGTCCTATTCTCGGGTGGTTCTACCAATTCCCAAGTACCCATTTCGTTTAGCTGGGTAAGTTCGGCTCGTATTGCTTCCTCCCATTTTGGCCAATCAATTGACGCCTGTGCTTCTCTTAGGTTCTTTGGCTCATTGGGTTCAATGTGTCCTCCTTCTACCATCGCTATCAAGACTATATCTTCCTCTGTGAGTTCTGGCAATGGCAGTTCACCGTTTTTGACTTCATATGACTTAGCTTTATTATTCTCGTCATCCTTGAAGTCTGGTTCATTCATCTTGCGGTAGTCTTTTCTAACCGTCTGTCTTTTAGTTCTTCTGGGCATCTCTTGTGTCTCAGGCGGTTCTTTCCGCTTATTACTTGCGGATGTATCCTTATCTGAGTTGTTTTCTGGTAAGTGTTCTCGTATATCTGATTGCCGTTCATCTTTGGAGTGTTCTTGTATAGGTGATTGCGCGTCAGCTCCCCCTGATGTCTGCGCGTCTAATTCTCCCATATCATTCTCCCCCTCGCGCTGCACATCACTAGCGCTTTGTGGAGAGTTTTCTGGTGAGCTTATAAATTTATAATTTCTGCTCACTCGTATCTGACGTGTTCGGGCGTCATAGTATCTTATTGCCTTCGGTCCATCCACATAACCGACAAAGACTTGTTTTAAGGACCTAGGCTGCACGAACTCCTATTATTGTCGCTGTTCCTACTAAGCCCGGAACCTAAATCTTAAGAGGTTACGAGCCCTGTGATACGTTAAAAAGTTAACGTCAAAGCAATACATTGACACAAACAAGCAAGATGTCGAATCCCAATCCTAATCCTCTGACTTCTACAACTGTTGGGGCTTCCACAACAGTACCTGTTCCTGCGGCTACTCAGAAACCTAAAGAAATAAACTTAGGAGCGTTGTCGTCATATAAAATTGAACCGCTGAAAGAAAAAAACTGGAGTGGATGGAAAGCCCGTATGATGGGCCTTCTCAAGCTTCACGGCGTGGCTGAACATGTCGACGGCACGACGAAAAAGCCTGATGCAGGCAAGGTGGATGAGTTAGCGACCTGGAACAAACTCGACCAAGTTGCACAGACCTTGATAATGAACAGCATCACTGACGAGCAGATGGTGCATGTTACAGAGGCTGCAATGGCCGAACAAATGTGGACAAACCTGATGAGTATTCATCAAGTTCAAGGACAACAAAGTGTCGTCGTCGCAAAGCGAAATTTATTCGCTATGCGGGCAACTGAAGGCGTCAATATTGTCGAACATATCAATGAGATGAAACGGCAACAAAATGACCTACATCTTATGGGCGAGATGATTACGGACAAGGAATACAAGTCCTTGCTCGTGATGTCCTTACCGGACTCTTGGGATGCCTTCACATCCTCGTACCTTGGTATACATGCAGATACGCAAGGGACAAAAGGCATAACCTCCCAGGAGATTACCTCATTGATTATAGATGAATATAATCGCAGGGAGACACACGGTACGCAGGAGAAAGGATATTATGCTAAGAGTACCGAACACGGGAAAAAGCGTAAGATTGAGAAGGAAAGACCCAAACAGAACTTACCGGAATGCTCGATTTGTGGTAGGCATAATCATGCCACCACGAAATGTTATTGGAAAGGCAAGCCGAAGTGTACGTCCTGCGATAAATTCGGACATGAGACTTCAGTGTGCTGGGGAAAGAAGACTTCAGGAACATCATCCAGACCTCAAAAGCCAAAACATGCTTACCAAGTGCGCGGCGAGGGTGACGAGACTGATATGGAAGTCGAAGACGAACCTAACATTGCGTTTATGGTTCAGTCTGATTGTGCCCCAAAGAGGGACCAAGAGTCAATGATCTGGTACGAATGGTTCACAGATTCAGGAACAACATCACATATAACCAGAGTTCGAACTGCACTCACAGATTATGCCCCAACAAAAAGTGAGGTGGTTGGGATAGGGAATGAACCCCTTAAAGTAAAAGGGCGAGGCACAGTTGAACTTGAAAGCTATATGGGCAATCAGAAGATCAAATTTTACTTAAAAAATGTACTATACGTACCGAACGCATCAAACAATTTGTTATCCGTACGCCAGTTGGATAAAGACGGCGGATGTGCTAAGTTCGGCGGTGGGAAAGTGTCCTTGTACGCTAGACAAGGTCATCACATCACAGAAGGAAATATTGATCAGGGCTCATAACCTCTTAAGATTTAGGTTCCGGGCTTAGTAGGAACAGCGACGATAATAGGAGTTCGTGGCGCGCAGAATATATTCGGCTGATTCCGTTTATCTATTATATCAACTAACTACTCCGCCACTCAGATGCTCTCGTAACTCCGCTAGGAAGTGCACGAACCATGTCGGCTGATTGCTATGTCACAACATGATAGAATCAAGACAATGGACCGGAAAGTCAACACTCCAGGATGCATGCTATGATGAGCGCCCATATATTGTAGAGAACACGAGGTCCGTCACTGCTTGAATCGTAATTATACCTTGCAAAGGCCAGCTAGATTACGAGTGAGACGTCGTCGTCGAGCGTGTAGTTACCCTCGACTGCCTACGTTGCTCTCGTTCGAAGGCTGCCATGTCGCTATACCATCGAAAATCTCGGGAAGCACCTCTCTTGGAGATTGGGGAAATAGGTGGACGCAGAGGCCCTATACGATCCAATGGCCAGACGATATACATCAACTTGGAGTCTAAAAGAGCAAGGGGGACCTGAGGCGAAGCATTAGCGCAGATGAATTTAGGAGCATATAGACTCACTGGGCCAAATTTATTGCTATCCAGAGTCCTGAAAGGTTCGTCACCTAATGCAACATCAAGACTAGCTCAAGTCAAAACGACGCGTCTCACCCTCCACCCAAACATGACCTTCGGGGACAAAAACTTCGGCATCTGGATATGGAGGCAGGGTCTTAACAACATCCCCTGCCCCAGCTACGATTCGCTTCACGATCATTTTTCTACTATCCAATGGATCCCTGAACAAAGGAAATATCAGCAGCTTCTCCATGCCCATGGAATTGGTCGTACCGAAGTGCCACAACGTCGCCTTTTCGAATAGGCTCTCCAGAGTTGATAGAATATCTGTCAAAAACAACAATATCATCCCAACTTGAGGTATCCGGATTTAAAGTTGGCTAGCTAGCATGCAAGACTGGTCAGAAATGTCTCTGGACCATTTGAGTTCACGACAGACCTGCATGCTCCTTCCTCTGATCGTTTTCAGAGTGTAGAAGTACTGTGTGAAGCCGAGGCCAAGCGGAAGCCAGTAGATCCATCGCAATGGCCTGCCAATTAAAGCCCATGCCCTCCTGAAACCCCCTTCTGGGTTCGCAGCGCTGTGAACCCGCCTTGAGGTTAACGGCCTGCTTAACTTTGAAAACTTCAGGAATAGCGACATGTCACTTCAAGAGCCAGCTTGAGAACCTTCAGCGAATCTAATTCCAACAGAAAGACGCTGGCAACTGAAAGAGATCGATCACGTGCTGACTAACACTTGTACATCCCGAGAGCGTCCGCACAACGGTAAAAAAGCAGTTCCACTTGATCCAGCAAGGTATCCCAAATAGAAAAAATACAGGTTTTAGATCATCGTCTATTACCGAAATATGATCTCCCTTGATAACTCATCTCCTAGCGTATCAACGCAACTTAAAATCTCCTCGCGATTATGTTCATCTTTCCACTGGTGAGATAACTAGGAGACCATTCAGTTTCTGAGCCATCGAGTTGTCAGCCACTCACGCTGATAGGGATAATAGATATCGCCCCCTGTTGCATGGAATAAATGACCATCACTTCGTTGAGTAGTTCCTCCGGGACGCGAACAGGAGGGCCTTGAAAGGGGAAATCATCATGATTACCAAATGACCATCCAATCATACCTTCACCAGGATCCTGTGGACCTTCCAACGAATGTTCGGGGTGCACGAAAGCGGCATAGCGAAACTTTTCTAGCTGCGGAATACAATCCGCCAAAGGAACCCACGTAAATTCTTCCTGAATTTGCAGAAGGATCTAATCAGACTGCCAAGCTGTCAGTGACATCATCACTTACAGGGTCGGCGAGATATGAAGGCGAAAACCCGCCCTTGTACTTCATTTTTGGGCAAGAGTGAATGTAAAACCCTGAAGTGAGGTGAGCACACCTTAGACGGGCACATCGATGACGGCAGTGATATCTCACCCATGGCAAGTGATGACATGGCAATCGCACCTGCATCATGCATTTCTCTAGCCAATGAGGCCTCTCGCAATGCACTGAGCTAGAAACACAGCTCGCTCAATCGCGCGAAAAACGATGAGTGCACCAATTGACCTTCCCAAGCGAATATTTGTCGTGCTTCGGATCGTACATGAAATACACGCTGGAGACGCATTCAGGCAAGATATCAATGACGCCCACGGCGATCAGTTCGCCGTCAAGTCGGTACATCTGATGGAAAGAACCATATTGTGACGGAAGATGGTCAGGTGCGCTTGCAGGATATGGTATAGGTTCATTCTTCGAAAGGCGAAGTGTCAACGCCGACTACTGGGTGTGTGATTGCATAGAGACGTACTATTAAAGGGCTTTTCACTAGAAAACGCTTGAAATCTTCTGGTGTATTGTGTGGGTCGTGGTGGATTTGTCTTTGGTAAAGCAGATAAAGCGTGTACTTCTCTTCCGAGTAGGTTGATGGTTCGAGCGTCACCTATCATAGCACTTTAACATCGGTGCTTCGGAACGTCATGCATATCATGCCTTGAAATTATGACGGGCTGTTGTATTTGGAGAAATGAAGTCAGACTCAGCAGCATGTATCGAGGTAGACAGAGAAAATGCTGGAGGATCGCGCTTCGAAGCATTACCCCCTGACTTGGATGGTCTGGTTGGCATCGGGGAAGATGATATACCCTGCAGTAGCAGAGAATCACTAGTCTCAGATTTGTGACCTTGCATAACAAAATGATTCCATCTGTTTACAAAAGTCAACATTCAAGTTAGCTGCCAATCCACCGAGACAAGTTCAAGTCCATCCGGAGATATTTACCGGTTGATGAGTTTTCTTTGGCTGCGAGAGGGCTTAAATGCTATCGCATCAAGCCTAAGATTGAGTTCAGATAAGTAGGGTCTCGCACTGGCAGCACATCCACGGATAACGTACCTGATAGTGTACTGAGGACAACACGAGCGTCTTAGATCAGGAGCATAACAATATGTCCCAGATCGTCTCCACCCTCGGTAGATCATCTTTTGATAGACCTAGCAAACTGTCAGAAAATGAGAAGAGGATAACATGTGTCTCGTGCCGCAACTTGAAAGGACTCACTTCGCATGACAGTTGAGAGGCAATAAACCCTGCTTTCTTGAAGCTAGTCTCAGTGCTACTTCGTTCTCCCAGCGGTCCACAATACCCGCAAGTAGAACATCCCGGTCCCAGAGGCATACCGACCGAAACGACAGGCATGATAAAAGTGTCACTACAGCTAGTGCGTAGATGATGATCTTAAGCCTGAATTAGTGGTGCCCCCGTGTGTCGTGACGGTTCGGGTATCATAAGTGCACATGGTCTCAAACTATAGCATCGTGAGAAGGTCTTCAAGATAACATTCATCTGCAGCAAAAACAATATAATGTGACGATGAAAAATGAACTACGAGGGTACTACGAGTCGTGAATGATTATAAACGGGAACGAGTAGTGCATGATCCAAAACTAAGAGACATCAAGATAACAGAAATCATTACCATTCTAGCCCCAACCATCCCACCTACCATATTTCCGGTACTCTTGCAAAATTAGTTCTCGGTTGTCCTTCCGGTCCCTGTCACGTTCCCTTTCCTTTCCCTTCTCCGTGCGACTTGCGATAGATGACACGCTGTTCGTGCGTGGACGAGAATGCGAGGATGCCTTGGGTGGGGAGCTGGACAGCGGGGTCCCACCCGCAGACGGCGAAGATATGTTAGACGTCCCCTGTGGCAGTGACAACCGATACCAGCCCCCGCTGTATGTGAGCGCTATGAGCTGGTACTCCATAAGTGGATCACGACCTGGTTCACTACGATCAGAGGGTGCTTCGATCCAGCCAACCATGCATTTCTCCTCATCGGTAATATCAGCCGTAGGCGAACGAGAGGATGACGTGGAAGAAGATAATGATATATGGGAGGCTTGGGCCGGAATCCGATACTGAGCATATGACCATTCGGAGTCAAAGTAAGGAATGAGTGAAGCAAGCGGGGACAAGGACGACTGCCGATTACTGTACCATCCAATCGCGTCAACGTTAATAGATTTCGGGTGGGATAGGAATGACTCACGAGGGGCCGGACATAAGAGAGAATACGTGTACGGTGCCCTTATCACTCCAAACACATACTTCCTTCTCATCAGGGCGAAAGGCAACCCCATATATTTCGGCCTTATCTGATCCCCTTCTGAATACACGTATCAGCTTTCCTGAAAGCGTGTCCCATATACGAACAAGGGTACCGCGGGACGAGGTCGTAGCGAGCATCCGACCCGATTGAGGAACGGTGAGAGTATTCAAGGAGGACTCATGTGCGGCGATAATTGAGACTGGATGTTTCGATGGTGGAGGTGGTGGGCGAGATGGTGGGACAGAAGGGGGAGGACCAACTGGCGTCGGTGGAATACAAGGTGGTAGATGTACTAACTGTACGTGCCCCATCTGCCGACCAGGGAAAGCCAGAAGGGTTGAATATGCCCCAGTAGCCATAGCAAGCAAGCCTGCACACCGAAGAGCATAAATCGTCGATATACACACGTAGATAACCCAGCTCACCTCGAGGATTATCACATGTGTCGAATTCATTCCGTCGAACGATGGTCTCCCCGACCTCGAATAATACAATTCTTCTCCGAAACGATACTGCAAGCCATCCACGTCTACAAGCAAGACCTCTGACCCTTTCCCTGAATTCTAGCTCTGCTACTTCTTCTCCAGCCGCGTCGTCCCATACGATCACCTTATTTGGAGGATAAAGTGGACTACGGCCTCCTCCAAGGAGAAAGAGCAGAGATGACGTGTGACATGGCACTGCGGCCGCAAGGGTTCCCCCAGTAAACTCTGCTTGATTTATGAAGATCAACAGCGAACAGAAAGAATACTACCTACCCACCTCTCTTGCGAATAAGCTTCAGCGGCCATGTTTGGTACACAGCAAACCCTGCAGGTGTTGTAGTAGTAAATATCTGACAGTCTGCTTCAAATCGGGTATCAAAGATCTGAATGGGGTTTGTCGCAGTGATAGAGTGTCGAGCTAGGTTCATGGATCGACGTGATGGAAAGGAGGTGATAAAGTGTATCGCTCAGTAGCAGCTCGCATGCTGCATCAGCATCAGAATGTGGCTGGAGCTAGTAAAGCTTCTGAAGTGGCGCGATTAGGTCTTTGACCATCAACCACAAACTTGGAACAAGCAAACAATTGTTTACTAGCTAGTCCAAGTATCAGTACCACTATAGCTAGTGAGGTAGTTCGACGCAATTGAATCAGATATTGTACAAATGGAACCCATAGAACAGGTAACAAATAGTGACGACCACGGAAGGTTTAAAAAGATACATGATAGATAAAACGCGCAGGTCCAGTAGAGTTACCTATCATCCGCGAGCAGAATGTGTGACAGCAGGAGGTACAAATACAGGAGATGCATACGCTGGATGATGCGCATAGCCCACTGCATGATTTCCTGCGTTTTGCATAGTACGCGGAATAGCATCATTGGTATCATCCCAGGACTTGGGCGGTCGTAAGCCAACTCCGGCAAGTTGCTGCCTAGCAGCCTTGAACTCTTGTTCCTCTGCCTGATTCTGCGCAACCAGAGCTGCCTTTGCTTCTGCCTGTCTCTGTAATTCTGCCTCCGACTCATCTGACAAGTAATCTGTGAAGCCCCCATCGGAGATTACGGTCGCATCTGATACGGAGCCTTGCGAGCTGCCGCTATCACTGCTGTTCCCCGCAGTGCTCCCAACCTTTAACGCCGCCATGGCGCCTTCTAATGTAGATCGTCGAGAAGAAAATGGAGAATCCGGCGAATTCGTGGGGACGCCGTCAACAGGAGATGGATAAGGAGCTGGCGGGCAGTACTCCGCAGAAGGCTTCGATGAGTTTAACGATGCGGAAACTGAGGATAACGAAGGCCGTCCTCCGCCGTTACGCCGTGACAGCGAACCGTCCAAGTCTGTCGCTCTACGCATGGAGGGAGTGCGGTTTGTCTTCTCTACCCCTTCTGAGACTGTCTGGCGACGAGGCGACGTGCTTTGCTCTGCTGAATTTGGAAATGAAGACAGGGGTCCAGAAGCTCGTGGTGTCGTTCCTGTTAAAGGGGAACTCTGTTGCACAGGACTTCCACCTGAGCGCCCTCTTGTTGGAATGGGCATTGCCTGATTCTTCCCGGAGGTTGGGCTAGACCTGGTCGTGGGACTGCTACCGCTGTTTCTACGATCCAGTGATGGCATTTGCTGTTGGGCTGCTGGACTGCGATTTGTGGGTGAGACACCTGGTAGGATGGCACCTCGTACGCTTTCGAGGATGCTTTTTATCTCTTGAGGCATAGGTATGCTATGGACGATGCTGACACTAGGCCAATCTGCAGCCTGTATGAGGCGCTGCTCATTGAGGCTTGGAGGCCTGCAGCATCCGGGCCAACCGGGGTTCTGATGCAAGCTAACTTTTGACGATGGATTAGCGCGAGCCCACTGCAGATCGAAGCGGTTAGTGTACTGATGATTAACATTGAAATAAATAACCTTGCAATAGCCACATCCATTAAAAGATTTGACTAAAGATTTAAAGTAATCGGTGAGTATTACGGGTATGAGCTATAAGACTACATACATACCCTCGGCATTCTTTAGATGAACGATGTCATGACGAGGATGCAAAGCTCTGTTGTAACATACATCTCGGATGTGAGGGCATCTAGCGTGGGTAAGGGACTCGGAGTGTTTGATGAATTAAAGGATATTACCTGTTTCCACTCGGCTTGAATACTTTACACATGGGACAGAAAGCCGATGCTGGGTCAGTCGATCCATATAGGTAGCACATTGATGAAACTGATCTTGGGGGAGGAGGAGATGCGAATGATTTATATGAAATACTAATGCAGGATAACTAAAAAAGGGTTCCGGTTGAGAGAAAGAAGGTGGAATGGCAAAGCCAGGACCGGCATGCGGTATCCTGGGTGCGCTCTGCTGATCGGTTCCGTTTGAGGGGAGACCATGATGAGTTACGACGACAAGATGGAGGTCAGTAACAGACTGACAAGATCGATTCGAATCCTTTATATGCCGCTCCCCCCTGCTGTAACAATTGAACACGAGTCCCGAACGCTTTTAGTTCGACGTCGTCCTCATGTTTTAAAACGTGTAGACACCATAAAATCCAAAAACGGTTATTCTATCAAATTATATCGTAAATTCGACAAATCAAGTACAATCTCACAATCAAATTTAAAAATCAATTCTAATTTCGTATTTTCGATTTCTAGAACCTCGTGTGCCGGCCGAGTCTCGGCGCTTAGATTAGCCTACTTTGAATGTTCTATGGAAGTCATCATGGCACCCCGCCAGCAGTGGCAGCGACCTAGCCTACATAACTCATTCTTCTTTCCAATCACACAGTCAACATTCTCAATCAACCATGGGCAAATCTCATAGCAAACTTTCACCAGAGCAGCTCGCAGATCTACAGAAGAACACCTATTGTCAGTTCCAAATTACCTTATATTGACTCTATCTGATGCTATGGCCTTAGTCGATAAGAGAGAGCTACAACAATGGTTCTTTCTATTTATCATCTCATGTGGCGTTCTTAATCGCGCTACAGGTATAAGGGCTTTCTCAAAGATTGTCCATCCGGCCAGCTGGACAAGACTGAATTCAGTCGTATATATAAACAATTCTTTCCATTCGGGGATCCAGGAGACTTTGCAGACTACGTCTTCAACGTATTTGACGAGAACAAAAATGGTACTATTGACTTCAAGGAGTTCATCTGTGCTCTCAGTGTCACAAGTCGCGGCCGATTAGACGAGAAGCTCAAGTGTACGTACAATTTCCCCACACCCCTTTATGACGTTTCACAATGGATCTCACTTTCTTCCAGGGGCTTTTCAGCTGTACGATATAGACAAAGATGGTTTCATCACCTACGATGAGATGCTACAGATCGTAACGTCCATATACAAGATGACTGGTCAAATGGTCAAGCTCCCTGCCGATGAAGATACTCCCGAGAAGGTTCGTTTGACACACTACTCCGCTTGCATGAAATGTCTCCGCTCATTAACCCAAATCCGCAGCGAGTGAATAAGATCTTCAGGAATATGGACCGAAACAAGGACGCACAACTTACGTACGATGAATTCGTCGAAGGCAGTAAGCAAGACCCGACCATCGTCCAGGTGAGCACTCAGGGTCTTCACATGATCAGTCCCCTGACCAACCTCATTCATTTTTTGTAGGCGCTATCACTATACGATGGTCTCGTATGATCATGATGTTGGCATTCGTGCAAGCGGTTTGCTTTTACTTGTCGACCACCACTAATTCATTTCCACAGCTAAATTTCTTCCTAATATACTTTTCCTGTTGTATTCCAGATGATGATCTTGTGGTCGATCGGCTCACGGAAATCAAGATCAAGCCTTCCACACACCATACTTTACTCTACGCCATGGCCAGATCTGTCTACCTTCATCGATGTAGCGGTAGACCAGGCTCCGGTTTCACATATTTTTATTCGCATCTCAAGGCTAGAATCTTGCATAGCCACGTGATAATCAACTACTTAGAGTCACAAGGCAGCTAGTTTCCCATACTTCCGTAGAATCTTGGTGTCCATGTTTTCACCCACCCAACTGTGAAGACCCTCAGCAAACTCGAGATTATCCCGCTCGGCCTTGAAAAGTTTGTTGAAGTCCTGTGGTTGCCCTGGTTGCGCATTGCCCATGGCCGCAAAGGGCGACGTAGTCATGTCACGCGATGAATCAGCAGCTAAAAAAGAAGATCCGGACGCCAGCCCATCAGACGACTATATAGAAAACACAGGAAATAAATGGAGACGCGTACCATTATCACCGCCAAGGATAAGTCGATAAAGGCCGTTTAAGCCGAAAAAGTTGAGGAAATACCACGACAGTGATGAAACCCACCGAACATCCATATCAGGGGTATCGATGCCACGCTGAAGCATGGACTTGAAGCCCAGCGTCAAAGGGAAGGGTAGTTTGACTGAGAGATCTTCAGGTCGGAGTGTTCTATTGAAGCGTTATGGGGAAATCACGCACTTAGGACGAAACCTTGGAAGAAGAAGTTGATCCAGCCCATAATAACCATCTGTGGGACCATCATGACCATTTGGGTTTTCATGCCAGCCATCATGCCGTCCATGGCAGCAGGGTCTGACAGAGGGTTGGGAGCAGATGACGGGACGTCAGCCTTGGGCGGTCCGTCCTTCAGGTACGTCCCGGCCTTGTAGGCCTCAGAAAGATGCTGTGAGATAGCTTTGTAAAACGATGGTGGTATTGGGGAATTTGAGGATGTGGCTCGGAGAATCTGAGAGCGCGTGAGAGCCCGTCTTTTGCAGGTC
The DNA here is from genome assembly GCF_016647625.1 of Suillus subalutaceus. Taxonomy (NCBI): domain Eukaryota; kingdom Fungi; phylum Basidiomycota; class Agaricomycetes; order Boletales; family Suillaceae; genus Suillus; species Suillus subalutaceus. The sequence continues at coordinate 167,813 of NW_024540253.1, read as the reverse complement.
ACTGTGTTAAAAGGTTGTTGGGACAGCAAGAGGAGGGTCACTTACTGCTCACGAGTAGCGGCTCGCGATAGCTTTTTCGGTGGCGACTGCAGAAGAATAACCACATAATGGCGCAGTATTCCGACCAATATCTGGCCGCATACATAGTAAACACTTGCCACAGTGCGGACTGGGGAGGATTAGGCCAAACTCACCATTACAAGAGTGATTGGAAAGAGAACCCAGTCCCGAATCTGGGGATCCAAGTATAATGAAAGCCTATCCATTACTATGCGTAAGAGGACTGGGGTGCGTCAAGAATACGAGCTGCAGCGGCCTCGAAGGTCTAGTCGACGTGTCGTGTTGGAATGAGAGTAGATTTCCTTTTTGAGACAACATCGACGTGAGCCTCGTACGCAGTTGACGCTCACTCCCATCTGACGTTGACGTTCCCTCAGCATCCTTCTAGAGTCGTGTCTCCATTGACCCTTGTAGGGTAGCAGAAACCATGGACAACTCCCCGACTGCGCTATTTGACTCATATGAACAGGATTTCAGACAAATCATTGACAGCATTCGCTTGAAACTTGACGGAGAAGGCAAGGATGAGCGTGGTGGTACGTAGCAGTTTCTAGTCTTAGCTCATCGGTTTACAAGGATTATTTGCACAGAACAGCGTAGAGCAGCACTCAGAAGAGTGGAAATGGAGCTGGATGAGGCCGACGAAATGGTAGGTTTACGCATAGACTGGCACTGAAGTCAGATCTAAATGATCAACCCTAGATATCGCAAATGGAAATAGAAATACAGGGGATACCCCAGTCCATAAAGCCACAGTACCAAAACCGCCTCAAAACCGCCAAGGGAGACCTAGTACGGTTCAAGAAGCTTTCCAAGGATCTCCATTCTCAAGTATCCAGAGCGGAACTTCTTTCATCTGGCAGAGTGGGCACACCCACATCAGACGAGCCCTATGGACCCACTAGTGATCGTACTCGCCTGCTTGCAGGGACTGCTACTCTCGATGATGGTACGAGACGGCTACAAGAATCACAACGCATTGCTCTGGAGACGGAAGACCAGGGCGCTGAGATATTGATGAATCTCAGAACGCAACGCGAGCAAATCGAGAATTCCAGAGATACCGTGAGTCTTGTCCCTTGATTCCTGATAATTACTTACCCCGTGCCTTACTAGCTTCGCACCGCTGACACTGCAATTGACCGAGCCTCAGGCACTTTGAAGAAGATGATTAGACGGTTAGTTTAATGCTGCTGCAGGTGTTTTGGAGCCATGTGCCTGATATGTGCTATGCAGGATGTACCAACAACGTGTCGTCACCGCTGCTATCATTGTCGTCCTAGTCCTGGTAATCGCAATCATTCTATGGGAGAAAGTTTTCCGGTAGACGGATGTTATTTATGGTTGTTGCATTTCCCCCTTGTGTCATATGGCCACAGACATTGTATTTATGCATAGTATATTTCCCCAGGCTTTGTTCCAGTGACTTGTGATGCGATAGATGGTCCTGCTATCAATTTACATACTGGAAGAATACATTCCTGCCAGCATATTCAGCCTGAGTCCACTTTCGCTGGATCTTACTTACTGCTTGTCTGTCATGTCGGCGAATGCACGACGCTCCTTTTCCTTCTGAACGTCATCGTCGGTCCAACCCTTCTCCCTCTTAATCTCTTCTATCACCGCTCGTCGTTTAATATTTAGCTTCACATTAATACGGCGCAGAAGATATGCTACTCCGATCTGCATTGAAAGCAAAACCATGATGGCAGCCTTGCCTGGGATATATGCTGGTGCATCTTGAGGTTGGAAAATTTCAGTGCCAATGATGTTTCCAACGCAGAAAAAGATCATGGTGAGCGCGTTGATGGTGAGCTGTCAAACCATGTCAGACAATGCTCAGAGACAAAGGTATACCTGACATACCTTCTTGGTGTAACCACTAGTGTTACTGGCATTGTATGCGTAGATGATAGATAATGTGCTTCCAAACGAGCCTATGAGATATGAACCTGCAAATAATGTTATCTTTTACGTGCATGATAGCTGCGTCGATCAAAGCTCACCAAATAGTAAAACTCCCTTTTGTCCGCTATTGTTGAAGCCAATCATCAGCGCTAGAAGGTGATCAGTCCTCTTTGGATTCCTTAGCATAAACGAAGAATAATTTTACCGACGCCCAGAAGGGTTGGGAGAGTTGCATAAATCACTGGTAACATGCGTTCTCCCTATATTCATCGATGAGCGCGGTCCTGATGTCAGCTATGCAGAGCATTACCTTTTTATCAGAGTAATAACCGCAGACCACCACCGAGATGGCACTCACAAGTCCAGCGGGAGTGGCAAGGATCAAAGTCTGCCTTGTTCTGTCGAGGAATCCATCAGTTACTGCGACAGATTACTGGTGTGGCCCTACGTATATCCGAAATTCTTTATGATAATGTCGCTAACTAGGCTGGTCATGAGCAAGCTCGTCGAGCCATGTCATTAAGGCAGAGATGACTTACAGTTGGTGAGACCACCGCTAGGGATATCGGCTGAAACAAGAGTGAGGCATGTACGGGCAATATTGCAATGGATACCCACTCAGCATGGTCGCAAGCACGATTAACCAAGTTCGGACATCCAAAAGTGTCTCGATGACTTGTTCTTTCTTGAATTTCCTGTTCTCTGTACCCCCCTGGTCATCCCTAACCCGTTCTAGGGACGCAATGCGCTCCTCCTTCGTAAGCATCCAGGCATTGACAGGCGAATCTGGTAACCACAATAATGTGATTATTCCAACGATTATTGCAAGGCTGCCAAGGAGGTAGTAGACAATCTTGTATGGTGCCATGACACCTCCGTTGTAAAACGAGATTCCCTGCCGATCAGTAAGCCCGGCCTTCTTAGTGTGACGTCGCATTACATACATAAGCTATGAAGCCTCCGAAGACCTGAGTAAGACCAAGCTATTATGTCGCCTTCAGCAAGAAGAAAAAATTGGAAAAGAAAGTGACCAACCATCGTGTAAAAATATGCAATGCGAGTTCCCTGCACGAATCATGCATACAGTTTCACTGTAGGCGGAATCATTGACCACTCACTTGTTCATTTTTTCTATAAAACATGGATATTATCGAGATCAGGATAGGAGCCACACAACTCTCGCACATCCCTGCATAATCTTAGCGACAATCGACTAGACGAACATCTACGCACCAAGAATAAAACGAAGCGCGAAGAAGGCCTGAAAGGAGTTTGCAAACGCATGGCAGAGTAACACGACGCCCCACATGATAATATTCACGCCTGATATTGTTTTGTTTTTTATTCACACCTAGGATAAGTACCAGCTCACCGAGGTATTTGCCAAGCCTGAGCTTTTGGGCGATATATACTGTGGGGAATTCCCAGACTATAAAACCTGTGGGTGCGATGTAATTAACACGAGAACATTTGAAAGGTAATCTCAGATGGTACCGAGATAGAATGCCATTGAAACTAAATTGTAGTCCTGTCCAGTTACCGGAAACCCCATGATGCTAAACATAATGTTGAGCATCCTGTCGTGCAAGACATCCGGTCAGTCACTGACCTCGCATAATTGAGCGATGTTTTGTCCCTTTCAGGATGGTCAAAACCAGATAGCCGAAAATGAAGGCTTTCTCACAAAAACTGGGTGAAGTACACCGTAGCAGTTATTGGAATAATAACCATGTCCTATCAAGATGTCAGCAAAGTTGGTACATCATGAGTGTAATAACCGCTGAATGGATGTACGAGTTTGTTTCTAAGTCTTCGATTATATTCTTCGCTGAATTTCTGTGCTTGAGTTCCCACTAATCGAAGCGCTTCATCTCCTTCGAAGAGCGGAGAATTTGCAAGTTCTTCACAAGATGATGTCTCTTTTTCTGAATCCATAACCTGATTGGTTGCGCGGAAGACGTGCTTCGGGCTGTCTTATCAGGTCTGAAGAGTTGGAAGAAGAGTCGTGAATGAAGGGTCGTCTAAGTAATTCATTCTAGATATCCACAAGTCTGAGGCGCCACGGGATGATAAGCACCAATGTGACAACGCCACGGAACAGAGTTACGCGTTAATTCATGATAAGGCATATTTTAGGATGTCCAAGGAGCACAAGACGGGGTAGCATGGTCGAAATTCCCACCAACGGTAAGGGGAGGGATGCCATTGCTACCGAGAAACGTTAAGCGTTGGTCGTAAATTCAAAAAGGGCCTTTGAATGGATCACTGTAGGTCGCAGAAGTTGCATCCAGAGTTCTACTGAACATGAACAAAGGATGGGGATCATCTTTTTCCGGCGCCCGAGGCATGCTGCCTCTGCGTTTCTTGTACATGCAAATAAAGGTATCTCCCGTCAAGCTCATGGGCAGCTTGTCGTGAAGAACGAGAATTTGGAGATGCCAGCGACCACAAGGTATCATGGTCCGCGAAGGTCCTATAGTAGGCTAACCATCGAGCATAGCGAAATTAATAGGCGACTACCCACGAACAATCTTGCAAACATCGTACTTCAACAACCCTTATTTTCTTGTATTTCTCTCAAGTCGTCAGAATCACTCTTCTGCTCCAACGCGGCAGCCCAGCCATGTGACGACACTTCGTGAGCTGGTGTGATCATAGGGGTGATACCGGAGTTATTGTGACTTGGCGCTTCCCAAATTGTCCTACTTTCACGATCTTGGTGGAAAAGAAAAATCAATGGCCCAAGGAACTCTTCGCGCGGATACGTTCGCCAGCAAAATATATCCACACTGGAAAGGGTATACCAATGATGATGGCAAGACCTGCAAGCAAGGAATTGCCTCCACCATAGCCAAGTGAAGCAAACATCTGTTCTCCAAACAAGGGGAACGCGAAACCAAGAAGTGAACGAAACATCTGATGATATATTCAGTGGACGCCAACAAAATTAGGGGTAATGTAAGAGAGACTAACGGAAGCGGCTGCAGTAGCGCTTGCAGCATAGGTGAATGTATCCATGAGATACAGTTGAATAGGGAGGCTTCATGTTAAGAGGTCAGACGTGGAAAAAACTGATGCACGAGCACACCCACAAACTTGTCATCAACCCGAACCCAAAGATACCGGTACCAATGATGGGCATCATGAAGTGGGCCTTGGCTTGGGCAGACCAGCCATACCACTAACATATGTCAGACTGGGAGCAGGAATCAATGGGTCAATCTCACAATAGTCCCACTGGGACAAAAAAAGAGCCGAATATCAGAGCAGGTATGCGCATCTCTGGTTTACCCTTCCGGTAAAGACACATGTCCTGGGCAGACTCTAAGTTAAATATACAGCAGACAATAACCTGACCGAGCAGGTATTACCATTACGCTTTATTCCTGGAGGCCGCTGAATGTTTACGTTGCAATTGCTGACAAGTGAGATCTCACCCGAAACCTGAGGATATATACTTACAAAGACTTTGGTGGAGTATATGTTCACACGTAAATGAAGCCACTCTCTCATATCGGTAGCTATGGAGAGCACACGACTGCCACTCCGGTGACGATGTCCTGTGAACAGATCCGATGAGTCGATTGCGGGTTGCCAAAACTCGAGAACTCGTAAAAAGAATGCTTGCCAGTGCCTATCCCACTCGGAGTCGCCCATGGACACTATTCTTCAAACACGCATCATGAATCATGATCAGCGCGTGATGAGTGCCGCATCTCGATCTTGCTTCCGTTACTCTTCTCCTATTTTGTTCACTTTGCTTCCTTTGCCGCAGCTGATCTGAGAAGTAATTAGTGGTATACTATTGTCAGAGCACAGATAAATGGATATTAATATTCAGCTCTAGCAGGCTAACACATGCTTGCCCGCACACATCGAACTACATGCTCATGTCGTCTTCGAGCCACCATACGAAAATATAACTTGAAGGGACCGAGGTTGGAGGGTGCATCAAAGACCACTAGCCACAGACGGTTGCTCTGACCCATGATGTGACGCATGCAAGATCAACCGAAACCCTCGTCGAACGGATCACAACATGGATCGTAAGTACTGAAAGTGCACCAATAGACCAGACCGATCTAAAAGAAGAAAAACGCGTGGAAACACACTCCGGAACCGGCAATTCCAAACATCACTTGAGTCATGAGGGCATTTGACGAGGTTTTCATCAGCTTATCACCCTCAATGATATTCGACCGCCTGGTCAGGGTCACTTTGATCTCATTTCGTTATTGCACGACTATTGACATGTTACTGATTTGGTGAACTTATGGATGCGAAGTGTCACGCGAGCAGCGAGACTGAGTACTGAACTCCGCTCCTCAAGGCCTCAAGCTTCACGTAAAGTCTTGTGTAGCCGTCGGACGTACTCGATCGTCCGTTCATCATGACACGCGCAAACGCGAATTCGAAGAAAATGGCACGTGTGTCGCGAAAAGTGAGTTCTTATTATTGTGGTTTCATGCTTGAATAGATATCAACTTAAGTAACCCTATGAGCAGTCACAAGCTTGTCCACTCATCAAGATAGAACCCACTGAAGAATTGTTTATAGTTTCATTCCCCGAGTCTGCACGCGACAACACTGATCACAAAGTGGAATCTGTGATCGAGCCGACACTATATCAACTCTATGACTTTACTGATGAAATTGCATACACCCCTGAAAATGCACTCTATGAAGGACTTGGGATGGTGAAGACACTGAAGGTTGCGATTGAAAAAATCGAGCTTGGCAGCAGCAAGCTCCGAAAGGATGTTTGGCTCCGTGAAATAGACAGGTATGTTGTCCCATGCCTCGTGCGAAGTCAGAAATGAAAACCATTGCAGTCTCCTCAACCAAGTTGGTCCTACCACGATGATAGCCATCTGTGGCGGTGCGTGTTCATCAGTTCCAACATGAATTTTGACCGAAGCCTGTATCCTGTAGCAACCGGAGCCGGGAAATCATCGACCATAAATGCACTGTTGGATGGTAAGTGATCACTTCAAGCGGTGTATACCCCTTTCATCTCATTTTTCTGTAGTCGATGTTGTTCCCACAAGCGGGATGAGAGGTGAAGCTGATTCCTTTCACTGCACAGGATTTTGATCACTGAGCCAATTTGTAGCCTGTACCGCTGTGGTCACCGAAATTGCGTATCATGCTGCGCCTACCATCGACGCGGATGTGTCATTCCTTTCCGAGGCCGAATGGAGAGAGGAACTTATTGTTCTACTTGATGACCTTAAGGCTGAGGGTGGTAATCTGAAACGTACTACTGACCTACGCGGCGATGTAGAGGTTGCTTGGCATAAGGTAAGGGCAACCAGGTTTCTCGGTATCTTAATATATAAGTTACACTCAGATTCATGCTGTATACCCATCAATAACTCTACCTCAGCTTGCTAAAATGACAGTTGATCAAATGTTGACCTGCAATACAAGTACACGTCCCTCCCTAAGTTTGTCACTATAGATTATGCTGATCCTTTGTGCAGATATCACCCGCGTCTTGGGCACCACGAGGAAAATATCAGTACAGGATTCGAGGAGCTTTGCCGAGGGAATTGCAACATATATTGATTCTTCGATGGACCAGAAACGACGGGGTAAAAAGGATAAGACTCAGAAGAATAAAAGTAAAAAGAACAACGCTTCTGATAATTTAGTCCTCAGCACCGAGGAAAAGAAAGACCATGACGTAGCTCTATGGCCCTTGATTCGTCAGGTGAATATCTGGTGCAATGCTCAAGCTCTTTCCACGGGTGCTATTCTGGTTGATTTACCTGGTGTCGCCGACATTAATCCTGCAAGAAATCGCATCGCGAAGGACTACATGAAGAAGTGCAACTGTATCTGGATTCTAGCGCCTATCACCCGTGCAGTGGATGACAAGACCGCCCGAGGTATGTATATCAATTCCACACCTACGGCGTACGCCACAATTCTGATGTTTTCGAAAATAGATCTTCTTGGTGAAGCTTTCAGACTACAGGTGATGAGTACGTCTTTCCTTACATCCCCTTTGGAATAGGCTAACAGTCGTCCCCAGTGGGTAAGTTCCTCCTATTACTCTGAGGTAGCTCACTGTAGGCTATGTCATGTCATTCATTACTTAGACGGCAAGTGAGTGATCTGTCCTTGAATTGTGCGATGAATTTCTTATTCGTTGGTTAGTTATGATGCCCATACCATCACCTTCATTGGTTTGTTAGAGCGCATCTATTCTGATTGTTGCTAAAATTATATACCTCAGCTACCAAGTCTGACGATATAACTTGTTCTGAGGTTATCTCTGACTTGGATCTCGAGGACGACACTGTGCTAAAGGAAATCGAGAGTCGCATCACATTATGCACAGAGGAAACAACGGAGCTCAAACTAAAAAAGGTTGATGCAGAATTACAGACCAAAAGTATGGTGTTTTATTTCTCAGGCTGTGATAACGTACTTATTTGAATTTCACAGCTATCAGCGAACGGCTCGAACAACTCCAAGTCTTTCTACAGCAATGCCAGATACATAAGATGGCACTCGCGAATGGTAAGACGTTTGTGCCACAGCTGACTGCAACAGCACACCAGGTGACCCAGAGCGTGGGCAAGAAGCGAAAGAACACTCGCAGGGGGGAATCTGGGCCAGCTAAGCGTCAGAAGAGTAGCACCGGGGAAAATTCGGAAGATGATCGTGATGGCAACATGGATGTCGACGATACACACGGAGGGCAGAAATCATTCGAAGAAGAGCAGGAAGAGCACGAAAAGGAGGACACACAGCATGATGACGGCATCGAAAATGAGCCAGAAGAAGAGGTCACAGTCCGGATTCTCAGTACGAAGATCGACGACACCCAGGAAGCTATCAAAGCTGGATCTAAACAACTCGATGACGCACGGAAGGCACATATGAACGTCACGGATGCCCTTGAAAACCTCCAGAGGAAAGAGACGGAAGCGCGGCGTGACCAAAGCACATTTTGTTCTCTCAAGCGTTCAGAGGTTTGTCTCGTCGTTCTTCAGACTATTTCTTCCTGACGGCAACAAGTTCTCCTGCAATGTTTTGAAGGAAGATTTCCGTGTCGGGCTGAAACAACTTGATGGTTGGTAATGACTTGTCATCTTCACAGAATCAGCTAAGTCAATTCACGCAATGCAGACACCGCTGCCGAGGAGCAAGACCCAGATTCTTTTGATCCAACTCAGAATCTGCGCAGTAGGTTTCATCATAATTCGAGAAGACCATGATTCTAAAGTTTCACCCAGATTATGATGAGATCGACCTTCAGGTGTTCACTTGCTCGTCCCGTGACTACGTCCGCATAACGGGACGAATAGAACGTGATGGAGACCCATCATGTTTCTCCAACGTCAAAGATACCGGAATTCCTGCTTTGCAACAATGGTGCCACCAGCTAGCCGTTGGTAGCCAATTACGGGCCGCAAAACAATTCCATTCTCAATTGAGAATGTTCGCCAACTCGGTGCGGGTGTATGCTGATGGTATTGGTGATGTGGTTGTTGCAGACAGTGAAGCCCTTCGTAAAAAATGGGAGTCAGTAGAGGGTGGTCAGGGTTTGACACTGTGTGATGATGGGGATGAAGGCTGATCACTTCGACATTCTAGGCCTGAAGCATTTCAAGCTCTCCGCGATGAACATAAAAGTAGATCCTTATGGCGAACCTACAGGAATCACGCCTCGGCTAGTGAAAGTAAAGTCGCTCGCGTTGACTTTTGCTTTCTGCACAACTCATATTTCATTGTAGGATTTTGGTGCATGTGTCGAACGGTGTGTTTCAGATCTGCAAGGTCTGTTCCGTGATGGTCTTGAAGACAAGTGTCGAGCGGGCGCAGTGGATGTGAGTACTATTACATTGTAAGACTTATCATCTGCTAAAATTTTCATAGGCTGCGAAAGGTGCACTTCAACACGTCGACAAGTTTGCAGGGTCCATGCATTGGAATACCTATCGAGCCAGTGAGTGTTCCAGTCCGCACCCTCACCCTCACTAATTTTGCTCAATATCAGCACTTCGTCGCAACGGGTCTTGGCATCGTGACCTCAATGCCGAACTTCTGATACCATTCACCCGGAATATTGCTTCTTCTTGGTCAAAGCTCTTCGAGTCCGATCTATTTGCCCCATTATCATCCGCGATCACGGAATGTGTCGACAGGCTGCTCGCAGATGTGGAAGCGAGCGCAACGGCTGGATTAAAAGATCGCGCATGCGCACGAAGATCCGATTCCCAAGAAGAGGCGCGCCTCGCATTAGGGAGAATCATAAAGGTCGTAGAAGAAGCGCTTGTACAGGAGCAAAAGGAGATATCTCGTTGTCTCGCTCCTCATGTCCAAACCGAATTGGTAGACGGCTACGAACTTGCCGCCGGACAACGAGGCAAAGGAAGTGTCACGCGACAGAAGGTATGTCAACTGTATCATTTAGAACCTCCTCTGACCAATTGCAGACTGTGTTCCATACCTACGTTGCCACACATAAGCATGCCATTTTTGATGGCGGAGCAGAGGTGCTCCTGAATCGTTTGACGGCTGCAGCTGAGGCCATCGGGAAGGCTGTCAACGAGTTACTCAGGGAACTTGCTGAGAAGGTTAGTCCCTTCGATTTCATCCTGATGCCAGTGTTATTTATCCTCTCTTGTAGGTTGAAGTGTCAATCAGTGTGCTTTGGGAAGGCATGCCGGATGACCTCCGTGTTCGATCGCAAATTTTCCAATCAGTGTCTCAGATGCTTGATCAGTTGGCCATGTGGTCACAGGCAGCGGAGAGGGTCTCTTTGGCCTCCTAGATGGATTATCGTTATCACTTCGTTTCCTTAATTTCTTTCGGCATTACCATCGGCGTCTTATAGGTATCCTATTATAATGCTTTCCTTTAGCAATTGTGTCAGAGCTCTAGCCGTCGTGCTTTCGACCTTGGTCTTGTGCTTATTATACTCGAGGAGTTATTACTGTTTACCCGTCACTTTTTTCATCCAGTAACCACCACAAATGATAATATACAGGTAGATGAGCTTCATCCCCCCTAAATGATAGATCAGCTGTCGAAAATAATATGCTTTTCGAGTCCTACATAAGTGAGTCTGTTGCGAAGGGCATTGACCGTGCTTCTGCCTACCGCAATGGCTGCACCTGCTGACCCGTAACTATTATATCTTTAATTGGTCCTCAAAGCGAGTGTGGCATGTGCCATATGTTTGCATTAATTCGCGCGCCCACTACGTTTCGGGTGTTGCACTCGAATATTTTTCCTTTATTGACACAGATATTGTAGGTACCTCTACGCAGAAAAATTCTGCATGACAAGTACCCATCGACAATTCGGAGGTGAACGATGATTCTACTGTTAATGACTACTATGAATCACTCCGCGATGTAGTGAGTGGGTACAATCATGATGCTGGTATGGGGGTGATCATGATTTGGTGGTACTGGAGGGGCTGTGAACTATTATACTTTCACGATGATAAGGAGGCCTTGGTGGAAGGGAAAAGTCAACGGGCCAAGGGACTCTTCGCGCGGATACGTTCGCCAGCAAAATATATCCACACTGGGAAGGGTATACCAATGACGATGGCAAGACCTGCAAGCAGGGAATTGCCTCCACCATAGCCAAGTGACGCAAACATCTGCTCTCCAAACAAGGGGAACGCGAAACCAAGAAGCGAACGGAACATCTGATAATATAATCAGTGGACGCCAACAAAATTAGGGGTAATGTAAGAAAGACTAACAGAAGCGGCTGCAGTAGCGCTTGCAGCATAGGTGAATGTATCCACGAGATACAGTTGAATAGGGAGGCTTCATGTTAAGAGGTCAGGCGTAGAAAAAACTGATGCACGAGCACACCCACAAACTTGTCATCAACCCGAACCCAAAGATACCGGTACCAATGATGGGCATCATGAAGTGGACCTTGGCTTGGGCAGACCAGCCATACCAACTAACATATGTCAGACTGAGAGCAGGAAAGCAATGGGTCAATCTCACAATAGTCCCACTGGGACAAAAAACGAGCCGAATATCAGAGCAGGTATGCGCATCTCTGGTTTACCCTTCCCTCCATTTTTTGCAGCAAGCTAGCAATAAGAACCAGCGCTTGAGCTGACAAGTTCAAAATAGAAGGCAAGTCTTGACATACGTATATGTATATCTTGTCAGAAACTCTAGCGCCAAACAAAGTCGCGCTTAGAAATCCAATGCCTATTCCGATGTACGTCACACCTGAGATTCCAATGCTGAAATGGTACACCTCCGAAAAGAGGTCTGAGCGAAAATTGTTAATAAAGATCCCCGTAGGCAAGTATAATCTTACCGGGGAAAGTGGCAAACATCAAGTAGTAGATACCTGGCATATGATCTCAGTTCATGTCTAATATAACTTAATGTGGCACTGACCATACATCCTAAATATATGAGCGTCAGTGAGCCGCGTGCGCATGTCACTAAATTTAAACTTACAGAGCCATATACAAGCTCAGGATGAAGAGTATGAAACTCCGGGTCAACAGTATGATCGGTCGCTTGAGGTTGACCCATAAGTAGGCCCATTTCCCCATCTCGTGTTGGGGGGCAGGATGTCCCACAGTCGTCTTTTCGGGATCCAGCGCTATGTTGTCAAGACGAAGCCTGATAACTGGCGCATAGCTTTCTCTCAAGAGAGGGATGCCGATCACAGAGGCAACGCCAGACATCGCGACAACGACATAGAAGACATACTGTACACCGACTGATTCTGCGATGAAACCTCCCATAACAGGGCCGATAGCAGGACCTTGCAGGATGCGTGAATTCAGTCAACATCGCACGATATAAAACGGTGTACAACCCACCTATCAAGGGCCCGATGCTGTATAGTGCCATAGCCGATGCTCGATCACGTTCCGCGAAGAGGTCGCTCACGACACCTCCGCCGCATGCTATAGGTGCACTCCCCGCTAACCCAGCTTTGAAAAGAATGAACAAAAGTTGCAGCTCGAGATGTTCTGAGACGTACCTAGAAACCGGAAAACAATGAAGGATACAGTGTCGCGTGACAAAGCGCAGCCGAGATTAAAGGCAAGAAAGAAGATGTTCCCTAGGTGGAGCACCTTGAAGTCATTCAGGTAAATGGCCCCGCCGATCAAGTTTAGAATACATATGACGCACCCATACACGACCATACACTTCCGACAATGGTGCCGCAAATAAAGGACCGATAGCATATGATAGAAGGAATATACTCAGAGTCAGCGCTATGACTGTTGGATCGGTTATGCCAAATTTTATGGCCACATCGGGCAGACCAGGTGCCATAATAGAACTTGCTAACGGCGTGACAAACGTGTACAGCGCGACCTAATAGCGGCATGAGTCTTTGTAAATTGAACTCGCTAATGAAAGAACTGACGATCGTAGTCGTTGTCCATTTTTTTGCAGGAGACCAATTCCTGGGGTTCACAGGGTCGTGTTCCCAATCGTCATGAGTCTTATCCGAGTCCTCGGCGGCGGACTGGCCTTCGCTTCTCATGACCTGGGGAAGATGAAGATCGTTCGAATCATCTTGGTGACTCGGAGTAAAAGAAACGGTTCCTGAAGGAGAGCCCGACATTGACCAGTGTTGCACTAGCAGGCAGGGAAGGCGACCAGGGACGGTAAAAGGTGATCACACATGTCCCGAGGGACTCTAAGTTAAATATATAGCGGACAATAACCTGACTGAGCAGGTATTACCATTACACTTTATTCCTGGAGGCCGCTGCCCGTTTACGTTGCAATTGCTGACATGTAAGATCTCACCCGAGGACCTGAGGCATATTTACTTACAAAGACTCTCGCGGAGTATATGTTCACACGTGAATGAAGCCACTCTCTCATATCGGTAGCTATGGAGAGCACACGAACAACCCTCTCGTGACCGAGGCTCCCGGTTTCCTGTGAACAGATCCATCGGATGAGTTTGCCAAAACTCGAGAACTCCTATAAAAAAATGCTTGCCAGTGCCTATCCAACTCGGAGTCGCCCATGAACACTGCTTTTCAAACACGCATCATGATCAGCGTGTGATGACACTGATGAGTGGCGCATCTCGAACTTTCTTCCGCTGCAGCTCCTATTTTGTTCACCGTGCTTCCTTTGCCGCAGTCGATCTGAGAAGTATACTATTGTCAGAGCACAGATAAATATTCAGCTCTAGAGACTAACTGCCCGCACACCTCAAACTGCATGCTCATGGGACCCACCATACTAAAAGATAAGGGACGCGCCTGAGGTTGGAGGGTGCATAAAAACCGCTAGCAACGGGCGGTTGCTCTGACGCATGACGTGACGCATACGACATTTTGCAAGATCAACCGTCGAACGGATCACAACATGATCGAAAGTACTGAAAGTGCACTAGTGCTGCTAGTGGCAGTAGACCAGACTGATCTAAGCAAAGAAAACACGTGGGAATGCGCTGCGGAACCGGCAATTCCAGGGGCCCTTGGAGCTTCTCGATTCAAGTCAACATGCACTGTGGCGGATATAGGAGCACACAACTTCAGGTCTCAGGTAACTTGTATCATTCTCATTTTCGTTATTGCATGTCTATTGAAATATTGACATGTTACTGATTTAGTGAACTTTGTCACGCGAGCAGCGAGACCGAACTCCGCTCCTTCACGTAAATAAGTCTTACTATGCAGCCGTCGGACGTTCATTCACGCGCAAACGCGAATTCAAAGAAAATGGAAATCGTGTCGCCAATAGTGAGCTCTAATTATTGTAAATTATCCAATCGGCGTCTCAGATGCTTGATCAGTTGGCCATGTGGTCACATGCACCGCTCGGAGAGGGTGTCTTAGACCTCCTATATCATGATGGATTATCGTCGTCACTTCGTTTCCTTGATTTCTTTCGGCATTTCCATCGGCGTCTTCTAGGTATCCTAATGCTTTCATTTGGAGTACTTTAGCAGTTCTTCAGAGCTATTACTCCACTTTCCATCCGGCAAACTACCACAAATAATAATATACAGGTAGATGCGCTTCATCCCCGAGACTTTCCCCCCTAAATGATAGATCGGCTGCCAAAAAAGATCTGCTTTTCGAGTCCTACATAAATGACTCTGATGCGAAGGGCTTTAACCGCGCTTCTGCCTAGTACAATTGCTGTACCCGCAGACCCGTAACTATTCGGTCCTCAAAGCGAGCGTGGCATGTGCCATACGTTTGCACTACGCGCGCCCACTATATTTCGGCTGTTGCACTCGAATAAATATTGTTCTTTTATTGACACAGATAGGTAGCTCTACGCAGAAAAAAATACAACATTTTTGCATGACAAGTGCCCATCGACGACTCGGAGGTGAACAATGATTCTACTGTTAATAACTATCATGAATCACTCCGCGATGTAGTGAGTGGGTACAATCATGATGCTGGTATGGAGATTATCATGATTTGGTGGTTCTGGGGGGGCTATAGATTATTATACTTTCACGATGATGAGGAGGCCTTGATGGAAGGGGAAAATCAACGGGTAAAGGAACTCTTCGCGCGGATACGTTCGCCATTAAAATATACCCACACGGGAAAGGGTATGCCAATGATGATGGCAAGACCTGCAAGCAGGGAATTTCCCCCACCATAGCCGAGTGCCGCTAACATCTGTTCTCCAAACAGAGGGAATACGAAACCAAGAAACGAACGAAACATCTGATGATATATTCAGTGCATGCCAACAAAATTAAAATTAGGGGTGATGTAAGAAAGACTAACAGAAGCGGCTGCAATAGCGCTTGCAGCATAGGTGAATGTATCCACGAGATACAGTTGAACAGGGAGGCTTCATGTCAGAGGTCAGACGTGGAAGAGACTGATGCACGGGAGTACACCCACAAACTTGTCATCAACCCGAATCCAAAGATAGCGGTACCAATGATGGGCATCATGAAGTGTGCCTTGGCTTGGGCAGACCAGCCATACCAACTAACATATGTCAGACTGGGAACAGGAAATCAATGGGTCAATCTCACAATAGTCCCACTGGGACAAAAAACGAGCCGAATATCAGAGCAGGTATGCGCATCTCTGGTTTACCCTTGCCTCCATTTTTTGCAGCAAGCTAGCAATAAGAACCAGCGCTTCAGCTGAAAAGTTCAAAATAGAAGGCAAGCCTTGACATACGTATGTGTATATCTTACTGGAAACTCTGGCGCCAAACAAAGAGGCGGTTAGAAATCCAACGCCTATTCCGATGTACATCAGACCCCCAATTCCAGTGCTGAAGTGGTACACCTTTGAAAAGAGGTCTGAGCGAAAATTGTTAATAACGATCCCTGTAGGCATGTATGTATAATCTCACTGGGGAAAGTAGCAAACATCAAGTAGTAGATGCCTGGCATATGATCTCAGTTCATGTCTAATATAGCTTAATGCCGCACTGACCGTATATCCTAAATATATGAGCGTCAGTGAGCCGCGTGCGCATATCACTAAATTTAAACTCACAGAGACATATACAAGCTCAACATGAAGAGTATAAAACTCCGGGTCAATAGTATGATCGGCCGCTTGAGGTTGAGCCATAAGTAGGCCCATTTCCCCATCTCGTGTTGGAGGGTAGGATGTCCCGCAGTTGCCTTTTCGGGATCCAGGGCCATGTTGTTAAGACGAAACCTGATAACTGGCGCATATGTTTCTCTCAAGAGAGGGATGCCGATCACTGCGGCAACGCCAGAGAGCGCGACAATGACATAGAAGACATGTTGTACACCGACTGATTCTGCGATGAAACCTCCCATGACAGGACCGATAGCAGGACCTTGCAGGATGCGTGAACCCCAGTTGACGTCGTACAGTATAAAACAGTGTATAACACACCTATCAAGGGCCCGATGCTATATAGTGCCACAGCCGATGCTCGATCACGTTCCGCGAAGAGGTCGCTCACGACACCTCCGCCGCATGCTATAGGTGCACTCCCCGCTAATCCAGCTTTACAAAGAGTGAAGAAAAGTTGCAGCTCCTGATGTTCTGAGACGTACCTAGAAACCGTAAAACAATGAAGGATACAGTGTTGCGTGACAAAGCGCAGCCGAGATTAAAGGTGAAAAAGAAGAGGTTCGCTAGGTGGAGCACCTTGAAGTCATTCAGGTAAATGGACCCGGCGATGAAACTCGGGACTTAGGATGCATATGACGCACCCATACACGACCATACACTTCCGACAATGGTGCCGCAAATAAAGGACCAATGGCAAAGGATAGAAGGAATATACTCAGAGTCAACGCTATGACTGTTGAATCGGTTATACCGAATGTGATGGCTACGTCAAGCAAACCAGGTGCCATGATAGAACTCGCTAATGGAGTGACAAACGAATACAGCGAGACCTAATACTGACATGAGCCATCGTAAATTGAACTCGCTAATGGAAAAACTGACAATCGTAGCCATTGTCCATTTTTTTGGTGGAGACCAATTCCTGGGGTTCGCAGGATCGTGTTCCCAATCATACTCTTCGTCATGAGTCTTATTCTCGACCTCGGCAGACTGGCCTTCGTTTCTCATGACCTGGGGAAGATAAAGAACATTCGAATCATCTTGGTGGTTCGGAGTAAAAGAAAGGGTTCCTGGAGGAGAGGCTGACATCATGGACCAGTGTTGCACTGGCAAGCAGGGAAGGCGAGCGAGGACTCGGGTAGAAGGTGATAAGACATGTCCTAGACAGACATTTAAATATGATATAGCAGACGATAACCTGACTGAGCAGGTATTACCATTTTGCTTTATCCCTGAAGGCCACTGAACATTTACGTTGCAATTGAATTGCTGACAGGTCTAACTGGGCCTGAGCCTGAGGATGACCTATAGGCACGTGAGGCCAAGATCGACACTCTACTAGAAAGTGGCACACGGCCATATTGACTAGTATTACGTGACAAGGTTATCCGACTCGGAAGTCGTCCCACACGCTAGAGTTTCGCTGCCTTCTCTTGCTTCCTTTGCCGCAACGGCCCCTCTAAGGTCAGGACTCAGTAAACATGCCAGCAATACATGAAGCCCGAACAAGCGCATCAGACATGAACTTCTTCGATCGGTTGGATACGAGAATATTATCATGATCGATATGTAAAGTGAGTTATCCAATCCTACGTCAACACCTAGCGACGGACTAATACATGCAACATAATGTATAGTCTCTATTACAACCTCGAGGAATGGCCCAATCAACATCCATCTCGCCTGTTGCTGGCTGTGGTCCGTAAGAACACGAGGGGATCTCCGCGGACACGGTGAAGTTCAAGGGTTTGTCAATCCAGATTTTGTTGCCACCATAGGCAGGAAGCTCACTAGAAATCTTACACTACATATGCTACATATGGTAAGCTAAGTATGTGATGTTATTGGTCCCAGTCTCTGCCTCTCTGCTTCCTCGACTTCCGCATAGCCCCGATTCGGACCTTGAAGCCTGTCTGAAATATCCGCATCACGGGTCGTTCTTAACTGGAAGTTCGACTCCTGACATGTCATGTCGACATATCGTCAGCGATCCAGACAAATTGGAACTTCGGCCTCCGTGCTCAACCTATAACTAATGGGGAAACCGGAAATGAAGATAACAGATAGCTACTTGCGGTCCGAAATCACGAAGCTGCAGCAGCTCCATCTCACTATACTCCAGATAAAACTTTACGAATACCTTGAAAGGATCTTTGAGATGGGTGACCTGGACCAAGGTTGCTGTTTACCTCGCGGACTCGGGCTACAACATCCAAGAAATTTTTCTATTCTAGTTGCATTTATAGGTATTCGACACCCGATGTTGAAGATGTTAAGAATTTTTTGCATATTAGCTAGGAACCGTTGACATATTACAGTACCCTTCTCTAGCCTTTTGTTTCGACTGGTGATAGAGGGGCTGGTCACCAGTCTACCTTTTGTTGCCACGCTCGGTTTGCGCTCGGTTTTATTTCGAGTACCCACAGCTTGACACTTGATTCTTCCACAGACCGGTTACCGCTCACTGACTTATAAGCGGTGGTCCGGAGGCCGCCCTGCAGGGTTGCTGCAGGGCTTGTAGTAGCAGCTAATGGTAGGTTACCATTGTCTCCGTTGCTCGACTCCGTCGTGGGCGAGTGTATCCAAGATCTTCGGTAAACTGAGAACGAGTTTTTTGAAGTCCTTCCACATGCCAAGTGCGACCGTCAATCCTAGCTGCTAAGCAGCTACTTACTAGGCCACAGACCAATAAAAGGAAGTTTCTTCCATGTATAGTCTGCTCTTGAAAATTAGAGCTCGGCGGGATCTGTCTATCATTGGTAGCTGGAACTTCCAGATTCTTTCAAATGTGTTGTTGAGAGCTCGAATTGGGAACGGCCAATTTCATGCCTGGCCACAAAGGTTCCTGGCGGTACAAGTCCCTCTTTCAACTAAAATTATAGATAAAACAAGTTACGACAAGCAAAAAAGACGAAGTTGCACCCTAGATCTGTAACTACTACAAAGCATGTCCATACTCATGTGAGCCGTGTGCAGCATACCCCTGATAGTGGTAACCATCCCCAATTGCTGCCGTGTAGTCATAATTATGTGCGTGCGTATACTGCTGGCTAGGATAATCCTCCACATCGTAAGCCTGCCTGCTCGCACCATTATACGGCAAATGTGCTCCTGGATTTGCTCTCCCTTGGTACACATCGTGTGCGTTTGCAACATATTGCCCTGGCGCCCCCGAGCTCCCATATGAATCGTACGGCCCTTGATCATTACTTTGATAAGCAAGAGTAGCACCTTCCTGAAGATGAACTGTGCTGCCGTATTCTTCTTCGTAGCCTTGGTGCTGTGGCTCGTAGTTTTCCGAAGACGGAATATATTGATTGAACGTGCCTGCAGTCTGGTGTGAATACCCAGCGTTGTGAGCCGGCATTGGAGGATAGTCGGTGTAGTCGGCACCGGCGGGATTTGTGTGATAGCTTGGCGCTATGCTCTTCTGGTCATAGTAGTAATCCTGGTTGTAGGTACCACCTGGCCCGCGCTTGGAGATAGATCTAGCGTCGTCGTCGTCGTCAACTGAGAGGTTTGGAAGAGTCGGCTGTGGCAAAGGTTTGCCAACTATCTCGCCCTTCTTGTTTTTCAAGTGGGAGAAGTCACCCATAGCCTCCTTCTTCGCTAGCGCAGCAGCCTTTGCGAGCCGCTCCTTGTTTCTACGCTTGATAACCTCTGCGATTCGCTATCATTCAATGAGCCATGGGTAACCAAAACTCGATGTGGTGGATGGTACCTTGTCAACCTTGTGGCATACGTATTCCTATATAACCCATGAGCAGGTGCACTTGACAGACGTAAAATGGGCAGAAATATATCTAACCTTAAGGTTTCCTTGAATGTAGCACAACAAAGGAATGTAGAATATGCCAGCCATAATCAACAGTAAGAGCGAGCCAGCGAAGATGACGAAGGTGAAGAACGTGGAGACAGTCAGAGCGGAGGTTGACAGACTATTTCCTGCGAAGTATTTGCTGATGTCGTACCAAGATCCCTTGTCGTTCTTCGCCAGGTAGATACTATAAAGTGTCAAAGCGTTGATTGTTTGTCTTGGCCCATCAGACAGTAACAGGCGCTTCCAACCTGATATCGGTTGAGATATATTGATTTAAGAAAGGAGTAAAGACTTACTCTTGAACGTAAAGAAGATGAAGAATGCAAAGTCGTCTTTCTTCTTCGTTGAATTACTGATATGATCGAAGAAGCAGAAGTGATCATACGAGCCTTGCGCAGTTTATAAACTTGAGATGATGCCATAATCGAAGGAATAACATACGGAGGGAGTAATAGTGATTAGCCATCACGTTCGTGAAAGCGTAAGAGATATCACGACTAGCGATGATTTTCTTCGATTTCCGGGCTTCGTACGCCAGCTGTGGATGGTCAGACTCACGTTCTCTTGCCTAGGACTGTAGCATACCAGGAGGAAGCCAAAAATAATACATCCTACGAACAGCCACTTCCCAACATTAAAGGGGATATAGAAGCAACCATCTTGATTCTGACAGTCGTTGAAGATTTGGTTGGACCATGTTGAAGTTGTCAACATGGTCGTAGCGGTGAAGATATCGGAAAGGTAGACAAGAAATGATTTGAGGATAATAATATAAAGCCAAAGATATCTTTGAAAGAACATCAATGAGCGCTCCGGATTATCTTGAAATAACTGGAACCAGTGAATGAACAGCCGCCATCACACTGTGCCACACAACCATCCACAGCCTTTGCGCGTTCCACAGGTTCGTACAAGTCACTTACTTCAGGCGCATGAGGAACCCATTGTCGGTAAATTCACGGGTGTCGATGAAGTCGAACTAAGGTGGTGAACAGCTTATTGGCATGCGAGAAAAACCAAGATAGAAGGTCAGCTCACCTTATGATCTGGAACAATTTCCCGTTTCCATGCTGGACCACTGCTCATTGTGTTGAGAGATAATGCGAATCAGCGAGCAAGTCAGACGATAAAAAGGACAAGGGGGGATTTGGTGGATATGTGAATGAGCGTATAGCGAGCCAGCCGCATGTAGAACCTGACCAGGTTCTGAGACAACGAGAGGCGTTAAAAGAAGGTCTAATCCGGCAAAAATCAAACCAAAGAGTGCCCTGCTGGTAGACTGTGAGGACGGATAGTACTGGTGCCGAAACTGCGGATGGAGGATGATAGAGAGGATATAAAGAACGAGCGTGAAACAAGAAAACAACGGTTGCTGTTAGTTGTGCTACTTATGCCCTGGCCCAAAAGCTATGCGACTAGTCCTATTTTGATCTATCTTTTTTTGTCCATTACACGGTTACAATAAACATCATTCCACTAACCATCAGGAACTTCTCCAACAATGACTACAGTACAAAAGATCAAAGTGCGCATCAGTATTTATCCTCGCTGCTTCTAATTAACGGGGGCGTTAATTATTCAGGAAATTGAAGATGAAATGGCTAGTCTTGTCTTTGGGATATCATGAAACTTCTCTACTAACTTTCCTAACAGGCCAAAAGTGTGTTTCCTTGTCTTCATGAAGTAGGCTCATCAGCCGACGAACTTCGTGCTTGTAGCGCAGAAGAATAAGGCCACGAGCTACCATCTGGGTCAACTCAAGGCTAAGATTGCGAAACTACGGCGCGAGCTTATATCGCCCTCTGGAGGAGGCGGAGGCGGGCCCGGTATTGGTTTTGATGTCGCCAGGACTGGTGTAGCGTCTGTCGGTTTCGTCGGATTCCCGTCAGTGGGAAAGGTGAGTTCTCTGTGTTTAATTCTTACCCGCCAGTTATCATCAACGATCATCTAGTCAACTCTGATGTCGAAGCTCACGGGCACGCACTCGGAAGTCTCGGAGATTGATTTCACAACACTAACAACAGTCCCTGGTACTATGAAAGTTCACGGTGCACCTATACAAATCCTTGATTTGCGTGCGTGCGTATCTTGTCTTTGGTAATCATACTCTTATTCTCGTCTCAGCTGGAATCATCGAGGGGGCAAATGATGGTAGAGGCAGAGGTCGACAAGGTAAGTACAGCTTTTTTGCGCTTGCAGAAAACTCACTCACTTTATTTTACAGTCATTGCCGGTATGGCCTCCAAGTTTAACGCATGCGAAAGCCGAGGTTGAGAGCAATGCATACCCCAGTTGCTCGAACATGTAACCTCATTTTTATTGTTTTGGACGTCCTCAAGCCGTTGGGAGACAAAAAGATCATCGAGAGCGAGTTGGAGGGCTTTGGTATTCGCTTGAATAAAAAGCCCCCAGCCATTTTGGTTCGCAAGAAGGACAAGGGCGGCATCGCGATCACCAATACCGTTCCGCTGACGAATATCGATCAAGAAGAGATCAAGGCAGTTCTCAGCGAATACAAGCTCAACAATGTGGACGTTACAATTCGGCAGCCTAACATGACGGCGGACGACCTGGTGGACGTCATTGAAGGGAACAGGTGTGTCATTTATAAGAAGCCCGCATAGTTGGATGTTTTATACCTCGCAGAGTCTATATTCCTGCGCTTTATGTACGCGTTGACTAACATAAATGATATTTCACCTTGCGCTAATTCCTTGCGTTTCAAATTTTAGGTCTTGAATAAGGTTGTTTATAACTTGATTGAAATTATGTGCTACTCACGTTGGTTATGTATGCAGATCGATGCCATCTCGATAGAGGAATTAGATCTTCTGTCCGTTGCTTCTCGTCTTCTTTGAAGAGTACTACTTACTAGTGTTCAGGTACAAAATTCCTCACAGCGTTCCAGTTTCATCGAAAGAATGGCTCAATATCGACGAACTCTCAGAGAAAATGTGGGACGCTCTTGAGCTTGTCCGCGTTTATACCAAACCTCGTGGACAATCACCCGACTATTCTGCTCCAGTCGTCCTTCGTAGAGGGAGATGTAGTGTGGAGGATTTTTGCAACGCAATCCACAAGGAAATCGCCAAGCAAATGAAGTAGTGAGTGTCAACGCTGAGATTTCCTTACTAATTCGCGGAGCTGACTGCATGGTCAGTGCCGTTGTATGGGGTGCGAGTGCGAAGCATTCTCGAGGTCAAAAGGTTGGGTTGGACCACATCCTAGAAGACGAGGACGGTAAGATTCTTATTTCTTCCACGCGTGCAATCTCAAGCGGTCTCCCAGTCGTTCATATCGCAAAAAAGTAGGCGACATAATGGACGTACAACTTGCTCCGCGCAACCCATTGTATCTACTAGTACTGCTGCGTAATGTATAGAGTACTGAGCCGGATGAATGACCATATCAGTCCCACCGCACAGTAAACACTTGTTGCCATCAGGGGCAAAAATTCAGTGTCTGGGTTCCTACCAGTCATGAGAGGGAATAGTGTGACGAAAACCTGAAGAAGTGCAAAACCATATAGGTATGCATTCTCGAAGCTCTCCAGCAGAACCCAAGGCAGTGATGAAGGAAACCTGTTGGAAGATTTAGTATTGAGAAACATCTCCATGTCAGTGCTCACTCGTAAAGCTGCTTGTGAAGAGGGTATAATACCGTTCCTCCCCATATGAGGGAATAGATAATTATTAGTGGTGTCTCTTTAGCTTCGTTAATAATACCCAACGCGAGCTGGCATTACGGGAACGCACCTGCTGGCGTAAAGATCAAGGGGAAGAGCGAGAAGATACCCGCGACACTTGCGATAACGAAGGTCTTGTAATACGCATAGTTCTCCGAAGCCAGAAGCCTGCAACACTAAATACTAGGTTGAAAACGGTAATGAAAACCACGCACGTAAGAGGCACTAATACGAGCAGAACGGCCTTCTCATGCACATGCCACCCGAACATATATGAAGCGTAGCCACAAAGCGTCAACGCAGCCACGAACGACTTATAAGTTGGTGCTCTCCATAGCTTAATGAGATAAACCTGAGTGAGTTGCAATATCAGAGAGATCCGCCGGTTATGCAATTTTTCATACCATCTGGAAGATTATTGTGATAATGAACGTGTGGATGGGCTTGATATTTGGAATCACGGCAAAGACCGTATCGCCTACAAGGCCGCGGGACGTCGATACAACGCCAGATTCATTCACTGCGAGCCCGACATCCAGGTGTTTTACCACTAAAGGCCAGCGTGAGCTCGGTAGTGGAAGGGTAGTCAATGAACCACGAACACTGTAAAAGGACACGGTCTGCGGCAGTGACCAAGGCCCATGCGTTTGGTGCCCAGTAAGCGTGATTCAGCCCACGTGTAAAAGGAAACAAGCGGGAAAGGAGTTGCGGGAGTTGGCCCATCAACACGAATGGTCCCAGAGAGGCCAGGAACACAAGTAGGACAGAGTTCGCTAGTGAGATAAAGCGAGTGGCGATGATCGCCCCCGCGGGAGACATGCAGTAAGACCGCAAAAGGTAAACGAAGTATGCAGGCTATGGAGGCAATCCAGTAAGTCAAGGACTACGATTCACAGTGATGTGATCATACCGCCAGATACATGTAAATGTGTTTGAAATTCAAAAGAACAGCAAAAAGTATGCCGCTTGCAAGTTTTCTGCCCTATAAATGTGATAAGACACTTTGCTCAGGTAAGAACAACTCTCTTACTTCGCAAGCCATTAAAATCGACCATAGCAATATTCCAAACATGAACCCATTGTATTGGAAGTGTATATGGTCAATTATAAGGAACCCCGGGTGAAGAAACAGGGACGCCGAGAGAATTCGTTGACGAGAGGGATCAACAGAATCACGGATAAACCTCAGTCAAGAATTAGCGCTTCACAGACATGAATGAATAAAAATTCACCTCAAAAGTGCCGCACCAAGGACAAGCTCAGAAATAATGACTGTCAGACGTTGGAATACAATGACCGTCCATGCATTATATTGAAGATTTTGGAGGTCAACTATCTTGGGATCGATGAATGAAGCGGGTATGGACATCAGCTTCTCAAAATATGCAAAGAATGGAGGGTAATCCAGCGCTAGTCGACGAGATGAGACAGTATGATACAGAAGCTTTCAAAGGGCTCACTCCACTCAGAAGTTGTCTTCAATGCCGCGTTCAATAAGCCTAGTAACGAGATCTAGAGAGCTTCAGAACGCACGTCATAATACCATTGAGAAATGGGAAGTGAATGTGTTATGGCCAGCCAGTTTCGGTGGACCTCGAAATCCGTAGAGCGACTTCACGGATCAGTAAGCGTGTGGATACATATTTAAGGAGGGCCTACTATGCTGGGAACAGGAGAAACTTGAATGCGGTGGACAGAAGTAAAATATCGACTTCGGATTGTGATACATCACCAAGAAAGTTCAGCCACATCAAGGCCGAGGTAGATTTCAGTGCATGCAGCTTCTGCGAGTCGTCGTACTCGTCAGTAGGCGAACTATGGGGCTGTTTGACCACGCTCATCGAAGTGTACAACCAAGCTCTTAAAGTTAGTAGTCGTTACTTCGTGCAACATATTATGTCATCTACTACTATAGAAGTTTATGAACATGTCACGAGCCGAACTGTTTCAAACGATATTTATTTGATGTTCATGGCGCTGTGGAAGGCCACGGCCCAGGCTATAGTACTACAAAACCAGGCCCGACATAAATGCATAAAGGATCAAGCGCTCAAATTGGAGGCGATGATCAACTTATATTGCTGACGAGGCTACTGAGAACACTAAACATTACAGAGGGTCAATAATGATAACATATCCAGAACAGACAGATGCAAAGGTTAATGCAATGGACATAATGGGCGTATGGTATAGTGCATGGGATAAGTGTAATATGTGGAAACAAGAGATCGCAATGACACATCTAGAAGTCCTCTTCTAACGAGCTGAATGAAACATTGTCAGACAAGGTCTACCAGAACGATAGTTAAACTCACAAAGTCTTGCTCGACACCTGATCGGTCTTAGCATTCGTGTGGTTGACGTTCGCCTTTGAGTAGTCCGACACACGCTTTTCGAAGAAGTTGGTCTTGCCCTGTAGCGAGATCATGTCCATGAAATCGAATGGGTTTGTGGCGTTGTACACCTTGTCGTTGCCTAGTGACACCAACAAGCGGTCTGCGACGAACTCGATGTACTGGCACATGAGCTTGGCATTCATGCCAATGAGGCCGACAGGGAGAGCATCTGGAGAGACAGTCAGCGTAAGTTAGAGAAAGTGAAGGTAATGACGAACCAGTCAAGAATTCCTGCTCGATGGTGACAGCCTGAGTAATGATACACTTGACCGTATCAGGGTGCGGGCGACGCTTGAGGTGGCTAAAGAGCAAGCAAGCAAAATCGGTGTGCATACCCTCGTCACGGCTGATGAGCTCATTGGAGAACGTAAGACCAGGCATGAGACCGCGCTTCTTGAGCCAGAAGATGGAAGCGAAGGAGCCAGAGAAGAAAATGCCTTCAACAGCAGCGAAAGCGACCAAGCGCTCACCGAAGGTGGAACGCTGATCAGATATCCACTTGAGTGCCCAATCAGCCTTACGCTTGACGCAAGGAATAGTTTCCATGGCGTCAAAGAGGTATTCGCGCTGGGCGGAATCCTTGATGTAAGTGTCGATGAGAAGTGAGTAGGTCTCGGAGTGAATGTTCTCCATCATGATTTGGAAGCCGTAGAAGCACCGGGCTTCAGCAACCTGGACCTCATTAGAGAAACGTTCGATAAGGTTTTCATTAACAATGCCGTCGGATGCAGCGAAAAAGGCGAGGACGTGTGAAACAAAGTGACGTTCATTGTCATTAAGACGGTTTGTCCAGTCATGGGTGTCCTTTGAGAGGTCCATCTCCTCGGCAGTCCAAAATGATGCCTCGGCTTTCTTGTACATTTGCCATATCTGATGAATTGTTAAAACGAAGTTAACATGACGATAGACAGTAACAAACCTCGTGGTATTGAATGGGGAAAAGAACGAAGCGGCGCTTGGATTCTTTGAGCAAAGGCTCTTCGCCTGAAATGAAAAAGTCAAGTTGAAGATGAATCCACAAATGAAATTAAGCCACTGACTTTCAGGTAGGTCAACTTCACCGACAAACTTCTTGCGAAGCTCTTCAAGGTCTTCCTCGGCATTCTGAGATTCCGGCGAGACTGAACGCTTGCGATCATCGATGAAAACAGGAAGGCTATCCTCGTCATTTGATGGCTTGGTTGGCGAGTCTAAGGAGATATTTGCCAGGGCTGCAGCGGCCTACAAGACGCGTTAGCTAGAACAACACGGTTAACTTAAAAATGCACGAGCCTTCTTGCTTGGTGTTGGAGCAGGGGATGATACACGAACTGGCGCAAGAGTGGAAGCCATTGAAGGTATAGGATGGTATGTAGTGAGATGAAGATATCGCAAGAGATGGATGTCTAGGTTGAGAAGTAGAAGAACCAACCGAGGTTCAATTTAAACGTTCGAACTGTGGTTGTGGTTATTTGTTCCACTCAACATTACGCGACGCGTTGTTAGTTTTTGTGGACGTGGTAAGACACGCGTGTTTCATCAATTCCATTATTAGTCAATCCAATCAACTTGGACCACTTCTCATGTCTTCACGTTGTTTCACATCGTCCCTAGTACTGTGGTCCACACTGATACAGACTTTTAAAATATCAGGTCAGTGAGCAATCACTGGTCCCGCGAGTGAACGCGTGGATAATCGGGGTGGTGACCTAAAAAAAATCAGTCACATGATTACGTGACCCTTTAAAGGATCATTCGGATCGTTCAGACTAGTGCCAGTAGGTGTAACCTTTATCTCCATGTCTGAAACACAAGCACTGGATTGTTTCTTTGTCACATCTGTCCAGGAACTTTCAATCGAGGTTTGTGGACCTTATTGTTGCCCACAGCCAAACCTTACTTAGGGGTTATCCCATGATAGGAGCCATCCGAGTCACGGCAGAAACTTTCTCTCAGCGACCCATTCCTCTACTCTGAAGAATGTAATGGTATGAACAGCTCGAGTACATCATACGAAAGTGGTGTTTCTGAAGGGGGTACGCTTTTTTGGCTCTGCATGTCCACCAGTCTCACCAGAGCACACATAGAATGTGAACCACTCCTTATGCCTTCTCAACGGCGCTTTGTCCTTTTTCCCATACAGTATCATGAAGTGAGCCTATTTTCTACTTACGACAATGGACTTGACCGACGGCGTATAGATCTGGAACATGTACAAGAAAGCGGAGGCATCTTTTGGACTGCCGAAGAAATGGATCTCTCAACAGACATTGTGCACTGGAATACCCGACTAACTGCAAATGAACGCCACTTCATCTCACATATTTTAGCTTTTTTTGCTGCATCCGATGGCATAGTTAACGAGAATCTGGTCGAGCGTTTTTCCAACGAAGTCCAAGTCCCAGAAGCTCGATGCTTTTATGGTTTCCAAATCATGATCGAAAATGTCCATGCTGAGACCTATTCGCTCCTTATCGACACACTCATCAAGGATGTCAATGAGCGCCAGTATCTTTTTGATGCCATAGAGACCATACCGGCCGTCAAGCGAAAGGCAGACTGGGCATTACGATGGATATCTGACAAGGAGGCGACATTCGCTACTCGGCTAGTTGCCTTTGCTGCGGTTGAGGGTATCTTCTTTTCCGGCTCGTTTGCATCAATATTTTGGCTCAAAAAGCGTGGATTAATGCCGGGGCTCACTTTCTCCAATGAACTCATCAGTCGTGACGAGGGAATGCACACCGACTTCGCTTGTCTTTTATTTACCCATCTCAAGCGAAGACCTCAACTGGATGTTATACAAAAAATCATCACAGAAAGTGTCCATATTGAACAAGAGTTCTTAGTAGGCACGTGTTCTGTTGTTATCTTAGGCTCGTATTGACTGTGCACCACAGATGCTCTTCCAGTCGACCTCATTGGCCTGAACGCAACCTTAATGTGTCAGTATATTGAGTTTGTCGCCGACCGTCTTCTAGTATCGTTGGGGAACGACAAGTTCTACAACTCCACCAATCCCTTTGATTTTATGGAGATGATTTCCATGCAGGGAAAGACAAATTTCTTCGAGAGGCGCGTGTCTGACTATGCGAAGGCACATGTCAGACAATCGGATACTCCGACGTCTTCAAGGATGTTGTAAGTTTTCCCCTATGTTACTCTAGAACACATGTCTCATTTAACAATCTAGTTCTGTTGACGAGGATTTCTGAGCTTCCATTCCCTTTCGTCATCGCTCGTGCCGCGATATCAATGAATAATATAGACTCATGCCCCATTCAATCACGTACCTAATATCCTATTCTACAGCCACCATATGGCTGTCTGTGCTTGTAACCCCTACTTAGTCTGTACCATTCCCCGTAGCTCACAGTTCACATATTTTTATATATCGGATTTTCATTCGTCGATGATCTGTCGAGACGAGTGTTTTCAGGAGGAATCACGTGATTGGTGATTTTCAGTTTGTAGACGTCCTCTGTAGACTATAGGTTGTCCGTAAGCCCTTTGCTTGTCGACGGGAAGATGGTAATGCATCCAATTCCCTTTCTCCAGCTCTCGCGTTAACAAGGATCATAGATTCGGCGACAAACACGCGAGCGGCGACAATATATTTACGCCAAATCCCTCGAGGCTCAAGAACGTCAAACGTATGAGCGCAAACGGCAGCTCAAGGATGCACTTGCATCAGGAAAACAAATACCCACCGAGCTCAAGAATGACGCAAAGACACTAGGAAAAGACTTGGCGTTTGATGAGGCACAAGAAGGTGAGTTGCAATATCTACGGTGCTAGATTAGTGTATCTACCAAGTCTTTTGATCAGAGCCGTCAACGCACATCGATAGCGAATACTCGCGGGCTGGTATTCAAGACCCAAAAATTATTGTAACAACATCAAGAGATCCAAGTTCCAAGTTATTGCAGTTCGCCAAAGTATGTCGTGCAAATATTCGTCGCCCATTCCTATCGAAACTTTGCATAGGAAATGCGGCTCGTCTTTCCCAACTCGCATCGAATCAACCGAGGAAACTACGTTATAAAAGAGCTGGCGGATGCTTGTCGTGCTAACGACGTTACTGATCTCATCGTTCTCCACGAACATCGTGGTGTTCCTGGTACGCTAAACCAGAGTCATCCATGTGCGCGCTGATTTAAGCATTGTATAGATGCTATGATTGTCTCGCACTTCCCCCATGGACCTACCGTCTACTTTACCCTGCACAACGTTGCCCTACGGCACGACATAGGCTCATACAAGTCCTCCACCGTCTCAGAGCAGTACCCACACCTCATCTTCGAAGAGTTCACGTCCAAGCTCGGTTGCCGGGTGCGAGACGTGCTAAAATTCCTGTTTCCTGTACCGAAAGAAGACAGCAAGCGTGTGATGACGTTCTCTAATGACGGAGACTTCATTTCCTTCCGGTGAGTGTGTTTGGAAGAAATGCAGCGGATACTAATTTGTGCAGGCATCATGTTTTTGTAAAAGTAGTTCGGGATGTCCAACTGGCGGAAGTTGGGCCGCGCTTTGAGATGAAACGTGAGCGGCATCCCATTGGCTTTATTGGTAGCCAACTCAGTGCTTGAATCTTTAGCGTATGAAATACGGCAGGGCACTATAGAACAGACAGAGGCAGAAAGAGAGTGGGTACTGGCACATTACGCGAGAACGGCGAAGAAGCGCAGTCTGCTATCGGGACCTGCAACACATTCAACGGCAGATTCAGACCGGACACCGAGCAAACGACAAAAGCGCTAGCATGTACATTTGTGTCTTTCAGTTTCCTTTCAATGTATGTGAGAATCCCCAACCACACGAGCGACGTATGATAGCGTATATAGTGCAGCTCATTGCAAATATGTAAACTAATCAACAGTGAGAGTCTTATCCAGCTCAGCGAACCCTTCAAACAATGAGGTAAACAGGTCGATCGCGTTTTGGACGTCATGAGAGCCTGCAGTCTCACGAATGGAGTGCATCGACAACATGGCATTACCGACATCTACTGTGCGCAAGCCAAGCTTCGATAACATCGGTCCGACCGTCGAACCGCACGCCCTGGATGTTGATGGTCAAGAGAAGCTTCTAAAGATAAGTGAATTCTCACATGTCATTTCGAACCTCGAACTCTTGAACCTTGCCTCCTTTGCGCTCGACAAGTTTCTTCACAATAAAGGACCCGATCGCGTCGCTGGCGTATTTCTGTTTCGCATTAGTCTTGATGACAATACCTCCGTTCATAGTCGGCTGATGGTTATCCTCGTGCTTTGAGGTATAATTTGGGTGAACGGCATGTCCCATATCCGCCGATACGAGGAACGACCGTGCAATGGACTGTGAGTGAAGCGCAGGAGTGGGAGATAGGCGTTGCAGGAGCGAGGGGATCAAGGAAGATTCTGCCCCAGATGTGGAGACGCTGCCAATTTCCTCATGATTGAAGAGGGCGATGCAATTGACGTTGCCCTCGAGAAGATTGAAATTGGAAGACGAGGCATAGGTGGAGATGGCATCCACAGCGCAGAAGCTACAATTATTTGCCATTAGATACGTCACGGGTAAGAAAATTCAGCAACACACGAGCAAACTTGGTTGTCCATTCGAGGACTAAACATAAACTCATTGTTAACGCCCCCCAAGACGGAAGGTTGGGTATCATATAAATGCCTGCGGAAACATCAGGAATCAACCAGTTCTAGGGAGCTCTGGAACGCACAATTCAAAATCATGGATCTCCTCAGAAGAAACTGACAGTTCGTTGGCAATGACAGAGAGTAGGGCTGGGTGATGATTTCCCTGGATGCTAGCAGCCGTTGCGTTTGATACCCTGTCATCTTTGGATGTCTTGTTCAAGGTTTCCGCGACAAGCCCTAGAATGGGTACAAATTCTGTCTCTTGGTTGAACTTCAAATTGTCGTTAGTGTTTCTGTCCACTGGCCATAAATTAGCGTTCCTACTCCAAACATACTCACGAAAGGTACGGACAGTGGATGGCGAGGGTAGGAATACGCAGGAGAGGTCGGTCAACCTTGATGAGCTTTGATTGAAAGGTCCCATCTTGTTGCGTGACCACGACTCTCCCGGCTAACGAGAGGTCCCGATCGAGCCAAGAGTGCCAGATACCTCCACCATAAGTTTCTACTCCGACCTGGAGGTACCCAATCTTCTCCCGCTTGGATATCGGGCGCACCTGTGCGAACTTTAGATATTTATAGATGAAGTAGTGTGGTGACTAAATCACCCTCAAATTCGGGCTATCAACGTGTGTAGCCACAATAGATAACCCCGCGCCCGGCTTCCAGTTCGGTGGAATGGTAAAAGCAACTAGGGAGCTCTGATTGCTGTAATACAACTCAGAAACCGTAGAGTAGCTAATGACTAGACTGACCGGGTAAAGTAGTATTTCCCTTGGGGTTGCAGAGTCTTCTCCCAATCGTCTGCTTCCCTGATCTACGCTGTTGTGTCGAGACACTATTTCGTTGTCTGTGGTCCGACTCACCTTCTTGAATCCAGATGCTTCCAGTCGTATAGACGCATTATGTACGGCATGAAAAGGAGTTGGCGATGCGTTCACAAAGCCGATGAAGCGTTTGGCTGCCTCAGAGCTCGACTGAGAAACTTGTAGCATCATTCTTTGGATTTAAAAAGAGTTTGGATCTGAGACTAGATTTCCTTTCGAAATTTTCGATACTCGGATCGTCCAAGATGTCTTCAAGCTGCGCACAAGGTGGGATTGAGGTGGTCTCCCCTAGATAGCCCTTTATAGACGAAAAGTGTGGGAAGCAGATCGAGCTTCATATATGTGAGAATAAATTGCCAAATTTAGGTTATCACATTTTCCTTGCCTTGGTTCCACTCGGATATGTGTAACCGTAACGCATCGTGAAGCATACGCGATGGTGCAAAGCTATCTGCGGCATGGGCCAACCCAGGCACGTAGTCATGTCTCTGTCTGTTGCACTCGCGCTCACAGTTAGATAGGCTTTCGGGCTGATATGCAGTTCAACCTCCAACTCACTATATGATGGCAAACTAGCATATGTCCCAGCACTCGAGGACGTGCTTGTATGGGATATGAAGAAAGGGCAAATGGTACGCGGATAGTATTTCAAGTTTTACTGCCTGCTCATGTGCAGCCAGCTCTCGATGTGGCACGAAACAGGACACAGATCTGAGGTTACCTGCATGTGCCGTTCTCCTCAAGAAAACATTTTTGCGGTGGGTTACGCTGACGGTTCAGTGCGCCTTTGGAATAGTGCATTTATCTCCGTCATTGCAACATTTAACGGACACCAAAAATCCGTCACTGCTCTCGCATTTGATGCACAAGGAGCCCGCCTTGCTTCTGGCTCGCAAGATACAGATATCATCGTATGGGATGTTGTAGCCGAAGCTGGTCTCTATCGGTACGTGATATTAAGCGTTGTACGAGTTTTCTCTTACTCTTCTACAAGTCTACGAGGCCATCGCAATCAAATTACAACCATACGATTCCTTTCCGAGCCTGAACTTCCTTCCACCTCGACTGGTTCACGCTCTCATATGCTACTCACGACGTCAAAAGACACGTTCATGAAGTTATGGGACACTTCTACTCAACATTGTGTTCAGACAATCGTTGCTCACCGCTCCGAGGTTTCTTCCCTGGATATCGATCCAGAGAAGAACTTCATCTTCACCGGAAGCAGTGAGGGCGAAGTTAAAGCATGGAAAATCGACCACGAGTCATTGTCGCAAGGTTTAGTAGAAAATGAGGCAGGCGAGGCAAGTAACGATTTTGCAATCATTAATTCAGAACTTCATTTTGTGTGTAGGTCGCAAAGATGATCCATCCTGTCACCAGTCTCCCGCTCTCATCACGTCACCGCGTATCCCAGATTTTATTCCACCCATCACAACCATACCTTGCTGTTCAGTCACACGACCGATCCATTGAAGTCTTTCGTATCCGAACTGAGGAGGAAATCAGAAAGAAGCAAGCTAGACGGAAAAAGCGTGCAAAAGAGAAGGGGAAAAGTAAAAAGAAAGGGAAAGATATCGACGACGCCGCGGAGGACGCCGCGGAGGATGCTATGGATGTTGACCAGGAGACAAACGTGATTGATCTTTTCACTCCTTACCTTGTGGTTCGAGCAAGCGCAAAAGTTCGATCCTTCGATTTTGGCTCCAAGGAAACTGTATCGAAACCTGGTGTTCAGGTTCGTATCAACTTACTCAAACACTGTACGACTCTGACTTGTCACGTCGCAGCTCTTTGTGGCATTGTCATCAAACGCCCTTGAAGTGTACAATATCCCACCCCCTACAAAGTCCAAGGAAGAGACACCTGAAGCCACTCGGATGTTTTCGGTCGATCTTCCCGGGCATCGCACAGATGTGAGGACTTTGTGTTTGAGCGCAGATGACCAGACACTTGCGTCAGCATCTAATGGTACGTTCACGTCAGTGATTCCAGCACTTCACTGATATGTGTGTGGAAGGTTCCTTGAAACTGTGGAACCTGAAAACAACAGCGTGCATACGCACAATAGACTGCGGCTACGCTATTTGCAGCACATTCCTTCCTGGAGACAGACATGTAGGTTTTCTTTTATTCGAAAATGTCACGCTTATCAGGTTTCTTCCAGATCGCTATTGGAACGAAGTCAGGGGAGATTCTAATATATGATTTGGCATCTTCGACACTCACGGAGACTGTGAAAGCTCATAGCTCCACTGTTTGGTCGCTGCAAGTTCGCCCAGACGAGCAAGTTTTGGTCAGCGGCAGTGCTGATAAAGAAGTCAAATTTTGGGAGTTCGAGCGTAACGTTTCTTATAATGACGAGGTTGGTTTTTCGTTATTTGAATATGCACTCTGTAATCATATGCAGGCCAAAAAGTCAATGACGTTAAATCACACACGAACGTTGAAGATGTCAGATGAAGTCCTGTTTGTCAGATACAGCCCGAATGGGAAGCTACTGGCAGCGGCCCTACTGGACTCCACGGTCAAGATTTTCTATCAAGACACCCTAAAGTTCTTCCTTTCTCTATACGGTCACAAGGTAAATCCCAGAATCCCCTGTGAACATGAAGTCTCAACGCCTTTCAGCTGCCTGTCTTAGCAATGGACATTTCAGATGATTCCAAGCTCATCGTCACGTGCTCCGCGGACAAAAACGTGAAGATCTGGGGCCTCGACTTTGGTGACTGCCACAAGTCAATATTTGCTCACGAGGAGAGTGTCATGCAGGTGCTCTTTGAACGAAAGTCACATTACTTCTGGACTGTTGGCAAGGATAAGATGCTCAAGTACTGGGATGGAGACAAGGTGAGACCCCTCCTTTCCCACTGAGAGAATCATTTTTAAGTCTCGTGTAGTTCGAGAACATTCAGAAACTTGATGGTCATCACAGCGAGATTTGGGCATTGGCTGTGAGCAACCATGCCAAATTTGTAGTGACGGGCTCGCACGACAAGTCCATCAGAGTTTGGGAGAAACTCGACGAACCAGTGAGCTGTATTGCAGTGATCTATTTGTCAGCATGCGTGACCGTGAGTCTAGCTTTTTCTCGAGGAAGAGCGGGAGCGGGAGCTTGAACAAATCTATGAAGACGGGATTGCAAACACACTTAACCGTCCTGACATATCCGTCGTCAACAACAACGAAGCTGATGCGCAACCCTCTGGGGAAGCAGCTGCGGTCACCAAGCAAACCTCGGAGACACTCATGGCGGGCGAACGTATCATGGAGGCGTTGGATCTCGCTGATGCCGAGCGGACTGCTTTCCAGGAGTATGAAGGAAAGGTTGCCCAAGCGGGTTCACTAGAGGCCGCAGGGATGCAGCCACCGCCTCGAAATCCCATTCTCGCAGCATATGACTTGGAACCTGAGGCATACGTCCTACAAGTTGTCGAGAAAATATCTAGTGCTGCTTTGCATGACGCCCTGCTGGTGCTACCATTTGACAAGGTAATTTCGCTGATGCGTTACTTGGACCTATGGGCACAGAAAGTAAGCCTCCCTTTGGATTTCTTCCTGGATACAACTTTTGACGCATTACGAAGGGGTGGAATATTTCCCTCGTCTCTCGCATATTATTCTTCCTCTTGAAGATTCATCACCACCAAATTGTAGCTAATCGTGTCATGCGCACTGCGCTGATTCCATTACGTGTCCACCTACGCAAGTCATTGCGCCGCGAGAAAGATGCTATTGGATATAATCTGGTTGCGTTACAACATCTTCGCCGAAGAACAGAAGCAGAGAGGACTGCCCAGTTCTTTGAAGAGGAAGACTTCGACGAAGAGAAAGTTCGCGCGAAGATCGCAGAAGGCAAAAAGAGAAAAAGGGTTTCCATCAAAGTTTGATTGGTAGGAATAGTTCTAATGTCGTACTCATAAGTATCTACCGGTACAAATGTCAGACAAACAATTTTCTGCGCAGCGCTGAGCGGATCAGGGTTTGACGGTCTGTGGCCCCCACAAGTCATTGTCCCTGTCATTGCTGTTCAGTTGTGCAGTCCCTTTGGATGCATTTTACTTACCAGTTATCGGGATCTGTTGCTTGTCGCATCTGCACGGTCAGTACGCCTTCATCCAGACTTGCCAGTTCGCTGAATGCCGCCTTGGTGAGGTCGACGTGACGAGATCCTTTGGCGCACCCAGCACAAGTGTCCACGACACGGATAAATATACACGTCTTGCCGTTGCAGACTAAAACGATGATCGAATATACCGAGGCATCAAACCCAGAACAAGTTTGCAACTCACGTTCGATGAACTTGAAGCATTGAGGCTTCGTCGTCCAACCATCCAAGGTCACGGCGCCCACGAAAGACTTGTCCTGTTGAGAGTTATTCTCAGACTCGATCACGGCTGCATGCACATGCATGCTTACTGTTGGTGCCCATCCTCCATTACTCCAACAACTGGGATTCTCTAGGTCATGGCCAGTATACCTGACAAACATAGTTGACCGCATCATATCAACTGCAGACGAGATCACATACCAAGTTATGGTGACGCCCTCCGAAGGTCCCTTGCCCATACATCCCGCAAAGATGGAAGCAAGGCTTGAGACCACGGTTCCTAAAAATCCAGTGGTTGTGGTTGTGTTTGAGGTTTTTGCTTGCTTTTCTCTATATTTTGATGTTCTGATGCCGGCAGATGTGTTGTTTTGGGACGACCTGCGCAGTGCTCTATGGAAGGAGTGATCCTTGTGACTTGACGCGAGATACTTGTAGTTCAGATTGGAGATATTGACAGGTTCCCATCCGTCTCTTGGGTCGAAGGAGTGTGATTCAGGTAGGTAGTGTGCTTTAGCGTATCGGTTGTTTCTGATGCTCCGCGTGTCTGTAATATTCATGATGGCTGCTTCGACCAGCGAAGCAAGGACCTGGATTGTGAAGACGGTTGCAAGCCAGCGCATGTCTATAGTAATATGAGTGAATAGAAGGCTACAAATATATGGGCGAGCAATCGTAATGTCTCCTGCGATGTCGATTGTTGCTAAAAGTCGCTCGAACTCGAACTCGAACTCGAACTTCTCGGACGCGCGTTGGTCACGTGACTTTTGATTTCTCATCCGTGCATGCACGTGACGGAAAATGTGATGGCTATGTACCCACAGACTTGCATCGGCTCAACCTCGGCCCCTTTGCTCTATCAAATCTTAAAGTTGTTTCCTTTCACCATTCTTCGGTGACAAAGGACCCCCAACTTTGGAATCATATCTATGCCGGCGGACACATCGAAGAATTTTCTAAATGCCTCCCGTCGCACGTCTCGCAAAGTAGCGAATGAGGAGGAAACAGAACTCAAGCGCGCTCGTGGTGAAATCTCGTGCGCAGAGTGCAGAAGGTTTTCTCGTCTTTCAAATATAGAACTTTCCTGACGTATCACTCGAAGATTGAAACTGAAATGCGATAAGAAAGTGCCATGTGGATCTTGCGTTCGTCGAGGCTGCCCAACCATCTGTCCAAATGGTCGTGTCCAGTTATCATGCAATCAATCAGCCCCTGATATCATTATGACACCTACAGGTAGTCTTTCTACTGGGCAGGGTACTCGGTATATACCATTTTCTTCTTGTACATTCGATCGTGTTGAGTCATTATTAGTTTCGTCCTTGCAGATACAGAACACCTACATCGCACGATTGTGGAGATGGGCCAGCGAATTCGACAACTAGAGGACGCACTATCCATTTTTCAAGCCGGTGTGTCTGAGGAGGTCCATCCACTTCTCATAGAAGATCTACTTTCCATAAAATTTGGACCAGAAGCTCTGAAGTCTAGCAATGATGCTTCAGATAAAGGCAGTAATGTTCCCATAAATTCATCCGGTACTTTGACGATCAGCGATGGAGGAGAGTCGAATTACTTTGGGCTTTCTGCAGGTTCAGAGGTAATGACATTCTTCCGCTTCCTCTCGTGAATGCTTAGTCACAGTAACTTGAACCCAACAGACTTTATTCATGGTATGTTGGCTCAAAAAAAAGCTAGAGACAGTTAATTTTATCTCATCCCGGCAGGCTGGCGCTGAACTAGATGGTACTTCATTCTCACAACCAGACGAGCTTCCAAGCATGTCTGCGGACGTATCTCGATTGGAGTCAAATCTCCCCTTCAGTTTGACTGGTATTCCTGACCATGATCAATGTCAAAGTATCCTGGGATCATTGTTAAGCCTTTTACCACCGTACCCGCGGGCTAGTGCACTCTGCGAGACATATATGGAGCACGCTGCCTGGATATTTCGACCAATCAAACGAGAAGAGCTTATTGATGATATTCTGTCACCTGTTTACGCTCTTGCTCAGAAGAGACGAAGTAACACATCTGAATCTGAGGCAGAATGCCCTGAACACACTATTGCCGTGCTCTATATGGTCTTTGCCCAGGGCGCTCTCATGGACTTGACGTTGCCATCATGTAATCAGGAAGCAGAGGACTACTTCCATCTTGGCCGTGTGGCATTATCACTCCGTTCTGTCTTCGAATCACCAGCTATTCACACTGTCCAAGCTCTGGCTCTGATGGGATACTATTACAGCAACAGAGGCAAGCAATACGCGTTAAGCAGCGCGTGGTCTATCATTTCGCTTGCCAGCAAGTTAGCTCAGAGCGTATGTTTATGATTTAATCTTCTTGGGCATGTTATTGACCGTGTCTTTTTTTCAGATGGGTCTTCGTGAGTCTTTGTCTATGACCTCATTTTCATCAGCCTTCATTCTTTACGCAGACCGGGACCCTTCTCGATTTAATATGAGCCCGAAGGCTGTTCAGCGTCGACGTACTCTATTTTGGGAAATCTTTTCTGCGGATCTCTTTCATGTTGGTGATATTTCTTGCACTTTTACATGGTTTTGACGATTTGGTTAGAGTCTCGCTCTGGGTCGTCCTCCGTCGAACAGGTTATCGTATGTTGA
Source organism: Suillus subalutaceus (assembly GCF_016647625.1). Lineage (NCBI taxonomy): Eukaryota > Fungi > Basidiomycota > Agaricomycetes > Boletales > Suillaceae > Suillus > Suillus subalutaceus. Next base: position 128,030 of record NW_024540253.1, on the reverse strand, counting down.
CTGTGAGTTTCCTGAAGACGAGACGACAACCATGAACGACCAAGGAGAGGTCGAGATTGGGTGTGAGTTCTGACCATTGCCCTTCCTATTTCGCTGAATCATTCTACTTCTGGCAGTTTGGCGATGGAAGTATACATTCGCAAGAGACGTAATCTCACAGATCATAGAATTAACGCTGAGCGCAGAACTTCCAAGTTACGATACTATCTTAGAACTTGACAGAAAAGTTCGCGAGCAAGTGTTACCCTCCGCCTTTAAACCTTTATCGTTCTAGTGTCCGAGACGATTACACCACTCCATCAGCTTATATTCGTGGCCGCATGCTTTTCCAGTTTAGAACAACGAGTGAGCCCCCTGGATGCAGTGACCTTCGGCCCTACCTGACGTCTTCACAGCGATGTTGTTCATCCATCGTAGTTTTTTTGCACAAGCTTTGCTCGATTTCCCCACAAATCCTCTCCGCAGTCCCTACGCTCCGTCATTCCTCGCTGCATATCGTTGTGCGTCGGCAATGATAAAGACTACTGTCCTTAACTTCCAAGTGTTCCCGGACCTCTTCATGCGTTGGTGGCCTATCTGGAGTCATCTGTTGTCTGCAGCTGTGCGTAGTTGACTTAATACATGACGTGATACTCAAGCAGGCGCAGGTAATTGTTGGATCCATTGTTACTCGAGCACCATCGACGACTATGGCGCCTGCTGCATGGCAGGAGTTAAACCTTGCAACGGAAATGTTTTTACGGGGATCAGAGACATCAAGTCGCGCTCGTCATGGTTTGGTGCATATAATTCTAAATTGGCTGTCTTGATGTATCTTATTTATGCGATTTATCAGGCTATCTTAGATAAACTCAAGCTAAAAGCCTATCAAGCGCTTGAAAAATATCGCAGTGGAGCGACATTCAACAACCAGGGCAGTCTATCCTCCCCCCTCCTGGAGGTGGGCGGTGATGACGAACTTACCATGTTTGGTGGACAGACTCGTGTCCTTGTCACCAAGATTCTTTCGCGGCAGAACCGCAAGAAAGTATCATCGTCTATTCCTCTATCAGCTGTGGATTCATTACAATCGCAATCCACTGCAAGTACCCCCTCGGCATCTGACGACGGCAATTCTTCAGATTCCATCCCTGAGGTCCATCCCATGCTTGTGGAGTTTCTGAAAATGCTTCCTCCCCCATCGATGCCAGATCCCACACTAGGCACAGAAGATGCATCTGCAACCTTCCAAAGTCAGTGGGGTGCATTTTCTCTATCTCGTCCACTCGGATTCGTGACACCAGACCCCGCGCCCGCGATATATCCCTCCACCATCCCCCAGACTTCCAAGTCGGTCTCATCTTTTCAAAACCTCCTCCCACAATCCAATTTGTTTGATCCGACCAGCATCAGAGCTGACGATGCTCTTGCCGACCTTTTCCTTTCGGGAGAGTCCGGTATGGATGAACGATGGAAATCGTTCATGCGGGATTCTGGGATTTGGGATGGGTCCCAAAGTTATGACCTCATGACAGATATCTAGGAATTTCCTTCTTCCTCGTTGATTCAGTTCTTAAGTTATTTACATTTTTGAAACCTCGTATTATCCAGGCGACTCCGGCTCTCTACTCAATGGTTGTCATTTAGGTCCACCCGTGTAGTAATTCTTAGTCTATAAACCAAAGACCGAATGATTTGCAAGGGATGTACAATCGAGAGGATTCATTTGACTACAGTCATGGGTAAGTTAGTATTGCAGTTCTCCGCGACCTCGTAAGGATGTCCGCTGAGTTTTCCTCATCGCCTTCCACGATAGAAGTCCAAAAAGGCGTATTTGTCTTCCCATCCAAAACCGACCCTTTTCATCTTGCCCATTCTCGCTATAAGCACAGCGCAGACTTCGGCAAGTACGTCAGAACGTGGCTCAGGAACCACCTCATTGACAATGAAGAGCTGAGAACTAGGTGATTCTGAGAGCGGAAGTTGGCGGATTGAGATAGATTGTGGAGAAAGACTGGTGCAGATTTGCAACAGATGTCGCAGGGGGTTGAGTGTAGCACCTGGGACCGAGTGCGACAAAGAGGGTTGCGACGGTGTCGGGGGGTCGTATCTAGAACTGGTTAGATATAATAACATGAGTGTTGGAATGTGAGTTACCTGACACACATCAAGAAAATGTTGTAGCCCTTTGGAGGAACGCTTGCGCCATTAAAGACATCAGCGAATCGAAGCAGGCCCCTGCCGTTACTGGTTGTGCATTCAGGAAATACTACAACGGGACTACGCGCTGAACGGCGAATATCATCAAGACTACGCAGAGGCACAGAGGAAGGCGCCGATGGTATATTGCCAGTTGAAGATATTATTTCCAATAAAGACACCTGACGAAAACCGCGAATGACTTCCGGTGAGCTCAACACGCGGTTAAAAGAAGATATAGCTGCGGATCCGGTCCCTGTCTTTCGTCCTGGAGTGTACGATATTGACGATGCATCTCCGGCGGAAGACGCTGCAGGTGCATTTGCAACAGGTAACACAAACAATGGGTTGTATCTTGCATGACTCGTCAGAAAGATTGTAAACACAATAGAGGATCTTACTTGTACGCTAGCCAAAGGACTTCTATCCAAGAAGACCAGTTTGACACTATAAGGTCACCTCCTCTTGGATTCCACTTGTTCTCAGGAATTTTTCTGAAATTTTTTTGTAAGCATCTATCTCAAAAATCGATCCAACATAAAGCTGACCCTCTTTTTCGAACAATAAGCTCCGTTGGCACCGACCAAAACCCTATCACGTAGAGTGCCAAGCGCGCAAGCAGGGCGGTACCTAGCCATGAGATTACATCTTGTAATGGCGGAACAGGACGCTGTTTCCTTGAGCGAAATTGTAACTGTGAATTTTGCATCCACTCACACAAATAAAGCCGATCACATGAACTAATAAAAAATGGATTGAAATAAGCACGATAATCACAGCAGTTCGTATTACAGCAACGACCGCTCTGATGGGCGTCAGAATAGTGACGAAGAGGTCACGTTCCTGTGATGGAACTGGCGCAAGGAAAGGCTGAGTACGAAAGTGAGCCACTGTAAATAGGTTTTGCTTGTGCAAGTACTAGCCTGAATACCAGTTCCAGGATCCTATGAAACAAAATATTAGCACAAAGCAAGCCCGAATAGTTGAATTGATTACCCGGAAGGAAGAGAATTTCTCCATCCAGCTATTTCTGCTATTCTACCACTGGCAATTCTGGTGGTGTACCGTGTGGACGTTGGTGACTATAGTAAGTACCAGCTCTGCGCCGCTATAAACATGCGTGGCCCGAGGCTTTACCATATTTGGCACTATGATCCTCGGGTACTTAATCGCTTGATCCCCTAGGCTGTTCCCATCCTGACCCAAACCCTTGCAACTTGTCACCAAAGCCTTCTGTCGCTCAAATATGTTGGTCGCACTCTCCAAAGTGGCTCATTTTGTCAAGGTTCTCATACAATCAGCTAGCTCGAGATATCAAAAACTCAGTCTAGTTGGAAAGGTGACGTCAGACAGTGTTGGTCCTCTTGTCAACTCACGATGTTGCTGCAGGCTTTGATATGGTTCATTCTATTCTTCTATTTTTGCTCAACCGTATTTATCTTGGTGGTCACTCCGGCTCGCATTGCTCAATTCACGTACGACTTCGCTCAAGACATCCGACATCTTCCATATGGGTACGCGATTCTTATCGTTCTCATGAGTAAGCGTGTTTTGTACACTTTCATTGAATATCCGATGAATTCGAACATACTAATTCCTCTCAGTCGCTGTATCCTTCCCCCCTTTCATTGGACATACCACGCTCCTTAACTTGTTCGGTTTCACATACGGTTTGCCAGGCTTCTTCCCTGCAGCATTTGCATCACTGGCAGGCTCTGCTATAGTGTTTGTCACCCTTCGGATCATGTTCAGCAAGAGGCTGCGTTTGTGGACTTCCACTAATGAGAAATGGCAGGCTCTGGAAGTTGTGATAGTTAGTGTGTTTCATTAGCCTTGGCATACTTGCTCAGTAGAAGACGCCTACAGCGATCAAGAGGCATCCCCCTGATCATTCTCATCCGTGTCTCCTCATTTCCGCCGTGGGCTTGGTCAAACTCGCTATTCGCAGTAAGCTTTTCGAGTTGTTTACCGGTTTGGATTTAACTCCTCCATATTAGAGCATAGCGCCGGTGTCATTGTTCCAGTTCTTCATAGCGACTTTGTTTATCCTCCCAAAGGTTATGGTTTATGTGTTCGTCGGATCTCGTATTGCTAGACTCTCAGACGGCGAACAAAGAAATCATATGGATACCCGTAAGAATACATACCATGGCATTCCAATTTCATTGATTCATGGCGCACAGAAACAAAAATTGTCAACAGCCTTCTAGTTGTTGGCGGTGTCGCGATATCTGTTTTAGCCAGCTCGTTCGTGTCCAGGTTACCGCTATTAATAACAGAGTTCTACTTACCCTATACAGGTTGGTCTATCATCTCATGCAGAAGGAGATCAAGCGTCTACATGACAGCCCGTCAGAGAGTGACGAACTCGCTGCAGAGGCACTCGAGGCAACAGAGGAAGCGCCTTTGTTGGGATCTAATTCTTTGAGTTCCCCGTAAAGTATGACACCCACTTCCGTGGTGAGCTTACTGCAGTAGAATGCAATCAATTACGGAACATCGAACTAAGCTAGCTTTATGATCGCTACACATCTATAACTATAGAAAGTCATGCATGCACGAATAATAAGTCACTAGTAAAAGTGGAGGAAAAGCAAGGAGAAGCTGGCTCCAATCAGGAAAACGAGTATAAATATTCGACTGTCCTTGGCACGTCTACGTGCCTCTCTTAGCTGCACGTTACCCTTCTCTACGGTAGATGTCGTCGCAATCGCGTCCTCGTATAGTTGGTCAGTCAGCTCCGTTTGCTGTGTGAGATGTGTCATCAGTTCCATTTGGAGGTTACTGATATCCATCAATCGTGCTTCGGCTTGTTGTACGGACTCGAGCGTGTCCTGGACGGATCGGAGAATATTTGCGTTCTCCGTCTCGAATTGAAGTATCTGAGACTGCGAAAGCTCAATATCATCGTCGTCACCGTCCAGGTCACCTAATGATGAAGTGGGAGTGACCGTTCTCGGTTGAGCAGCAGGACGGCTGCTCCCGATGGTAGCGGCAATCCCTGAGACGAGTGCTGATGAAGCACCTCCCAACCAGCTGTCGCCCCCTCCGCCAACGCGCTGTTGATGTTGCGCAGGTCCCTTAGAGACGATATTCATTGCCTCTTGCGCTGCACTGGATCCTAGAGTTCGCGTGCGTTCAAGTTGACGCTTAACACGTTCCTCCTGCATTTCTTTTTGATTCTGGCTGGCTTCCGCGAGGCGCCTGCTGAGATACCATGTTATACCGGAGTGATGCGCCGCCGTGAAATCCGAAAGTATTGTTGAATTGTTGCTCTTCAGACGGGCGGGCAGGAAGCGTGCCAAGGGATTCACGTTACTTGCGGCGAGCTCAGCACGACCTGTATATAACGATTGATTTTCAGTAGTCGTTTCAGGAACAACGGCGAGAAACAGACCGCACGCTTTTCGAGTGTCTCCATTTCCTTGACTCTGTCTGCGCACCTACTGAGAACGACACGTGCCTGCAGGTCAACCTGGTCCCGCTCCTCATCTGTAAGGTGGCGTATTCCCGACCATGATTTTGTAGGGTCGCTCAAATCGATGGCATGGGAACTATGTCGCGAGAGTGGTACAACGTGTGCGTCTACACTCAGGTAAGGCTTCCGTATGCTAGAAAGCATACGCGTGAGAGTGCTAATATGATTGAGCTGTACAATCAGGTTAGAAGATAACATCGACGCAAGACACATTGATGCGACATACAATCGTATATGCTTCCTCTAAATATTGTTTTCCAAATACATTCGCATTAGGGACATCACATGGGGGAGATGCCTTGCGTCGTTTGCCCTGCGGGATAGCGCTTTTCGCTTGAAGGACATCTTTGAAGTCTGCGGTACGGTCGACGAAACCCATAAATAATCGCTGTGCAACGACAGTAGTAATGGGTGACGAAAGATGAGCACAACTGGCGTTCAACGACCTGTTCGCGCTCTCAGAACATGCGCTGGCCGCATGTTGCCGAGAGTCACGTGTCAAGTCAATATAAAGAAACCTGGAGCTTCTTTTTTTCTCTATCGACCACGACAAAGTTATATAGGCTCAGTCCAGCGCTGCTTTTACTTGCAGCATCAATGGAAGGGGTTCTCGAACGCGTGGAATATTAGACTGGTCCTTGTTTGAGGCGAATGGTACACTGGCTACTACTGCTTGCCATAGTTTGAGACTAACAGTACTTGTATCATATGTAGCAGCGGCGAGCTGCCAATCTCCAACTTTTGTCCAACTTAACTGTTATTTTCTTCTTGGCATCTGATTTTATCTGTGTTCCAGCACACCTTTGTTCCGCGTTCAACGCATTGGATGTAGTGCCTAGACGGTGCTATGCTTATCCTGGTTTGATACTGCTGTTTCTTCGGCCAGGTATAATATACGTGTGTACTCTTCCTGCATTAATATGCTAATCTCAGCCTTCTCCCTTTCAAACCCATCCTGAGCAGAGGGGCAGGACCCATAAGTCGACAGCTCCCAGCGTGGCAAGTGTCATTGTCGATAACCGTACTGTCTACCTTTGACACGGTTGTTTTGGGGTCGTACTACCCAGTCAGCTTCGATCTCCGTAATATATGTTTCTCTTACGAAGTTGCGTGATGACAGAGATGGAAGTGGATTTGTGCGAGTATGCCTTCAAGGTAACGGTGTGTGGAATGTTATTGAAATCATGTGACTATTTGCCGCATAATGTGTTGTTGAGTGCGTCCAACGCTTCTCGAGTGGCCAATATTGAATGAACAGGCCAATACCATTGGAAGGGTAATTGCCCCCATTTGCCTGGTGCATAATCTGCAGATTGTCAGTTGTTTTTGTTGCTGTGACGTACCCTGAACAAGCTGTGACCCGGTCTCTTTGAAAAATGTCCAACGTGAAACAAGAGCCGTCAGTGGCATCCCATAGTCTGCAGAACATCACTCGGAACAACACTCGGAAGGGATACAGCCCGGTAAGCAAGTATGATACACTCATAACGGACCAGGTGTGTAGCTCCAAGCCTCCAACACTGCACGATGTAGGGTCTAGGCCCTGAACCTTAGGAAATCGGTTCACACGCATACGAAAACTGCCGTTTAGATCTGACAGAACCTCCCCACTTCTGGAGTTGGGGATCAAGTGTATTACTTAGTGTTACATTGTCTATTTGCAGTCCGAATTCTAGTATTCTAGTCTGTACAAACTATCAAGCTTAAGTTTGATCCATGATCAGAGGATGACTCTTTCCGGCAACTTATTGTTGTGGCGTAGTCGCAGTCGTTGCCTATACCTCTCGTTGTTGCAGCAACCCCTTCTGTCTGATGATCACGTTAGTAGCCTTTTCAAGAGACCGAGACTGTATATGCTCACAACAGTGATCTTCGTCCGATCTCATCAGGAGCCTACAAAGTGTCATTTCCGCTAGATCAAGAACATCCTGTTCTTTAACGTGTAGGCAGTTGATAACAGCCACTTCATTAATGCGCCTCATTTGTGGCATTCTGGGCGACATTCCACCCTCGCTTTCATCTTGTGGTAGCCGGCTCTGGGTAAGGTTCACGAGCGCACTGCCACTTAGATAATTGCACCAGCGGAAGTCAAGAAGAGCAAGGTTTGGGCAATGTCCGTTGTCCCCGTGTAGTAGCCGCAGTTGTTCATCAGCAATGTCACTGTCGTGCAGACGAAGTTCCTCTAGTTTAGGAAGGAGCTCGAAACATCGCACAAAGTCGACGCGCTCCACGTCAATATCATAGAGTTCTAGAAGCTGTACACAAGGGGAAGACTGAAGGAACTGGCATAAGTGAGCGCCAGAGGGCATGTGGGGCCGTGCAAGGGGATCAGATGAGCAGCGCAGGTGGAGCTGACGCAACGCAGGTGCGCGCATTGTCAAAAGGATTCCATTCACTTCGGGAGAGACGTGAAGTGTCAGTGATTCCAGATGAGGAAGATCCACAGAGCGTTGGGAATCGTTGTATGCCCGTGTTCCTGGTTTAGAGAGCTCCAGTGTGAGGTCCCTTAACTCTGGCAAGACCTGCAACATTTCGATCCAGTCGGTGGCATTTATGGAGGGTATGAACAACGTTGAAGAAGAGAGCACAACGTGCAGTTTCGTGACCCCCATAAAGTTGCTCCACTGTGGAAGATTCGGTTGTTCAATGAGCAATCGAGATAGGCGCGGAGCGTCTTGAAGAGATGACATATTCACAGGATCTCCCTGAGAACCCTCCATTTCAGTAATGACATCGAGTTGCCTTAAATCAGGTAACGGAGAACTGCAGCGGCGAAGGACGTAGTTCATTATTGTCGAGTCTACAGATTTGACGATAAGGGTGTGCCATTGCTTGGAGAGAGGAATGAGTAAACCCAAAACCTCCTCCAATGACGGCGACTCGAGAGGGATATCCAAAGTTATATGCAATGGCGCGTGTTGAACCTTATTCAACCAAAACTCCACTTTGCCGATCGAGTTCCCCGATCTCAGGTCAAGGAAGAGATGGGACCAAACACGAGGAAATGCTGCGGCTTTCCTCCAAGCCGAGCACACTTGAGAAACAACCACAGGTGCACGCGTCCAGCCGCTTTTGGCACATATTTCAAATATGCGAGCTAGCAGCTCAGGAGGTAGGCGGCGGGCGGGGGTTAACAATGAACGGGCCCGACGTATATTCTCCCGGTGCTTGTCCTTCTGCAAGCGGAGGCGCTCCAGAACAGAATACAGTATGGTCATTTCGCTGTTCAGTTCCTGGATTGCCTGCTCGTCAGCCATCATTGTCTGATGGATCAAAACCATGTCATCCTCTGTGGGTTCGCGAATACATGATACGCAATCCATCAAGGAAATTAGAGGTGTCCTGCAAGTTCGAGAGTGAGTGCGACGTCCCGGCTCGAATACATTTGCAACGCACGGCGACACATCGATATCGTGATACCAGCGACGATCCATACACATCCGATAACCGCAGGCCTACTCAGGTTCTAAAGCAGACTATCTATATGTCGAAATATCGGCGGCCATAAAGCGTTACCTTGTAAGTCTAGTTGCCTTCGATGTGTTTGTTGTTGTTTTCCTGACCACTTGCTGTTTCGTACACTCGACCATAGTCGCCATTCCACCTAGCCAAGCCCCGCAAGGTGAGCAAATAACGCATGTTTAGTACGCTATGATGATTCAGAGTGGAATCTTCATCGACCCGCACAACCCATTAAAGTTGCTGGGTCGAGTTGGAGACTAGCAAGTGTTCTAGATACTGCTGACGCTTTTACTGCCAGTCAACTAACATCATACTAAGGCTGACGATATCGTGTTCAGAACTACTCATGGATCCACGTCGAGCTCGCGATCCGCGCTTGGCACGTGTGGACCCGCGTTTGCAGCGAGGACCATCTGCGTTGTCCGCTCCCTCGCCCCAACAACAAAGTGGGTCAGGACAAGGCGCGACACAATGGACTGCGAATGGAGCATATATGGCTTCACAGTCCATGGTTCCCAATGCTCTCGTGCAGCAAGCTGACACAGCTTCCGAGAATGCCATTGCTGGCCCCTCGACTCCTGCAAACAATGTGGAATCCTCTGCATACAAGCCTAGACCACTCTTTTGCGTTGTGTGTGCAAGTAATCAAGTGGGTTTGCGTTCTTAGCGACAATCACGAAGAAGCCTTACATGACATTTGCAGAACCGTTCCATGGAAGGTCATCAAGCCTTGCAGTCCGTATCACAACACATTTTTTACGTCATTCATTATATCTGATGCCAAAAACATGAAGAAAAGCCGGGTACCGAGTGAATTCTTACGGCACAGGCTCTGCCGTGCGCCTGCCTGGACCATCAATAGACAAGCCTAACATTTATTCGTTTGGCACACCATATAACTCAATATATGAGGAACTTAATGCAAAAGACCCGAGATTGTAAGTCCGCCATATCGCCTTATGACCTGAGCCTGACAAACACATTCCAGGTACACCGCAAATGGACTTCTCCAGATGCTTGATCGCAATAGGCGGATAAAGCTAGCTCCAGAACGGTGGCAGGACAGCAAGACAGTTGCAGATGTAGTTATTACATGCGAGGAACGTTGCTTTGATGCTGTTTGTGATGGTGGGTGCCATTGGCACCGGTTGTTAAATTTATAGCTCACAGATATGTTCTCCCAGACTTGCTCAGTCGCGGCGGCGAATTCAATAAGCCCGTTCATGTCATCAATATTGAGATTAAAGACAACCATGAGGAAGCACTCATTGCTGCAAAGGCGATGCTAGATTTGGCCGCTGCTGTACGTTTGCTTCTGCATCTTTCCACGCATCACGGTTCTGTACTCATTTATCCAAAATCTCAGATCGAAATCTCCCAAGATATGGACGAAGATATCGATAGGATACTGCAAGTGCAACAGGAACGCCACCCCCACAGTCTTTTACACGCCATAGCTTTTTACTAGTAAAAAAACATTCGCATTATGGGACCCTTGTAAATGACACATCGACTTTTCTTATGGTCATGTGTATGGCGATTATCAGAATAAACAGTCATCACATGATACATAGGGTAATCTATCATGTTATTACCGTCATCCTTTCATCATCTCAGCTCACTTCTGTCAGTCGTGGGAAATTAAGACGCAATCACTGACCATCCTCTCCCGTATTATAAAGGGGTTTGAATATTGATCTACGCAGTCCTTTATCAGCCATATACCATACAATGCCCTCCCTTCGCCTCGGAAATATTGCCCCCGATTTCGAGGCAGAGACTACTGCTGGACCTATCAAGTTCCACGAATGGATCGGCAGCTCTTGGGTGAGCGCATTTCATGGGTGATGAACCTCGGGATGTTGACAAGTAGCCATGTAGGCAATTCTCTTCTCACATCCCGGAGACTTTACACCCGTCTGCACTACTGAGCTCGGCGAGGTCGCTCGCCGTGCTGGTGACTTTGCTAAGCGCAATGTTAAACTCATTGGAATTTCTGCCAATGGCCTCAGAGACCACAGCAAGTGGGTCGAAGATATCAACGACTTCGGTGCAAGATACGGACCAACCAACGTGGAGTTCCCCATCGCATGTATAGCTGTATTCTGATCGGTACAGTCTTTAATATTGCCGTGTAGATTGCCGACGAGGACAGGAAAATCTCCACCCTCTATGATATGCTTGATGAACAAGATGCGACTAACCGTGACGCAAAGGGTCTTCCCTTTACGGTACGCTCAAACATCAGTCGAATCTCTACTGCAATTTAACCCACTTGAAGATCCGTACTGTATTCGTGATTGATCCCAAGAAAGTCATTCGCTTGACCCTTGCTTATCCGGCTTCTACCGGACGAAACTTTGATGAGATTCTCCGGTAAGTCTGTCAGATTTCTGGAGTCACGACTTGACATCAATAACTATTTCCAGTGTTGTAGACTGTGAGCATCATGACATGACCGTTTTTCACGCACTCACTCAGCCCATCAAGCTTTGCAGCTGGGCGATAGACACCGCATAACCACGCCAGTCAACTGGAACAAGGGTGATGATGTCATTGTTCACCCTTCCGTTGCCAATGATGAGGCCAAGGTGCTCTTCCCTGAGGTCACCTTCCACAAGGTACGATTGTTTGATTAGAACACGTTGCTAAATATTGACATACCTCTATTAGCAACCCTACTTGCGCACAACACCCCTCAAGGTTAGCGAATAAACGTAAGATGCCGGACGAAATGGGATGTCTATATGTGACATTAATCCCAGTTCCGCAACCAGATAATAAGACATGCGAGGCGGACTAAAACAGATAGTCTATATATTGTATTTTTTATTACATACATGCAACAGGAATTTGTTATGCTGGCGGATCAGCCGGCTCTGCGCTTACGAGACGGACAGGAGATGCCATGAGAAGGACTGAGGCTGAGTTTTGTGATACATCGGGCCCGCTAGTACTGTTTCAATAAGTCCACGAGGAGCTTAAAGCATACGCGTACGTCCTGTACGTGAGCTGCGGAAGACTAGAGCAAAGTTCCATTTAGATGGTACTTGCCTCATCTAGGGTCAATATAGCCGAAATATGGTTGTTTGTGTCTGTTGAATTCTAAGGCTGAACGACGCGTGTACTAGTGACAGTATCATAACGCGTTCTTCAAGCTTAGCTTTATCAGCTCCCACATCAACAACTTTCTTTATCTGCCATACTCATTCTGACGGATCATAATGGCCAACGCAGATGGAGGCGCTTACAGGTCCATACTCCCTTCCGCTGATCTCGCTGCTTCTCTGACATTCTGTGCTTAGCTACTCCCTTACGGTATTCTCACCAAGTGGTAAACTCGTTCAGATCGAACATGCGTTGGCTGCTGTCTCCCAGGGAACAACGAGTCTTGGTATCAAAGGTACCCTGTCTACTTTTGTTGCACATCACATACTAATTCTGCCTCGCAGCGTCCAATGGAATTGTCATCGCCACTGAGAAGAAGTCGTCCTCCATTTTGATAGACGACTCCATGATCGAGAAAGTGGCAGTAGTGTGCCCAAATATTGGGATCGTGTATTCAGGCATGGGTCCTGACTTCCGCGTTTTGATCGCAAGGGCGCGGAAGAGCGCGCAGGCATATTGGAAAATATATGGAGAGTATCCACCCACGAAGGTTTTGACGCAGGAGATCGCCACTGTCATGCAGAAGGCAACTCAATCTGGGTAAGAAGATCCGCCTTGTTGTGTGTACAATGGATCACGCGTGTTTTTAATTCTCTTGTTCAGAGGGGTGCGGCCTTTCGGTGTGTCATTACTTGTCGCAGGGTGGGACATCAACCGTGGTCCAAGTTTGTACCAGGTTGATCCTTCGGGATCTTTCTGGGCGTGGAAGGCCAGTGCTATCGGGAAAAACATGGTCAACGCTAAAACGTTCTTGGAGAAGAGGTGAGGCTTATGTGATGCATCTACCTATCTTCCGCTGAGGTCGTGATCATTTTTAGATATAACGACGACATAAGTCTAGAGGATGCAATTCACACTGCTCTATTGACGCTGAAAGAGGGCTTTGAAGGTCAGATGACGGAGAAAACGATAGAAATTGGTGTTGTCACTGTCCCAACACTTGAGGAGCTCGAAGCTGGGAAAATCGGTGGCGAAACAGGCCGGCCTAAACCAACTTTCCGCAAACTCAGCGAGGAGGAAGTCAGAGATTATTTGGCGCTATAGGATTAATTCCACGTGCGTTGCATCGCATTGTAATAGTAGAGATTTTGATTCCTGGAGATGCATCGTAGATGCCCGTTGAACACGGCCACCACATTAAATTAAGTTGACTTGGTAAACTTTGTGGCATATCCCAAGGCAGCATTTATGCACATCAAGCAAGTTCTGACAGGGTCAGGATGATAGGGTCGTGATGGGGTTTCTTGACGAGCAAGCTGCATTCGTGTGGATCGATGTGCACTAATCTTCAATAAGAAACGGATTGCACGCAGATCTGTATCCTGTCTTTTAGGAAACCGGTACCAATGACCCACCGGAAGTGTATACCACCCGTTCCAGGGACAGGCTACCATTCTCAGGTGTCTCATGCTCCACTGGCAACTGATCTTGGCAACTATTTCCTCTATTTGCGGCATGTAAAGTCGTGTTCTTTGCTTCCTTTAGCATCAAATTTCCAGGTTATCGGATGACCGTAACGTCCTTGGTATAAAATACCAGCGAACTCACTAAATTTAACTCATCGAAATTCGCGAACGCACCAAATTCAACCCATCGAACTACTCAGCTCACTGTCAATATGGAGGAAAAGCCATCCAAGCCTATCGTGATGCGTCCAAAGGCAGCTCAGGCGTGCGAGGTGTGTCGCACCGCCAGGAAAAGAGTTGGCTATTTTTGGTTCCTGTATCGCTTGCAATCTAGCTAATCACTATCAAAGTGCGAATACGACAGGGACCGTCCGGCTCAGCCCTGCCCACTGTGCGCGAAACGGGGAGTTGAATGCAGCCTCACGACCTCCGCGGTTCAACCGCAACCTGCGACTGCGGGGCCCTCTTCCGTCTTTCCCGACGACTGGGGCTACGGTGACACTGTGTAATAGGTACGACCAAGTCATTTCGCTCATCTTTCGATACATGACTAATGACCGACTTCGTAGAGCATACGGGTAGGGACAGGAGATATTAGCTTGTTTTACTGTCTCATGTGGTTTGGAGAAATCAGAGTTTGATTTGTACCCCGGTCGAAATTGACTGTGCCTTTTTCATCACACCGGCGGCAACCTCGATCATCACCGTATACGTAAGAATATTGCGGCTGTGCTTTCGCCATTCATTTAAAATTCCGCCGGGTGGACTTGAGGCGGAATTCATTCATGCTAGCGTTCATGATCGAAGCACCAGAATTCCGCGGTCAGCCGTCTGTTGCAAGTTTTTTTGATGGACTAACACAGGTCGGTATGCAACAGTGCTCATGAAGACCTGCTGTTGCTAGCGCCTATACGAGGCGCGAGATATTACACTTGGGGCAATGTTCTAAAGCTCAAATAAGCCTCGATTTTCAGTCACTGACCTCGTGTGGACGGTGTTTCGTGACCGAACCGTATCTCCTTCGATCTCCAAAAATGCATGTTACCGGCCCTGCAATACTTAGTACATACGTCAATTTTATTACTGTCGAGCTGAATAAAGTAAGCCTGCAGGGTTAATGTTTGTGCAGGGTCCCATGGACTGATTTGGCATCTCTGCCCAGAGCTTCTGGAAATTGCCACTTGTTCATCTTCCTCACCCCTCCTCAACAAACACGACAAGAAGCTGAGTCAGTGGTTACTGCACGAGCGTACAATCCTTTTCCCGCTCCATCATTAACGATCTCAACTTAATGGGCATGAACGTGTAATTCTACAGGGTCTACCAGGCGACAAGCGTCGTGCGGCATGTCCTAGTGGCAAGAATAGATGAAATTCAACTTTGGCTCGTTTCACAACCTGACAATGAGCAACTATTCCGGAAGCGGAAATATGATGGATCCGGCCACCCACTCCTCTACCTCGCTGAAACCACACCTCTGCCGGTTCCAATCAAGTCGTGCAAGCATGGCTCTTTGTCACTTTTCTGTTGCCATATAAGAGGTGCGGACATCGTTCATATCTTCATGGATTCAGCGATGAGCGCAAGTGCAATTGCGATGCAGCATCGAGCCCCTCAAGCCTGTAAATCATGCAGGAAGCTCAAGAGGAAAGTTAGTACCTTTCTAACTTTTTGCATTCTTAACCTCTTATCATTTGTCAGTGTGTCTTTAACCCAACGTTGGGCATCTGTAACCGGTGCTCCGAGACCGGTAAACCATGCGTGTACGCTGAGGTCAACTCGACTACTCCGCATGATGATTCCGTCGCTGTCGTCCATCACAATACATTCACCACGTCCACGAATGCTGGTGCGCGAGAAAGACTTATGCTTCTTGCGCGGCACTTACGTCCCTCCACAGAGGCTTCTGGTCACCTGAATGCCTCGCTCCAACAGGGCAATCCCCTGTACCTGGACACGTTTGGTACCGCCTGGTTGGACGAATATGGTCAGCCAAATGTGTTAGTACACTTTCCTTTCCGCCTTCCTGTGCTGACTGTCCAATTGAAGCCACGCGGTTGATATGGGTCCAGGGAGTGGGGATATGACCGGCTATCCATCAACCCATCCTGGCGGACAGAATTAGTAGTAGCCGGTCAGCTGGTGCGCTGATGATACCTTTTTGGCTAATGCCACAACCATGCAGATATGATGCGGACTTTCGTGACTGTTGTAAGAATGTTATGCGATCAGACGGAGAGTTTTGAGCTATGTACCCCCCTTACCTCGTTGTTGTATGATTCCCTAGCTAAGATTTGAACACTGTTGTTTCCCCTTTTCAAATCATCAAACCTTATAAGAGTCGGTCGAATGAAATTTCCGACTTCAAATCGTCGCCTTCCTTTCGATCCTCGGGCTCTTACCTGATTCTTGTTACTTTTGTTATTTTATTTAAAAATCCAATTCATGTCCATCAATACTATATATAGTCTGAGGCCCCTGCCTCTTCTACGCCTCTGGGCTCCCGAATGCCCCGGCGTGAGGTTGCTCCCGTCAGTCCACCATTCCTGCTGCCCGTTTTAGACGTGCAGTCCATCGAAGATGAGCTTTTCGTTTACGTGACAATGCTATTACCTGTCACGGCATGGTTTCGTACGTTCCTTGTGACTTGACTATAGACTGCGGTTATGAAGTTGTGGAAACTTTCAAGAGTATCAACATTAATATTACAGTCGGACATTGTTTGAATGGCGGTCAGCTACAATATTGTACAAGTAAAGATACAACTTGAATCGTTGACGGTCTTCGGTGGTGTCAGTCCTGCCACTACAGTGGCCAATCAAGTTTCTCTCCAAAGTTCCAGTGAATAGCCTTGACCGAAGTGTACTCATCAAGGGCATAGCTTCCAAGTTCACGGCCTACTCGCGAAGTCAGACATATTGGACGTACTTCGTACTGAATAATAATTGCTCACCGATGCCACTCTGCTTTTTCCCGCCAAACGGAACATTGTTATTCAACAAATTGTACTGATTGACCCAAACCTTTGGATACCGTCAATTAGAGAACATGCCGGAGCAATGTAGGGCATACCGTTCCAGCTTCAAGGGCAGACGAGACGCGCATGCACTGATTTGCATCATCTGACGTTTCGAAAGCATTTTAGCGTCAATCAAATACCCAGGGAAACTACCCACTGGAGTGTAAACCAGCACCGAGACCGTAAGACGTGTCATTGGCCAGCGAAATGGCTTCCTCTTCAGTTTTGAATCGGCCCACCGCCAGAACCGGCCCAAAGATCTGTTAGTTAACATTACTATTAGGGTTGTGCTGCAGGAAGTGGGCATCCTGCCAGCATCAGAAGCATACCTCATCTCGGACCTGATTCGCATGAACGTGAGCATGGAGTACTCTAGGAGACAGCTTTAGCGCTTACGATATCCATGTTCGCTTTAATGTCCGTGAAAACTGGGAATCGATAAGCGATGATGGTGCTGTTCCGAAAGCTACGGATACTTACTCGTAGGGTCAACAAAGAAACCCTTACCAGGACGCTTTTGGCCACCCAGAACCACCTTTGCGCCTTGAGCCTGACCGCTCTCGATATATCGCCAAACCTTGTCGAATTGAGTTTTAGATACCTGACGAAGGGTGTGAGCTGTGGATGGTGCGATCTCGTACGATTAACCGACCAGGGGTCCACCTCCGCTCTTCTCGTCGAAGCCATCGCCGATCACGAGCTCCTTGGCTTTAGAGACGAGGAGGGAGACAAACTTGTCATAGATCGTGTCCTGAACATACAAACGAGATCCTGCCGTGCAATCCTGGCCAGTATTGTACAAAATACCGAGGCAAGCCCAGTTTGCGGCTTGCTCCAAATCCGCGGACTCGAAAACTAACTGGGGCGACTTGCCACCCAACTCCAGAGACACCTTCAGACACATGATAATTTATTTAACCGAATTTATGCCTTAAAATTCACTTCACCTTCTTCAGATTGCTTTTGGCCGCGGCTTCCATAACCTTGCGGCCAGTTACTGTAGACCCGGTGAACGCAACCTTATCGACATCCATGTGCATTGATAAGGCCACACCGCCAACAGATCCCAGGGAAGGAATCGTGTTCACCACGCCTGGTGGAAATCTGGTTCAAAATTGGGGTCAGAAAAAATACTAAAGATGAGGGTATCGCGTACCCGGCTTCAACGATAAGCTTCGACAGCATAAGGGCCGTCAAAGGGGTAAGTTCGGAGGGTTTCATAACGATGGTACACCCGCATGCAAGGGCAGGGGCAACTTTCCATGCCCTAATGAAGACATCATGTTTCGATCTCCAAGATCTACGCAGTTGAATACATACCACATATTGATTGGGTAATTCCATGGAATACTATATCGTGTCTGTGAACATGTGCAAGGTAACGCATGGAAACCACCCACATTTGTCCGCAAACTCCGATAGGATCGTGTCTAGTGAAAGCAAGCTTGGTTTTGTTGTCGACTTCGATAGTCTGAGAATAGAAAGCATGAGGACAAATTCGTTCTGTAAAGGTGCTCCACTACTTGTCCGGTTATTTTATCGGCCCACCCCGCATAGTACCGCAAGCACTGGATACTGTCCCCGATATCAAAATCCCTGATATGATGGGCAACGCCCATTGAGAGATAAAACGTAAAGAAGACGTATTTTCATACCTCGCGATTTTGAATGGCTTGCCGTTATTCAAAGACTCGATCTCTGCGAGTATATCTTGATCCCTCTCCATAAGATCTGCCAGCTTATTCAGGAGCTTAGACCTTTCGAAACCAGTCACATTTTTCCCCCATGTGGTATTGAAAGCTTTGCGAGCCGCTGCAACCGCTATGTCTATGTCCTTTGCCGAGCCTGACAATCATTAATATTCTTGATTTTTTTTCAGCTTAATGTGATTTACCAGCTGCCACGGAGCATATAGTCTGCTCTGTCGCAGGGTTAACTAGGCTGTACGCGTTCAAATAAGTGGCAATCCTTATCAGATAGATGTGAAAGATCGTACTGGATGAGATCATTAGGGGAATCCGCGGAGGGAACAAACTCGTTGTTGATGAACAGGCCAGTCGGAATCTCGAGTGCACGGTTCGTAGCACGTATGACAATGTGGGCTGATAGGGATGGCATGGTGGAAAGAGTATGTGAAGAGCGATAGAGGGTCCGTGAAGAGAATGATAACAATGCTCGCCCAAATAATTTGGTACTTTTAGCCGCCATCTAGACTTATAATGTATCACATCTGTAGATAAGATATCGCCGCATGTCTTTCATGTGAAGTCGAATACTAACACGTGTCGTATATACCAGATCTTCGAACCTGGGGTATACTATACGCAAGCTTGAAATTCAGGACCCCAGCTGCTTACTCTGTCAGACGTTTGCTTCCGCAGCAATGATCCTAAAATGGTATCTCATTACACCGTGCTGCACAGCCTCGCCGTTTTGCTTCTCGCCGGGTGTGATCCCATCCACCATCATGCTACACGGCGCCACAGCCCGCTTTACGAACTCATGAAACAAAAAGCCTTTCAAAGGCCGCTTCCCAAACAATCGGCCCGTTGATTTTCTGTGAAGTATTATAACGAGTGATCTTTCCCTTTGGGATCCATCTGAGAACGAGAACGAGAAAAAAAATATGAGAAATAAAGAAATAAACACTCGTGGTCCTGAACTAGTCAACAAAAAATATCTTCGGGACCGACAACGGGTACGATCCTGTATGCTTATATCTTTACCACTGGGTAAACGAGAGCTCTATCAAGACGTGGAACATACGTAACATTGAATTGTGCTGCGGTACACTGGCAGGCGAATCTGCTTCAGAACCAGAAGTTGCGAAGCTTCGCCATCATGGTGAAATGTGCATTCGTAGTTTCAGTCGTGGCGGCCGTCACGTCATTGACGCACGAAGAGCTGCATTGTATAGTTTCCATGGTTCGAGTGCCGCAAGGACGTGTTGGATTTCATTTGGGTGCACACCTAGCAAAATGATACTAAGCTCAATCAAATCTTTATACTTCAGAAAAACCATGAGTACCGTCACCCACCCCAGGATTAGACTGGCAACATCCCAGCAGTCTCTCGAAGTCATCGAGTACCTGTTTAGGTTAGATGAATCGACAACTTCCAATGGAAGGGCATAAAACATGGTGGCCGAGGTGAAGCAACAAGTCTCTACGACCTTTCGGGGTGCTATTATGGGATATGTATGCGCCACGGGTCTCCGAGGCACGACCTTGGCATGGGTGATTCTGAGATTCATCGGGATGCTACCGGCGGTAGGGAGCCGGTTTGTGTTATCTGATACCTAGCTTGGACCCACGTAAGAAGCTTTACGCCGCCCTATAATGTAGAAACAGTAGGTTGCTCCCTGAAGTTGGCCTGGGACCCACATACGAGCTTTCCTGTGCGCACATGATGAAGGCTGCGCAAATTGATTGATGGCCGTATCACTGATATTCCTGCATACGAAACTCGTTTAGTATGCCATATACACAATAAACAGTCGACGCGATGTGTTGTGATCATGATGACATACACATACGCTGCAGTAAGTCCCCTTTCCATCTCAGGGCCGGCTGTCCTCGTCGTACGAGATCCTCCAGTGATCCGTCAAGCAACGTAAACTTGCTATCTCGATCATGATATTCTCAACATACCCGAGGATACCATTTATGGTGGGGAAGTAGGTCGTGCTGAGTCTGCTGACAGGTGCCTATCTTACAGAACAATAAACACGAGGCAACTGGAAGGCATGAGTGGAAATTAATCTTGTACTTCTGACTCAAGCATGCCAGCATCCTCGTCGGTTACGAACATCTATCGAGACTTTGCAGGAAATTCAAGGGGGACCGGAATTCTCTAGCGTGTTAATTCTGTGAAGAGACGCGCCCTTACGAACACGGCCCTGTAAAAACGACAATAATTAGTTGTAACCTCTCGCTAACCATTCGATTATCCGACTCACAAGCTCTAGATAATTCTGCGCGAATTATCAACGATGTCTAGCCGGGCCTAGCCCTGTTGTTCGGTTACAAACTGACCATAATCCTGGCGGCATAAAATTGAGGAATCGACTGCATCAACCAGTGAATACTACACAGGGGCAGTTAGGTGATGGAGTAGTGCCTATGAGAGCGTACTATTATCACCTACGCCTAGAGTCTCGAGTTGGACATTGGTCTAGCCTCTACTTTGCTTGTTGTTCCTGCGCAAGATGACCACAAACATTAGTTCCTTACTTACATCGTCAATTCTCGTGACTGCATCCGAAATGATTCTGGTCACAGCCCAGCGAGTGAGGGTAATGTAAAGGTGACTGATATCGCTATTAATGTCAGCTAGAGCATTTGCTGAGATAAAATGCTGTGCGCTATATAGAATAAACACGAGAGTTCGACTGCCAACAGTCTGAACATGCCTGCATGTCAGGATGATATACTGCTTCCCGCGGCCACAACTGGTTTGCAATTTGCAAATGGAGGGACGTGGGAAGAACTGCGGGTGGTTCCGGCAAACCTTCTAGGTTCTAACTCAAGCTCTTTGTCTCAACCATATTACTGCCCTCAGATCTCCAATGCTCGCCCGCGCACCACACTCCTTGCGTGCACAAGTTGCGCGTACTCGCGTTGCCCCTTCTGCACGCTTTGTGCATGGCCACGGCGAATATCATGTACGTGTTCTTCGTCTTCTACTCGTTCAGCACCGCATGTATTCCCTCCTTAGCACTTGCCATTCGAGTGGCCTGGAAAGAAACGATTATCGTTCGGTATCAAGCTCACTGCTTTCCTGGTGTCAGGATTCAGCATTCCTTTCGCGGCTGCCAAATTTCAATTGTACGCGATTACTCAATGGCATCAGTAAAACCACACTCTGACACATGCTAACAGGATCAAGTCTGGCGCAGCATAGACATGTGTAGGACGTTCGATACAACAAATTTTTTTGTCTTGTCGGTACCTATATCCGGAATCTGAGCTCAAACCAAACTTCATGAACGTTTGACCAGTTGTTAGTCAACCTCTATGCCGTCATTATGGTCCACTTCAGTTGTGACATTCTGCCCCTCCTCAAGATCAGCCAACATTCTTTCCAGCCTATTCTTGTAGTCTTTCTTTCCCATTTGTGTTCGGTTTCTGCAGCTGCAGTTGTGAGCCATAAAACTGGGGTCCCCTTCCAGTGCATCGAGGGCAGCAGTTGACGCCATGCGCCCTGCGATATATCCCGTCGACTCTGTGGCGCTCGCTAGGATAATGTCGTGAACAATAACTAGAGGAAGGCTCATCAGCACCTTCCACATGGACACAACTTGAATCCTACCATCACAGCGAGTTCCGTGAGTTTCGCCAAGTTTTTCTTTCTCGATAGAGAACTGTTGGCAACCCTGAGTCTGCATGATCTCGAAAAGGATTTTGGTGGGGTGATGCGAAAGTGTCTTGACTGTGACATGTTGGTCATAAAAAGGTTCGAGGATTTTCTTGAACATCGATTCCACACCGTCAGATGTGAAACCGTCTGAGATGTAAAGTGCACCGATGATCGACTCTACGACATCAGAAAGGATCTATAATTATGTGTCAGTTCATTCTGCTCGGAGACCAGCTGTAAACATACCTTGGGTGGCTCCATATCAAGCCAGTACTGCCCTGGAGGCCTTCCATCCCTGACCGCCTTATGATGTTCTTCCTGGCGCTTTGTCTCCAGCTGCTCAGCATATGACTGAATGCTGTTTCCAAGAGCATATGACTCATAAAGAAGATACGCATGTAACCCAGTCCGGACGCAGACTGCTGCCAAGGCTGAATTCGACACCATAGCGGACTAAAGAGGTGTCTGATACAATCACAAGGTAAGAAGTGCATACCCACCTTCAATAGTGTCATTGCTCCAGGGGACATGTGATCATCCCTGTTAAAGACATGTCGTACTACCACTGCAAATGCATGTGAAACCATTGCCACGAAGAGGAAGAACCACGTACAAAAATCCAGCACTGCATCTCCCAGGAATTCAAGCCGCTCATAGCATGTGTTTTCGTATCCATGAATTGAACCGTGAGTCTAGAAGAGGCTCAGCTGATGGTGGTCGAAGAGAGATGGCACATACAAGAGCTTGAGAGAGCAAGTGTGGGTACTTGAAACTAGCTCCGATAATCTCTTCCACTGCCGAAAGAGTGCCACCGCGGAGCCTTGGCGTGACATCTGAAGGGGGAGCAAGAGCTTTCCGGCGGAAATCTTCCCATTGTTCGACATCAGCGACAGGTAATCGGAGGGCCTTTATCGCTCTGAGCGCAACGTTGCGGCCTCCAGAAAGATAAGCTGCTCCTATGATAGCCTCTGCGACATCGGCGATCGTCTACAAAAGCATGTGAGACAATTCCAATTCATAAAATACCCTTTCTACCTTGTCTCCGAGCCACTGCGTTATGTTATCGTCGGGGGCCTTGTGTTTCGTCTTTGACTGTGAGGTTGAATGTATAGTGGAGGCATTGGTATCGTTGATGGGAGCCTGTGTTTGGGTATCAATTGCCATCCCACCATTGCCACTGGACGACATGAGATCGTTAGACCTCCCCAGATGCTGCAGAGATGCATCATGAACCGTGAAGTTTGGAGGTTGCCACAATCTGTAGCTGAACGTCTTTCCCTGTATGTATGATGGCAGACCAATGGAAAGACCGCACTGCGTGAGCACCTTGTTGCTGATAATGTGCTGTCGTGCCTTGTGCAGTGCGCCCTCGCTCAAAGCAGGGTTAAAAACGAACACGTAAACAGAACTGAAATATTTCAGAAATGAATCGCCTTGCATTATAGTATGAGCATTGCTAACAATAAGGATTGGGTAAACCTCACCAAGGAGCTCCAGCCTTTCGTAATCCGTTTCGAAGGTCGCAGAGGGAGCGAAGACGGCGGACAACAAATGTTGTTCCAGGATCATATTTGCAAAGAACTGTGCATTGAGCTCCTTTACAATCAAGAAATCATCGATCCGTCGAGTAATAGATGGTAAAAGTAACGCAGTACGGTATATACTAGTTGACAGACCCTGTATGAGCATAGCAATGGTCTCCTGCTAAGAACACTCACCTTGCTGGAATCGTGCACTTGCCACAGAGCTCCGGTATAAGATCTACATAGTGTCAGCTACGCGGTTTACCAAAATTTGAGGGGTAGCTTACATTTTGGACTTGTCTTGTTCGTCTCTATAAGGGGCTTGTGGACGGGATTCAGGCGGTTCAGCACGGCAGTAGCCTTGGATACCTCTATTAGAGGCTGATTGTTATCTTGGAGGCCCTGGAAGCCCTTGCGACGCGCTCTGCAATACTCCAAAATGTTCGCATATTCTGCCTCGCGCTGGAATGAGATAGATCAAGAATCCGTAGATTAACCATCAATGACGGTCGCTTACTGGGCTGTCTGAGGGTTTGCTCATTGGTGATAAATCCGGTCGTAAACGGACAACATAGCATCGTCGAGTGAATTCGACTAATCTATCCTGGATGACTGCATCCTCAAATTCGCTTGGGTCTCGTAAGTTATCGGAACTAAAACGTGTGACATAGTTGCTGTTGGCTCGTGCCACAGCTTGCCAGTCAATGGCATCTTGTAAGTTGGTCATATTGGAACACGAGAAATCCTTGGCTTGGGAAGGAAGTAGAGGTGCAGTGAAGTATGTCATTTTTTCCAACGAACATACAAATGCTTTGTTGGCAATCGTGCGGCAAATTCTGAGTGTATAGGAGTGAAGGTCATTGAGACGCTCGCCGTCAAGGATGAGGGCGGGACCTCGTGCATTCTTGACAGTGGCAAAAACGCCATAGAAAAACAATTTGAAGGGTTCTAGATGAGGTAATGGTTGACGTGTTAGAATAACGATAGGTGCATAAGGTTCGGATGGGCCTTCTGGATTGCCTACGGAAATGACGACGGGGAAGAGGCGTTCTTCAGAAATTCGTAGTGAGTTGACCCAGAAGTCTGGCCTTTTTCGCATGTAGCAACTGTTTCCAGAAACCAGATCTGATTTCAATAGGGAAGGATTCGCGCAAGCATTGTCATCAGATCGACCTGGGGTATAGATCAAGCGGTAGTCCAGGCCGCTGAACTCAAATAATCGTAGGCAAAATCGGAAGGCTCCTGAGCGACGCGCATGGACGGGCGTAAGACGTGGAGGACCCCGAATTGTCTGCAAAGGCAGTCCAGGCGGGAGTGTCACAGTGCACACGAATTGTTGAACCCCACCCATACTTGGTATGGGTATGGGATGGACAACAAACAGAGGATGAAGAGATGGAGTTGTATTGCTGCGCTGAAGGTTTGCAGCGATGCGGAAAACAACAAGCAAGGCATCGTCTTCAAATAATCGACCACCATTGACCGAGTCTCCTATCGAGATCTCTGGCCTGGAGGCCGTCTCTTCGTCCGAGCGGTAAGGGTCGCCAGTTTCCTTCAATGGACAGGATGGAACTGGGGAATTTCCCCCTTGTAAGACCACCTCAATCCACCTGTCGTCAACAGCTGGACCACTGTACTCTTGAAGAATTCGGCGATGTAGGTCGTTCCCTTTCTCCACCATATGTATGAGATGTCCATCAGGCACCATTGTATGCGCGCAAGCAAATGCATAGGAAAGTTGGCTCTCGAACAAGTTGTATCTGGAGCACATATGAGCGAACCATAACTAGCAACAAGAGTGACATGCACCGTATAAAGACATTGGCACGCGGAAGGTCGATATCTTCCAGGGGTTTAATTAGAATGAGAAGGTTATACTTTCCACTCGCGAAGTTGTCAAGCAATTCGCGCTGTCATGATACGTTTCAGCCAACCATGTTGCAAGCAAGGAAACTTCACACACCTGTTGGTGACCATCAGTGACAAGGAGTTCGCTGGCCAAAGCATGAGGTCGAACGAAAGCCAATTCATCAATCATGGTTCTTATGATATCCACCATAATTGTTGCAACTTCGGACCGTTGGACTACAGTGTAGACCATTTATCAACTGTTATCAAGACAGATTGCCTCATACAAACCCAAGACAATTCCACGGAACTTGTCCCCGTAAGTTCCACATGATTTGAGAACATGAATCAGCTGCACGAACTTGGGCGTTACATTGAAGCCTCTGGAAGAAAGGTTTAAGTTCGGCATGACGAACACCCAATTTTTGACCAGATCGCGGATTTTGTTGGCGATCTCAAAAACGGGGTCGTCATCGTCATTCCTGTTGGCAGTATATTCTCTGATGGCCCTGCGCCAGACGAGATCACTGGCACATAAACCGACCTCGGCCAGAGCATAGCGTGAAGCGCGAAATGTATTTGTAAAAGTAGATTCCTCTGGATCGATCTCGTGGAGAGCCTCCATCAACTTGGATTCTGCGTTTGCCAAAAGTGCATCATAGAGAATGACGGCCTCAACAGGACGAATGCCAGACGCACAAAGTACGGGTTTCGAAGTTAGAGAAGGATCCTGAAGCATGGCACGATTCAGGACAACACCATCGGTGGCTAAGGGTGCCAATGCGCTATTATTTAAACCAGGCCAGTCACCACCAGCCTCACACGACCGGGTGTCCTGATTCATGTCGCACTTCAAGTTAGGATCTGGATATCTAGCACCAGATGTTTCTTCCCAGATTCTCAACATCGCGACTTCTGCAGATGAGCAGTGAGATGGCAGCGGAGACCAAAGGAAACACGCGATAACGACGCGACGTGGATAGTAACAGAAGGAAATCTTTTGGCAAGATCAACTTTTGAAGTCCTGGCGTGACTCTGGCGTGACTTCGGTACTGTGACCACTCGGGTTCAACGTTGAACCACTGTGACTGGCATGCACATGAGTAATCATCATTAGCGCTCTACAGTGCTCAACCCATGACAATTACTGGTCTGCTATCAGTGGACGGCTGCTCTGCATAGGCTTCCGCAGGAGCGATGGTAAACAATGCGGCGGTCATCCTTTCTATCCTAGATCGCTTCAACCCCGATTTTGCGCAACGATCGGTGACAAGGGCCCGAATTTCCCCTGATCCATGCCTACCTGCGCGTTTGCCTACGACAGGTACGTCGTAGCATCATCTTCCTCACATCATATCCAACATATCCTAAGGCTTTCTGCAGCGAGAGGCCGAACAGAATGCACCAAAGGCGGTGTTGAGGCAGCTACGACGCAGTCCAACACCACCTAGTCCAACTACCGAATACCATGATGTGACAGAAGATACCCCACCTCACGTTGAGAGAAGGGACAGTGTCTCGTCAGCCTCAGAGCAAAGCTCTCCGACACGGTCTTTGTTTACGTTTTCCAGAAGCCAACCCTCAGGGGGTTGGAAAGAGCCTCAAGTATGTTGATGTCACTCGTCCTTACTAGTGCACGGTGTTAATATATTCTATTTCACTAGCCATTTGAAGTCTTTCGTGCTATCGAGCACAAAGATATCATGTTTCTGATGGAAGTTCGCGATCGTGCTTTCCCTGTAGTTCAAACACCTTGTATTTTCTTCCTCGTACTAATGATCCTTCAGTTACTACTTCGCAAAACTGGGGATGCTACCCCTCTCCTTCACGCTATGCGTATCGGACAGTCTCACCGTGACGTTGCTATCTTATTGCTCGGAGCTTTCTCTCGTTGGATCAACCATCTAGAAGACAGCGAAATTGGGCTCCCACGGACAAGAGTGATCCTTAAGGCTTTACGTTAGTCTCGCTTCAAGCAGTCCCTAATGAGCGACTAACCCTGTGGCAGGAACAAATCTCAAGCTCGGCATAGATTATGGTCTTTATAAATCTCAGAGCGATCTCGTAGCATCTTTCATGCAAACACTGGTAATGAGCGAAGGAGAAAAGTGGATTCGCGCCCAGGTATCATCGGTGTCTCTGGCCTTGAGATCTGGCAATGCTGGAAAACCTGTTTCCACTGCTGAGGCGGCGGTGCGAAAGTTCGCCACTAAAGAACTAAGCAAGGCAGATGCAATCGCTGCCTTGGAGGATTAGTACGTCATTTTTGATTCGGTATTGCTTCACTGAATGAACAAACTCACAAGTGTGGCAAATGCTACCACTGACCTTCTACTTCTTGGAGCTTGGGCAATCGCATTGGAATCTATCGAAGGGGAACCAATACCGGTAAGCGATGGAGTCGAACGCTGCCAATAGCTTACAACTGCTCTTCTTTATAGGTCTATTATTTTGCACGAGATGACCGAGCTTTCAAGGCTTTCATGGACAAAGTAAACGCTCACCAGGCTACCATTCGTCGCGCACTGAGCCGGCGCCTGAAGTGGCAATTCCGTGTGCTGCAGAATGTGCTAGAAGGGAGAAATACGACTTATCGTGTGAGCAAGGTGTGCTTCGTGCTATGCAACTTACTCAGAACTTCTGTCGCAGAGAAAAGTGGAAATTTTGACCGAAGAATTGGATGATGGAGACGGGGTGTAGTTCTGCAAACGGACATGAACTTGATTACACTCTACGTACAGGTATTGTTTCATTTAACGTTCGCGTCTATCGTGTTATGTGCAATGTACTACTAGTGAACATTCCGCAGTTTTCTCAATGCTTTCTGCTCGTACAAGGTGCCCTCGGGATACAAGACCACATCCTGGTTGGGGCGTATCGTCGAGCAAATATGAAGACATGAACCTTGTGTTCTGTTCGTCAGATGCCTATCCTTCCCATACTATTGTGTAGGACCGCAACGCATATTCTTAGGGTTACTTACACCTACTTCTGGGATATGCGTTGTATTGTCTATGGCGAACAACATTCCTGAAATATTAATCATGTTGAACTATGGAAAACTATCTAAGGGAATCTGTCTGCTGATTACTGTATCTATTCGCGCAATTGCCATGGTTCGTGCGGTCCATCGATGTGAAACAGAATCATGGAACAAGTTTCATTCCTGTGAACCATGCCCAAGCTCCTATCATCACTGTGGTGAGAAGTGCCCAATTCACGTTCAACTGTATAACTGTATACAGCCATATTGTTGCGAATTGCGGACACTTGAGTATGGTCTGTAAACAAGGCGTCTTGCCGAAATGGAAGGTAACACACCTGTCGCATATTGACGAGCCATGATCCACGATTGATAAGCCATATCATTCTGGGCCCCGCACAGAGGGAGAGTATGGACAGAGCAAGTTGCATGCGAGGGTTAGCCTTGTGTCGCATGGCTAGAGGCAATCAGTCAGGAGGTACTCCAAACTGACATAGGCCCATTTACTCACTGTAGAACACAAATATCGACAAAACTGCATGGATTTGAGCATCAAAGATTTTACAAGCAAATTTCGAACGTACTAGGGAAGTTTGTGACAAGCCGTCCAGCAATCTCACCAGCGGTTGGCCGCTTTGCATACTGCAGATGTATGAGGCTGTCCAAAACAACAGGAGGTGAGGTGGGGGGCAGGCACGAGGTATAAGCTCACATATCCATCAAGATGAGAAAGGAAGTCAACGGTATAATGTATGCGACCGCGTTGAAGATCTCGTCAACAAGTGGGAGTGGTTCGACATTGTCCGTACTAGTCTCCCTAGGTTTTTGTGTGTCAGATATCTTCCTGAGAACACCAGTTTGTTCTATCAAGCGCCACTGTTCGTCTTCGGATATCTCGACTAAAGGCTTCTGTACGGGCGTTGTCTGTGCTGCCTGTGTTGTCTGCCGCTTCTTAGCCATCAAGGTCGTGGGTCCAGTTCAAGTTAATTATGCCTTGCCGCTGGAATTACCATTTAGGGTCTTCCATTCAACGGTTTCCCACAAGTCTTCTTGACATACTTAGACGATGGAGGACGAGGGAGCCAGATTACTCGATCTCCTACAGGCACATGGCCAACAATTCCTAAACTCTTTTGATCACAGTCAACTTCCTCGGAAGAGGCAGAGACTAGAAGAGTCTCACGAGGAGCCTGAGAACAAGTATTTTGAGGAGTGGAGAGG
Source organism: Suillus subalutaceus (assembly GCF_016647625.1). Classification (NCBI taxonomy): domain Eukaryota; kingdom Fungi; phylum Basidiomycota; class Agaricomycetes; order Boletales; family Suillaceae; genus Suillus; species Suillus subalutaceus. Next base: position 98,386 of record NW_024540253.1, on the reverse strand, counting down.
CTTCACCAATACAGCTGTTTCATCTTACCCATCCGAAGAAAATAACGACGACGGTTTGTGGTCATCCAAGCGGCTATTCGTTCACCATAATGGCTATATTGTCAGATACTCCCTATGAATACGATGACGGCTTTACCGCCAGTTCCTCTACTAAGATGCCAGATGTAGTGGTGTTCTCGGACTCGAGGCAGAAGCCTTCAGAACAGTTTTCGATAGCTCAGAAAAAAGCTTTCATGGCAAGTTTCATGTATTGCCACCTTCGTATACTGATAATGGAATGAATAGTCTTCAAAAGTAGCTAAAGTTACATCTATAACGACAGCCGATGGGGCCCCACATCGAGGCGAGGATAACACACAAAATGATCACGAGGATATGTGAGTCCTTGGCATCGCAAATTTGTTCTCTTACGAATTTTTCCAGCTCGAATGCTCAGAACGATGCTCTTCTCCATCGCTTGGTCCACACGAAATTGCTGTCTGGGTCTTTGAACCCTGCACTCAACTTGACGCATGCACAACGAGATAAAGCACTGTCCGGTCGTGTCTTAGAGCTTGCAGGGAAAACTAAGATTGGTAAGGGAGAAGCTGCCATTCGCGCTGCGGAACGAAATAAGGCTTCCAAACGAGTACGAGAAGGACTGCTAAGGAAGAAGGATGAGCGAGAAAAGCAACAGCTGGAGGAGGTTCGTTTCACCACGTCTCGCCATTCAATCATATCTTAACAGTGGTTTGCTTTTAGGCCAAAAATTTGGGAAACTACCACCCCACTCTTAAAAGATTGTTTGATGCATCATCTGGGTCGTCAGACCGTCAAAGACGAGTTAGAGGTCTCGGGATGGGAGTGGGTAAGTTTAGTGGGGGGACGCTGAAGCTTAGTAAACAGGAAATAAATTCTGTGACCGGTCGTGGGGTACATGGCGCAGCCAGGCATGGGCACAATACGAGTCGTGGTCGGAGATGATGTCAGTGGTAGCATTACGATAATTATTCATCATGCACAACAGAGGTGTGCTCTCCCATGAAATTATCAAATTTCGAGAGATTGCATCCCATGGGCGATCTCCTCGATGGGGTGCATGTCTGAGGGATGAGACCCATCATGCAGCCGGCTGGAATTGGATTGTCTGTCATCTGGAAGAGTCCTGCTGATCGTCAGAGGGCTGGTCCCTCGTTGCTTTACTTGGCCACTCACTGTGAAAATTGCCTCTCGGACCTGTTCGAGGAAGTATGGCTGTGGTGACTGTTTTCTCTGTGCATCGATGGCTGCGATCCTCGTGGCTGGTCCTCGGGCTGCCAATCATCCCTTCCATGGTAGCCTCTACCTCGCGGCTGTCTGTCTCGGCGATCCCGTGTTCTGTATTCCTTGTCTCTGTATTCCTTGTCTCTGTATTCCCTGTCCCGGTAGGGATCTCTGTGTTCCCTGTCCCGGTAGGGATCTCTGTGTTCCCTATCTCGGTAGGGGTCTCTGTAGTACTCTCTATCCCTGTAACCTTTACCCCTGTTCTCATGATAGTAGTCATCGTAGTGCCTGTACGATGGACCGGAGTGATATCTATGAGACGAGTAGTCATCGTGGTGCCTGTGCGAGGGATCGGAGTGGTATTTATGGGGCGAGTAGTCATCGTAGTACCCATAAGAGGGATCGGAGTGATAGTTCTGGGACGAGTAACTCCTGCTACTACTATAAACCATTATCAAGGTCAGCATCGCGAATCTCTTATGCATAGTTCGAAGGCAGACCTTGGGCGTTTTGAACTATGTTGATTGGGATCTATCATAACCACTCGTGGATCTCTGGGACGGTAGCCCCTCTCGTGATCGCGGTCATCATGTCTATAGTGAACACTTGAGAGAATCTACAGAACCAGCATCACACTTTCGCACCTGTAAAGCTCACGCCCATGATTATCCTGCACAACAAAGGGTGCAGAACGTGCTGCTGGGCGCCCGCTAAAATCACCAACTCTTCGATCAACTTCAATGCAAAGTCAAGGAACAGAATACCAAACAAGAACTTACCTTGCGACTTCATTCCCGTATTCGTCTTGGAATATAACACTCATCCCGCCAGGGATGATGTAATAAATAGGACCATGACTACCTGAGTGAGGAGCCCGGCCGTGGCCACCTGGGTGGATTTCATCGTGTCGCATGGGATAAGTCTATAAGCAATCATTATAGTTGTCGGAAAACGTATATCAGTGGCAAACCTCGTGGCCGTCCGCATATATATTAGTAGGAGTCTTTCCCGGGTAACCACCGGGCGTGTGTATAGAAGCCTGAAAGGTGGCTGTCAGAAAACAGACAGATAAACAGATGAAAGTATAACACACCGCTCTCGCATGAGAGTGACTAGACATTGGCGTCCTGGGCGCCTCGACAGTATGTTCGCTTCCTGAGTCATTAGATCTGTTGATGTGGGTGATAGCAGGGTCGTCAGGTATGTGACGACCCGAAACACTGCCGTGGCTAAAAGAATCAGCCCGAGTGACTCCATCTCGCATATGGCGATGTAGAGATGCAGGCTGATCTGGCATCATTGGGGAGCTATGTATGATATGTCCTTGGTCAGAAAATGTTTCCGAAAATCGACTGTCGCCATCGCCTCGCTCAACGGACGGAACGGGGCTCAACGGATTTTCTGGTCTCGTGGGCCGAGCATTGAGAGTTCCCCCTAGGATAGTCTGAGGGTTGTCCACCCGAACGTAGCCATCGTAGTAATCATCTCCGTCAGTAGGTGCACGTGATGGAACAGGAGTGAATACCTGTCCCCGTTGAAGTTGAGCTTTAGGTAGCTATACAATGGAATGCAGAGCTTACTGGCTCCATCCTCTATCGAGAGAGGTGCGAAATCAGCCTAGATCTTGTAACAGATTGGTATGCTTACTTTTCTTGACAGTGTCTCATGCCTTCTTAGTTGTGGTTGAGGAATGGGTTGGTGATAATCTGGTTTTGGAAATTCCTCGCTGTAGTCGTTGTAGACTACGCGATCAGGACGATGATTGCGAGAAGAACCTCCGAATGCCTTGAACATGTTGAATGGCATCGTGTCAATGACAGATGAGAGCTGCGATGTTAGAACGGACAAAGGCTTGGGAATTTATGGTAGCACGCTGACACACGAGGTTGCAATGAGTAAACGAGCATCTTCGGTGCTTCTACAGCATGCCAGATCCTTGTACTGTGTTTAGAAGCAATATCCAATGATAACATGGGGGATGGTGAGAAAACCGCGATAACCCGTAATTACATAACTGTGAGCTTTCGGAAGGAGACTTTAGAACGTTGAACTAACATACATATACTGCTTGAAATTGTCTGGAGGAAGCGAAAGATTCTCATTTGCATTAAATAGTGACACCCCATGGCAAAATTCACAGTAATAGGTGAAACAGGTCTACCATCAAATAGGGGCAACCAGATGAACCTAATACTCTCCTAGCTGCCTTACTTGGAAAAGAGCCTGTGCAACCTTGTTGATGGCATCAGCAGCTGATGCAATAGATGCCACGTCCATTTGATTTGCGGTTTCACATATCTGCGCAAGTCTTTGTGACATAGCATCCAAAGACAGCTTGAGTGCCTGAGCAGGAGAATGCGCCGTAATTGCGCTAATAGACGGGACACTTGCATGCTGCGCCAGATCAGCAGAGTGGCATAAAACAATTGTGAGCACCGTACTGACCAGGCGCTCGCTATTGTTAGCCAAGTTTCCTGTGGGTTTCGAAATATTGATCGTCAACTGATGATAGATTAGATTAGTTGACAATTGGTTATTTCGAAAGACAGCTACCTTTGACGACTCTGACGCAGGAAGTAACGGCGAAGACTAGGATCTATGTCAACTTGACCTCGGCAGGTAAAATAACTTTTGGCACCTGTGAAGGTATACTGCGCATCACTGCCTTCCCTTTGTCACGAAAGTCCAATGTCATCGGAGCACTTGACAGAGAATTGCTAGCCCCCAAACTGGATCCTGCTTCAATTGCAGGTGGAGCTGGGACAAGGCGTAGCCATCCTTCAGATACGTCAGTAACGTAGACCGTCCCGCAAATAACGCATTCCTGAACCCAGATAAACAATTTCCATATAAAAAGACTGCTAAGAATAGCTTACCTTGCGAGGATCTCTCTCCTCTCCGCCTTTTGGGGGTCTTACAAGAGGTACACCGTAACACCTGATGTTGGGACATTCTTCACCAAGCATCGCCCATCCCTTCAAAAGACGCTTTCCAATCTCTGCAGACGCTTGGTCTGATTGTTGCCGCCTGCGGATTGTCTCCTCAGTGTCAATGGGAGGGGCAAACGTTGGGGAGCTTAAAGCGCTGGATAGCTCTGTAGGAGGAGTTGATGGTCGCGAATTAGATTCATAAGTTGATGATGAATCTGTTGATGATGAATTAGACTGCGTCGATGTAGCTGTGGATGAGACAGGATGTATCATCATGATTGAGCAGAATATGATGGTTAGGCGGTTTCTTACATTGTTGAGGACCATTGCAATTAACGCAAAAGTGAGTTACCGGCGATCCATTATTAGGTGACCTCATGAGAGGAACGCCGCGACACGCTGGGGACGGGCATGTTGTGTCTGTCAACACCTATGAGAAATCATATGAGAGTGAGATAGGCGACTGATACAAGAAAAAGAAACCACCTGACCCAGCCTTTTATCATGTATTCTCCAAGTTTGCTGGATACGTCGACGATAGTTGCGCTCATCTTTGAATAACCACTACGTACAGAACCGTAGTTGCAAGATTTCGAGGAAGCCAAGAATAAATATTCAAGTTACCCTTTCGGTCTGACGACCACGTGATCAACGGCGCGAAAGTGAGTTCTTCCACAAACCGTTCCACGTCTACCCCTCCGAATCTGTGACTGGTATTGATTTCCCTCTGCAGCATGAAATGGGACAAAGGTTATTCTTGTACATTTGTATTCACGGTCTTGATTACTCTAAATAACGGAGTCGACGCGCGGTAAAGCACGAACACAAGTCCTCACCAGGAAACTGCTTGGACCTCTGAGCGCAAGAGATCATTCAGGTGTGTACGCATCTTGCTGATTTGCTTTCAATCTTCGTAAACAACTGTCCAGAGCAACTACAAAAGACTTATGGTACCATGGTTTCAACCATTACATGTCCCACGGTGAGCCTTGTCCAAATAATTCATGCATGCCGCCCACCTGTTACTAGCTTTTCCGCTGGATGAGGTTTGCCTATCCTGAGCTAGTACTCTTTCTGTGCTCCAATTTGTTTTCAGTTGTCACCATTGTCTTGCACCGGTAGAGGTCCAGATTGGGAAAATCCGTAAGGGTCTCGGTTTTGACCTGCTTTTGACCTGCTTGACGCACCTAACAGCGCAAATATAGCATATAATGACGTTTCAGGAAACTACTCCCTGACTCTCATTGATGTTCTAGACACGTTGGTTGTGCTAGACGATTCTCCAGGGTTTCAGAACGCAGTCCAAAATGTCCTTGACTGGGTGTCGTTCGATGTCAACACAAAACCACAAGTATTTGAGACCACTATACGGGTGTTGGGCGGACTTTTATCTGGGCATATGTTTGCGAGCCGACCTGACCAACCTTTTTATCTCCCTTGGTATCGCGGTCAGCTTCTGACAATGGCGTATGATCTTGGGAATAGACTATTGCCTGCATTTTCCACCCCTACTGGTCTGCCTTTCGCGAGGGTGCGCATCTCCTTGTGTATCTGTAGTCTCCAGCATCAACGATCTGCAGGTCAACTTACGACATGGGGTTCAGCGGGGAGAATCTTTTGAAACTTGTTCGTTACTGATAATTGAACCCGTCATTTTTAAGACTGAATTCACCGTAGGTACCGCTGGCGCTGGTTCTCTGATACTGGAATTGGCCACCCTTAGTCGTCTCACTGGAGATGACCGCTTCGAGAAGGCAGCATATAAAGCTTTTTTCGCACTGTGGAACAGGAGATCTGATATTGGTTTGGTCGGCAATACAATTAATATCTGGACAGGAGTGAGCTCAACCAAGTTACATTCCTTCTCACTTTTAACTGGATTTTACAAGGCGTGGACACTACCAGAAGTAACAGGAATCGGCGCAGGCGTTGATTCTTTCTATGAATATGCCTTGAAGTGGTATATCATGAGTGGTGCGTTCGTGGAGTAGTTGGTGTATATTCCATGCTTTGACATCACCCGCGGGTATCCTGCAGGTGAGGTAGAGTTTCTTGACGTATGGCATGAAAGTTACGCCGCTGTGATGAGATACGCCCGTTCTCCGGACGGCCATTGGGTCAGCAGTGATAGCCTTTCTTGTCTCGATGGTTCCCTCAAGTTCTTCTGTAGTTTCGCAGTGTCAACATACATACGGGTGATCAAGCGTATGCCACAATTGATTCTCTATCTGCTTTCTGGCCTGGTTTGCAAGTTCTGGGTGGTGATGTACAAAATGCCATCAAATCTCACATGACATGTAAGTATTTCCCATTATCTTTAATTGACCTTTTTGATAATCCTTGATTTGGGACAGATTGGAACATCTGGAGACGACATTCTGGTCTTCCTGAAGTATGGGACGCTCAGTTTCTGCAGGCGACGTCTTTTCAATATCCGCTTCGACCAGAGTTTGTCGAATCGACGTGGTACCTCTATAGGGTCTGCTTCTCTTCCTTCTCATATGCTGTAGCTCATCATTAGACAGGCCACTCGAGATCCGTATTATCTAGATATTGGTGAACGTATTTTGAGAGACCTAACTGTCCGCGCCAAGGTGGATTGTGGATTGACTGGTATCCAAGATTTACGGACCAATGTCAGAGATGACAGGATGGAGTCGTTTGCATTATCAGAAACACTAAAGGTCCGTCATAAAAATCGAGCCACGCCGAAGCGCTGCTTGTTACTAATCACAATTTATCCAGTATCTGTACCTTTTGTTCGACGAGGACAACCTGTTGCACAGAGATGATTCGCACTACGTTTTCACCACCGAAGGGCACATTCTATCACTTCCGAAGGAAGTCCTGAAACCCATATCCCGTATTCGACGAAAAATGCGTGGCGAAGAGAACTACCAATGCCCTCTGTATGAACCCGTACAGGATTTGTCGCCTGATGGGACCATTAGCGGCCTCATCCGAGGTGTCGGTTCGAGAGCGGACGTCGATTATGCCAGATACCTTATCGGACTGCGATCGCAGGCTCTGGATGAGCATCACTGGTCTCCTGATGGTTGGTGCACAATCCCTGAAGTTGATTTATATGTAAGGAAATTTCATGACATCCTACCGTCGCAGTGACATCTTTCAGCAGTCTTTTGATTTCATCATGTCACCCGGTGGCAAGATGGTACCTGAGGACCCTAACCCTGGCCCCCTCAAACTCAAGGCAGTGGCAGATGGTTTTATTATCCACAATGTGACGGGCATCCGGGCTCACATCGTTAGTCGATTGGATCGTAAAGGTTACGACATCACGAAGCGTAAGGCCTCCTTTTTCCCTCACTGGCTAGTGAACTCACCTGTGGAATATTGTACTAGTTGGGCCGCACGCTGTCCGCACTGGGCAAATGGTGTATGTCAACGACTCCGCACTCTGGGGTCCCCTTTCAGATCCTCGCCCAACTTACCGTAGACAGGACGTTCAACTTCGTATCTTTCTTGACACGTTTGACCCAGCACTCGCAGCACAACCAGGGGCTTCAAGTTTTAACGGAGAGACGTACGTCATGGCTTACACTGCCCAGTTTGGTGGAGACTTGGCTGCACTTGACGATTCCGACGCCCTTCGCTTCGGTTATTGGGAGGGTACAGAAGTGCAGCGGGACAAAAGCAACCCTCTTGGATGCAAACCTTATGAAATCAACTTCAACGGAAACGCTGTCCTCGTGCATCGTGGCGAATGCACGTTCCTAGAGAAGTTGGTCTATGCACAAGATGCGGGCGCTTCAGGAGTCATTGTTGTCAGCGACGAGGATACTCCTATTAATCCTTCTGCTTCACCCGCAGAGATCGCTGCTGCGGGCGACATCAGCAACGTCGCTTTGGTGCTGTTGCCGTATACGGTTGGTAAATCTATTACTGCCATGGTAGACGCTGCTGGAATGTTTGGCTACGGACATGTCATGTTTGCTGTTAATGCCGAGGCACAAGCATGGACAGATGGAGTAATAGATCCGACGCCAGAAGAATCTGGGAAAATCCTGTACATCAATGGATACCCTCTACTAAATACTAGATTAATGATATAAAGTGACACTTGAGCTCCAGTCGATACCTTTGCGGCCTTCTAAAGGCCTGCCTAGTAGTAACTGATAGAGCCTGCAGCGGCGTTAGCCCAAATTGAACACCTTCAAGCATGAGTTCAGGACAGCGCTATTGGATGCGTTGTTGCCTCAACTTCGTGGGCAACATGGGCAACATGCCTATGTTGCCGTGACAGAGATGTATGTATATATACAATTGACCCAGGTCTAAAGATCTAATCTACAGCACTAATCATAGAAACGGGTATCTGTCTCCGACATAAAAATATTAATAAAGAGAACGTGCCCCGCAACTCATTCCAAGTGTTGAATAACGGAGTAGGCAGGAGCATCCAGATACTGGTATCCCTTAAGGAACATTATCTCTATGATGAAGAGATACTCCACTGTCACCCCGCCTAGCTGCTTGACAAGCTCGCCAGCTGCCTTGGCCGACCCCCCTGAAAAAGGTGTGAAACACAGCACCAGATGATAAGAGCCTGGACTCACCGGTGGCAATTAAATCATCTACAATAATCACGGACTGCCCGGGTAGGATCGCATCTGATTGCATTTCAAAGGTGTCCTGTACGATGCCAGCCAGTTGGAACGTATTTGACGCCCGAGTATAAAGAAAACTCACAGCACCATACTCCTTCTCATAGTTCGCCGAGACACACTCGCCCGGGAGCTTGCCACGTTTGCGAACGGGCACGAAAGATGCTCCCAGTCGCAGCGCAATGATAGGCCCAAGGAGGAATCCCCGAGCATCTAGGCCAACTACGATATCAACCTTTTTGCGCAGTGATTTTGGTATAGTTTGCGACGTGATATGATGAACAAAGTGGGTTATGAGTGTCTCAAATGCGATCGGGTCACGGAGTATGGGGAAAATGTCGAGGAAGCTGATTCCCTGGAATGTAACCATGTTGAACTTTTCTTCGCAGCTGGAGTAGAGCTTTAACGAACCTTCTTTGGAAAATCGGGATGGTGTCGAATGATACTTTGCAGGTATTCGACGTCGGCCATGGTGTACTATAAAATAGTCTAAGGTTGCGGAAGGGTGGTTGCTAACCAGGGAGACAGAATGAAAAGAGTGACGTTTTATTGACACCTGGGCGGATATCAAAAGCAAACCGTTTCGAGTTGGTTCCGCGCGAACTCCGTCGTAACATGTTTCATGACACCGCGAGGCGGCGCCTGTCGGCGCGAGATATAGTCCTTCGTGATACGACTGAAACTCAAGATCTCCCATTTGAAACTCGTTTTGCAACAGATTGATGCATGTTGTCATGATGCTCATAGATTGATCGATACCCTTGTAGCATAAGTACTTGCGAGTGGTCATATGAAGAGATACAAAGGTAGACGACGAGTAAAAAAAAGAGTTTTAAACAGACTCGAGAATCTCGGGCTCCTTGAAGTCCTTCGCTACGCGGGTGCCAGTCTCCTGCAACATTGACGTCAGTTCTAGTCAGCTAACACAAGTATGGTGGTTGCTTACGTCTGTCGACTCGCCGTGAAGCTCAAGCAGTTTCGAGACGTCGAACTTCGGTGCCTTGAGGATTTTTGCCTTGCGGACGTAGACATTTTGTAGAGGGTAGATATTGCGGGTGTGCTTCTCTATCTCCCGTCCAATAGCCTCCGGCACAAACTTCTGCACCAACTCCTTCAAGTCACAGCTTGACGCTTCCCGGGTCATGATCTCAAACATCTTCTTCCGGATTTCACGAATTTGACTCGTTTGAGCGTAGGTGGTCTTGCGGACCTGGTTTGGACGACGCTTGGTGAAACCAATAGCAAAGAGGCGGATGAGGTAACCGTCAGTCGTCTTCACATCGACGTGTGCCTCGATGAGAGTTTGCCACTTGCGGACAAGGGATCGTAGCTTGTCCGAAGTGAAGTCCATGCCGTGGAAATTTGTGAGACAGTTCTTTCCCTGCACCTCGTCGATCCGTAGTTTGATTTTACGGAACGATTGTTCCTCGTCCTTGTTAAGGTCGGCGAGAGATACCTCGATAATGCGGCCCTTAAGAGAGTCGCTGGCGTTTTCTAGTGAAAAATCAGGTTGTGTTTTTGACAGACGGGATCTTGTACGCACTCAAACCCTGTGATCGGTTGACAAGGGTCTTGCCAACATTTCGGACTTCAAATGTGGAGGGTGCTTTGATATCATACCACTCTTGATAATGATAATGTTAGCCCGACAGGGCACAGGCGATGTAGAATACGACTCACCCTTGCGCGAGAAAGGGTCAACAACCTTCTTCTTGATACCCTTCTTACCCTTAGACAGACGTTTGTTCTACAAAGTTGATGAGCTACGAATACCCCCTCTGGTGAAAGCAAATCAATACATACTTTTCCTACAGCCATATTGAATTCGTGCGCTGGCGGTGGGGAGGGGACCGCTAGTCGTTATGAGCCGGCACTTGGACGAGCTACAGAGTTTAGGTGTGTGTAACGGCTATAGAATTTGGTCTTGTTGTGCTCCCTGAGATGGTGGCTTGAACCTTGTTTCGATGATTGTACAGTACATTCTCACGCCACATTGCTAATGACCGCAACGTTCACCCGACAGCAGTTTGACGAGGCATGCAGGGAATTCATTCATGCTCATCAGTTCATATCTTCCTCGTATGAAGCTAGGCTTTCGGGATGGTCTTGGAAAGAGCATCATGTACGCTGGCGTTGTATAGTTTGTTTCATTTCATGGATCTCGAAATACACAGACACTGCCGGGCTTCGGTTACATGCACCGGATTGTCACTTTAAACTGGCGTCACCCAGCGTTAGTTGATGCATTCCTTGAGATTGACGACAGTTTGGATATCGTCGACGATGGCACAACTGCTTCCCATGACTCTCCTGATTCGTTGACTTGTCATCAGTATGTGGTGTTATCGGCAACTTTCCGTGTACCAGCATTTTATTTTTCCATCCATGGTTCGAGTACGTGCAACTAGGTTATGCCCCACATAAATGAGACGCACTCAAATTGATAGTGCAGGCGGTTCTCCACTACAGCTGACTGATATCATGCAAACTTGTCTTCTTCGTGAGGATGTGTGCGAAGGGACAGTCGCTACAACATTCGCTGTATCGCACCCGGCAATGAACTTCCCCCTCCTATCGCAAGGAGAACACCCGACGCTAGGCACACCCTGTTGGTACTTTCACCCATGCGAAACTGCCAGTGCAGTTCAGGAGATCCTCAAGGAATCAGAGGAAAACAGTAGGAGACCGATGAGTTGGATGGAGGCATGGTTCACAGTGTTGAGCACAGCCGTGGACATGCAGTAATGTCCACGTTATTTTGGGATGGTGTTCTCAGGCTTGGATCGGGAAGGCGTTTGGAAGAGAAAGGTTTCTATAAGGCTTCGGTTCCTCACATGTGACGAAATCAACTATATGTAATGTACCGGATCTTACGTGCAAAGGACGTACAAGTAAGTTATATATTAAGGAGGCCATGAGCGTTAGTGTTCAGCCTTGTCTTGTGTTTATCAACCACGGCGAGCTCAAAGGTCAGATCATTTGACTCAAACATTCACAAGATATATCGTACCACAGACCACACGCTTATTCAGTCACCGTCGTACGACTCAATTCCGAATAATCACACTTGTCAAATAAAGACTAGCCCATCATGATGCTTGCAGCGCGTCTTACGTCCCTATCTAAATCATCCCGCTCTAATATCTCATCTTTTGCTCGCAAAATGGTATACTATCTTTTTTTTTAATGATTGACAATTATAGAGCTCATTTTTCCAGTCCTCCCATGAAGCTGTCATTGTTGCTGCGTCGCGTACGCCTGTCGGATCTCTATACGGATCACTCAAGACTTTGACCGCACCCCAACTTGGTGCTGTCGCCCTCAAGCATGCTTTCGAGCAATCGAAAGTTGATCCCGCAGTCGTCGAGGAGATTTACTTCGGCAATGTCGTTCAAGCTGGTGTCGGTCAATCACCCGCACGTCAAGTAGCACTTGCTACCGGCATGAAATCTGCATCTGACGCTACAACCATCAATAAAGTTTGTGCTAGTGGTATGAAGTCAATTATGATTGCTGCCCAGAGCATAGAGTGTGGTTATAAGAACGTGGTTGCCGCTGGTGGTATGGAGAGCATGAGCAACGCTCCGTAAGTGATTCAATCTTCGACTCCCCGTTTGCTCGAAAGATTGACGTAACCTCAAGTTTCCTACTTCCCCGCACGAACCCATTGTTCGGCAAATTCGAGACCAAGGACTCTGTTGAGAATGACGGTCTCTGGGACGTCTACAACAACTTTGCCATGGGTAATTGCGGTGAAACCGCTGCAGAGAAGTACGACATCAGCCGAGTCTCACTTGACGAGCACGCAATCGAATCGTACAAACGTGCTGATCGTGCGTGGAAAGAGGGCATCTTCAATGCTGAGATAGCGCCTGTCACTATCAAGGGCAAGAAGGGCGACACCGTTATCAAGGAAGATGAGGAGTATAAGAAAGTCATGTTTGAGAAGGTCCCCTCTCTGAAGTCAGCCTTCAAAGCAGGCGGACGGATCACCGCTGCCAACTCTTCAAATCTCAATGATGGTGCCTCTGCCCTGATATTAATGTCTGCAGATAAAGCCAAGGAGCTTGGCGTGAAACCGCTCGCCAAAGTCATTTGTGAGTCCACCAGGGCTTATCACGCCACTGCTCCTTATCTGATGGCAACTCCGCAGCATATGCGGATGCGGGTGTTGAGCCCATCGACTTCCCTATGGCTCCTACTGTTGCTCTCCCGGAAGCACTAAAAAGAGCAAACTTGACTGTCGATGACATTGCACGTTTCGAAATTAATGAAGCTTTCTCGGTTGTTGTCCGTATCGCCGAAAAGCTCCTGCAAATTGACCCTGCAAAAGTTAATATTAATGGGCAAGTCTTGTGGCTTCACGTAGACGCTGCGTCTGCTAACGTCATCTAACAGTGGTGCTGTTGCACTTGGCCATGCGATCGGAAGTTCGGGTTCTCGCATTGTGGTATCCCTGGTTCACGCCCTAAAGTCCGGGGAGTATGGTGCAGCAGGCATCTGCAACGGGGTAAGTGACTTTCAATTCCGTGTGTTATGTCACTCACACGGTAGCTTTCTAGGGTGGGGCAGCTTCAGCCATCGTTATTCAGAAACTATAGTTGTTTTACTTTACTTGTTTCTGTATTATTCTACGAACTTTCATACCATATACTCATCTGTACCCTATCTTTTCTCGATAGAAATCATCAAAGTGTTCGTGAGAAGACCTTGAACAAAACGGTCTCGTCGGCTTGCCGCGAATCCGTCCTTGTCTTGTCGCGTAAGTTTTCCTCGTGGAACATGTTGACTTGCTTATCTTTTCCCTCAATTGCAGCACAGGTCGTTGGAGCTATAATTTTAGTCTGTCACTTATCTTGCAGGCACAGTCATAACATCAAGCTGTCGCGGATGCATTTATTTCTGGGAGAGGATAAGAAGCTAATGCAATGTTCGAGCGTCTTGATTACGCGCTAGTGCAATGTCTTCCGAAACTAGTGCGGCGAAGGCTCTGGACGAAGTTGAGAAGAGTTCGCAGCTCGAGACCTATGACGAAAAGCTCGGGCTAGACACACTCGATACTTCTGACGGTGATGCGGCTCTTCAGCTCGTCGGCGCACGAGCAACGGCACACTTCAGTGAGGAGTATAACCGAAAGCTCAGGCGCAAGCTGGTATCTCTTGTTTCCTGCACTTTGGCGATTTTGCCTTAAATATCGATGGATCTACAGGACCTTGTCATCCCCACCATTTCGGCGGCTGTTTATTTCTGTCAATATTTGTTCGTCATATAATGTACGAAATAATCATTTATGCTTACCTTTGAACAGGGACAAGACCTCACTGAACTATGCGAGGCGAGTGTTGTTCGCACTGGCAGCGAGGTTGGGTAACATGAATATTGACAATGTCGCAGTATCATGGGCCTCCCGATCGTAGGCCAGGCAGGTTATAACATTTGTAACACCCAGCACATGCTAATATGACTCTAGAACTACAACTTGGTATCCATGGCCTTCTACCTGGGTAAGATTTTCGATCCTGCAAACCGGCATAGATCTTACGAACTGTTCAACCACAGGTTACCTCTTTTGGGAGTTTCCGACTGTCTATATCTCACAGAAACTTCGGTTGGCCAAGTATCTCGGTGAGAGCGAAATCAACGAACCACAACATCAGCTGCAAGTAAACTAACCCATTGAAGGCGGCAACATTGTTGTATGGGGAATAATCCTCATGTTGCATGCCGCAACACCCAACTTCGGAGCCTTCTTTGCTCTCAGATTCCTTCTGGGTAAGCCTCTTCGCGTTTCAAAGAAACTAGACACAAACTCAAAATGGTCAGGAATGTGCGAGTCTTGTGTCTCACCATGTCTCATTCTCATCATCTCGATGTTCTACAAGAAGGATGAACAGGTACGCGAGAATTTTCGCGTGAAATATAGTACTATTTGACGACAGTCATAAGGCTCAACGTATTTCATGGTTCTACGTCATGGTGCGCCTGTCTTACACTTCAAAATTTGCATTGCCCTTGACCTTGTTTTAGAATGGCCTAACCCAAGTGTTCGGTGGTTTCGTGGCATACGTGAGTGGCGCTCAATGCACTAGGGGATGTATAAATGATTTATACTCTTCCAGGGCATCTCATTCGATAACGGCAAGGTTTTAGCGCCCTACAAAATTATTTATATACTACTTGGTGCTCTTGCGATCGTTATTGGCATAGTCGTCTTGATCTGGCTACCAGATTCGCCAGTAAATGCTTCCATGCTGACGAGAGAGGAGCGTATTGCTGCTCTTGAACGTGTCCGGAATGATCAAGGAGGTACGGAGAACAAGAAATTCAAGAAGGATCAGGTCATCGAAGCCCTCACGGACCCTCGCACATGGCTCGTTATTTTGTCAACGATATTGAGTAAACCTTTTACTTGAATATGCATAAAAGGTAGCTGACACAGATTTTATAGCGAGTATCCCCAATGGAGCTTTGAGTAACTGTAAGTCGCATCGACATAAATTAGCCCAGTGGAAGTTAATTTTGACTGCAGTCAGCAACATTATCGTCAAAAGTTTCGGATATACGTGCGTGAACCGTGCTGTCTTTGCTTCTCACTAATATGCATTTCTCCTAGATCAAAGCAAACCCTGATTCTTTCCACTCCTGGGGGATTCATTGGTTCCGCGATGGTGATTTTTTGCGGATGGTATTCTGACAAGAAGGTAGAGGGCCTAAAACTATCTCAATAATTAATTATCTCAACCACCTTTAGGGCGAGCGGATGATCCCCATCGTGTTCGCTTTGATTCCTACAATTGTCGGCGCAGGTATGTTCGTAAATTTTAGAAGGAACGTCGGTTGAAAATGAGAATTAGCCATCCTTATTGGCTTGAACGGATCCTCCAACAAGGGTGTTCTGCTGTTTGGTCCGTCCAGTTGTCACCATTTGATGTTTTCATGAAATCTGATTTTCGCGGCAGCGACATACATCATCGGTACCTTTGGCAGTGCTCTCTCCACGATTTACGCATACAACGCAAGCAACACCAGTGGCCATACCAAGAAGGTACGTTTGATGTTACTTATCCTCCTTTATTTCCTCAGTTTATTTATGTGGTGCTTAGGTGACAATTAATGCAATGACGATGGCCACTTTCAGCATTGGCAATATTATCGGGACCGAGATATTCCAGCCTAAAGACGCGCCAGCCTATATTCCAGGAAAGATTGCGATCATGATCTTGATGACCGTTCAATTGTTCATTTCGCTTTCACTACGCTGGACCAATATCCGCTTGAACAGAAAGCGGAAAGCCCAGCTGGAGGAAGAAAAGGCGCGCCGAGGTTGGACTGATGATGATGTGCAACGGGAAAGGGAGCGTCACGCATTTGCTGACCTTACTGATAGGCAGAACATTTTCTTCATATACACATGTTAACAAGTGCCTAAATCTGTATATAATGTATTTCTTGAGTATATGGACCGACTATATCTACATTATGAAAGAGATGTCGAACTTCTCCACAAAGCCAAAGAGGTTTATCCGACGGCAGTAAGCACATTAAGCAACGGAAAAGATCCGTGTATGTAACTTACGCAAGAAGAACCGCAAGGTTAAGTTAAACTCGAACTTCTAGAATTGAGCGTCCCTAAATGCTAGCACCGCCAAATATGCTAATCATGGGGTATAAGCGGTCGCGGTGATGGTAAAGCACACAGCAACACAATATTTACAAATCGTTAAAGATATGCCTTTCAGGCTGTAAAAACGTCAGTATGTGCACATGGTCGCAGATGGGAAAGCAGGTACCTTGTACACGCTCCCAATATTCCCTAATGGCATTGGGTGCATCATCGGTAAGCATGTCTTCGGGTTCCCATGAAGCGTCATCGAGGCTGTATCCCTCCCAGTAAACTAAAAATTCTCTTTCGCCTTCCGCTCCTCGGTGCGATTGAATTGACGACACAACGAACTTCTCGATGAATTCGACTTCTGCTTCCCTCTGGCATTTGATACGGAGCGATAGCCGCTCAGGAAGCGTCCATGCTTTTGGAAGATGCATCTTTGGAAGTGCGCCAGATGGGTGAAAGGCACGACGGACTGGTGTGCCGAGCTTCCTGACGTATTTATCGACCTCGCATAAGGTGTGCTCGATATCGCACAGCATAATAGGACGAGCTTCAGGCCCCAAGCCATTAAACTTCAGGTCGAGACGCGAAAAATGATCGCTCTGCGTGAGTTGCATCCATCGGATTATGTCAACCTCGCATTTGTGAGGAATGAGACCTTCGAAACAGCGTTGAAGGCCGCGACGTGAACCCAACCCGACCACCACAAAATCGTAGTCCGAGAAGTTCAAAACACTTGAATAGGAGAGGTTCAGCACTAGCTGGTACGCAGTGAAGTCTCCCATGCTCTTAAAGGTGCACAACCATTCAAAGATGTCCGCGATGTACTCGGCCTCTGCGCACCGCATGGGCAATTCTTTCATCAAGACCTCCATGAGAGCGAGATGATTCATGAAGTTTTCCACAAAGCCTAGACTAGGTGCAGGCTTTTGAAAAGCCCCAGTGTATATCGAGACTCTGTCATCGTACAAACGACGCAAGACGCGTTCGTAATCGGCTCGTTCGTAAGTGGCCCAAGTGAAAGGTGCGATCGCGCGTCGCAGGGTTTTATACGTGTTGATGCTCGTGAACGTATTGAAAAGCAGAATTCGAAACACAAGTTCGGTGGGATCTTGAGAACCTTTTTCGATGACTTCTGTGATTAAGTATTGGCTCACCCGGTCTAGAACCCGGTACGTATTGCAGAATGGATAAGTTTGTAAAATGGGGTCGTCCGTCCATCTGCCAAATACATTGAGTTGGGCCCGCTAAGGAGGAATGGGTGTATACATACGGGGCAGGGAGGCCTTTGAAACGCTTCTCGGTTATAGCGTGTCTTTCTGCCGCGAAACGCCAAAACGTATCGAACACAGGTGTTGGCTCGAAAGTTTGGCCTCGTACAGCGACAGTCAAAGGCGGTGACATCGCATCTGACAGGTGAAGTTTTGAACGTTTGGGACATTTGGCCGAAGCATTCTTTTCTGCTGTTCGTTTCCGGCTGGAACCCATCTTCAAACGAAGAACGAGTGGACTGTAGGTTAACGGTGTCCATGAATCAGCTCGCCAACTTGAAAACAAATATATATAAAATAAAAAGACATACCTCTGGAAGACAAGCAAACAGCGGCGGTGGCTGGCTGTTTGACGGCTTGAATAGAACCAAGCGGCGTTGAATAGTCCCGTACATAATAAATGGTAGGTCCCCGCGACGCCCGCGTCCGAGTCGCGCCTGTTGAATCAATACATTTCAATTTAGTCGGACTCAATCAATCGTCCCGAGACTCCCGGTTAAATGATGGTCGCCCTGACTTGTACGTAACGTTGAAGTCTATCCAGGTCACCACATCAGATCCTCCAGCTCAAGTTCCGAAAACTTGCGGCGCTCGAGTCTCGCTGGAATAGCATCGTGCACCATGGATAAGTCATTAAAGAATGATTATATCCAAGCGTACCTCGACCGTCAGAAAGTCTATGCACATTCCTATTCTTCTGAGGGAATCGATCTTCATCGCCCGTCAAAAATATCCAATGGGACACCGACAAGGACGCCGACAAGGATGCGGTATGAAGAAACGAAAAGGCTGAAATTTGGGTTCGACACGCCTATCCTCGTCCCCCGTGTGACCGGGTCTAATGCTGTTGGTGCGGACGAACGCTCGGTCGTAGGGCTTCCCGCGAAGGCAACGCAAAAGGCCCGAAAGACTCAGAAGGCACTTGACACTGAGACCTCTATAAAGGAAAACAAAGGCTCAGTGCGTGCACCGCTCATCACCGCTCAACGTGATCCATCCAAGCGGAAGCGTAAGAAGGCGGAAGTCCCGTTTGGTTCCGACGAAGAACACGAGGCTAGTGAGTTCTCGCCGATATCCTCATGAATCTGTCTCTCTGAACAATTTTGCAAAGGACTGAGCGAGCGCCGAGAACGGAAACGCGTAAAGCGCGATATTGTGAAACCAGATACCAACATTGCATTGCATATTAGCCCACCAGCAAGTGAAAGGGAAGATGGGAAGGTTGCTCGTAAAAGGGGAAAGAAACGCTCGGGCGCTGCAGGTCTTGCACTCTTGCACGGATTCTCAGCAACTAATGTCGGTAAAAACCGCCTCACAGTGAGTACTGCCGGCCTAGTCTATCTAACACTTGGGTTTCACCATGACCTCAGTTGAAACCGGTGGCTTCTCTCGGAGTGTTTAGCAAGGGCAAATCATCTGCCAAGACGAAGGTATGCAAAGCGAAGGAGCCAGGTAAGGTAAAATACACGTTATTTGCTCTTCAAGAACTGATCATAGTCCAGCCCAAAAGTTATTTTCAGAAAAAATGTTTCTCAACAAGACAACTAAGCGACACGAGTCACTGGTGGAAGAACCGATTGTACTCGATTCTTCCTCTCGACCATCATCCGCTGTGAAGAAGATCAAGGTCACAAATCATCACAAAGACAAGAAATCGACCCGATCGACTAGCCATCATTCTTCGACTCCGGACCTTCCTAGGGGAAGTACAGCCATGTCAGAGCCGTGGGATATTGAGATTCAAAGCAAATGTCCGTCTTCAGACGGTTTCAGTCCTCAGCCAGGCAAACCCATAGCCGGATCGCTAGTACTCGACCCCCGTATGGCCAGTTGGCACGACCAGGAGCTGCCATCTGAGGGCCAGGTGATACACTCTTCCATCATAATAACTCCTATGAAAGAAGCGTCTCATGACTGTATGCCCGACGAAATCTTGTCATCAGCTCCGGTGTCTGTCACCGCGACCATCTACGATCTTGACGGCGAATCGTCTATCCATCCCTCTCATTCCGCATCTCAGGTTGGCGTCAAACGACTTGATCATCTAAACCCTTCTGTCGAGCTTCTCACTTCGAAGTATTTTGCTGTGCATGACGGTCACGACGAGGAGCGTGTATCACCGACGTTCGATCAACGATACCCTATAGCTAACTCTTCTGGTGTGATATCGGACTGCAATCCGCGTGACGCATATCCCCTCTCTGTTTCCCACCCGCACGACACAAGCACAGCGCGTCGCGCCGCTCCTTTGAATGCCATGGTCGATAGCAGCCCATTACGCATCCATGGTATCCCAGAAGAGCATTTTCTTCCCTTAGCTGACAACCTTATGCCAACTTATCGAGGTCACTCTATCACACAGTATAATCGCTCAAACGAGGATGACATTTCGGCATGGTATGTTCCAGACGCATGTGCCACCAGCTTCTTTGAAGGGGACTCTGACTATCATGATCTTCGAGACCAAAACCTGGTATTTCTGGAACCTCCACATATTGTCAATGAGCCTTCCTTCTACCCTCCGGTGCAGGCCTACTCAAGCGACGGGCTGCACGATATCTCAGCGGATGACATGGTCGTGCTTGACGAGTCATGTGAAGGTCCTAGGAAACCCATCAAGTATACACAAGAGGTGGACGACTACGAACACTCAGACCTCGCACTCGAACGATCTTCATTGCATCATGGTTCTTTCTCGTCACCCACCCGCTCTCACGCGACAGCCGAGGCGTACGACGATAATTCCTGCCCACTGCGCCCGTTCTTGCAAGGTCGTGCGATGCTACTTGGTATCCCCCCGTACGTTCCGTCTTGGCATGACTCGCATGACCCTGAACACGCGAAGTTTGGGAGTGGTTTGCTGTCAGCTGAAGTAGATGTTGCAAAAAACTTGAAAGACCATTGGCGGCCGCATAGATTATGATAGGTCAAACCAACTTGAAGCAGATAGTTTTTCACTTGTGTTTGCGCTATAGTATTTGGAGTAACTATGTAACTTGTCACGAACGCGAGATGTCACACGTGACCGCGGAAAATAAAACTCCGCCCCTCACGTACAGGCATTTAGCGCTGTGAAATCCTGTCGCTTTTCTTCTCACCCAAAAGAGAGCGTGGTCTTCGTTATCGCGTAGCTGATCAAAAGATGAGCTCGAAAGAAAATAGAACAATGGGAAGCGCGTTGGTGAGTCCAGGATTCTTCTATCCTTTGGTTTTGCTATTTAGCCCCTCTTCGTCGCGATTCGCATATGATCAGTCCGCACCTGGAATTTTCATCAAACCAGAACCAGAAGAACTGCACGCAGTTCCGTCTCCTGAGTCTACGCGCCACAATTCGAAAATCTTGACCCCCACCCCAACCATCAAGGCCGAACTAAGTGAATCGAAACCTATCGTGAGTGGCATCTAGAACGCCTACAAACGGGGAGAATTGATGTTGTCGAAAAATTCCAGCTGTCAGATAGGGGCACCACAGCCCCAAGCAATGTAGTTCTCAATAGTCAACATAACCTTTCTTCAGCTCCTGACGTTAAAAACTTCAAACCGGAACCAGAGCCGCCACACCGACAAACGATGCACGAGCCAGTGTTATATCAGCTCTACGACTCTGCTGACAATATTTCATACACCCCTGAAGCTGCTCTTCAGGCGGGTCTTGGCATGGTGAAGACTCTAAAGGCCGGAATCAACAAACTCGAGCTTGGCAGCAAGCTTCGAAAGGATGTTTGGCTGCGTGAAATTGATAAGTACGTAATTAGCCGTGCCCGAAGTCAGCAATGACAACTCTGTCATAGTCTCCTTAATCAAGGTGCTCCTACAACAATGATAGCCGTTTGTGGAGGTGCGTAATCATGAGTCCCGATATGCATGTCCACCAAAGTCTTCTTTAGCGACCGGAGCGGGAAAGTCTTCGATACTAAACGCGATCTTGGACGGTAGGCTAAATTAGTGTCTAAGACTCTTTATACTAAATCCTTTGTAGACAATATTGTCCCAACGAGTGGTATGAGAGGTGAAACGAGACCTTTCACTATTGGAAATCATGGTCGCTAAACCCACTTGTAGCATGCACAGCCGTGGTCACGGAAATTGCATATCACGCCGTACCCGCTATCAATGCGGACGTCTCATTCCTTTCCGAGGCTGAGTGGAGAGCAGAACTCGCTGTTCTACTCGATGACCTTGTGGACGAGGACGGTAATTTGAAACGTACTACTGACCTTCGGAGTGATTCGGGTGTTGCTTGGCACAAGGTGCGGACAATCAGAGCTTTTGTATGTCGGGATCTGATTCATTGTCAGGTTCATGCTGTCTATCCGTCCATTGCCCAAGAGCAACTCGTTCACTTGACAGTCGACCAAATTTTGGCCCGCGATAAAAGTAAATATTCTCAAGGTGGACGCGGACGCCAAATGATGCTGACATTCCGCATAGATATTGCTAACGTCTTGGGCACTACGAAGAAAATATCGGCGAAGAATTCGACGATATTCGCCCAGGAGATTGCTAAATATATTGACTCTAAGGACCAGAAACGAGGTAGCAAGAAGGATAAGACCAAAGTTTCTGATAACTCACCCATGAGTATTCTTACCAAGGACAAGAACAAAGAGACGAAGAAGAAAGACCATGGCCCAGCTCTATGGCCCCTCATTCGTCAAGTCAATGTGTGGTGTAACGCCCAAGCTCTTTCCACGGGCGCCATTCTAGTTGATTTGCCTGGTGTTGCCGATGCTAACGCGGCAAGGAATAGCATCGCAAAGGACTACATGAAGAAGTGCAACTGCGTCTGGATTCTGGCACCTATCACTCGTGCAGTGGATGACAAGACCGCCAGAGGTATTGGTATCGACTCAGCACCTGTGTCATAATTCTGATGTTTTTGAATTAGATCTTCTTGGTGAAGCTTTCAAACTGCAGCTGATGAGTACGTTCTTTATTTTCAACCCTTAGTGATAGGCTAACAATTATTTTCAGTGGGTAAGTCCTTCCCATCGAGTACTCTCAGGTAGCTTACTGTCCACGATGGGTTTCTTTTCGTCGATCAGACGGCAAGTGAGTGATCTGCCCTTGATTTCGGTCTTGAGTGTCTTATTAATTTGGTTAGCTATGATGCCCACACGATCACGTTCATTGGTTTGTTGTAGCTCTTTTGCCTGGTCTAATTCTCACTTAAATCGTGTGGCACAGCTAGCAAGTGTGATGATATATCTTGTTCTGAAGTTATCCCCGCCTTGGGTGTCGAGGACGACCCTGAGCTAGAGGAGATTGAGGGCCGCATTGAACAATATAAAGAGGAGACTATTGACCTCAAAAAGAAGAAGGCTGACGCAGTGTCATCGATGAAAGGTACGCATGCGAATTTCGTTCGTGCGGCAATGTATTCAGCTAAGTTTCACAGCTATCGACAAACAGCTCAAGGACGTTCGAGCTTTTCTAGCAGAGTATGAGCAACACAAGACGGCACTAGAGAACGGCGAGACATTTGCACCACAGTTGACCACGACAGCACACAAGAAGGTCCAGAACGCAAGCAAGAAGCGAAAGAATACTCGCAGGGGGAAATCTGGGTCACCTAAGCGCCACAAGAGCTTTGGGGACGACGACGACGACGATTCTGAGATAAATGATATTGACGATTATCTCAATGACGACATCCATGTGGACGATGAGGATGAAGGGTCAGACGAAGAGGATGAAGAGGAAGAGGACGACTCAGACGGGGAGGAGGATACACAGGACGAGCCAGAAGAGAAGGTTACGGTCGAGGTTCTCCAGGAGAAGATTGGCGACGCCAATGAAGCTATCAAAGTTGGACGCGAACAACTCAACAATGCACGCAAGGCACGGAAGGATGCCGTAGATGCCCTCAGCAACCTCAAAAAGAAGGAGATGAAAGCGCAGCGTGACAAGAACGCATTCTGTTCTCTGAAGCGTTCAGAGGTTTGTTTCACTGTTAAGTTCCCTGCCACATTTCTCACCCGGCGTCAACCAGTTCTCCCGCGATGTTTTAAAAGAAGATTTTCGCGTTGGCCTCAAAGATCTTGACGGTTGGTTGTCTTCCCGTCTTTGAAGAATCGGCTAATTCACAAAACACAGACGCCGCCGCCGAGGAGCGAAACCCAAATTCTTTCGATCCGACTCAGAATCTGCGCAGTGAGTTTCCATTGCGTCCTGAAAATATTTGCTAAAATGTTTCACTCAGATTATGATGAGATTGATCTTCCTGTGTTCACCTGCTCATCCCGCGACTACGTCCGTATCACGGGACAAGTCAAGGGTGATGGGGACCCATCATGTTTCTCCAACGTCGAAGATACTGGGATTCCTTCCCTACGGCAATGGTGCCACCAATTGACCATCAGTAGCCGGTCACGCGCTGCAAAGCAGTTCCACACTCACTTGAAGACATTTGCGAACTCGGTGCGGGTTTATGTCGATGGCATTGGTGATGTGACCATTGCAGACCGTGAATCCCTTCGTGAGAAATGGGAGTCAACACCACATGATGGAGAGGAGATGTATGATATTGACGATGAAGGCATGCCTTATTGGCGTAGCTCGCCTGATCCTACGAGCGTTCATCCCTTCCAAGCATTTCGAGGCACGATCCCTAGGGAACTCGTGGATGCTAGATTCTTCTCGATGAATAATCAGTCATCCCTAAAGGTGGACGCTCGCGGAGAACCCATAGGAGTGACTCCTCGGCTTGTGAAAGTGTGTTGACTTGTGTTTTCTATACAGCTCATATTTCTTATTCCTTGCAGGAATTCGGTGCACATGTCGAAATATGCGTCTCGGATTTGCAAGACTTGTTCCGTGATGGCCTTGAAGATAAATGTCAAGTGGGAGCAGCCAATGTAAGCACTACTCCATTGTGGTAACTACCTCATCTGATGTTGTCCCGATAGGCTGCCGAGGTTGCAGTTCAGCACGTCGATGAGTTTGCAGGGTCCATGCACTGGGCAACCTATCGAGCCAGTGGGTGTCCCAGTCCACATGCAAGTTCTTGCTGACTATACTCGAACATTAGCCCTTCGTCGCCACGGATCTTGGCGCCGGGATCTGAATGTCGAACTTGTGACGCCATTCACTCGAAACATTGCTTGTTCTTGGTCGACGCTCTTCGAGTCCGATCTATTCGCCTCACTATCGGACGCCATTACGACATCCATCAATAAGCTAATCACCGATGTAGAAGCCAGTGCAGCGGCGGGACTGAAGGACCGCGTACATGTACAAAGCTCTGTTTCGCAAGAGGAGGCGCGTCATGCATTAGGACAAACCATGGAGGTTGTGAAGGAAGCGCTCGGAAAGGAGCAAAAGGAGATATCACGTTGTCTCGCCCCTCATGTTCAAAACGAACTGACGAATGGCTACAATCTCGCCTTGGAAGAGCGAGGCCAAGGAAGTGTCGCGCGACAAAAGGTTTGTCACACGCAACACTTCAAAACCTCTTCTGATTGAATGCAGGCTGTGTTCCATAACTACATTGATGGGCATAAGCACGATGTTTTCAATGGCGGGGCAGAGATCCTAATGGGTCGGCTGTCGACTGCGGCTGAGATTATCGGGAAGGCTCTCAACGAATCACTTCGAGAACTTGCGGAAAAGGTCAGGCTCCTCGGTTTCATCTTGGCGTGGGCATCGTTTATCCTCTCTTGTAGATTGAAGTGTCGCTTGCCGTCCTCTGGGAAGACACGCGAGACGTCCCTGATCAAGTTCGTGCTCGATTGCAAATCATCCAGTCTGTGTCCAAGCTGCTGGATCAGTTGGACATGTGGTCAAAAGCAGCGGAGAAGGCATCTACTGCATCCTAATGGATCATCGTTTCATTTTAGAGCATGTCGACGCTTCTCATACAAGGAATTTTAGTGCTTTCGTTAAGGGTACATTATCAGCTGTTCTGTAATCTTTGTGCTTGTATCTCTATCGTTGTTTGACATTCCTATTGTACATTCTACTAGCTAGCTTATGTTTGTGGCTTTTATTGTTACTATAGTGCACAGATCCGAGCAATCAATGAACGTTTGAACAATTGGCACTCGTGAATTCCGTCTGTTTAGACTTTATTGTACAGCTATGTACATAGCGTGGTTTGAACAACATAGAGGTCAGATGATACTGGGAGGGCTACATAAACTACATGCAAGAACAGCTACCTGAATTAATAGCGATGGATCGGCCGTCCACGACCATCCACTTCTCTCCCGTGTTCGTCCACATAGCCACTGTGTTTCCTCGATCTCCCATCATCTCTCATACCACCGTAAGAGTTGTAGCGCCCGTGCCCCTGATTTCCATAGGTATTGTAGTAGGTGCTCGACGAAGGCTCCATTCCAAAGAACTCCCGAACGCGGTCCCCGACCGACGGGGCTCGACCTCTGTGATAATCACCATTGCTTGCATAAGAATGGGAAGGACGCGAGTGCGAATGGTGTCTGTGTGACGTTGAATGAGAGCGATGATGTCCTGAGGCAGGTTGCTAAAAATAGCAATACGTCATTAGTTATCAGACTGAGACAAAGCACGATTTAGACTTACGATGTATACGGGAGCAGATGTTGCGTATGTGACTGGGTAGGTAGTAGCTGTACTATATCCGTGCCCATGCCCGTGCCCGTGCCCGTGATGACTGTGGCTATTGGCTCTGGGTCTGCTGTGACTGTGCCTGCTATGACTGCTGCTGCGGTGGTGTGTGCTAGGCACAGACAGGTATTGAGCAGTCAGCGGCGCCTGGACTACAGTGGGGTACCCATATTGTGGGCTAGATGTGTGGGCATGCCCGATAGATGCGGCTCGCCTCGAGGGCGTCCCGTAGTTGTAACCCCCATGACCGTGTTGCGAGTGCGAAGAAGTTGTGTAGACAACAGGCTGATGGGAACTGTAGGGGGAATTGGAAGACGGAAAGGCGTATTGAGTCATCGTCCGTCGATAATGTGCTGGTTAGTTGTCAGTTAGTGAGAGGGGAGGACAACGATGTGATGATTGTGTAGGTTATTATTTGTGGGGCAGGGGTGGTGGGCAAGATTAAATGTGGGCGCAGGGTGGGAGTAGATAAGGGGGGGCTTGGAGATTGAACACGCGTTCTGATCTTATATCGGAGCGGTTATGACCCGGACTGACAAAGTTGCGTCACAAGCAGCTGCGGTACCAATTTGAATGCACTGCCCCGTTGGAGTCAGCAAGTGGATAATTGGAGCGCACCAAAGTAGGAGGAAAGTATACTGACCGGACTTGCATTGCATTGCGTTTTTATGCTCAAGAGCATTGAACAATGCAATGCGCATGAGAACCAAAGGACAAGACCCAGGTAGCCGCCTTGTACCGAATATCAAACAATGATTGCATGCATGGCACTGCTACTTACACAATGACAAATAATACCAGCGCCAATCAGATCAGAGATTAAGCGCATCATTACTCACTCCTTAACACACAAGGGAGACAGATGCGCAGCGCCATGATATCAGGTCCCCGTAGTATATACAGGAAGTTGTCGAACTTAAAAAATTGGTCGCACACCTAGTAAAAATACAGAGACACGTCAAGCATTCATTACCGATCAGCGTAGCCCCACTCGTGACTCGTCGCCCGTCCCAACCGCGCGGCGTTTAAACTAACGTACTGACCAATGCCGCTCATCGTGTCTGTGCAAGAATTTCTGGGCATCTTCGCGTACGGTAACGCCTAGCACAGGTTATTCTTGCGTTTGGGTTGATGAGACCAAGTGTGGCTAGCTTCGCGATGTCAGGCTTGATGATCGAAATTCCACGCCTCTCTAAGTACACGAAACCTTAGGGGTGGCACATACCAAGGTCAGACCATGGGAATTAAATTCTTAATAACAGTCTGGGGGGTGCCGAAACCATACAATGATCCCACCGGAGATGAATGATTGACGCTGTCAAATAAAGGCGAGTCATCGACAAAGTTTCCTTGGGCTGGTACTTCTGATAGTCCAATCGGTATGGTGCCGTTGTCAGTCAACACCGTGGTAAATTCTCACCGAGTAGAATAGTTGGCTTAGACATAGATAGAAGCGTGATATCATTGTAAGCTCTGGCACTAAAGAATTTATATTTGTTCAACTTACCCAGTCGAACTCCTAGGGTATCAACATGGCAGGTTTGATCATCATGTGAGATCGCTCGCCAGAAATTTGGGGCGCAGTTGTCTCAAAATGTCGTGTATAAACACAGCATGCGATATTTGGATAACACTGTACACTCCTATTCCATATCAGCAAAGTCGCCTTCGTCTAAATCATGTGGCTGATATATTGCTGTTAGTTTGGAGTATGCTGGACAAAGGAAGTGATGTACCTCTTTCGGCTCTTCGTCTTCACCATATTGCATAGTAAAATCAATATGACTGACGACTGTCTCCAGTGAGTCCGTGGACGTTAGATCCAGCGGCAAGAACGACACTAAAGGATGGTCCTCGATCTACGCGGCGGTCAGTCCGGAACAAAGCCCCAAGCTGCAACATACTAGCTGTACGATGGCCCGGTTTAGGTCGTGGAATCTGCTATTGTCATGTTGCTGATCCCTCCCGTCCCTCGCAGCAACAAGTAGCATCGGATCTGGATCGAGATACCGAGCGATATCGCGTTTTCCACGTTTCCCATTTCTTGGTTCAAACGTGTCTGATGATGATCCGGAGACGAGATCCATTTTAGACATGATGTTTATCCAGGGTACTTCAAGATTGACCATCGCGGACATTGCGGACAGCACACCACTGGACTAACTTCAAAGATTGAATAGGAGGCAACAATGAACTGAGACGAACCTAAAGAATTTATACCGATCTTCCATGAATTGGGATTCCAGGAGATACACAGCACAAGTCCGTATGCCCATTCGCTGCAAGTTCCGCACGAGTTGCGGGAGGAACGGATGATGTGTATACAGCTCGATTTGACCTAAAGGCCATGAATTTATGCGCGGTATTATACGTAGAATCACACCTGGACAGTCGATTATCAAGTAGTCGTCGTCAAAACCCCCGAGTTCTTCCTCGAGCCAATCCATATTTTGCAACAGGTACCTTTAAACACGGAAAGAGACTATCAGCATGATTTCTTTGAGGGACTATCACGCGTGATCACTTACTCACTCAAAGCAATACACAAGACCGCCATTAGGACCCATATTCAACTCACCCATGACGTCGTCTAGCGTCACAAGCTCACGGATGTCAATGGCAGGTTGATACTCGAAAGCATCGCCAGTTGCAGCGGGATCAAGATTTACGATATGAGCCGTGCGTTTTGAGACACGAAGGTGGGTAGCAAAAGCAGTCGAGAAAGTAGATTTGCCCGCACCAGCAGGACCGGTGACGAGAACAGCGTAGCGCATAACAGAAGAGGTACAAGGAACAATTTCAAACTCAGACCCTCCCTCCTGTCGGAAACCAAGTGACTGCAAGTCCCAGTACTACACATACAAGTAATTCTAACAGCATGGCACGCCCGCCATTATTCCCCGATCAGTCCGCAGCTGGCATAGCGATCGATCCACGCACCCTTGAGCGTGTTATACCAGAATCAAAGAGATCAGATGGAACGTACGTCCGTCTGAGCCCAGCATCTACAAATCATTTATAATTCGATCTCTACTGCATCACCAGTGTGCGCAAGCAGCTTAAGATTAGGCCTGGATTCACACCCCAGGAAGATGTCTCTCGGTTCCGTGGATCACGCCAGCAGGCGTTGGATGCCACAGCCCTTCCAAAGGGTCACATATTAGGCTGGGTTGCGCCCTCTGCTGCTGCATCATCGAAAGGCAAGACCGCTACTCCACCTCCAAATAAGAATGCGAAAAAGCGCGCCAATGCTCGAGCTAAGAAAAATGCGGACAAGGCAGCTGTTATCAAAGATAACTGGGAGGATGAGGAGGAGGGGGAAGATGAAGCAGCAGCTGATGTGAAAGTAGCCACCGAGGAGTCGAAGGAGGGAAGCTCGGAGACTAGTAGCACGAACGATGCAACGACAGGATCGCACACTGAAGACAAGCCGAACCGGACCGCCGCACCAGATTCAAATTTAAATCCATCATCAGCAAATCAAAGCGCTGTTGAGCTTTCGGACAAACTTGAGAAGCTACAAGTCAAATGATCATGTTCTTTGATTTGGAATGTCTCTAGAGTTACTGGGGAGGTACAGGATATCAGGCTGAAACGAGAGTGGCAGGTAACAAATAATAGGTGTTACGATTATGGCCAGCATAAAATTAGTATCGTTATATGTACAACAATCTATGCGGCTGTTCCTTTCTCTAGATGTCCTAGTCGTGGACGGTATAGGTGAATGTGGGTGTAAGATAGTGACTTATCTTATCTGCACGCCCGTGTGAGTGATAAGCCTACGCCTTGGAGCTGTGTGCTATGACACTCGAGACACTGCTTCGCCATCTGGTGGAGGTAGTCTTTCCTTCAGTACAGCCAAGGGCGGCGGTGGCGGCGGCTTCGGTTTGCTGAATGTATACAATTCCATGCCAATAACAATTAATAGAACAAAAGCGCCCAGTGCAGCTGTATCGTTGCTAAGAAATGGTGATTTGACGCTAGTAAATGGGCAAAACGTACCAACGGCTTGACGCATGTTATTCCATTTTACCTCTTCCATGTTTGCGCGGAGGTCACTGAGCGTTATAATCGCCTTATTCAGGACTTCCTGTTTCAAAATTACCAAATTGTACAACGGAGATGAGAATCATCCGAACCTCAATTGCGATCGTCTGCTGTTTTAGCTGTGCCTTTGACTCATTCTTGCGAGTGTCAAGCTCCATTTGTATCCTAATAATCATATGAAAAATACAATCGTCTGATTTAACGAACGTGACTCACTCATGTGTCAAGGTACCAAGGTCTTCTTTCATCTTGACATCCAGACGATCGACTTCTCGGCGCAACGCAGCTGTGGCAGATCGTATTGTCGCGCTTTCATTACGAGACCTTGCGGTTTGCTCTGCGCGAAGCTCAGAAAGCGCTGCACGGAATAAATATGCTTGCTGTTCAGCATTTGAGTCAGTAAATATGACAATGTCCCGATTGGTCCAGCGCACATTATCCACATCTTTGACCGTGAGGCCTTCTCGCCTTACGCGATCTATTCTGTCCACAAGTAAAGCACGCGTAGCCCTCATCAGACTTCGCGCTGTGGGCGTGGGGAATGACTTCTCAAGCGCGGAGACGAAGGCATGTGTGTGGAATGGAGGGGCTGCATATGACTGTTGAGGATCTGGCTGGTAAGCGCGTGCAGGCGGGCCTGAAAGGGTCGTAGGAAGAGACGAGGCGTCCTCGGGCGGAGGCGAAGATGACGGAGGAGGATTGAGGTCGGAATACCCGTGTCCAGACCTTGGGTCTTTCGGATGAGCAAGGGATATTGAACCTGGGCCAGATACTGAAATTGGCTGTGACAACGAATCTACAGGGTCAGTGATGGGTTGCCCGGTAGAGCTATAGTGCCTCTGTAATATAGTGGTGCAAGAAGTTCCATTGAACTCTGGCGTCGAAGGTGGTAACGACCGGTAACGGTATATTCGGGGGATGACCCTCAGCATCCTTGCATTTGGTTGACAGAAAGCCTTATTTAAGTCAATTGGTGTTCAGAACAAAGTGTAGTCCGAGCTCAGCAGAACATGAGAGATGTTACCGTCACGTGTCACAGTGGGAGTATTAGCGGCCTTGCTCGAGTCCTTTGAGCTTTATTTGCAACTCTGCCAAGTATCTCATACAGTCTCTGGTAGTGTAAGTGATCTTGATGCTGCAAAGTCATGGGCAACGCAACCTCTGCTGAAGAAATAAATCACAGCGCTGCTTTGATCGCCTATCAGACCACATTGAGATTCCTTGATCAGCATGTCGTCATGGTGCGTCGACGGCCATCGTAGAACTGGTGGAGCAGGGCCGTGCAGTATTCTGGACCTAGATAGCATGCTTCCGCACACCCCTCGATGAACTTTCTGCATCAGATGGCACTGGCGCATCCTTAGCGGAAGAGTTTAGGCGGCTCGGCTTACCCGTTTGATCAGACCAGTCCCAAAAAACCCAATACTTGACCATGCAATGGGGATGTCGTCTCACACATTCGCACGCTGCCTGACTTTCCTCGTTTCCTTCTGTCTCCACTGTTTTCTGACTCCAGGAGGCAGCCGAGGAAGGCCCAGTCACCATCGCCAATGCTAGTCAGCATAGCTGTGATGCCTTGATTATCATGAGTGCCGAAGATCCTGTCCACGTTCTACTTTATACGTTCTACTTTATATCACCGCAGACCGACGTCTCCGAGTTGTCTATCGAATTTCAGTCACTTGCAGAACAATTTGGTTCATGCCCGCACGCATAATTAAATCATCATTATCGGTATGAAATAGGTGGCTTATTGCCACAAAGTCCCCTTGTTTCATATTCTACGTCGAGCGCAACACCCTCTTGGAACCCGAGTTTACCTGTACGAGCCGCTAGCAAGTGAAGACTCCTCTAGTTTGTCTTGGTCCAGCTGGGGCCAAAATCACCATCCAGGACAGCTCGTACGATCCTTGCAAACACTCCATCTTTGGCTCCGAACTGTATCTTTGGTCTGGTCCCCTCGGCGACTACTGTGCATCCACAACTTCAATTCTCATCGAGTGGTGGACTTCAAGGCTGGGAATGGAACTAGAATCTGGATGGACTCAATGACTTATTGAGAGTGAGACGTTGTGTTCGAGTGTGTTCTTGGACTGAGAAGTTCTTTACGACTGATATGACCAATAAAGGTGGGTCACCTGTTGTCCTTAATTATGTGCACGATTACGATACCGCATGGACGTGAACAGGGCTTTGTCGAGCGTTGAACAAAGCATTGAATTATTTGATTTCGAGTAATGATTTACCTCACGCTTCGTGTTCCTTGAGCAGTTCAATTCATGTCACGTTGAATGACCCATAATGGCTGGAAGTATGTCACTGACGTTAATGTTAATGGAGATTTTTTTTCAACTGAGCAAGGACGACGACAAAGACTAATTCAAGTCTTAAGTGTGCAAATACAAGGAGAATTACTGCCGATTGACACTTCAGCTAGAGCGACAGGGCTTCAAAAGCAGCCTAAGGGACAGCTACTCCAGCTTTCACAGTTTCTCTCTCCAGAAGCCGGTCGAGCCAAGCCTTGAAGCAAACAATTTAGTATATTCCGCCACCGAATGACGATGATTCTACCTTCAGGTTCGGGAAAGCATCCAAGGTCTCGACGCCTGCATGCTTGTGATACCTCACCCTGTTTCGCAAATCAATGTCAAAGCAAGATATTCATCTGGATGAAAATGCGAACCATGGCATGACATTCACATCAGCAACACTGAGCTTTCCAGCCCCTGGACCCACGAGGTATTCGCGGCCTTGGAGACCGATATCGAGCACACCATAAAGACGGACGACCTCATCCCCATAGCCTGGCGCACGACGTTAGAACCATGGAAACCAAATAAGATCGAACAAGTACATACGTTTCTTGCCATAAGGCACGTCTTCAGGGGCATAGTGTCGGAAGTGGTGCGCTGTGACATTCAGCCGTTATGCGAGAAGACTACATGAGTGACCACAACTTACATTGACCTTGCATAGGACCGACTCCTCCGTGCTGGTTTGTACAGTTGTGAGCGTGCATCTCCGGCTACTTCACCTAGAGAATCAGAACACGTACAGCAAAGAAGATCCATTGTAACATCTGGCTTTCCTCATCGCTGCCGCTCTCAAACTTGAATTTCCCTTCCTTATCGTACTTCTGTACGAGGTACAACAAGATCGCTGCACTTTCGAAGACGGAGAATCCATTCGGATGGGCGGCAGTGGTATGGGAGCGATCAACGAGAACAGGGATACGTCCGTTTGGGTTCATTGCAATGAACCATGGCTCTTTTTGGACGTTCGCGGACAGGTTAATCTTCTCGACACTGTCAAGGTATATGAACAACAACCGGAAGGCACGACGAAAGACCTACTCGTAGTCGATGTTTCCGTAGGCTGCTTTGAGCT
This sequence comes from Suillus subalutaceus, assembly GCF_016647625.1. Classification (NCBI taxonomy): domain Eukaryota; kingdom Fungi; phylum Basidiomycota; class Agaricomycetes; order Boletales; family Suillaceae; genus Suillus; species Suillus subalutaceus. The sequence goes on along the minus strand of NW_024540253.1, from coordinate 64,689 downwards.
CTTCGAGCATGATGGACACTTTGTGGCCATTGGGGGTACCTGCAGTGTAGAGAACCAGAGGCTTTGACATACCGAATTGTTTGTTGCAACGAGTCTGATGGAGGGAGGAAGAATTGTGAATTTAACTTGTACTCTTGTACCCTCTTATACCAATAAGTAGCCAAAGGTTGTTCAGCTGACATGCATCAGGTCCAAAATTAACCACTTGCGTGATTAGGCTTGCTAAGCACTGATTTGAATATGCTTGATGAATTTCTAATGAGCTTAGAAAGACTGGTGAATGCTTAAGCGGCATGGCTCGCAGTAGTGAATGCTTTCTTTGATTTCGTCGGGAAGACAGTGAAGTGCTACAAGGACAAGTGTGATCGACACAACGCTATTGACCCCCAGTGGATACACTGAGAACATTATTCCTTGAGGGGGACACAATGACAGGGAATAAGATACGCACTCGGAACGAGATTCTAAGGAAAAACAATGATTCCGAGTCGCCATCGTGATAGAACTTGTACCATCTATCACGTCATGATTGTGCAGGAGGTGCAGGAGTCTTCTGCTGTCTGAGCTTCTCAGCGTCCATTCCCACCGTGTTACCTCGAAACCGAGTCCTCATATCCAACTTTTGCGTATCAGAGCATGTTCCCATGTGTGTAGCAGTCACTTACCATATTGCGTTTGCACTCGAAAGTGGACTTTCTAAGTAGCTGACATTGTTCCGGTAATTCATTACTGTGTTGCTTGAGACACTCCGAAGGAAGATGTCCTTGCTTTTGGACACAGTCGGAATTGAGAAGGCATTCCTTGAGTGCTTTGAGGAGAGCGTCACAGGAGGAGGACATGACCAATGTAGCAGCGTCCGTTGGCACACCCAAAGTCAATTCCCGCTGTAAAACTATGTAAGCCCAGCTTGCTGTCGTACAGCGTCTGAGTGATGTGATGAGAGGTCAGGCCAGGCCAGGCTTGGGATGACTTGATGGTTCAGGAGAGCAGGTTGCAATCATGCGTAAACTTCTCATGCTCTCTTGATGCCTATACCACCATCACTCCGTACGCTCTTAAGAACAATTCCGACACTAGCGCCTGTATCTAATCGCGCAGTCCTCTCTGTTTCCGGTTCACAAGCATCTGAGTTCCTTAATGGGCTACTAGCGTGTAGTGTGCAGGGTAAGCAGACATATGGGGCATTCTTACACGCTCAGGTGCGACCCAGCTTCGAGTGTCTGGCAATGTGTAATGTAACCATGCAGTTTGTGGTCTTAGGGACGCGTCTTGTATGACACCTTCCTGTATAACTCCCCGACGCCATCACTTTCATCTACTGGGCCGACATATCTCATAGAATATGACCCTACTCCATCCGAGGCACCTACCCTCATGAGCCTTCTCAAGCGTTACGTCCTTCGCTCAAAGGTGCGCATACGGGATGTGTCGGAGGAGTGGGATGTTTGGGCCGCATGGGGGTCAGAAGGGGCAAAAGAAACCAGGGAGTGGAATTGGGCACGGAGCGGCGCTGTCGAACCAGTTTGGCGGACTAGCGAATGGCCATGGGGAACTGAGAATGGTACCATACTTGACCGACGTGCTCCGGGGATGGGGAAGCGGATGCTCGTTCGCAAAGGCGAAACGCGTGAGCTTGTCTTTGGGATGTCTCTTACATCGAGCTTGAATTAATATTTGCAGCTGCCGGCGCGTCTACACACGAACTGGCTGGTAAGGATGCGTATTTGCTCCATCGGATCATGCACGGTGTTCCCGAGGGTAGCGTGGATATTCAACCCATGCATGCATTTCCCATTGAATCAAACTTAGACGCGATGGGTGGACGTATGTTCCTTTTCGTTTCATCTGATATACATACTGATACACGCAGTGGATTTCCGGAAGGGATGCTACGTCGGTCAAGAGTTGACAGTGCGTACATATCACACGGGCGCAGTTCGGAAACGTATACTTCCTGTTCACATTTCCTCTCCGGCGTCATTATCACCATACACGTCGATTAAACCATCCCTTCCATCGACTACAAACAGCGCCGCGATAAAAACACCTCGTCTGCGCGGGTCATCCACGCTCCTTTCCACGATAGCTGCTCCAGGTATAGGGTCCAGCGTCGGTTTGGCGTTGGTGCGACTAGAGCACTTGCGTCCTGATATAGCATTGGTTGCTGAGGAAAAGGAAGAACAGTTATGGAAGGTGGAGCCTTGGTGGGCAGATTGGTGGCCCGAGCAGCCTCCTGATGAGGTACATGATCTAAACAGCCTAGCATAATTTAGGATCATGGATTGAATTCTTTGTATCATCTCAAACTAGACGCACCACTCTTGAAAGATAATAAAAGTCAAATTACGTCGACTCCATGATAACCTGTGCGTAGACATAATCTCCGTCGTGGCTCACTGAAACATGCAATTTATTCGCCGGTCCAACATCATCGTGTACAGGACGGTAAACAAGTGTTGGTTTTACGCCAGTGGCTCCATTGAATGACGAGTATGTGACCTCCTTCCAGGTAGGGCGGATGGGATACAAGGCTTTGTATGCAGCTTCTTTCACTGCCCACCTAGATGCCATGGCACGTTGCATGAATGTCTCGCAAGACGTGAGATCAGGAAAAGACTCACCGCACACCCAAAAACTGTGTAATCTTTGCGGTCTTATCTTCTCCATGCTGTTCTGCGAGCAACTGAAATGTTCGTAATTCCTGGGAGCTTAAAATTTTCGTAGCAAAAGCTTCGGATCCCCTTCGATTCAATAGATTGATGAGACGTGGAAGGTACAGGATATCAACACCGATGCCGAGGATTGGCATGTGAATGGATTATGAACGAACTTTTCAGGGATTCAGGTTTGCGGTATGAAAGGTACGTCGGTTTTCGTGAATGAGTCAAGCAGCTGGGCAGATATGGTGCACTAGTAATTGGCTTTCGTGAGCAAAGTGTGAGCGGAACTAGTTTGTAATTGTCATCCTTACCGTCGCACGACAGAGCGATGATTATTGGTGCAACACACTTATGTGTGCCATGCCCGTCACGGTGTGCATCGAAGAAGACATAAACGAACGTGACAAAGTGGAGTCCAGTGGACCCAAAGTTCGGCGTGACTTGACTTACTCCGAGCCTCGTACTATCCGCGTCGGAGTCAACGATCATCAAACGTTAAGGAGCGTTAAGGACAGGCGGCTCAACTTAGCTGCAGAGCTCGTACTAACACCTGAGCGCAGCCCTAGAGCAGTGCATGATAAATCTGCTCATTCTGCAAAATATTTAAACTAACTCTAAACTCCAAGTCTAAGGTCTGCAGCCTGCGATCTGCGATGTCCAAGCCATCCGTCAGCACGGCGTATATTTCAGCGTCCACCAATCGTTTCAACCATGCTGCAGATGCCTCCACCTCTTCCGTGATTGCTTGTGGATCAGGCAAATTAATCGCGTTATGGAACACTCAAGTGAGTGTTTCGCCATCACTTTCATGATGCACCTAACATCTCATCGAAGGACCCAGATGGCAGAGGCGTCTTCCAGACGCTGCCTGGTCACAATGGCCTAGTAACCTGCATTCGTTTTGTGGCGTTCGACGCATTTGCTAGCGCGGATGACAAGGGGACCGTCCGCTACTGGAGATTATTTGGGACAGAGGTATGTTAGTCTGCCTTGTGTGCAAACATCCCCACAATTTTCATAGTGGAGAACTACTGCGATCGTGCAAGCACACAAAAAAGCCATCTCTGTACTTCGTGAATTCGACCACTTCTTGCTTACCGGAAGTTCAGACTCTTCCATCAAAATCTGGGACGTGCAACGTGGCGATGTTGATGGTAAATTCTTATTCACTTGCGCAGTGAATCAGGCTAATTGTGACAGACGAGGTGAAGGAGTTCCAAACCATCTCGCTTCAAGGATGGTATCCTTTATCAATAGCAACCGGATTCCTACCATCGTCTGAAGGTGAGAGACTCATTATCTTAATGACGAGGAGCTTACCTTGGTGAAGCGATAATACTTGCCATTGGCGGAACCGATCGCAAAGTGCACATCTGGACACGCTCTGACGGACCAGTGGGTTTCACATATTTCAGCTAGGTATCAAGTGCTCACTCCTTTCTTTAAGTTTATTCGTTCAGTCACCCTGTCAGGACATGAAGACTGGATACGTGCGCTGGCATTCCGAGCTCCATCGACGCCAAATGATCCCCTCGTGCTCGCTTCAGGCTCACAGGATGGAACCATCCGACTTTGGAATGTGGAGTCCTTCGCTAAGATGCAGGCCCAATCACAGACTCATGGAAAACACTCGGCAGATGATCTCAGTGACGATCTCCTGGACGCATTTGAAGCTTCATTAGGAGACTTGGGTGCAGACGCCGAGGAGGGCGGCAGACAAATTTCACTTAAACGGCATATTCTTACCGTCAAATCGAATTCCGGGTGCGTTGAATTTGTAGTGAAAATTGTTAGATCGAGTTGCTAAATGGGTTTATGACGGCAGGACGCAACAGTATTCTATCACATTCGATGCTCTCCTGATCGGCCATGAGGCAGGAATTACGTCGCTTTCTTGGTCTGCTTCGAATGCGTCCTTGCTCTCTACGTCAACGGACTCATCTGTCATCATATGGGCTCCTAGCTCGATCGTCTCCACTGCATATTCATCATCAACCTCTTCTATCTGGATTAATATACAACGCTTCGGTGACGTGGGAGGTCAACGTCTTGGTGGCTTTACTGGAGGTCTTTGGTCAAATGGTGGCGCCGAAGCCATGGCATGGGGTTGGAGTGGAGGCTGGCGACGGTGGCGCCGCATCAGAAGTGATGGCCACGGAGGAGCAGCTGGTGAGGAGTGGGAAGAGGTTGGTGCGATCAGCGGACACAGTGGTGCAGTAAAGGGCCTCGACTGGAGTCCAAAAGGAGACTATCTGGTATCTGTGGGGTAAGGGTCATTTGATATCAATGCTGTATTTTAAATGCTAACTGCGCACCGTTAGTCTGGACCAGACGACACGCATTCACGGTGCTATCACATCCTCTACCCCCGGACAGAGCATTTGGCATGAGCTGTCACGCCCTCAGGTACATGGCTATGACTTAATGGGCGCAGCATGGCTCGGTCCGTGGACTTTTGCAAGCGTTGCCGACGAGAAGGTCGCACGAGTATTCGAAGCTCCACGCAATTTCGTCGAGGAGGTCCGGGTACTAGGAGTAAAGGATCTAGCCCAGAGCGAGGTAAGGACCACTCCTTGTTATATTTCAAGGCTTCTGAGAAAACAAAAGGGGGATAGACCGGCAACGGCTAGTGTGCCTCCTCTCGGACTCTCGAACAAGGCTGTTAGTGATGATGATGGTGTGTCATATGATATGCGTAGTATTTGCTGTTTGACGGACTATCTTCTATTCAAGCACCGTCAGAACTGGACATCAGCAGACCCCGCAGGCGCCCTTTCGAAGGAGAGCTAGCTTCCATCACCCTCTGGCCCGAAATCGAAAAAGTCTTTGGGCATGGGTATGAGGTCAGCCAATCTGTGATTCTCGTGTGAAATACGATTGATACGATGTTATCGACCTAGTCGATCACAATTTCAGCTTCTAACTCGCTTGACCTTCTTGCAACTGCTTGCCGTGCAACTTCCCCGCAGCATGCCGTTATTCGCGTGTACACCACAACCGGCTACCAGCCTTTCGGTGTCCCTCTCGAAGGCCATAGCCTGACAGTTACCCGTATAGCATTCAGCCCGCCAAACGATAAAACACATCCTTACCGTAAGTCGGGATCGAACGTGGAGGCTATTTGAGAAAAAAGAAAGTGGTATGAGGCTATATGCCTTCATCTAACAGAATGACGACTGACCATATCGCTGCATACTAGGTTATGTGCCCGTCGCTGCGGATAAATCGCATGGAAGAATCATCTGGGATTGTGCATGGAGCTGCGAAGGGGACCTTTTTGCCACCGCATCTCGTGATAAGACCGTAAGTGTTTCTGATTTCGGAGCATGATTCTTGATCGACCGTCCATCAGGTAAAAATATGGAAGGAATCCTCGGGCTCTGCCGCACGATGGGGGGCAATTACGACGATGAAATTCGAGGAAGCAGCAACTGCTGTCGCGTTTTGTTCTGTCGGTGCCGATGCACAAGAGTAAGTAAAACCTTTCTGTGTCTCGTGTCCATGACAACTCTCTCCAGACGCTGGCTTGCGGTTGGTTTAGAGACAGGAGAGATCAAGATCTATTCAAGCTTGATGTCCACACCAGATCAGTGGACACCAGTGTTGACCATCGATTCGAAGTAAGTCTTGATCGTGACTCGCAAGAGGGATTCGCTCATGAGTTCAAAGTTTGGCCCATGTTGATCAAATCAATCATTTGGCGTGGAGAGCGACTGATAACCCATCGAGGAAGCAGCTGGCGTCCTGTAGTGAAGATGGTACACTGAAAGTACTGATTGTCCAGTTTGAAATAAACTAAAGTACGTTGGTAGATACTAAGCTCCACAGTAACAAAATGACATAAAGAGAATGGACATAAAACACAGTAAGCCGATTCGCAAGGCAAACGTAGTGAAGACAGGAAGGAAAGACTGCTATACAGTGGTCAGTGTCGAGAAGACTGGATACCAAGTAGTGATGGAAACAGTGTCAATACGGAAACATCTGAGTTGATATCGCTAAAGGGGTGCCAAATATATGGGTATAAAACAGATTTGTGCCATGGCTGGGCACCTGCCTGGGTAAGTGATACGTTAGCAGGTATAAGAACACATCGGAAAGTGACTGAAGCAGGGCCCGAGAATATAGAGATACATGAACGCCAAGTGCGTTTTTAGATGATGTCACGAAGGCTCAGTGGGACTTCAGGCTGTCGAAAGTAAGTTAGTTTGTGGTGTACGATCTCAACATGAAAACGTACGCATTTAATTCTGGATTGAAAAAAAAAGTCAATCGTTAATACTAGGTTTTTCAAAAAAAAGTGCATACTTGTAAAAACATTCAATAGAGCGAAGCATTTCAACATCACCCCCAGTCGCAGTGACAAAGTTCACTACAACACCAGCACGTGCATAATTGGAAGCAATGGCTGGAGCAACGCTGTAATAGAGGTGAGCGCGTGTTTGACACAGGTAATGGGTTGGCCTACCGATGCGCGTACTCCTCTACAGCTTTAGGAAGGTCTAACAGAAAGTTAAGCATCAATTCGTACCATAGCATGGCCAACTACTTACCGTAATTGATGATCAGAGGAACGTGGGATACTTCTGGGGTCTTCACCTGCACATCGTTCACGATCAACACTTTCGTCACAGGCTCTCTCATCATAACTGAAGCTGAACTTTTGAACTTGTTCAGCGCCGCTAACTTTGTGCCTGCGTTCATGTCACCGTGCTAGAGGAGAATCATTTAAGCATCGAGGAAGAGAGAATGCTTCTGGTACTAACAAGAGGCACAGCTTCAAGCCCACGGCTGGCAAGCTTGTGGACAACCGAATCCAAAGAGGTCATGCCACCGACGTGCACGATTGCCTGGCTGACCTCGACGTCATCGAATATATCTGCCAACGCGTCAAGCTTCCACTCGCGAGCTTGAGCGCTTTCAGCACTAGATGCCCCGCGGCCCGAACCAATGATGCCATGTCCGCCACCCGGTGCAGCAGGATTGATCGTGTCTGTTCGAACACCAGCGGTGAAAGCAAGATAAAGGTAAAATTGCCTGAGACCGCGAGACCCTTGAGCGGACTCAGTGCTGGTCACATTTCCATCGCGGCGGACTAGAACGCGCACAGGCTCCTTGAGCTGGATAGCCGTAGCTAGATTGAGCACATCCTGCGGCACGGTATTCGAAAACAGTGCAGTCTGTCGTTCAATAACGTTCGATGAGCCGGTAGTATGCTCATTTGGAGGGGACGGGGAAATTGCAGAGAACCTGCGTCCTGTGTTAGAAGTCGACAAGCCAGGGTGGCTGTTTGCATCGAAGGAACTGAAAGATTGTTGAGGTGGGGCAGAAGCAGAGTTTGGCGTGACATTCCCAACAGGTCGAGATCTTGGCGGAGGAAGAAGCTTCACTATATTGAAGACAAACTCGTGTAAGTTGCGGGCAATCAACTGATCAACTTCATCAAGAACGAGGAAGCGGACTTCAGATCCGACGAGGCCTCCAGAGGCAGTGAAGAGGGCGTGTAGCTTCTGCGGAGTCCCACAAATGATGTGGGGCATGTTCTGCTGCAGAAGGCGTAGCTCCTGGCTGAGGTCACTAGGCGAAGTAGATGTACCCACGCCTAGCGCCGATCTAATGCCAATCGGACCCCCGAGGTCACGAATCATACGCTGAGCCTGGGTAGCTTGGTCGACCGTGGTAGATATCATGATTACTAGAGGTCCCCTGGTAGGGGGGCGTCCAGTAGTGTTTACCACAGCTACCTGAATAGCGGGTATCACATATGCTGCAATCCGCTCTTGGGTGGGTGGAGCTTGCGCAATGATGTCTGCGCCTCGCAGAAGAAATGGAAGCGCACGTTGCTGAATCTTGTTAGGAGGGCCGACGCTAGGAACATGAAGTTTAGCAGAAGAACTGGTCCCGACGGACTACTACTAACCCAAATTTGCTGAGAGAACGAAGCAAATCTGGCGCAAGATTCAACTGTTCCCACTTGGAAACCATGGGACCGTTATCACGACCTGAACTACCAGATAGCTCATTACCCTGTGCATCAATCATCTAGCAATCAAGTAGGTTAATCGATTTGGTGTCGCTAAGGAAATTGAACCACGCACGCCTACAGATTCGCGCCGTATTATACCCCCAGTCACAGAACGACGTTTATCCCGAGGGGGTTCGAGTCGACCCAAATTGCCGAGAGTCTCGGTCCGCATGGGAAGATCAAGCGTTCCCGCCGACCAAGTGCGCATAGGGGGATTGGGTGCGCGTGGTGATGGTCGCATATCTGGTCTGTTTGGTATACCGTGACCAAGGGCAGCAGGATTAGACCCCATGCCGTGGGAAAGGGTTTGGTTTGGGGCCATGTCCTGCATCTGTGGGGTAGATCGTCCCATCTGGGCAGGAAGAAGGCCTGTGGTAGCATTCTGAATATGCTGCTGTGTTTGAAGAGCCAACAATTGCCCAACGGATGTGGTCAACGTGTTCAGGCGTTGAGAGATTTGTGTGATATCATCCGCAGGAGGAGATTGATTTGGTGCAATGTTTGCACTAAATGAAGCCCGCGGGATATTGACTGCGGGTGTCGACATGCCAGAAGCAGGTGCGAAAGGGTCCTTGAATTCAGGCTGAGCGTTATTGAGAGAGGTGGCATTGCTAATGGTCCTTTCAATGAGGATGTTGACTTTGCGATGTATGTCGCTGATGTCGCGCTGGATTTCGCGCGTGTTATACTCGCAACGCTGAAGCCGGTCTAATAAGTCGCGTATGATGGGAGAAGCTTTGAGTTGTGCCTCCAGATTATGATGAAAATCGGCACTGGAGGCAAGCTGACTACCCGAGTCCAAAGATGAGACCGGAGACGATGAGGGGAATGGTCCACTGATGTTGAATGATGAAGAACGCATTGAGGTATTCATGATGTTGACCGGAGGTGTTACATTGCGATTCCGAGATTGTTGCACAAGAGCCGAGATAAATGGAGACGAATCGCCCGGGATGTGCATGCCTTCGTCATGGGTATTTGGATTGGGGGTATCATCTGCTTCTGGGAGAGATTCTAAGCTGCCAACCTTGCTCATATCTCGTGCACGAAACATATGCTGCCTCTCAGACTCAACCTGATGGAGATATGGAGGCCTATCCCCGTGCGGGGGCAACAGCTGGAAGCGGGCGTCTGAGAGACTATCAGCGGGCGCTCCAGTGTGCTCCAGTAATCGGGGTGGACTTGGGGACGACTTCAACGACCTACGATCAGCCGAACAGACTGATTGAGAGGACACAGACGCTCCATCTTGCTCCCGAAGTGTGGGAACCCCAAATACGAACCCAGTGGCCCCATCCTCTTCATTATTTCGCATACTGCCAGGGAAGAATGGCATCGAGCTCGGATTCAGAGTTGCGCCTCTCGCCATGGCAGTGACTAGCTCCAACGAACGGTGAACAAACGAAGGGCAGCACTTGAACGTAAGAAGACCTTTCAGTTTGGCACTAGAAGCCTTGAGTTGATCTCACCTCAGGATCTGAAGAAATGTCTTGTCAACCCGATTCCATACAGGCAGTAATGAGAAAGCCAAGAAAAACGCCTGCAACTCGCCTGTTGACGCAGTAGCAGGTACTCGATTGAAGCAAATGTTTCCAGAGGCGTTGCCAAAGATCCAAAGCTTTATAAAGCTCGCAGATTAATCCGGCCGAAGGCGTGGTAACTGAAGCTAAGCTTAAGCTTGTTCATTCACTAGTACTATGCAATGTGTCAATGCTTCCAGAAGCCTTACATTCAGGTCGTCTCATCGCCAACCATAGTACACGTTGTGTATTGGCATGTTGGGCATACGGCATAGGTACATAAAGTCAAAGACAATGTGAAAGAAACAAAGAAAGGCGACATCATTTAAACAAAGGTACAAGGAAGAGTCAAAAGAGGGGCAAAGGGAAAGAAAAACCAAAGATCTTCCCGCGCGGGTGTTTATCTCCGCGAGTCTCTAATAAAATGGTGGGTTGGAGGTCCAAAGTCCTAAGTCAACGGTCGAGTCAGCAATGAAACTATAAGTCAACAATGCTTGTCGTACTTCATTGCGCTTTGTCGAGCACGCCTGGCATCAGTAAAGCCGTTGCGAGCTCGGTATGCTTCAAGACGCTGCTGCACCTTTTCTATTACTTCTGGAAGATCAGCGGCGCTGCGTGTGATCTATATACAGTTTTGAGTTGCATTCTGAAATTAGGGTTCAAGTAACATACCACGAGTTCCGTGGATTCATCGCCTATTTGCAGACGGGACCCATTGAGATTCAAAGCTTTTTGGGCAGCCGATCCATCAATAAATGTGATCATAGCGTACTGCCTAACAGAATATTGGGCAATATAGGCTGGGTTCGGGCGACCAGTCGTCATTGCCAGACCACCACTGCAGCGAATCTCGACAGAGAGAATTTCACCACAGTGACTGAAGTACTCTGCAATAGTGTCTTCGTCGACTGTTTTAGCAAGCTTGCGTCGAAATCAGCGTGGGGTTTTATAACGCGTTGGTTTTTCACGGTGTCTTACATTGCCAACAAACACATGCGTAGGATCACGTCGTCGTTGTTTGACATGCTTCTTGATAGCATGGGCAACACGTTGGTTCTGCTTGTGAGTTCGTACAGGATTGGTACGCGTCGGTTTGGCGTCATTTTTCCGCGAGCTCGTTACTTTTTTTTGACTACGGCAAGAGCTTAAGTGACATGGTTAGGAGGAGATCACGGTATGTCACTAACTTTGGGCATAGATTTGGCTTCTGGTTTGTGAGCAGGAGAGTCATCAGAGTTTATGCTATGGCAGTGGTAAACCATGATGATAAGTTATTGGTGAATGAATCTCCTAGAGGGTCTTGAAGTTTGTGAGTTGAGCTGGCGAATAAGTGTCAGACTGAGCAGCCTTTTGAAGTATCGAGCAATAGAAGAGGGCCCAAGCAAGTTAATTTCCACAGCATTATGGACGGGAGCTTCTTGTGTCAGTGGCTTCAATCAACAATGAAATCTGCAGAGAGTTTAGCTTCAAGTGTGGACGAATTGTAAAATAATGATAGTGGATTGATCGATCGTCCAAAAAAGGAAATCAGCTTCGGTGTCATGGTTTTTCACCACAGCTTTGTGCATTAAGCTTGAGTTGAACGCTTCAGGTCAACGTTTGCTTGGACCCATTAATGGTCGCACATGTCTACCGAAAGGTAGTCCGAGAGATAGCCAAAGCGGTACATTGCTACTCCTCTCATTTGTGTTGCTTGTATTAACTTTCAGTGACGCTCAGACTGTCAAACCTCGGTTAGCTCGGAACAAAGACATTGCTTCAAACTTCCGAGCCTTGTTCGCACAGAGCGGACGACCCGAGGATGCGCAACTTTTTCAACACGATATGCAGAATGCCTTGACTTTCATGCAATCCCAGCGAGAATATAAGGTAAGCGTCCTGGTTTCACGCAAGGTATTACACATCAACTGACTTGTGTCAGGCTTTATTGGAGAGATATAACCCATTAATCGACCTAACGGCGGAGGAACGGATAGAAGCTACTGCACGACGAGTCGGGCTGAACATGCCCAAGACCCATACGCCTGATTCCCAGGACACATAGTAACACTTGAGTTACCTGGTAGATACATTCAAATGTAACAGGTCAATTTCTGTTTACTACGAGCAGTGGCTCGTCAAAGGGGATGTCAGGCGTAGTATATCATGATGCCCGAGGATACCAAGTCATTTTAGATATCTATGGCGCCCAGTACGAGGCCAGTTAAAAGTTATAATACATAGTATGATTTTCCTATTGATTTGCTTCGATAATTTATGTAAATACCCAATCGGGTTCCGGACTTGTGCAACTGACTCAGGCTGTATATTGATAATTCTACTAATGAACGTTTTGAAAAGGTACCTCAAGTTCTCGCTGAAAAGGTCTTCGCAACTACAAGGCACGATGGCGGCGACGACACAAGTGCTTGCATGCGATTCTACATCCATTGTCTTTTCTTTAGACGACCAGGTAGCGATCAGCTCACCTGAAACCCTCGCAGCCTTGTGTACCGCAGCGTCCTGCCTCAAAGATCTCTTTCCAGTCGCTTTTCCTACAGAAACCGTTTATGGGTTGGGTGCTATCGCTCTAAACGCGACCGCAGCCCTTAAGATATTCTCTACCAAAGGCCGGCCAGCTGACAACCCTCTCATCGTACATGTTTCATCGCGGCGTATGCTACAGACTTTGCTTCCACAAAATTATGCGCTCTCACCTTCTTACGAGTTGCTCATAGAGCACTTTTGGCCCGGACCCCTCACGCTACTTTTCCCCTGCGACCATAGCCTGATACCCGATATTATTACTGCTGGTCAGCCGACTGTCGCAATCAGGATGCCATCACATCCAGTAGCACGAGCACTCATTGCTGTGACCGATGCACCACTCGCAGCTCCAAGCGCCAACTCCTCCGGAAAACCTAGTCCCACCCGCGCAGAGCACGTGTTGAATGACTTGAATGGCAAAATCACAATCATTCTAGACGGTGGCCCATGTGAAGTTGGTCTGGAAAGTACGGTTGTGGATGGTCTACATGAAGATGGAAATATCCGCATCTTGCGACCTGGCGGAATTACAGTGGAAGACATTAAACGAGTGCTCGTTAATGGCTTCTCCGATTCCGGTACACCAATACCCCAGATCCTCGTGCATCGTCGTGATTTTCGTGACGACGCATTGGAACAGGCACCTACTACACCTGGCATGAAATATCGTCATTATTCTCCCTCAGTCCCAGTGACGCTGATGCACGTATCCGATGCTCCCCTTGGAATAGAACCTCTTAGCCCCTCCGTTTTTCTGGAGGATCTCAAGCGTTCAATACCACATTCTCCTGACACTCTCCGCGTCGGGTTATTGATGCCTTCGGATTCTATTTTGATGAAATCTCTCATCAGCGATACGACCATTCGGTGGCATGAGTTTCCTTTGGGGCTGGTTTCGGAGCCGGCTATTATTGCAAGGCGGCTATTTGATGGACTGTTGACGTTAGAAAGGGAAGGAGTAGACTTGATCTTAGTGGAAGAAGTTCCAGAAGAAAATGAGGGCCTAGCAATCATGAATCGGGTCAAGAAAGCAGCTGGAAGCTCGCAATGGATCACTATTCCCTAGAAATCGCACGTAGGTGTTATTGTCTCTGTCATTCACCTTTCGCTCACAGCCCGCCGCAGGAATATTGTGGCTGCGTTTACATTGCTTATAATTTTAATGAAACTAGAAATGCAATTAAAAGGCCGGGCAGTGTGCTCCACTTTCCATCGAATTCCATCAGTCGACATCGCAGGCATGACTCATGACCTTATCTCAAATGACATGCACCATGCGGAACGCTACGATCGTGACAGAATTGGTTGGTAATGCTGTACCCGCTACTCAAATTAATGACATTGACAGAAACAGTGCACAGAAACGGATGTTATCTCTGAATAAACCCTGTGCACAGTGCATGCAGTTATCATGTGACGATGTTCGCGGGAGGAGATCGGCGACACATGTCTAGTACTGAGTGTTATCATTGTCAGACCCCGCAGAGCTAGGCTCCGTCGTTGCTCGCACGCCACTCTTATCTTGACACATTTTTGCAGCTTCCCGCCTCGTGCCATATCTCGTCTACACGAGGTCTTTAAGTTGTTGGTGAGCCAGATTGCATTACTTACAAAACGGCCGGGCTCCGTGTAAGAAATGATAAAGTTTTTCCCATCGTCTACACGATAGAGGAGAACCTGACAGACCATATGCTAATCAAAATGCTGAACCAGCTCTTACAGACAGCTCTTACCCTTGTGAGTTAATGGTCACAGTTTTCTGGAGGCTCCTGCATACGTGGGTCGTCCTTCGGAAGTTCTATGATACAGAGCTTCGCAGAAGGAGAATGACTCCGAAGACATGGCTCACCGGAAAACGTGCTCTGCAACGTGCTCTCGCGCGCTTCCGAAGTTGCTCTGTATCGATCACGTGATATTAGCCTCGCGCCTTCTTTCAACCCGATTGAACCCAATGTTATTCCCCTCACGCTGCTCCCTTTGTATCTTGTGCCGCCCTTCAGGTGAGCTCACGAAGCCTGACAGGGATCTATGTGGTCGCACTATCTCCAGCTCCCTTTATTGCGCTGAGCGCACGCATATAAGAGTGGTCATAATCCTTGACCTCACAGTGTTCATTACTCTCAACTGGTGTTGATATCCCTTTTGCAATCCAGAGGCAAGGTTTTTTCTAATACAATGGATTACAACGGTCAGTCTGTCCTCGGGTGGTCACCAGGCCGGGTCGAGCTGACTTTGCTTTGCCAGTTTCTAATGGCAGGCACATGATCAACCCTTATCCCGTCGATATGGGTTCTGGTCTTTTGAACTATCCACAGCACTTCGTATTTTCCCAGTCACCCGCTTTCAGCGATGTCTCCCTTCCTTTGGATGATTTGTATCGTTCCCAATCAGCACCTCCGTGCCTGGAGCAAGGAAATAATCTTTTCAATTCCCCCCTTTCCATTCCTCAGCTATTTCCTAATTGCGACATGTTCTCATTGGCTGCTTCGACACACGGTAGCGTTCATTCTTCGTCAAAGGAACATATTCCTCGCCCACCGAATGCGTTCATGCTCTACCGTTCACACATGCTCAAGAGCCGGGGTAATGCTGACCCTGAGAAGCGTCAGCAGAATCTCAGCCGCATCGCAGGGCAGCTTTGGAGAGCTATGAGTAAAGAAGACAGAGCTGTGTGGCATAAGAAGGCAGCGGAAGTCCAAGCCGCTCACTATGCGAAGTATCCTGGCTACAAGTTCAAGCCCAACCGTAAGAGCGCCAAGTCAGCCAAGACTCTTCATAGCGCCCGCTTACTACCCGAAGCCTACTGAACAGCTCTGTGCGGGGTCATCCATAGGCCCAGTACGGCGTGCTCGCTCGTCCAGGGTCCGCCCTCAGGGTGTTACACGTGATGATCTCCTCGGTGTATTAGAAACGCAATTTCCATCGGCTTTCTCGTCCCCTGCTAGGCTCTCCCCTCTACATTTTCCACCTTTCCTTCCAGCCTTTTCTTTACCTGAGGGAATGTGTGGCAACGAGCAGCCGAACGCCATTCTGCCCCTTCCTCAGTCTCAGTGCACGAATGCGCTTGGCTTGGAATTGAATTCCTCACAGCCATCACAGCCCACTACACCAAGATCAGAACTCGCTGAAATGCTCTCCGGTTTGGCCCTAGATCTTGATGCCGTACGTTCCGATGCTCCTCTATATTCACTCCATCTGATCTTCATTTTGACAATTAGACACCAACTGCAGCAACTTTCCAACGGAATGGTGACATACCCCAGCCCGATGCTTCTATGTCCCAAGACGACTTATTCCTTGGAATGGAGCAACTGCGTCTTCCTCACAATTCAATGGATTATGACGTCAATCGTCTGTCTCCACTACTTCATGGATCGATGGACGGATATCAGCCGTCAGGCCAATCCTATTTGTGTTCGGACACTTTCAGTGGAGCTCTATCGTGCACCTCTGATTCGATGTTCTCCGACTTTAAGTGTGCTCTCTCAATGCCGCTTGACCACGAAAGTGATGAGTGGAGCAATACCTCGTGGATGCTTGACATGGATCAGAACTTAGATATTTAGAACGTTCGTACCGATATAGTCATGACACTCGTGTCCCTTCTTTGTAGCTTAACCTTAATCGCTGTATTTCGTAGCCCACCAATGTTCGATGTATCAATAGAACTTTCTCTCAATTCTGACGCTCGATTCAATCCAGCCGGGGTCTTAACTCGTCATCGTGTGTTTTACTGTTAATATGGCAACGACGGGAGCACCTAGGCCCTTTCTGTTTCGTCATTGCTTCCCGTCCCTGAGGTCCCCGACTAAGAGAACAAACTCAGATGGGCCGCTGGTGTTGCGCCCGGTAAGTACGCCATATCCCGAAAGCTAATTAGTAAGCACGTGACTATCTCGTTCTCGACCTCAGGCTGGCAAATTCCTCGTACATAGACGGTATCAAGACGGCATTGGTTCAACCTGATCAATAGACTCGCTTGTCCAAAAAAATCCTCAGCTGCCCATATGCACCCCACAGCATCATTTGCTGATATGGGTGTGGTGCCTCCTCTCGCTGGTGCTCTTGCGCGTATGTCTATACGAACTGCAACAGAGATCCAAGCTGCTTGTATTCCTCCCCTTCTCGCAGGTATGTCTTAAAACAATTATAGACGTCGAACCAATCAGTAACGTGCTTCTAGGAAGAGATTGCATAGGAAATGCAAAGACAGGCTCTGGGAAAACCATAGCATTTGCAATCCCAATCTTGCAGAAGTTGTCTGAGGATCCATATGGGATATTCGCGCTGGTACTGACACCCACGAGGTTTGCTCACTTATTTATTGATGTTCCTTCGCGTTATGACCTCCTACAAGGGAACTGGCATTTCAGATATCTGAACAATTTGCGGTGCTTGGTGCTGCAATAGGCGTCCGAACGTCTGTCGTTGTCGGTGGCATGGATATGATGACACAAGCTTTAGAACTGGGCGGCCATCCCCATGTTGTAGTAGCCACACCTGGGCGTATCGTTGACCACTTGCGGAGTAGTAACGGCGAATGGAATTTGTCTCGCGTCAAGTTTCTTGTCAGTGAGAATTTCATGCGAGTCTGTGCTGGCACTCATGTCGATCTGAGTTAGGTATTGGACGAAGCAGATCGCCTTCTTACCCCGACCTTTTCCCCTGAACTCAAATTTTTGTTCGAGACTCTCCCAAGTGATCGGCAAACCTGTCTTTTTACTGCTACCCTGACGCAAGCAATTGAGTCCTTGATTGAAGCCCCGCCGAGACCTGGAAAGGTGAAACCCTTTGTGCATAGATCATTATCAACGTAAGATGTGCATCGTGTTCGACGCCAGGACGTGGTTCTGATCCCACTTCAATACAGTGTCGAAACAGTAGCGACGCTAAAGCAACATTACGTCCTGGTTCCTTCGCACGTGCGCGAGCCGTATCTCTACCATTTACTTTGCAATCCTCCGGAAAGTATCGCCTTACTCCGAAGGGCACCGCCAGAACCAATCAAACCGGGAAAATCCAGAGGAAAATCAAGACATCAGGGAAAGACCAGAGCATCGCGAAAACCCGGTCCGGATGAGGATATACCCATACAACCACCACCTACCATCATTTTCTGCACGAAGCCTCGGACGGCTGCTTACCTTACTCATCTACTTCAGACTTTGTCTATTCGCAGCACCGCGCTACATTCAAGATTAACTCAACGCGAACGGTTGACGTCATTATCACTTTTTCGGTCCTCTTTCATCCCAGTTCTTGTATCCACAGATGTTGGTGCCCGTGGTTTGGACATTGAAGACGTGGCAATGGTCATCAACTGGGACCTGCCAAATGAGCCCGAAGAATACACGCACCGAGTCGGCAGAACTGCACGTGCTGGTAAAGGTGGTGTCGCTGTTAGTTTTGTGACGGAAAAGGATGAAGATCGGGTATCACGAATAGAAGGACGGATTGGTACGTCACTCTACTCTCGGTCCGCAGTGATAGAGTTGGCTCACAACTTCATCAGGCATCCAATTAGAGGCTATGACCATGCCAGAAACCAAGGTTCTAGAAAAATTGAATGCGGTATCCACAGCAAAAAGGCTAGCAAATATGGTGCGCATGTTAAAGACAAGACAGCAAACTTACTGTTTCTTACGCGAGCCTCTAGGAATTACATGATTCAAACTTCGGCCAACGAGAAGAAATACATAAGCTGAAGTCTAAGAGAAAGCGGGTGGACGATTGATTCATGTATTTACCCCCGATGGATCGGTTCATAGCTGACAGCGGGTGCGTTTCTCAGTCAACATGCCCCGTCCGTAATACTTTTCCCACTCCATGGTAACCTCGGATAGGCTGGTCTCGTTTCTTCTAGAAATAGGAGTTGGAAGCAAAGTTGCAGGGACCGGAAGCACCCGATTATGATAGTTCGCTCTCGATCGCGAATGAGTGCAAGCAGCTCGAATACTGCGGAATAGAATAAAAATGATCAGCTAGCCGCTTGAATTTGCAAACCAAATGTTCCTCTTAAATCTGGGGGCCAGCCTGAGGCCCTTTCCAGACTGTGGCGATTAGAGTTACATGTATGCGTTTTGGGCCACTAACTTCATGATTTACAACTCAGTTCCCCGCCTGACTCACTCTCAGCGTGCTGATAGTCGCTGCCGTGGCCCAAACCTCTCCCCTAGTCAGAACATACAGCCATAGTATGGATCCAAGAGGCCTGGCCCCCAGATTTAGAGTATATAAGAGGGTCAAGCCAACATTTGTTTTTCAAATTCAACTCAAATTAACAGCGGCATCGCGGCTCTACTTCCCTAGGACGGTCGCCAAGTCATCCAATATCAAACTCAGCGAAGTATGTAATTGGTTCAAATCAGCGTTTATAGATTTCCCGAACTGCTGCCCCCCTTTCTCTTTCATACGTTATATGCGCTCGCCATCGCCCGTTGTGCTGTACTAATAATTTCCTTCCGCAGCCTTTATTTTTATTTAAATCATCCTGTTTGCATCCCCCGCATCCAGTCTGATCATCAATTGAGGCAGTTATGAGTACTTGTATGGAGAATACAGACTGGGACTTCGTCTTGCAGTTCGTCTCAGAGCCTTTGGAGATGGAATTTTCTCATGTGCCTGAAAGGCCCGTCGCAGAACGTACACATTCGGCGGTACCTGTGCAGGTACCAACACCCCCCGTACGTGGTTTAGACTGGAAGTATCATGTTAGGCAGATGATATTGACCACGACTTCCAAAGGACTCGTTTACCTCGTCACCGGTTGACCCACCAACAGAGGAAGACACACTTGTCTCTGTGTCCACAACATTTTTTCCTGGAGCAAACATCTGCCCACACCCACCAGATCTCGTGCTGCTGTCATCCGATTCCATATTCTTTTACGTCCACACGCGCGCGCTGCTTGGAGTTTCTGAAAATAACTTTGGCGGTCTGCTACCACTATCGTCCAAAGCGACAGTCGGCCAGATAGGTCCAGTCTTGGTGGTCCCGGAATCTTCTACCATCCTCAATATCCTACTTCATGCCGTATACAACATGTCATGTTCCCATTATTCTCCTTCTTTCGAGTCCCTTGCAACAGCATTATCGGCGCTAACAGATTATGGCGTTTCTCTCAAGCGCCACGTTGGCCCTTCTACTCCCCTCCATTCGCTACTTCTCTCGCATGCACCTCTTTACCCCTTGGAACTCTATTCATTGGCTGCTTCACACGACCTCTATGACCTCGCCGTTCCAACTTCATCTCATTTGCTCTCCTTCTCCCTCGCGTCCTTGACAGATGAGATGGCGGACAGAATCGGCGCAATATATTTGAAACGATTATTTTTTCTCCACTTTGGCCGCGCAGATGCTTTGAAACGTCTCCTCCTACCACCACCTCATCCGCATGCCCCCACTAATGACTGCGACTTCACCGAGCAGAAGAGGCTCACAAGAGCCTGGGCTCTCGCATCTGCATATCTCGCTTGGGATGCCAGGCCAGGTATGTTTCATACATGATCACCAGCACTGTTCTAATTTTTGTTAAATCCAGACTTGTCCACAAATGCGATTGAATCTGCTTTGGCACCTCTAGGTGATCAGTTATCATGCGAGCTCTGTCGAAAAGCACTTCGAGACCGGTTGAAGACGTTGATTATACAATGGTCGGCAGTCAAGGTACGCCCACCGTTTCAGGCCTTCGAACTTTCCGCTTATATCGGAACTGCAGAGGACTATCTAATATCTCTCACCCTGGACGAACATACCCCAGAAAATGCGCGCACGCACTTCTTCAGTTCTCATTCCTTTAATAGATTGTATCACTTATCCCTTTCATTTTTTTACTGCATTCATCGTGTCACACTGCTCACTTTGTGTAACATCAATTGGAATTGTTCACTTCGGTGAACACTGCCACCGAGTCCATCATACACGACCTGTACTCATTAGCAGCTACCCCTTCCGGAAATAGTATCATAGCCTGTTAACGCTTACGACTCCACAAGTTTGTACTCCATGATGGTCCACACATGCATAGCATATAGCCGACGGGTAATAACATCATGATTCGGAACTTGGTGGCAGATTGGCGTCAAGGCAATGACATAGGTATACAACCTTGTACAGTGAACGGTAAAATATAGAACTCGGTTATCGGGCCTTGTCCTCGGCAAGGATGGCGTCATTGAGCTCATCCAGGGGTGCTAATTCTTTCTTATCCACAAGGTCAAACTAGCAAGTTTAGAATTAAGTGACATCAGGCAGCTGTGGAGATGATCGTGGACACACCTCATTTATGAATAGAAAGAAGTGCCGGTAACTGGTATTCAGATGAGCTGCAGAATTTGGTTAACCTGTCATAATCGAAGCCGAAATCAAAACGAGATGATACCTTCGATGCCGAGCGCACAAATTTGGTCAAAGTGGTTGCTATATATGTGTGCGTATACGCGAAACAATCGGCGTACGATCGTGCGCACTGTATCGCGAAAATTTCGAGGGAATGGCACGCCTAAGTTTCGTCAACTACCACCGTAGAGTGGATTTATCGTGTGGTACACACCAATCTTGTTGGGGAATACAGTTTCATCGTCGAGAATGTTCTGAGCCCAGTTCATCAATGCATCTACATATTCGGGTGCGGGCAGCTTCGTGGGTCTCTTATATTTGACACCATCTTCCCAAAGGTACTCGTAGCTACAGAATTACAGTAAGTTCAAAATTATATGTATGTTACAGGCAGAGGCTCACCGCGGACCGGCGGACATTATAGGACACTAAGGCCAGCGTTTCAGATCAAGCGGCAAGTGATCAGTAACGCCATACCTCCTGCGGCGTGCAGAACTCGGTAACAGTACCGTACAACATATTCAAGTGATTGAAGAAATCAACAGCTGCTCATGTGAGTACGATGACGCGTCATAGACGAGTGTAGATGGTCCGTACCATGGACAGCAAGCCATTCATTTGTATCTTCACCTTCAGGCAGCCGGACAGCCAACCTCAAGTTGCCAGAGCCCTAGATTGCATCCAAAATTTCGACGTCATCTTGGCATTAGTACTAATCGGTGTAATTTACCAAGGTCGCCTCTGCATACTTTCGCAGTTGATATTGTTTGGTGCCCTCCGGGACGTCCTTTCGAGGTTTGAACGTGCGGGTCTTGCCTCTGGATAAGCCGACGCGTTAGTTCATGGTCTTGCTGTTGGAAGGACTACTGACAGTCCGAAGAATGAAGACATGCTGCCGATGGATGCGATCTACGGTATCACGCTGTGTTCGAATGCTATGACCCCCAAGAGTGCCGAAGATGCCTGTGGTTCGCCGCTTGAAAGTGAGTTTCGCGGTGATAATCCTTACGTAATTTATTTGTTTTATCTTATCTTATCAAAATTAAATGCCTCATGTGTCATGCACATGCTCCCAGCCTGTTGCCAAGTGCTCGTTATGACTTGCGGGAGTGTGTACGTCCCGATGTCAATTCACGCGAAAGATCATCCTGTTCCACTACAGCCTGAGGGGGCAAATACGAGTGCACTTCAAGAGATGTTGCCGATTCGGAACTGGAGCCCCGCCCCGGGGGACGAGAATTTTCACAGATATATTAAGGCCATAACGGCCATGAAATCACACATCCATCTCACTCATCGAACGTCATGACAAAACGAATCCTCTTTGTTTTCACATCTGCAAACCAAACGTTGACAGGTGCCAATACGGTCAGCAGAGCCTTGCACTTGTTTTTGACATCAGTCCTCTAACCGCGTCTGACCAGGGATGGTACCTTCCTGAAGCCGCTCATCCTTACTACGTCCTCGCGCCTCATTTCACTATAGATTTTGCCTCTCCTGCGGGTCCTAATCCGCCTGTGGATGAATCCAGCGTCCAGGTGGGTGTTCAGTTCAAGACCAGGTCATTGATGAGCAGTTGCTAACACCTTACCTTTAGATGTTCCCGGACGATGTAGGCAAATTCCTCGAGAACACAGATGCCCAGAAGAAGCTCTCGACCGCTAAAAAGCTCTCCGAAGTTAATCCTGATGATTATGATGCGATTTTCTATGTAGGGGGCCATGGTCCTGTCTTGGATCTGGCAGTGGATCCCGTCAATATCCAGCTTGCTTCTAAAGTACGTCTGCCAATTTTTCCTTGTGTGATGGGCCAGTAATGATTATCTGATCCTACAGTTCTACCGTGTTGGGAAATTGGTCGCTGCTGTTTGCCACGGACCAGCGTCAGCTATAGCACAATAAGTTCTACCACGAATGCTACTGACACTTCGTTACAGTGCCCTTGTTGGCGCGACTGACGAGTCTGGCAAATCCATCTTTGCTGGCAAACCTGTCACTGGCTTCTCAAATGTTGAGGAAGAGCAGGTCAACAAAGTGAAGGCGAGTATCACTCAGTCAGTGTTTGGCACTTTTGCAGACGTGTTTTGGATATAGGATATACCGTTCTTGTTGGAAGACAGGATCTCCAGTCTTGGGGGCAAATATGAGAAAGCAGCGGAACCTTGGGGGGTCAGTATTATGCTTGACTTCGGCCGGATGTTGACTCATCCACTGTTATTCTAGCCCAAGGTCGTTGTTACCGGTAACCTGATCACCGGGCAAAACCCGGCTTCAGCTCATCCGATTGGAGAGGCCATTCTCCAAGCCTTGCAGAAATAAGTGGAAGTAGATCGTTTTGAAAACGAACCCTCCTATGATTGGTCGTACCTTGAGCAGATGCACGAGAATATTAAAAATTAGTACAAATTTTCGCGGTTACAACCTACAACTGTATTAAATATAGGCTACAGACATCTTCCAGCCCCTTTTTAGTGTGAAGCCATCTAGGGCGTCTTTTGCGGTCGATGCAAGTTCGGGGGAGTCGAAGAAAACTTGTGCCATCTTTACGCTTGCACCAGCAGCATTTGGAGTTGGTGATTGAGCGACGTGTGTTGATTGAAAACCCTTGTACCTATTTGCAACATTCGTAAATTATTTGGATATAAAGGGAATGAGTACTCGCTGTTGGAATAGCACAGAAAGTACATTGTCTGTGACCTCTTGAGGAAGATTCGTGCAAAACAATCTAGCAGATGGATGTTGTGTAGGCGGCGGAATGGTGGCTTTGGGAAGAATGATTGAAATCATGTGAGCATTGTTTCATGCCGTGACGTACCTAGGGGTTTGAGTTGTGGAGCGGGTTCCTCATCTTCATCGATCTCCATCTCTTCACCATCACTATCGTCCTCCGACTTTTCACGTTTGGGCTTTGGTTGCCCATCTGCCATATCCCCATCGCGCCGGCGCTTATCAGTTGTCGAAACAGTGACTTTTGCAAGCATAGCGAGATCCTTGTTTGCATGAACAGATGTTGGAGGTACAAAGTTGGGATCTTCCCTTCGCGAAGTAGCGTATGATTTCGATTTCGCATAGGTGATGCGCTGCATAAGTGAAATCGGTTTAATTGTCTCCTAGAAAGCCAGGTTTAAGCTTACCATTGGCTTGTCATAAAACACCATACCCTCGCAGGCTCTCATGGCGGTAGTCGCAGATGCCAAATCTGTGAAGACGAGGAATGCCTGACCCCTCATCTTTGGACCTTTTGACGCGATGACATCAACAACCTTGCCGAATGTGGTGAAAAGGGCATATAGTTGAGTACGCATTTCATCCTTGTTGATTTTATCATTGAGATTGTTGATATAGAGAGTAGGAATTGGCTGAGCAGACATGATTATTACGAGTCTACTGTTCAAGTCGCGTTCATGGAGTATGGTAGTTGTTATCCCAGAAAGGTATTACATTCTCACAGGTTGATGAGTGAGGCAGCGTGATTTCACTTAAACTTATATTAGACCTCATTTCAGTTCTCAAGTCTTTCAGGTCTCCACTAACACGGTCTAGGATCATTTCTCTAGCTTCGCAAGAGCTTTCGCTAGTTTTTAGTCGCGTTTTGCGTTGCCAAACGTAAGACTTAACAAACAGGCACAAAAACACACCATCATCGCACGTTGCTCACCGAGTTCATGAAAATTTTGACGACTTTCTGCTAACTTGAACATCTTCCGACGCGTCTACCAATGAATAGCCATCATGCCCTTCAGTGGCTACCATCTTACCTCGTTCCATTCGTTTCACTTTCATACCCAACTCCTCCACCCGTCAACCCCGACTCGTTCCACCATTCCGCGTACTACAAGACTGGCATGCTAGATGGTTGCCTCATAATAACTTGCATTGCCGTGATGGCAGTTCTGCGCGACATAATTCGCATCTTCGTATTGGAGCCTTTTGCTAGGTGGAAGCTCACCCGCACTTGGGAGCGTTCCAATTCCCACCACATACAACAGAACGGCAAGAAAAATGATCTCATAAACGGAAACGGACATGCTGGACATGCTAATGGTGATTCCAAGCCAAAAGGCGTAATGTCTGCACGGGATGCTCGCAAAATTCATCGCAGCGTTCTGAGGTTCGCAGAGCAAGGCTGGTCGGCCATCTATTACATATTCCAATGGTCATTTGGCTTTGTATGTAGTTTCATGCAGCTGACGTGTCATGTCTAATCTTAATTTTCAGTATGTTCACCGAAATCTTCCTACTCAAGCCTTAAACCCGACGGAGTTGTGGTCGAATTACCCCCATATTCCCCTTGCTGGACCTCTGAAGTTATACTATCTTACCCAGACTGCCTTTTATATCCACCAAGTCCTCATTCTCAATGCCGAGGCTCGCAGGAAAGACCATGTGCAAATGATGACCCACCACGTCCTCACTATTTTCCTCATCGTCATGAGCTACTTCTGCAATTTTACCCGTATCGGATGCCTCATCATGGTATTGATGGACTGGAATGATATCTTTCTCCCAGTAAGTTGCTCTCCCTGCTCTTTAATGATGCAGGCCCAATTAGTCATCCCCCAATAGGTCGCCAAAATGTTTCGGTACATTGGTTTATATACCCTTTGCGATATCACTTTCACTTGGTTCCTCATATCATGGTTCGTGGCACGTCACGTTCTATTCGTCATCGTCATAAAATCAGCCTGGTTCGATGGCCCACGATTGATCTCTGTGGGCTGGGTGCCAGAATTGGGACATTATTACTCTGAGGGGACTTACGATACCTTTGTCTACTTGCTGGTGGCACTACAGGTAAGTGTCAGAAATTCTATCAACGTTCATACCTGATAATTCCTTCAAGGTCATCCAAATCATCTGGTTCTGGATGATTTGTCGCATTGCATGGCGCGTGATCAGCGGTCAAGGTGCCTCGGACGATCGTAGCGACGACGAAAGGTGAGATTCCCAAACATATGTGTTCCATCCAAACTGATAATGTGTCTTGCAGCGAGGAAGAAAAGAAGAGCCAATGATCTAGTACATTAGACGCAGGGGCGCGATATTCTGTCATCGATGATTTAATTGCCACACGTCGGCCTTTGCATATCTAGTCATTTCTGGACTCAACTATCTTACAATTGAACATTTTGGATACTTTCCTTGTTAGCTCACCGAAGCCCAGGACCCGAAAAGGGTTACTGGTGTAACGGGAAAAAAAGTTCTGATCATATGCATACAGGGCCGAGTTCATAGCCGGAATTTGACATTGTTTGTGTGTTGTTGGTCACTCTTGTCGTCGACCTCAAGAGGCTGTATTCAATCTGTCATGGCTGTTAGATCCTCTTCCCCGGCTTTAACTTTAACTTCGTTAGCACCTTCAGTCTCGCTGGTCGTGTCTGATCAGGAACTTTCCGACGACGGCACTTCTCTTGTGTCCTGTGTTTTACGCAAGTTCTTCGGATTTTCTGAAGTTCGAGTTCGTGGAGCTGTTCGTGATCAATACACTGTTGGCAATATGTTGCCTGCTACTGCCCCTTCATTGCGTCTGTCGAGAATTTTCCCTGTATGACTCGCAAACATTATGCTACCATTGCTCATGCACATTCAATACGCGTTAGTACTGGTGATCCGTATCCTTCGCAGGAATTTTGCTAACAAAATCATGCCAGAAACCGTTCGCTATTCCTTTTTGTGATTGTGATCGTAATACTGCGCAACGTGCCACTCGTGCCCGAGCTAATGTACCTGATCGTCTCTTGGCAAGAGGATCAGAATATTGAACGACGTCGTCTGCATGCTCAAGGGTACGGACTTCGACGCAGGCACGCTTCCATCTGTGTTAAGTTTTGAAGACATGGTGGACATTATTGCTGAGTGGCAGCAGAAAATATTTTTGGCATCTTTGAATCCTGTGCTTGTTGCGCTTATAATGTTACTGCAGGGGAATCGACGCTTACAGACGTTAACAAGATACCGTTAAAATTGTGACAAGTGATTTGCCGGCCGTCGTGTGGTCCCTCAGGCCTCAGATCTCAGAGGTCGTGGGTGTGCAAGAGCAGGGGATGCAATTTACTGTTTGTTGCAGTGTAAGTGGAATACTATATGGCCACGTACCAGAGACAGCAGATTTGCATGCCACCTAACAAGCGTGTCAATATCATAATAAGAATCAGAAAAAAAGTCTGAGTGGGGATGTAATGACTCAGAGTGTACATAGCGGGGCCAAGGAGAATGACTAAAAGCACAGTGAGGAGGCGAGTTGCCTTATTCAGTTATCAGTACGTGCCGGTCAGAGCTTCTAGCCCGCAGCGGCAATACAGCACTTGTGCAAGCCCTACCCTTTGTTCCGCGCGCATCTCTTTGTTTTGATCTACTTCTGTACTTAAACCATGATGGCTGGGTTTATGTCTTACTTTGGTGGGAGGCGAGACACGAAACAAGGAGCACGAGATGCCATCGTAGGGCTAAGGCAGCAACTACAGATGATAGAGAAGAAGGAGGAGCACCTACAGAAGAAGATTGATGAGGAACTCAAGAAAGCGAAGGCGAATGCTGTTTCTAACAAGGCTGGTAGGTCCGCACTCTACCGTCGACGCTCACCCTCTACACACACGATGCACAGTGGCTACGCAAGCTCTGCGGCGGAAGAAGGCGAGCGAATCTGAGATGGATCGACTGGCGGGTCAACGACTGCAGCTGGAGCTACAAATCAACACACTAGAGTCTGCGAATCTGAATGCAGAGACGATGGCTGCTATGAAGAAGGCTTCAGACGTGCTGGCATCGATCCATGGTAACATGTGTGTATTCTCCTTACGTTGCTGATCACGCGTATAGTAGTAACCTTGATTCTCGTAGGACCATGGATAAGGTCGACTCGACCATGAATAAGATCACAGAACAGAGAGAGATTGCTAATGAAATTGCAGACGCTCTATCAAATCCTACTGGTGTTATGACTGACGAGGTGTGTCTATCTCCTGACTTGATGGGTGCCTTCGTGCTGACGACTTAATTAGGATGAACTCCAGGCAGAGCTCGCGGAGCTTGAGCAAGAGACACTCGATGAACGCCTCGCTGGAGCAGAGCATGTTCCTTTGCACATTCCTGCAGGAGCTCGTCGGGTGGAAGAGCGACGTAAGATGCCTCAAATCAACTTCACGTTCAATCAACTAACCTCTTGTGCAGCCAAAGTGGCAGTGGAGGACGACGAGGAGGCTCAGTTGAGGGAACTGCAGGCCGCACTAGCAATGTGATAGCTAGAGTCCTTTCCCCTACTGCATCTCGGTCGATACGTTCACTGCGTCTCATCTGACTTTATACATATATCCAAGCCCCTTCTCATAATAGCCTCTTGCAACAGATGATTGTTTAGGATTTCCCTGCTGGCTGCTGATCGTATTCTTGTGAAATTGAGATAGTGTACAGGATAAGCAGTAAATTAAATTATGTAACGAAGCTGCCTGTATTAAGTTATGAGCTCGTTATGCAGCAAGACGTGCGTGCAAAATGCTAATTGTGACATGCAGAATGATGGGTGCGGCAATGTTGAACTCGGAATCATGAGGTAAAAAGTCAGTTTAGGATGGTCCAGGGTGTTAGAGGAATGTTATGATGAGAACCCGCGAATGCCTAATACCCTCCGTACATCCCCGGTGAAACGCAGCGAATCCAGGATGGGTAACAAATCGAGTAAGGCTTCATCGAGTGGGTCATGTGTCCAACCCTCTATGGGTATACCATTCGCTGTTACGAGAGCACGCTGAGATTGTGAAGTGTCAAGATGGAAGTGTGCGTACCTTCATTGCCACGGTAACTAACCGGCGAGTTATCGATCAGACAGACACGAGAGAGATCCTGTTCTACCACGGACAGATCCTTGATATAAGATCCATTAGGAAGTTGGGTGCAAGACTGAACAAGTGTGACAGCGTGGTGGTAAGGAGACGGATATCGTAAAATAATTACAAAACTTGCCTCTCGGAATAAACGGCGTGCAAGAATGCCACGTCCAGCGTCTAACCAGTCAATGACTGGGTCGGCATATTCTTGCATAGAAGCAGTGAAGACAACGAGTGTGTACCAAGCAGAAACCTGACAACCGCTAGTCAGGCTATAATGGCTTGACAACGGTGGCGCGCGACTGACCTTGCGAAGGAAGTAGTCAACAAACGGTCTCTTATATACATGATAAAGGGTGCTCCGGCCGCCCAAGACTACTTCGACTGTGTGTCCCTTGTTCCTGCGTCCGAAACCGAGAAGCCCGGAGCTACTAGAAAGATGACCGATTGGTTTGGACGTTGAATGTATGAGAGTTTCATCGAGATCAAGAACGAGAGTCTTTGGCAAATGAAACGGCGTCTTATGTGTAGCGGTCAAAATGGGTGTTGGTGACCTCGATGCGGTATCGGTGACGGTGGTTGAAGGAATTCTAGGTGAGTGTGGATAGGGTGGAAGCGAAGGGCCTGGAGAAGGCGGCGGTGTGGGTAAAGTGGCGATATCTAGCTTGGCTGAGATGACTTGAAGGACGTGAGATGGAATATCTGGGGATGATGGGGATGGAATTGATGGTAGTGGCGGTTGTGTTTCAGGTAACAATACATCAGTAGCCTCGCCCAGGGGCTTTTCAGGATGTTTGTCGACCAAAACCTCTTTCTCCTTGCTTTCGATCTCCCCTGGCGTCACCTGCGTCCATGTAGCGCAGAGGGTGTTCCAAACGAGAACAAAGGCTCGAACAAGGAACAGCCGTCTGAGAGTGCTTCTTACTCTGAACTTGCATTTGGAATGTATTATGGCAGCCTCTGATGGAGGTGAAGGAGGAAACGGCCTCAGAATTGGAATGGGTAAGAAACCTGAAGGAGAGGAATATGAGCGCTTCGGTCTCGGAAGGTTCTGCGAGTCCGAGCCATGAGGCTGCTGGAGCGACTTATTTGCCCACGAATTCGTGCGCTTGAAGGAGGCACCAGAATCTGATCCTCTGCGAGTAGACGGGGCCCTACGAAAAAAGGAGGCCTTATCGTCCATGGGGGTCGACGGGGGAGTTCGTGGTGATGCGAAGACATCGAATTGACGTGAGATGTATGTTAGAGAGTTCATTGCTGAGCTGCGCAGCTTACACGGACTCGAATTAACGAGCTAGTGAAATCGAGCTCACGAAACAAATTTGAAGTTGAAAGACTAAAGGGAGGTTTGCTGCGATGATGGAAGTACTGGGCTTAGGTGCTGCCAGCGCGCAACCAAACGCGTGACCTCACGAAATCAGTATATCGGTTCCATTAATTGCCAGTCAGAGCAATGTTAGCTTTTGATCTCCCACTGTCAACTACAAACTATTCACATCCAATCACAGCCAATTTTGTTGCTGCATGACTAGCCCCTTCCGCTAATGGCGTATCATAGCCGATTATATCATGGACCATCCGACGGCAGGCAGCAACGTTTCCAAATCGATTGCTCCTCAGGCCTCAAGGCTTCATATAATATTTACAGTGCGAGTCATGGTAATGGCATTTCGTGGCCAACGCTAAAAGTCGTAGATCACTTCGCGATCAATCACAGAAGGTATCGGAATCCTTTTTCGATCCCCTTCTCCTGCTCTTCACGCTCCAGTTTCTTGTTCAATGATATAAGATGCTGTTTGAAAACCCAGGCCATTATAATCGCGGTGCCGCTACCCGCAATACAGATACCATAGGAGTATCGATAAGTAGGACCCCAACTCGAAGGCCAAATGTACCTGCAACCGACTTCATTAATGAATCCCACGTTGATAGGTGGATTGTACTCACGACCCTGCAACATTCCCGAGTTGCGAAAATCCGTTGATGATCGCCACACATACCGCACGCTTTGACGGCGGTCGAGGGAACGAGTTATTCATCCATGCGAGCATCACAACGAGTCCTGCGTATGCCTGCGCCATGAGGAACCTGGGTACAATCAGCAATACGCCACAAGTCAAGATCCTGCGCTTACAGGGACACGTATCGCGCTGCCGTGTTCATGGTGCTTATTGCAATAATGAACCCAATAATACCGGTAATCCATGAACCAATAATGTGGTAGAAGCGCTCTTGCTTGTAATCAGAGTGCCTGGGGAGTTCTTCATTATTAGTTCCTAGATCACATTATAGAAGCTTACCTGCACAGACAGAATGTGACAATGACCGCAAAGACGAACGGAGGGGCAACAAGGAGCAGTGACACTGTTGGGTTGTACCCAAGCGTGGCGCTAAGAGTGGGGAAGTATGCATTGAAGGATAATGATACCACTATTGCATTCACTGCCATCGCAAACCACCACACTGTCCAGTCGGTAACAGCGAGGTAAAGACCGTGAGCGAGGCCGCCCTGCTCGGTTTCTTTCTGGTCACCAACACCTGCATCCTCCTCCATACGCCTTAATGCAAGTCGACGCTCATCATCAGAAAGCCACTTCGTCGTTGATGGAAAGTCTGGCAAAATAAATATGGCACAGATTGCGACAAAGACAGTGAGAGATCCTTCGAGGTAGAAAAGCCACCTCAAAAACCAGATTCAGACCCTGTCCCTCTGCAAAAAGAACTTGATTGAAATACCTCCATGCGGCGTGTCCGAGGACATTGTTCATGCCACCAAGGATGCCCGATGCGAGGAGCGCCCCAAAGGCATTGCTAATGATGTTTCCGCTGCAATGTTCCTGTTAATGGAAAGATCTCCCCATAGATTGGCGCCCTTACCAGTAGAGAATTGCGGTTCTGAAACCTATCTCTGTTCTCTTGTACCTGTATATAAGATGTGAGGCGGTCCACTGATAAGATCGCTTGCCCACGAACCACTTCGAAATTAAAAATAGGGCACCAGGGAAAAAGGCTGCTTCTACGAAGCCAAGAAAGAAACGCGTTAAGACGGCTCCGGTAAAACTATCACAAGTGAGTGTGGTTAGTTGTTTTTTCAGACATAGAAAATGCGTCATACTTGGTCGTAATCCCAGTCAGTGCCGAAATCATACCCCAAACGGCCATACAAGCAGGTAAATAAAGTGACGGCTTGCCGGTGAAGTTAAGAAACATGTTAGACGGGATCTGCATGATAATGTATCCGACATAGAGAATGGACAACAACGTCGCAAATTGCTGATCAGTGAGATGAAGGTCGGCGACCAGCCCTCGGGAGCGCGCGGCACTTTTTATTCGTGAACGATGCGTCAGGAATGCATGAAAAGAGCGTACCCAGCATTATTTCTATCGATCTAGTACCAAAGTGAGATGGAGAAAAGACGCGTTGACGCAAAGTCACTCACATAATTGAGGATATAGATAAGTACCAGGATCGACATGCGGAGGTCAAGTTTCCGCAAGAGTTTGCGCTCCAGTTCTTTACGTGCAGCTAGGCCACCAAATTCCGCGTCAGGATCGATGTCTCCGGGATCTACATGCTCCTTGGAGGGCGGGAGCGATGCAGAATCTGAATATTGGCTAATTGACATGTTATTGATAGTGGCGGGAAGCCGAACAACTGAATTGTCTTCCGAGCTTCATGTTTAAAGCAGCGGAAACACTACCAACAGCGATAACGGACAGCTGGTCACAAGGACAGTGGAGAGAGGCCGCCTGAGAATTCTCTACTGGTCATTTGGTTCCGGCTCATCATGATAAGTACTTCAATAGTACTTGGCAGACTTGGCATGTCACAGTGGTGCCCAGTGCTTTGCCCGAAAACGCGGATATTAAATTTGGTATCTACACCATCACCCTGTCATCACGTGATAAGGTCGCGTGTAACGCGTGTTTGTTGACGGGATCAGCTTGGGACCAGCTGCAGCAGCATCATCTCCTCGAGGTCGACAAAGACGTGACGACTCCACATTTTAGACAGAAGAATAACATGGACGACAGCGGAGATATTCCAGTCTACTCCGAGCGTCATCTTGCCCTATTCCAACGTGTCAAAGACGCCTTGGACGATCTTCCTGTGTTGCAAAATTCCGCCATTCCAAAGGACGAATCCTGTGCCATATGTCTCACTCCCTTTGATGCAATACTTGCTGGTGAGGTTCCCCAGGAAGGAGAAGGAGAATTTGAAGATGGTGTGACAAAGGTAGTGGGCTGCGGCCACTTGTTCTGTCGGAAGGAGTGCGTGATTTACTTCGATCAAAATTTTATTAAGCTACAATCGCACGCAGCTTATCAGAGTGGATACGAAATTTTGTGAGTGCTATCTTTCAGTGGTAAATAATTAAGTCGAACGTTCCGCTGACATCTACTACTCCTATCTGCAGCACGGCAGTTGTCCAACGTGTCGACATCCTTTTCTGGATATAAAACCGTACACCGAATCTGACGCAGAATCCTCTGATGATGAATATTTTCCTGACGATGATGAAGATGAAGAAGACGACTTCTTCGGAATGGATGAGTTCGACGACGAACTGGAGGTGGAGGAGATGGAAGTAGACCTGGATGACATCTGGGGTTATGTTGACTTGCATGGTGGTGATGAGTCTGACGACGAGGAAGACCATGCTGAGCCGAATATGAACGGTCTGCTCGAAGAGGATCGCGGTGTGTTACTCGACCTACTCATCGAAGTCCACTGACATCTCTGTAATAGAACAATTCTGTGGCACGTCTGATGTTGACACTGGTGTGGAGGCGGATGCTACTTGCGACGATCCCTCTCCACGCGATAAATAAGTTTCTAGAGGTAACTTATGGATGTACATTGATTTCTTTTAAGTTGTTTTGTTTGTAATATTCTAGAGCGTGTATGGATTCTACGTCGAAATCGCTTTGAGGACTTCGGAAACGACGGCGTCCTCGCGGCCTTCTCTCCAGACACCAGTAAATTTACCACTCCACCTCGTGCCCTTACCACCTCCTTTGACGTTCAGTTTGCCTTTGAGCAAGTCTCCAGCCGGCTTGACACATTTCTCGTCCGATCCGAAGACAAGCAGCACGTTTGCGCTCGAGCTCGTCTGGGACGACGGGGAAGATGAAAATACTAGCAAGAACGGCCGCTCTGCTGGAATGATATTTGCGAAAGCAGTGGTTATCGCTGACAAAAATCCGAGAGGATTGACAGAATCATCTGTCCGGTGCACATGTTTGACAAATAGGACTGCTTCAGATGACATCATTTCTTGCCAAACGTCGCGTGCGACATGTTTCGCAAGTTCGAACTCAAGGTCATCGACTCTCTTCTCAGCTCTCTTCCGCTCGTCCACGACTTGCCCTATACGATCTGGGACTTGCGGAGCACCACAGCTGAGCGTGGCGGCAGCAGCTGTGAGTTGGGAGTGCGTTGATGTGAGGTAGGTGATGAGCCGCGGTCCAGCAAGGAAATACAAACGAGCAGACGTGGTAGCCGACCTAGAAAGGGACTCCGTTTGGGGTATGATGAAAAGTTGAAGGTTGTGAAGGGTAGGAAGGTGCGTGCCACAGCATCTGTAATATTGATGTTAAGCTTCTAAAGTAATCCTCAGAATTGGAGGAACTTACGGACTACGATCTACTCCGTCAATGATTACTGTTCGCATGATGCCTCCAGTGTAGTCGGTCGGGACTCCTTTGCCTACGGCACGACCACTTTCTAATACAGGTACTGCAGGTTGTGGTTTATCATCCATCTCTTGCACCTCTACATGGACGTTCCGTCCCTCAAACACAAGTTTATTGGCTTCACTCTGCATGGCCAAGATTTCCTCCGTAGTCATACTTCTGGCGAGTTCGACGTAACAAGGTGCTGGTGCAGCAGTGAGCGACCAAGAAAGGGTATGAATATCGAGACGATTTTCAAGCACCGCAGAAAGGAGATGCTGCGATGTGTGCATGGACATCTATTGGGTTCCAGTTTGATGATTTCGCTATGATAAGGAAGTCGGGTACGTACATGATCATATCTGCGATCGAAATCAAGCTCTCCGAGAGCAACAGTAACGCTGGTCCCAGGGGTGAGAGAAGCAAGACCGTCTTCAGCTTGATCAACCCGGACGTAGTGAACTGCATGTCCACCGTGTCGTTTAACCTGAGTCACCGTCCATGTACGTCCATCAGCTGTTTTGATTATACCTGTATCTGATGGTTGTCCCCCGCCCTCCGGAAAGATGACAGTATCATGCAGTATGACCTCAAGTGTGGGTTGATCGGCCGGTGCTGTTGCCGATGTCTTCTTTCCTTTCTTAACGCTAGGAAAGGAAGCAGGTTGTGAGATCGTGCAGCTGATAATTGATGTCTCCAGTTCGCGCAAGAGCGGGTCGCCTGAACTTCAGTTTAGATGGAAATGTCTGGATGCGAGACCAAGATGCTCACGTTGACATGCCAGGAGACCCACGGGTATTGGTCGTTGGGTATCTGTAGGAATCTTCAAGGTTGGGGAGACGATTCTGTGGTAGGTCGGCGGGGTCACTGTAGGGTATAGTGTGATTACTGCTGCCATAATCGCGGTAGATGAATGGGTTCAGTGCTGGTGCTTTTGTGAGGTACTTTGAGTATCATATGATATCAGCAAATCCCAGGAGTCGAGGGAAATTGAGGATGCCGATGCCGTGA
Organism: Suillus subalutaceus; assembly: GCF_016647625.1. NCBI lineage: Eukaryota > Fungi > Basidiomycota > Agaricomycetes > Boletales > Suillaceae > Suillus > Suillus subalutaceus. Next base: position 29,112 of record NW_024540253.1, on the reverse strand, counting down.
TACGTTTCGCAGCTTCAGACCACAAACATGCGATAAACCTTACTATTAAAGCGAGTTACTTATCGACCCATACGATAGCGCTGTTGACAGGCGAAGCAAGGGTCGTTCCTTCTTTCGGGTAGAACGGGCCAACGGCAAAGATCACTCCGTTCTAGCACGGTGCTAGGTTGGTCTACTGCTGCGACTGCTGGTATCTGAGCTGAAGCTACTCAACCTTTCGGCGCCGCATTAAAAGAAGAGCGAGCCTGAGGCCTGAGGAATGTCAGATCGTCCACTGCTCGATGTAGGCAACTACAGTCCACGCTACGGTGCCTCTGAGTCTGGCAACAACAATGATACTCCCATACTCCCATACAGTGATGAGCAGAGCAGAGCTTTCACGGAGAAGAGGCTTCTCCGTAAGCTGGACCTTCGAGTAGCCTTCCTGGTTCTGATTTACATTATGAATTATGTGAGTTGGTGCACCTGGTGTTCCCGCTACTGCCTAAATTCCCTGCATAGATGGACCGTAGTAATGCAGCGTACGTGACCCAGCTTCGAAATTACTTGGAATACTGTGGCTCAACCGCCCGTTCGCAAGTGCAGCGAGGTTGCGTGGTTTTGAGGAGGACCTCGACATGAAGGGGAATCAGTTCAATACGCTCATTAGTATCCTCTATGTGGGGTACGTGTTAATGCAAGCTCCTTCGTATGTGCTACCCTGTTATCCCTGTACGGCATCTCCGAGAATTCACAAGTAACACTTTCTTAGATCGCATGAAAAGGCCATCGCTGTACCTCTCAAGCTGCATGGCAATATGGGGCGCTATCACCTTGTTCACCAGTACGTATATTTTTCGTTTGATCAACATCGCCTAACAAGGGTCGTGGAAGGTACGGTACAAACGTTGGTATCTGTCACTCTTGCAGTATTGTCCACTCTCGAGTTAACTTTGCTTTAGGTATCGTGCAGCTCTGATCTTGCGCTTCCTGCTTGGATTTGTCGAGGCAGCGTTCTTTCCCGGGGCTGTATTCCTTCTTTCGCAATGGTATAATCGTTACATGCCCTCCTAGTTGTGTATATTGAAATCTCTCTAGGTACAAGCGCAACGAACTAGGATTGCGCACAGCGCTTCTTACTTGCGGGAGCTCAGTCAGTAATGCTTTTAGCGCCCTTATCGCGTCAGGAATTTTGGCAGGCCTAGACGGTATACTGGGTTTCACGGCTTGGAGGTCTGCAGCGAGATTTGCATGTCTCAAAAGTAACGCTGACTTAGATGCTGCAGGTGGCTTTTCCTCGTGGAGGGCACTTTGACCATCATAGTTGCAGTGTGTGCAATCTGGATTTTACCAGACTTTCCTTCAACTCCGAGCGTCTGGTTGTTGCCTGATGAGCAAATACTGGCCAAACGACGGATGGAGGAGGACGCTGCAGCCGGAAATGAGGACCAAGGCAAGCCTGTAGAGGGCTTTTCTGGTCTTTCCGAGGCTGTCATGGATTGGAGAGTATGGTGGCTTGGGGTTGCCCTTAGTTTCATGACCGCTTCTTTATCATTCGGCAATTTTTTTCCCGACACTATCTGCTACAATGGGTTACAACGCAACTATCAGCCTCTTGCTCTGCGCACCTCCATGGATTTTAGGAACTGCGACCTCGTTTTTTGTGGCCAGGTTAGTCTTTACTTGACGGCTCGAAAGTCAAATTAACGATAGATAAGGCACTCCGATGCAACTGGCGATCGCTTCTGGCATATCACTGGTCCGCTACTTCTCGGCATCGTCGGGTTTGTGATTGCCATGTCTACTATGAATACGGCCGTTCGTTATCTGTCACTGTACGAACCTTCCAATCTTCGTTCTGCAATTTTGCAGGCTAATGGGCTTCGTGAAGATTCTTTATGACTCAGTCCTCGGTCGCCTATATTATCTTTTTGACTTGGGTATTGAATACCTTTTCCCAATCGCGGTCGAAACGCGCTGCAGCCATCGCACTGATAAACTCGATGGCAACATTTGGCAACATTGGTGCATCGTGAGTTAACGGCGACCTCGTACTCTATGCTTTCACTCACGCTATCGCAGGTACTTCTGGCCATCCAGTTGGGGACCTTCATACGTGAATTCATATTTCATTTGCATCCTAACAGGTGCCATGTCTATTGCGATGTGCTGGGCGTTTAGGAAGCATCTTTCTCGGTGCAATGGAGCTGCTGAAGCCGAAGAGCACGCTCTAGGGTTGCCCAAAGGGTTTAGATATCTCCTGTAGCACTCACTGTTCGACTGGGCCTGCTGGGAAGCAGTGGGCGGTGCATCTATGGATGTACGGTTCACATCACAAATAAATAAATAAATTCAAGGAAATAAAAGAGGAGTGACACAAAGAGAACAGTAAAAATGGCTGATTGATAGTGGCTACAATTTGAGAACATATGTGTCTAAACCTAAGTGGTAAAACCAATGAATCTACGAAGAACCAAGTTGTCATGATCCTATGGAAGGATGCCGAAAGTTGGAGGCACACTGTCGGTGATAGGCTGCGTTGTGGTGCCAGAATTGGCGACGGCGACGGCACAGAGTGATGCGAGATACCTGGGACACAGGTAGTTTTTGGGTTTGAGAAGGTGACCAGGAGGGTGTGCCTGGGGAGTTGGAAGCGCTTGCGTGAAAGGAGCATGGTGGATGCATCGTGTCTCCAGTGTTTCTGAATAATGTCAGATGTTCGTATTGATTGTACAAGCACAACTGTGGAGCCCAGGCTTGTAGTAGATGGGATGTGACAGAAACAGGATAGTCACTTACACCAGCTGAGCACTGTATGCTGAACAAATGTAAAATTTGCTCGCTTGATCAATACATGATCATCTAAACAGACAAATATGTACCCTAATACAAAGACAAACGACTGAATTATGTGAGCACAGAGTCATAGCCCAGCAAGATCAAGCCAAACCCACCAAAAGATAGGCTCACCAGAAATATAAACGATATTCTTAATGAATGTGCGAGCTTGGGCACACTGGGGTGCGTCACAGGCAAATACTGTTGCAAGGCAAAGGTCATTGTGACACAATAATTGACTCTCTGCTCAACGAAAAATGTCGGGCACGCTGATGCTCCCTCAACGAATGTCATGAGGTGCGGGAGGTTATAGGTGGTGATAACGGTCATTGAATCATTCAGACCGGTCACGAGGATTGTACTGGGGAAGTTGTATCAAAATTAGAGAGAATATTAAATTAATGGAATAGAAACATACACGACCGGTTGTCGAAGTTGTTCTCGTTAGTTGAGTGCATGACCGTGACGTGAAGGCCTTAGGCGACCCGAGATAGGTTTTCAAGTCAGCAGATTTCGTGTGAGCTAAATATGGTATCTACACCCGATTCATTTGGTTAGTCGTATTTGAAACACTCGGAATGGCTCGTTCAATGACAGTGCTACGATAGCTAGGATGCCCAGCCTGAAATGGTCAATCCTACAAAAATATACGGCTCAACTGGATTGCTGCAATGCTTCGAGTTGAAGTACACGCCTCGTCAATCCAGCTGTCTGGGACATCCAGGTACAAAGTTAGTTAGCGTGCGGCATTGTGATTTCTCAGGGCCATTCTTAATGCCAACAGGTATCGTTCTTTGTCCCGGACCATCTCATATGTCGAGCAGAACTTCTCGTGGGCTTGCATACGAACGTTTGCGTGAGTTCGATTGGAAAGTTGTCAAACAAGCCATTGACCCTCCGTTTGTTTTGTAAAGCATGCGAAGATATTGACACTGCGGCGTGCGAGGGCAGCCTGGACAGCGATATCGGCTTGCAGAATGCCATTTGCGACGAGTTTCCTGACAGACAGCGTGTGGAACAAAATCTTCTCCGTAAAGTCGACCTTAGGATGTCCATCCTCGTCCTCATTTATATCTTAAACTATGTGAGCCGAGTTAGTACCTACTAGCTTTGGCCGATAATCTAACAACTGCAGATCGATCGCAATAATGCAGCGTGGGTTCACGTTTCATGCCGACCCTTATACCATGGCTGAAGTTGCAGTTCTATTCGACACGTAACAGTGCAGCTAGATTACGCGGCTTTGAGGACGATCTTCATTTAGAAGGGCAACAATTCAATACCATATTGAGTATTCTTTACGTCGGCTACACACTAATGCAGGTTCCATCGTATGTGACTTGAGGACTCCTTTTAGTGTGATGCTGACGAAGACGAAGCAATATGTACTTGAACAAGATAGGGAGGCCCTCCATATATCTACCGATATGCATGGCAATATGGGGTCTAATATCAGTCCTAACGGGTCAGTTTAGCACCTGAGCATGAAGATTATTGATGTTGATTAAAAACCAGGAACGACAAAGGGGTACGTTTTCTAGCTTTTGGGCAATATACAAACTGAAGAAGTTCTGAAGCTTCCTTGGAGCTGTATGCACTCGGTTTTTCCTGGGATTCGTCGAGGCCGCATTCTTTCCTGGTGCTTTATTTCTCCTATCTAAATGGTGAGTACTGAAAGGAATCAGGCGTCTTTTCCGCGCACTGACATCGCTCAGGTACAAGCGAAGAGAGCTTGGACAACGAACAGCGATATTAAGCTGTGGTCAGTCCCCTTCCATACAAAATTTGATGCACCCAACGTTGGTAGTGTAGGTATTATGATCAGTAATGCCTTTGGGTCACTTTTGGCATCAGCTATTCTGGACGGCATGGACGGAGTCATGGGTATCGCAGCTTGGAGGTAAGTGATGTTAGTTTCCTGTCGACCTGGTGCTTAGCGTCACTCGTAAGATGGCTGTTTTACATCGAAGGTTCTATGACCATTTGCGTCGCAATATGCGCCATATTCATCCTTCCCGACTTCCCTGCCACTACCACGTCGTCTTCCTGGCTCACAGCCGAAGAACAAGTTCTTGCTCAATTACGAATGGAGGAAGATGCTGGTGTAGATGATGAAACTGAGTGTTCCAAAGGTGGGGAATCGGGTCTGAAGCAGGCATTCGCAGATTGGAAGGTCTGGTGGCTTGCGCTTGCGATGGCGGTCTTGAATGTCTTGCTATCGTTCAACGCCTTTTTTCCAACGTTGAGTGCAACGCTAGGCTACAGTTCGACTGTGTCATTGTTGCTTTGCTCCCCACCTTGGCTGTTTGCAACATGCGTGGCATTTTTGATGTCAAGGTAAACTATCTTCTGGTCCGTGTTTGAGTCCCAATTGACATCATGTGGAGACATTCTGATGCAACAGGCGAACGTTTTGGCCACATTATGATACCTTTACTCGTCGGGATCGCCGGGTTTATGATGGCCATGGCGACTATGAACACCGCAGTTAGATACCTCTCATTGTAATGTTTCTCTCTTACTCCAGTCGTTGACCGACTGACACTGTTCCAGATTCCTGATGGCTCAGTCTTATACGGCATTTGTCGTGTACTGGGCATGGGTGAGCAACTCTATTCCCCGTCCAACATCAAAGCGGGCCGTAGCCCTTGCATTCATCAACGCATTCTCGTCATTAGGAAATATCGCTGGCTCGTGAGTGTTCCAGATCTTGTGACTGTTCAAAATCTCTCATGCGCACTTTCGGATAAATCAGCTACGTCTGGCCAAAGTCATGGGGTCCTGCCTATTGGAACTCGTATGCTATCTGTATAGGAAGCGGTATTCTTTGCATCGTAATGTCGTGGATATTCAGGCGACACTTGGTGCGGTTGAATCAGGAGATCGAAGCAAATAAGACAGAAGAGGGGCTGGAGGACTTCACATATCTGCTATGATTAATGTCATCATGGGCAGGCTACTAGTAATATCTACTGCATTGTAGTAGTCGACATTCTTTTGTGCGTAGAAATCGTCGTCGTTTGGTCGTCGATTACCACAATATATATATACTTGCCATGTTTCTTAGTGGAGGTAGCGCGCGTCGGGGGACCAGTCAAGTACTTACGGTGTCTACTCGGAGAAATATCGGTAATATATGATCCCCATGCCGTGAACTATGATGTTTAGGATTAAGATACAGGTGATCTCGATTCTCGATTGTCCCCATGTCCCAGGATTTATAGCTGCTCCATCATAGAGAGTCAATCCCTCTCGTTACTACTACTCCCACCATGACCATGAGCATCACCAGATCTTTGACACAACATTGGTCTTTCACCCAAGTAGGCGGCGGACGTGGCACGAAGAACGGCGAATGGTTGGCGGTATCGCAGTTCCCAACCACGGTACACGTCGAACTTCTGAAGGCAGAGCGTATTCCAGATCCAGTGTGTCCAATCATGATAAATATCACATCGACTAACTTAGACTCGGCTTATTCCACAGTTTCTGGGTCTCAATGAATGGGAGGTTCAATGTGCGCCATCATGATGCTGGTCTTAATTGTGTCTCAGGGGCTGACTGAGGTGTATAACTACTAGGGGTCGGAGAGTCCGACTGGACTTTCAAGAACATCTTTGAAGTTTCTGCGAAAGAACTTGCGGCCGTCAATGTTGACCTCGTGTTCGACGGTCTTGATACATTCGCAAGCGTGGAGTTTGTGCGTTACATAAATTTTGTCACCCCCACATGATGCCAACCCGGGTGCTAAAACGATACTTTGACATAGAATGGGCATAAAATTTTGGAGTCAGCGCGCTTCGATCTGTCTCCGTCTCCTCCTCTAATATTTATTGTTACTCAGCACGAAAAATCAGTTTATCGCATACAGAGCACCTGTAAAGCAATACTTGAAACTGGGTGCCAATGAGCTCGTTATAAGTTTCTCGAGTGCGTTCCTGAAGGTGAGCTAATTCAATATTTTAAACACTTGCTGCGGCTGAACGTTAGCTGGTTAGGGGAGGGAACTGGAGCAAGCTCACGGGAAGTTGCATCTTTGGAATGGCGATTCCAGTCGCTTGCATGTACGCAAGGCACAATACAAGTGAGTATTGCTGTTGATCTTAATGGGAAGGCTGTCGATGTGCACCAAAGTTATGGTTGGGACTGGGGGCCAGTTTTGATGACCATTGGCCCTTGGAAGCCTATCACCCTTCACACGTACAACGTCTACCTCACGGATGTTGACGTAAGAAGTGATGTGTCGGAGGCTCTGGACGTAGGAATCACTGTTGACTTGACGCTGTCTGAGAAGGCCCCCAGCGGGTTGGCATCTGTGGCGCTGAAAAATGCACAGAATTCTGTGATCCTTGCAGAGAGCAATATAAAAGTCGATTCTGGGAGTGCCCGCGCTGAGTTCCGCTTCTCGTCCGGAGTGCTCGAATTGTGGTATCCAGTTGGATTTGGCAAGCAACCTCTGTATACAGTCGAGGTAATCATTTCTGACTCGGTGAGTGCGATCCTTCCTCATATAGTACACTGCGGCGTGGCCTAACGCATAGTTCAACAGGAAGGAAACACTCTGGACACGAAAACTCAGAGGGTATCGTTCCGCCGTGTTCGAGTTGTCCAGGAGCCTCTTGTTGATCAGGAAGGTCTGACTTTCTTGTTCGAAGTCAACAACATCAGGATTTTTTGTGGTGGTAAACAATGCCTCTTTCTTGAGGGAATGTATAAGTGAAACTATGTCTATAGGTTCTAACTGGATTCCTGCCGACTCTTTTCTTACTACGTTAGTATGGCGCTACCTTTATCAAAGCATCTTATTGACCAAATTTACTACAGCCTTACTCCGGGAAGGTATCGTGCATGGCTTCAACTGCTCGTGAATGGTAATCAGAATATGGTTCGTGTCTGGGGAGGGGGCATCTATGAATACGATATTTTTTACGATATTTGCGATGGTGAGCGCTATCCTCTTAGCCCTCGCGCATTTGATTCATAACCTTCCTTCCATTAGAACTTGGAAGTAGGGCTTTGTTCAACTCGGCAGTCCGCTTATTTAAATCCTATTGCAGTTCTTGTCTGGCAAGACTTTATGTTCGGCTGCGGTCAAGTAAGTTGCTGTTGTTGCACTGTTAGTCCAGGCTCAAAGGTATTCTAGTATCCGGCATATGATTCTTTCCTAAAGCTTATCGAACTTGAAGCGGAACAAAACGTCAAGCGATTGAGACACCACCCATCTATTGTTATCTTCGGTAAATAAAAACTTTTGTCAAGTGTTTCTCACTCTTAACTTTTTTACAGCCGGAAACAATGAGGATTACCAACTTGCAGAATCAATAAATATCGTGGATTACTCTGACGAAACTTCGGACTTCCGGAAGACCAAGTTTCCTGCTCGGCACATATATGAGCGGACACTGCCATCCATCGTTCAAAAATTCTGCGATATCCACTACCACCGCAGTTCTCCTTACAGTGCCCCGGGTACAGTGACCACAGATAAAACACTAGGGGACCTTCACCAGTGTACGTGAAAGATTCGGTGATATATGTTGTTATTCCAATATGTCTTCAGGGAATGTATGGCATGGGTCTCAAGAACCGTGGCACAATTGGGATTTACTCGCCGGTCGCTTCGTATCTGAATTCGGAATGTGAGCGGTTTTGACCCTGCTGGCACTTACGAACACTCATGCTTCGCCAGGGAGGGATACCCAAACATTCGCACAGTTGATTATTGGCTTGCTGGCGACAAGTCAGAGCGACATCCTCAATCTCGGTAAGCAAATTGTACTTCACCATACGTCATGCCGAAGGTCCCCTCAGCGTCAACAATAACCATAATAAGGCCGATGGCTTCGAACGCCGGTTGGAAGTATGATAGCATATATTATGACATTCAGAACTTCACTACCCTCTTTTTCTAGCTTTACCTCGTGGAAAACTTCAAGCATGCCTTCGACATGGACAGGTTAGCGGCCGTCATCACGGGTTTAGTGTGATTCAATTGACTCCTGTTTAGTTATGTGTATTACACACAAATCATGCAAGCTGAGACGCTTGCATCTGCTTACCGACTCTGGCGGAGAAATTGGCGTGGAAAGGGTCGGGAGCACACCGCTGGTGCTCTTGTATGGCAGGTGAGTCATCGGACAAACGTCGGGTTCTCAAGTTAACGGTAACTAGATCAATGACTGCTGGCCAACCACGTCGTGGGCCATTGTCGATTACTTTATGCGTCCCAAACCAGCGTATTTTGCCATCTCACGTGAATTGCGTCAGTACACGGTCGGGATGACGCGCAAGGAAAAGAAAACATTTGCGAATGACTTGTCAGCTGCCCAGTTCACAATTACAACAGTTCTTGAGGTCTGGGGCACGAACGGCACTCTATCAGAGAAGAAGGCCAAACTCGAAGTCACTTGCTTCGACCTTTGCTCCTCCTGGACGGAGCAGTTCTCCAAGGATATTGTACTCGCTCCCAATGCCAGCACTGAACTATACTCGGGCGACCTTCCCGGTCAACCAATGCGCACAAAGCAGAGCGAAGTTCCACGTGCGATCATCGTCTCAGCACGTCTCCTCGACGCATCTGGAACTGTCCTCGGCAGGTATTCCAATTGGTGAGGACGTATGAGGTTTTCTGGGTTTATGTATCCTGACACTGTTATAGGCCAGAACCTTTTAAATTTATCAACTTTCCCGCCATCAAAGATCTGGGGTTTTCTGTCAAAACCGGGAGCGACGGCGAATCCGTCGAACTCTCTACTCAAAAACCTATAAAAGGAATTATTCTAGATGCTGAAGGCGAGGACGTGGAGTGGAGCGACCAGGCCATCGATCTGGTTCCAGGAGATCCCCAGATTGTAAAGGCCGTTGGGTTGAAGGGTAGAGATGTGAAGGCCCGCTTCCTTGGCGATGGCACGGCGTAAATGATAAGGTCACCATGTATTCATATCGATATACACTTACGTATAACAAGATGAGAATTAAATCCAATCGACCTACCGAATATAGGAGCAAAGCACCTTACGGAATGGACAAATTGTGTAAATATGAATACGAATTATGAACCACCAGGGAAGACACTAGTACTGTTGAAAACCAGGCAGAGAGACCCCAGGAAAGCATTATTTTACACACTGTACAAGTCGCAGCGAGACATTGACCAATGTAGTGGACTATAAAAGAACAGTCTAATCCGATGGAAAAATCGGATAAAATGAAGAACTCCTAGGGAACGGAGGGAAATATTTGTGCAAGGGAAAACGAGCGGCTTAGGGTATGAAGGGAGACTGGGTAACCGGAGAGCATGACAGACAGGTGACCAGAGATGGCCGAGTCGCGTCTATCACATAATGAGACACCTGCTTGCTTCTGGCTGATCCGTTTTGCTAGACGGTGATCGCTTCTCAATCTCCGCAAGACATAGCTCGAAGACTTTGCCTGTGATGAGGCCGCGTGAATAAGATATATATTGAGAAGTGTGATAATTCCTTACCAACGTTGACATTATTCTTTGCGCTAGTCTCAACCCAAGCAGCGTTGTTGAGTTTTGCCAACTCTTCCCCTTCATTTGGAGCCACCTGTCTGCTATTGGGACTGTAAGGCATGAAAATAGAGCATTGACAAAAAGCACAAGTGTGGAACGGCCAAGCACAAAGAAGAATGATAACCTACCTCGACTGTAAATCAGTTTTAGCGCCGACGATTACACATGGGATATCGTTTTTGCCACAAAAATCAACGATTTTGTCGTATACGATTTTGATCATGTCAAAAGATCGTCTTGAGGCGACTGAGTATACGAGGACGTAGCCGTGAATACCAATTGCATGTTTAGAACTGAGAATCGAGTACTCGTCCTGTCAATGTAAATTAATGTGGATATGCAATGATGTATGAGAATGCACACCTGGCCAGCGGTGTCAATGATGTCACAGTCATATTCCACGCCTCTATAAGCTACGCCTTTCGAAAAGGTGTTTTCGATGGTTGGATAGTATGCATCGACAAAATGGTTCTCGATGAACTGTATGACAAGAGAAGATTTGCCTGTTGCGAGAGTAGCGGGTGAGTATCATGACGTCGAGAATAAGATCAACATACCAACTGAACGGGAACCTAGAACTGCGATTTTTCTCTTTCTCAAAGTGTTGGCAGCCATATTAACAAGATATTGTATATGAAATAAACGAGAGAAGTGGAAGAGATAGACGAAGAAGGCGAACACGATGAAAAGACCAAAAAATGTAAACAGTTGTGGCAATGTGGAACTGTGACCCCAAGTTTAGCCGTAGGTGACAAGACTTCGTCAGCGAGCGCTAGCTTTGGTCGTAAGTCTCGGAAACTCGAGTGGGCCTTCCTCCCGGTAGCTGAAGGCTAGGTTTATATAAATACGATAGAGGTAATTGGATTCTCCATGGCAGGAAAAGGCAGGAACTCCTGTACTAGTACCATATTGTATACGGGGTCTTACTCGTTACAGCTCAGGTTACGGACCGCAACTTGTAATGTACATTTTTCAGGAACACTGTCCACGAGACATCCACGTCGAAGGTCTCGCCCATCTAATACAGAGAGTAATAGCACCTCGCTTCGCTTCTTAACCGTCGGGCTATCGTCACTGCTCTCACCGAAGAGCCCACATGGCTTTCTCCTGGGTCTTGTGATCCGCTGGAAACGGCCCGAATCTCTCGGCAACTACATCATTTCTTACAACCATTGTCAGGCAAATGCAGATAGCAATGAGTAATTTACTATCTACAGCCTCCGTAGTGTGGCCAGCACTTGCACGCCAGCGGTCTTTTCCGGATTGTGATTGACATTTTTGATGACTGCCGCTCAGGGAAAATATCTTTTGCCTAGGGTAAGGACAAAACCGTAGGAGAGATGCGCCGTCAAAATATGCGATTGATTGTTTGATGGCCGTTGGGCGCGAAGATAACAGACATTGAAGATGCCTGTCGTAACGCAGGAATCACGTACTGATGCCCTGAACATTACGTCGCTTGGTCCGGAGTACATACAACGAAATGTCGTGGCACTAGAGGGAAATCAGAATGCTCGAGAAGGCAAAATACCAACTATTCGGACTGCTGGCGATGACGGATTTGCTATGTGAAGCCCAGGGGAGGAGCTTGTGCGCCGCATCGGCAATCCAAACAACAGGACGTAAGAGACCTTGGGAAAAAGTCCATTCAGTGGCGCAGACCGGGAGACAAGCACTAAATTGAGCTAGCCACAAGTGTAAGGTTTGACAAGGACAAATGATCCCTACTGGTTCAATTACTCACCAGTACAGCATGAGAGGGGACTTCCTCTCTTGCCTGAAGATCTATCACATGGAAACGGTATCCAGAGGTTCAATGAGACCACGAAATAAGAGATGTGACACGCAATATGGCACGTGGGAGGACGCGACATTGTCGACCAGCTCCAACCTCCACCGTGTGATCGGGTTTCACGACTTCCTGTGACAAAGAATAGCAATTCACAAGCCAGGGGCTTGAGCGCCCCTCCTAGAAGAGCCTGTGCACAACATATGTGGAAATAAATGGCCGTGGAAGTAACGCCACCACACCCGTACTACAGCCAGCGAAGCCAGATAACTATCACTTGGTTGAATTTAGGAAGTATTGGCCCTACGCAGTTACAAACTATATCATGTGGCTTGGCGCACTGCCGGTCAGTACAGCCTGCGAGATTTCTATGAGGGTCGGAGATTGACTTAATTGTCCTGGAAGTCCGAGGGATGGACTGCTCCTGGTATAAAATAATGTTATGGGTGAGAGTATTTGGAGATTCGCTACCAGTAAGCTGAGAGGTATTTGTGATGAATATGGCATGCCGCATTTGACCTTCCCAAGTCCACAGATGGCACGTGATGATAAAGTCACGTGCAGTCACGCGTCCAGTTGATTTTCGAACGCGACCAAGTGGTCAAAGGGATTCGACTTCGACTTCAACTATTTGACACTAGTCACTGCTTTGTCTTTCATAAGTCCTTTCTGCTCCTACTTTGAAATCAATCATCAAAATGTCTGCCACATCTACGCCTACAGACTCTCCTGTCTCTGCTCCCATTCAGCCAATGCACAATCCCTCGCAAGCCGCTCACATCGTCGTCCCACAAGCACCGCTTGGACATGTCGCAAACGGTACCAATAACACTATACCTGGAATGGGCATGAAAGCCCTCTTAGCCAAAAAGATGGCGAAGAGCAAGTGGGTTCACGAACGCCTCGTAGATCAGTGGCAGATGTTGACCTTATTCACGCGTTCTTTCCAGCAATCCCAAGTTTGTCTCACCGACGGACAACCTGATGACACCCGTCACGCAGAAGCTGAATGCTGCGAAGCAGAAACACTTCACTAAGTACGTATTACCTATCCCCGTGGACCTTTGTACTCAGTCCTGATGCAATCTGTGATGCAGGGGCGCGAAACCCATGGGTACCCTCTTCCCACCTAAAGAGTCACATTCATCAGAGCAAGAAGATCACAGTCAAGGCGACACAGAACCTACAAAAGACACGTCTTCAGAAGTACTGATGGAAGAAGACGAGAATCCCTTCTAAGACAGAACGCAGTTGGCCCAGTCTCGCACCTCCATGATAACCTCACGTCGTTTGTTGTATTATGCTCTTGTCTGTGTCGATAAATCTTGCTTGCCTGTGTAGAGTCTAGCGATGTTGTAGGAGGTTGTAGAATGTTCCCACGCTTTGCTGTAGTGTTACGCGTCGCGGCTAGTATGTATGCCTTATTATACGAATACATTGATTGCATTCGTTTCCCATCTCCCTTCTAGTTGTAAACGAGGTGACCATGGAACCTCCTCAGTTTTCTATGAATGTTGCAGGTTTACGTGCAATGCTTGAACAAGACTCCCTAGGCAGATCTCACCATCCCTCTCATAAACGGATACAAGAACTCATTACAAGTCTCCCTAAGATCTCAGAAACCGAGCTTAAAGACTTGGGACATTCTGGCGAGTTCGTTCATACGTCATACGTTCCCAAACTAGATAGGCGCAACAGAATCAGTTTGCCCCATATGTTTTAATACATTCTTGGCCATCCTGGCTGAAGAGGAAATGGCACTCGTGATGGACTCCCCCGCGCATCCAGTAGAGGAACTAGGCGTGACTAGGCTCCAGGAAACATGCGGGCATATGTTCTGCCGAAGAGAGTTGAGTGGACATCCTTCATTTGAATGACGTTACTGATAAAGCGAGATTAGTATCACGAAATGGATACGAGACGGTGTAAGTTAACAAGCTTTGTACTTGACAGCTTCCATTTACGCCACTTCCTAGCGCAAGTCTTGCCCCACTTGTCGCAGGGCTTTCCTAACGACCGGCGCGGGTGATACTGACCAGCGTGAGACGGGAGAGACTTCTCTGCCAGATGATTTTACTGAGTGGATTGTTGAGAGCTCGATGGTTGCCAGAGAATCTGGCGGCGCAGGCTTGCTGCCCATCCTGGGCGTCCCCTCGATGGCGATAGGTGGTCGTCCATCTGCCCAGCAACGGGAAAGTCGAGATGAATTTTCTGGGATGTACTCGTAGCTTTGTATTACATGCATTCCTTGCTCAAATTGAGATTAAACCCCCACTTCATTAATTCATTCATTGAGTAACCATCAACTACTGGCGCAGACAAAGATAGGCTAAGTGAATAAAAACGAGCGAGGCGTCAACCCGAGTAGTGTAAGATGATACTCATGAAGTTCAGATTGTCCAGCTGCATGATACGGAGAGGGATACGAAAGGAGAGTAGATGATAGCTGTTTTCGTCAAGTCCATGCACAAAATAAATTCTGTTTACCAAACACAAAAAAAGAGAACTGTTCAATTCCTCCTGCAGCATCTGAAAAGATTGCGTCTGAACCAGTAGATCAAGCACTGAAACAATGCGTGAGTGACGTTGCGACAAAGATACGGCTAGAATAACTCACCCCGGTAAACCGCACAGCTGCAAGAAAGAATGTGGAGTACAGGATAACAGCAAAATAAATGTTTTGCTTCGTCTGCAGCTCCGCCGCTTCCACTACCGCATCAGTAGGATTCGTGAGACCGTTGATGTTCTCAATGGCAATTGCCAGTGTAGCGTTCGAGAGCATCCAGCAGGCAACGAGACGCGTACGGAACGTCTTGTTTTGATCATCCATCGTCGGCTTCTCAACGGCTTCCTTGACATCGATCTTGGTCACTGCGCGAGTGACGGTCTCTTTGAATGCAGCATCCACATCTTCTTGGATGCGGTGCGTATCCTCGACAACAGGAGAGTCCGCGTCTTTGGTCTTAGACGACGAGATTGATGGCAAAGCTTCTGCCTTGTCACTGCCCTTTGTACCCCAGGACACCTGAAACCATTGTTGTCAACTAAAGCTGAATTCTAAATAATGAAGGGCGACGCACATCGTGCAAGTTACAGAATGCATAAACGTTGAGCACATTCGTGAAACTTGGAGCTAAGCACAGGTATTGGAAGAAACTGGAGAAGATGTGCCAAGGATCCCGCTGAAACACGAGGTCAGACAGTACCATTTCAAACAGAGAAGCAGCTCACATAGAGGAACGATGCAACGAGGTAGATGCCTATCTCATGAATAAGCCAAAGAATCACTACAAAATACGAGGCATCACATACCGAAAGTGGAGACCATCGCAGCAATCAAAGCACCAACAGGGGGCGAAAAAAAGGTCAGAATGACTTGAGATATCGTCTTGTTCTTCAGCTCGCTGGGAATGTTCTACCATAAACG
Source organism: Suillus subalutaceus (assembly GCF_016647625.1). Taxonomy (NCBI): domain Eukaryota; kingdom Fungi; phylum Basidiomycota; class Agaricomycetes; order Boletales; family Suillaceae; genus Suillus; species Suillus subalutaceus. The sequence continues at coordinate 13,542 of NW_024540253.1, read as the reverse complement.
TGCATCGTCAGGACAGTCTACGCAAGGACCCGAGAACAGTAAAACTTACAGCGAATGCCTTGCCGGTTAGCCAGAACGAACACACGAGAAGGTAAACGGCCAAGAAGGCGTAGACCCTGTGCATAAGTCAGCTTGAGTAGGGTAAAGACTCTGACTTGTACAAACCATAGTGTGATTGCATATGCCGTCCGTTCACCCTTCGGTCTGTTACCAAGAGCCAGCACAAACTGCAGCCCGAGGAAGGCAAGGTAGATCCATTTGAAAGCCGAGTTCACCCAGTACGTCTGCGAGCCTATGCTTAGTGTCAATCTTTCGAGCGCAATGATTGATTACATACGACGTCCGCAGTGCCGAAAATAATGATGCCTTGCGTGGGGAGCAAGTCGATGATGATGCTGAACGTTAACCAAATGTTCGCCAATGCAAACCACGAGAACAACAATGAGAAGATGTTGTACTGTCACCCGAGTCAGCAACAGAATACAAACCAGAAATGATAAGACGTACAAAAGCTTGAATGTGGAAGAAGAACATGCGAACGATGCCATGACCAGAGCGGTAGAGTTGGAAGAAATTGACCAGAGCGTACTGAAGGAAAATAATCAGACAAACTTGTATTCAACAACGTGGTGGATACTCACAACTGAAGCAGCGAATGAACCATTCAACCATCGACGACGTTGACCAATCAACTCGACGGCGGATTCTGGCACATCTGTCTCGGCCTTTGAGGGTTTGACATACGTCAACGTCCACCTATCACCAGCCTTGGCAACGAGCTCGAAACACAAGATACGATCCTCAGCCAAGAACATGTTCTTGGTAAAAATGTTCATGCCGTAGATACCCTTGGGACCAAGACGGTCAGCCAACGAGTGGTCACCGTGGAAATATTGTTCTAGTGGCCGACCCAAGATCGCCCGGAAACGGTACGCGGAGAAAGCACCAGGAAGCACTGATACATAGCCGAAACTACTTTCAAGTGGCTTGTCTGTCATGTAATAAGATAACAGTATGCAAGATCTGGACGAATGACATACCAAGAATGTTAGACATTTTGTACTCAAAGTTCTGGGCAGCAACCAGAGGGTTGAGGAGCTTCCTGCCACCCTCAATCATGGCGTGAATTTCACCGCAGCATCCACCAAGATGAGCATCGTTATAGAATGCTTCCCAAAGGTAATAGATGGATTTGTGTCCAGGTTTGGTACCAGCGTCAATGAGCACGCAATATTGAGGCTAAAAAGGTTCCAGTTAAACGAACGTGTGCTTGCGATTCGCCTCACCTCCAAAATTTTACCGATGGCATTAAACAACCACCGATGTGAATTGATCTTCTTCTGATTCTTGGCCTTGAGGACGAAAATGATCTGCACGGGTACTAAATTGTTGGGATCGTTCTCATGAGGAAGCACAAGCTGGGGCTTGGCATCAACCGACAATTGAGTGGTATACTATAGTCGAGATATAAGCGATATAGCCAATGACAATTGAATGACTGGTGCAAACCTCGAAGATATGTGCGACAGTGTCTTTACCGTCAACTTGTTTCTTCATGACACCATCTTGGTAGACGCCGACGGTGGCCAGGATATCCAATACGCTCTTGTCCATGGGCTCGAGTCCATCGACAATAAGGGCAACTGTGATTCTTTGCCAGCCAGGCATGCCTTCTTCAGCCGCTCGCCGCCAGTACTTGGACTGCTTGGTCTTGCAAATGTCGCGAATGTTCATCATGACGCCATGAAGTGTTCTCGCATAAAGTGTTTTGTCTTCGTTATAGGATGTAACGGCGATGAGGAGGTCAGTTTGCCGACCATAGATCTTGGTTCTCAAAGACCAGCCATTGGCCTCTGTGAAATCGTCCGGGTCACATGTTGCTGCGCTGTATCGCATGTGGCTGGGAGATGTCCGCATGAGTTCGATTCAGTTTCATATTGACTTATGAAGTAACTTACGAGAATTCAGTGGTATTGGTGGCGGCATATTTTGCTTCAATGGCGCTATGTACTGGCGTTGGGACCGGGTATTCCGTGATGAAGTTACCCTTTGTGAGCTTGACTTTGCGGGTCACACCACGTTTAATGGTCTGACGACGCCTCCAAGCAGTGTCTACGCCATTTGTCGAGGATGACGTAGTAGACATAGGGCGAGCATACGGGTCCCCATAGGCTGAAGGGTCGACTGGTCTATGGAGAAATGATTTATGAGTAAAAATTTAATGAAGAAAAGAAGTTTAAGAGAAGCGCCGAATAATCGAGATATTAATTCGACTTACCCGGGTGGATAAAAGCCGCCAGGATTATAGTCATCACCTCCAGTGAGCGGAAGCTTTTCAGCATAGTCTTCGTCTACATAATTAGCACCGAACTCGCGGGGTAGGTTCGTAGTACTATCGAAGGGCGAGCCAGACGCGCTATTATAATGAGGCGCAGGCTCCTGGAAGTGGGTCTGGCGTGGTCGATCTGCAAATGGGTCGCCGGATAACTGATCATTACGGGGCCTCGGGGACGTCATACTGTATCACACCAGGTGAAGTACGCTGTAAACAAGAGCTTGAGGATGCCTTGGACGATGCCCGAATAGTTGAAGGGGCAGAATGGAGAGAGGCAAATGTTGAGGGTTGTAAATGAACACAAGGCAGCAACGGTTTTGTACTGGTCAAAAAAGGGAAATGCAGGCGATGATATACACAGCTTCTTTGGACCCCAAACACCCCACCCAGCCCTCTCCGTCAGCCTCAGGCACTCGACTTCCAAAAATCGGTCAACCCTACTTGAATGCCTGCACCCAACTATCGACTGTAATAAATCCATAGAAAACCAGCTGCTAGATAGCTCAAAAACTTGCCAAAGATATTGATTTATATTTATATTTGATGGTTGCTTGCGAGCCATCTCGAGGTGTCCAGGGTCCTTCATTCATTCACGGGCGCATGCTCAGCGGACACTATGGGAGCCGAAGGGCTCCAAATCCCACCTTTTATTCCGATGCTACCCACCTGCAGAAAATTTGGCCGATACTTTTGAAAATTTATCTTCTTCATGAAACTTTCAGGGTTGCAAGTTGCAACCCTGATGGTGACCAGCGTTGCAACTGCTGCGCTTTCAACCATCCCAAAATGTTGTCACACCCGTCACAATACCATCATATGTACACAGCCAACCTTTCAATTTACAAAAGTCCTGAAACCTGTACAAAAAAACTGAGCCTGAACCAACAGCCTTGGTAGCATAATAACAGTGAACCAATGCATGGGTGTGATACGCCCTTGAGAGAATATATGGGACTCCGGAAGTCTTGACGAGTCCATTGTCGTCCATTAATATCACAGCAGACCTTCAGGGGTCCGATTCGTCGGAGAGTTATCAACCCCGTGTGAATCTTCAAAGTTGTAACTTCTAAGTACCTTGCCGGAGTCTGTACTCTGATCATCCCCCTAGCCGTTCGGAAGCTTGGTCACAATCCGCAGTGGTACAACCGCACCTAACCCATTTATCTAATTCCGCCCTTAAGCTTGACGTCTTTCAGCTGCTGAAAATTACCAGGGCAAAGCTTGCCACGTATGGTTCGGGGACATGATCAACCACCAACTGAAAACCTGGGTCAACTTTAGCACGCCAGAAGCTCGAAGCATCGTACGCAAAATACTTGCCTCAGCTCCTCATCGTGAACTTGGGCTCAAGATGCACGAGATTTACGAAAGAGTACACGAGGAGTTCCCAGATGTAACTACAGACATACCAGCAGGGAAGCCGATCCCTACCGGCCTTCGCAACCATGGAGGCAGGTCTAAACCCGCTAAAGCTGTGCCTCTCCCTCCTAAAATAGATCACGCAATTCGTTCAGTAAAGTGAGTATGTTCTTGGCATCTGAACGAAAAATTTAACAAGTGCACAGATACCTGAAGAAGACAGTCCTCGAAGAAATGGCGATGGCCCAGGAAATCGAGAAGGTGCACATAAAACGAGGAAAACTTCATGAAGACGGCACTCGCGATATGTCTATCGTGTCTAAGGCATATGGCAAGACAGAAATTACGAGCGACTTAAATATGCCTATGTCCAATATCTGGCACTGGAGGTTGACACCGGACTACAAGACCAAGATAAATAACTACCCTGAACCTCCGATAGAAAAAATCCTCTGGAAACCGGGAGAGAAAGAAGCTAGAAGGAGGGCTCGCGGGACCGTAGGTTCTGTGGTTTTACAACAGACCAAGAAATATGAAAAGCCAATAGAGGAGACTGGAAAGCTGGACGTGCCGGAGAGGATCAAAGCTGACAACGATGTAGCGAAAAGGGTTAAGGCTCCTGACTTTCCTGCATTCGGCCTCTAGCAACAATTTTTGTTGAACACGAACCACTTTGAGCCCGTATCCGTTCATCGTGCGTCGTGACTAGTTGCCGATCCAACCGAACTGACATGTGCATCATAGTCCAGGCCTGTCATGCGCTCGAGCGTCGCAGGGCTTCTTATTGCCTTAGGTTCATTGATCAATCGTACATCTAGGGTATCAGCAGCCTATCACGGGAAGATCTGATCGCATAATTCTCACTTCCACTCACACATACCAAATTGTACATTCCATCATGGCAGATATTGATCCCCTTGCATTTTTAACATATATTTTTATTGCACGTCTGTAGATTACTTAGTCCCGGATCCGTACACAGCCAGACAGCGTTCTTCAAAGGCTTGCACCATCAGCGTAGACACCTTTCCAAAAAAATTGGCAGAGAGAGCAGAGTGCAACGGGTTTTCAAATGCGAAGGCGATATCCAGTGTGACAAGAGTGGGTCCGGCATCAGGAGAATGGCTATCCACGGGTACGAAGTTCCCGGCATCACCATGGAGCGGTAGACCACTGGAAAGGTGAGGGGATATTGACGAAGCTGGTTGGAAGCGCCATGTTGTTTGAAGGGTCTTGAAGAGAGGGGTTGAGCTCGATGCTTCGGCCTATAATTTCAAGAAATGGTGACTGCACTCCACCAGAATGATGAGACAAACTGACCTGGACGGATTCATAAGGTCGACATGTCACCCTGCTAACATAACTCTCTTTAAATGCCAAGAAACCGACCATTAACTCCGCGTCCATCGTGACCACACCATCCTGGCCCACACGTCGTTCCAAGATTGTTGAACCAGTGCAATATGGCACGAAACTGGGATATGAACCAACATCTGCAACTAAGTTGTATAGATCTATGCGTCCGTAACTTGGGGCACTGATCAGTCCCAAAGAATGTGGATATGATCGTCGGGGATAACATACGGAAAAATCTTGCGTTCATGGTAAGTTTGTGTTGGTGGCTGTTCATCAGAGTTGGGTGATGAGGGCGAGAAGGGCGAGAAGTTTGGAAGGGTGAAGAAGCCTCTCTGATGAGAGGCCTTGCGACCGGTAACGTATAAACATCGCAGTCGCACGAGTCGCAGCATCAAGTGAACAGTGATGATCGATGAAACACCAGTAAACGACCTCGGATGGAACTTTGATGCCGTAACATTGGGTGCCACCGTGGTTTCTCATGTTTCTGAATAGTTAGTTTCTTCCCAATGCGACGGCTAGCAGCTGCCAGTTTCGCAGCGCCAACTCGGACCCCAGCGTTGACCAGCGTGTCGTCGGGGAGCAAGGTATAATCCATCTTGTTAACTTGTCAGATGTTACTTCTATCTAATAATCAGTTGGACCTTTCTAGACCATGTCGGAAGTTATGACGCTCTATTATCAGTTCAGAAGCGGTCCACGTTCTAATCGCTAAGCGCACAGGGAAAGGGGTTGATCGATATCCGGTTTGATCTCACTGATCTTTGAATTCTCGCTCACTCGCTCGAGGATCTTACTGTATTTGTTTCTGTGGGAGCAGCTCATTGGTACGGCGTGCGAAGGCAGTGTCGCGAAGAATACGCATACATCGTTTCAACATATGACAACGAGCTCAATGTATGTGATGACTCGTTGGGTTCACGTGTATGATCAGCGGTCACCTTCCAGAATTTGGCCTCTTTTGCACCTTTTTTCTATTATGATACCTCGACCCGTGGCGCTCCAAAGGGTATCCCGTTGTCGATCATCAATTCATCCCTTGTGCCGCATGGTAGATTAGCACTAGTGTGCCCACTGCCCAAATGCTCGTCAGTTGCTTCGAAGTAATTGATAGCTTTCGCCCCGATCTTAACCTGTGCTCATGCAGATCAAGAAGTCATATCCTAAGGTTGCGGAGATAAAAAAATGTCGAGATAAGTTAACTGCAAAATAAACACCGCACACATATACGGAAGAGGGAGTAGACGATCTCTTAATACCTCCAAGAATTGCACAACGAGACAATTTATGTCGCAAACAACTCATTCTCTGGGCAGTCCCTTGCGATCTTCGAGGGAACATATCAAGCACTGAAAAAAGAAAGGAAAAAGACAGATGAGACGCACATGCCCCTCTTGTGAACACTTGTAACAAGTTTTGCTCTTGGTCGCTCCAGATGTTCCGTCGGCCAAGGTCGAGCCCGGAGCGGCAAGACAGTCCCTAAGCATTTTTAGTGTCAATTCGCGATAGTTTTGAGACTCTTCACCTTGCCATATGATTGGGTCCTCCACATCGGTAGCATTTCACTGGAGGAAGTGTAGATGTATTCAGAGCACGTCCCGGGGGAGGTGCACGAGAAGCAAACCCGGCCCCGGTCCCGGTCCCTGACACTCCAGTAGCCCCACTCGGACAAACGCGAGCAATGTGTCCAAACCGACCGCAATTCTGATATGTGGTAGGTTCAACAGGGCATCAAGTAACAGCGCTCTCGACAAGCTGTAAACGTACGTAGCACTTTTGATTTCCGCTTTGAACCCTCAAATTGGGACATTCTGCCTGAATATGACCAACACCACCACAGGAGTAACACTGCTTTGCAGCAACGGTACGAGGCGACGGACAAGCTGAAGACTCATGGCCAGGTTGACGACAATTGTAGCAGAGGCGCTGCTCAGAAGAGCAATTTTCAGCAATGTGACCCACTGGAACAATATTAGATTGTATGAAAGATGAGCGATGACGCAGGAAGAACTTGCAGTTTCCGCACTTGAAGCATCCCTTCCTGGAAAACTGATACGCCATATCTACAGTCTCAGATCCTTCTGAATAGAATCGAAGAATAAGATGAAATTATTGAAGAGAGCAAATGCATTCGCACCTCAACACTTCCCTCTTCCAGCGAACCACTAAACTTCTCTTCCCACCTTACTTTGACGAGGACGAGGGTGACGATGAGGAACTGGTTCAATATGAGCGTTAAAGATCAATTTCGTAACCCGCGTATTTGCAACCTGCCCTGAAGCAGTCAGTAACCCCAGTGGACCCTGTGGCGCGACCTAACCTCGTACTTAATCTGAATCCGCCAGATTTCTCGAGGCTCTGCGAATGGCTTCTCTCGTCTCCGAGTCACCTGCTTCCTAATGGGTCACCATCAACAGATGCGGCAACACGTTCAGTGCGGCACGATCGCCTCTTAAAATGAACGGCTGAGGTTGATTTTCGCGCTCTTGTCAGTAGGTCAAACTGATTGGATCGATCCGGGGTGCTCATCCTTGCGGGATAGTACCCCAAATCAACCAAACCAACCAGAATTCTGGCCATTTATTGAGCAAACTCCCAAATGCGATCTGGCCTATTTTGGCGGGCACACATGTTTTGAAACATTCACGCCATCTTATCGATAGCAACAAATGCCTCCCTCATGTTGTTGCCCTGTCTCGAGATCTAGGGTTACATATGCAACCGGTTCTTATAAAAGCACGGATGCGCAAGCCTATTCTCTCCTTAGGACCCACAGTTCTCACCTGACGAATAGTCAACATTAAGGTTGGCAATGCTGTACACACCACGATCTTATCATATTGACAAGTCCACCTTGTAGTCTTGACCTTCCAGCGGGTAGCCGACCTTCGCGCGCTCGCGCATCGCGCTTCTTGTATGGGCGCTGAGGGATATCCGTTCAGGTAGGCTTTCGCTTAACTTGATGGTATTTTGTGTTTCTAGACTAATGGTCTACGCAGAATCATCATCCTTCTTTTCTGACACCCTTCCCCGCCCCCACAAGAAACGGCGTATCGAGCGACCTAAGCACGGTTCAGCGTATGGGAGGAAGATCGATGATGACGTTCTCAGGTTTCATGCCGCAATCCCGTTTTCATACATCAGAAATGCCAAGTCTATGCTTTATGCTTCATGACTATGCCTTGATCCATCTGGACACGCACATAATTAGCTGCCTACATTTTACAGTTGGATAGACCACGTCTAACTCCACACACGCCCTGGGCCACTGGTACAAAGCCTACGTATATTGTGTTTTGGTAAATTCGACGTAAATTAAAGGCGCACGTGAACGTGAGACTGAGCACGCTTAAAGACGCCTAAGTTGCGCAAACTCACACCAGCTGCAGTTGAGCTAGCATATAAAAAGAAATACAGGACAACTGGACCATAATTTGTTTGACATTAATGTGACTAGCGGTCGACCAGTCGCTGCGGCCCTTTATAGAAGCGATCAACTGATTTCCTCAGGCTGTCCTATCGGTCACTGTCCAGTGTCTACTAGTAGAGGCTAGGGGAGACTATGACCACTGCTGCAGACCCACCATGACAGGAGGGCCCACCAGTTGACTGCCAGCCGATATGTTCTGACCTGTCCTCAGTGTCCGTAGGCCAACCGTAGTCCATGTTTTGCGGTAGCGACGTCGCGACAAGCTTGTCTGATCGGCTTTTCGGCACCGTATGCCAGTGTGACTAAGGGTTTGAGAGATCTTCCGAACTCACACAATCCATGCCGTCCTACCGTACGTGACTGTGCCTGTTTCATCGTGTTTCATCTTTTGCCTGACATCTAGTGGACAAAACGAACAGGTGAAACCAGCTCTTTTTTGAGCTACGTAGCATTAATGTCAGCTTAGGGCATATTCGCTGCCAGGCTTGCCCGCAGTTTGTCGAGTCGCACGGCACTCGCCTGACTCCTGAGGCTGATTACCGATTCGCTAGACATTTTAAATCGGAACTTCGTAACACCGGAAGAAATAACTTGTACTCAGAGTCCCCAATAGGGACTCTCAGTACAAGTATTAGTAGGTAAGTACCTCGTGCACATGTGGGAACTAGTCCTGCTTACTACAACATACTACTCTCACTTAAGTATAGCTCGCTATCGTTATAATGTCGGGCTTATCGCAACCCTGACGGTCGCAGCAGACTCGTCCTCACTTTAGACCACACCAGTCCTGCGCTGACTGTTATCCTGCTATCATGAGTATCGAGAAGCATGGCACAAAGTCTATTGATCTCTCTCACCACCTTTCCGAGCTATCAAAGGCTAGGACAATCTCTCCATTGAAGGGGGTCATGAAGTACTTCGCACAGCCAGGAATTCTATCCCTCGCAGGAGGTTTGCACATCTCGTCTTTTAATTTGAATATATCTAATTTGACTTGGCAGGCTTGCCTAGTCCTGCGTATTTCCCTGTCTCTGACATTTCTGCAAACGTTTTGGTACCAGAATCATTTGCTCTCTCTCCGACCGAGCCGTCTACCTCTTTGTCATGGCTGTGGAAGTTATTCGGTAGCCACGATGCAACCAAGGAGAAGACTCAGGCTGTCACCATTCCCAAGTACCCTGTCGTTACAGGGGAAATCAACCTAGCCACCTCTCTTCAATACGGCCAAGCAATCGGAATGGCACAGTTACAAGATTTCTTGAAACAGTTCATTTCCGAGGTCTATCGTCCCGCTTTTGAGGATTGGGCCGTCCTTATCGACACTGGTAATACTGACGGGTGCGCCAGTTCAGTTATGTTATAATCTTTGTTGTGACGATGATCATTTAGGTGGTCGAGAGCGGTTACGACACTGTGCAACCCTGGCGAGGGTGTGTACTATGCGAAGAGTGGACTTATCCTTCCGCCGTGGCATCAATGGTCCCTTTCAATATCAAGCCTGTACCTGTGGCCATGGATGGATTGGGCATGAAGAGCGATGACCTCGAGAACTTGCTGTCGCAATGGGACCCAGTTTCACGTCAGATGCCAAGGCAAGATGGATTACAATGCAGAATTTCGCCCGTACCTGAACCTTTCCCAGGCCTCATGTCATGTATATCGTACCTGTCGGACAGAACCCGAGTGGCTCGGTAAGCATACTTCTTTGCAGATCGGCTTGGGAATGCATTCTCAAGATTGATGCATGCAGACGATGAGCGTCGCTCGTAAGAAACAGATCTATGATATCTGTGTCAAATACGGTCAGCATACTGTTTTGAGAGAACAACTAAACCGGCTAGCTAAATGAGTTGCGCTTAGACGTAATAATTGTCGAAGACGATCCATATTATTTTCTTCAACTGGGAACGTACACATCTAAAGACGACAGGTTCCCTGGTGCAACGCCTTCTGGAAAACCGTCAGCCGACGAATCTAAGCGATATATCTCCACTCTGACCCCTAGCTTCTTATAGTATGAGCCCTTCATTTTTTACATTATTTCATCTGACAATTCGGTTTAGTTTCGACTACCAGGGACGCGTGATCCGTCTCGATACCTTTTCCAAGGTAAGGCATGAAATCTACGTCTCTATACTCCCATCAGGTTGAACGTTCATTTGGCAGACCATTGCTCCTGGTAGTCGACTAGGATGGTTCACGTGCAATCCTGCCTTTGCAGAGAGGTTAGAAAGGCAGGGAGAAACATCAACTCAGGCTCCGTGTGGCTTCGGACAGGTATTTGTGATGGCGCCTCGTCGAGTAGTCGCGGTTGACATCAATTTTGCAGGCCGTTGTAACGAAGATATTGATGCATTGGACCTACGATGGTTACATCCGCTGGCTCAGGGGTGCGTAACTGTATCCACCTATTTGAATCACCAATGACGCAAATCCCATCAGGTTTGCGAACAGAGTATCAGCAACGCCGCGATTTCTTTATTGACTGTCTTGCAGAGGAGTTCCATTTGCATGCGGTTCCAGCAGTTGCAGGCGTCTGGGAAGGCTGCACCGTGTACCAAGCATCATCCAAAGTCAAGAAGAGCACCAGTATGACTGAGAAATATTCGGCCCGGGATCGCACAATGTTTAGCTTCGTTCCCCCAGTCGCGGGAATGTTCGTATGGGTAGGTCGGTTTGCTTGCATGTCGTGTCCATTCTGAGCTTCATCTGTTGAGATGAAACTTCATCTTGACCAACATCCCTCATTCGCCCCGGGAGACGAAGATACCTTGGAAACAAAATTATGGACGAAGTTAGCAGAGAACGGAGTGTTGTTTGGACCAGGATGGATATTCGCAGCCAATGCGATAGCCGAGGACTCTCACAACAACGACTCCGGTCACTTCCGTGTCAGTTTCAGCAATGCCGAGGTAAGTGTTTCAAATCTAATGCACCCGAGTGCTTGTTAACGCCTTGATCCCGAAGTTCGCCGACCTCAAGAAAGCCGTCACTATCTTTGGACAAATCATCCGAGAGTTCTTTCAAGAGGAGGATCTGTAGTCGCTATTTTAGCAGTGGGGACATTTTCTTGTCTTATGTGTTCCTTAGTGTGTCATTGTTTATGAATTAGGTCCCCGACTCCCACCTTCTGTAAATTAGTTAAGTGCTGCTCAATTCTAAAATGTCGTTGTCAATGTCGACTTGACCTTACGGCCAACCTCTCGTAAATTACTCACGCGGACCTAAACCTTTCCTTATTTGGCCACCTCCGTGTCGGTTAGACCTTCGCATGGGAGACGTTCTACTACACCTTGTCGCAGAGTATCCTCGTTCTAATCCTCCCTGTTAGAGACTTAGAGCCCAACTTGAAGTTAGCTACCTAAACCTTTCCATGCAGTAGTAATAGTAGTAGTATTCCTAAACCTTTTCATATTTATTGCTAAATGTCCTCCTAAACCTTTTATTCATAATATTTGTAGTCTACTAGGTATCTGTTCTGCTCGGGCAAATTTTGAGTGGTTTAAGCAATTTTGTTGAGAGGTGATCCGTCAGAGCACTGAGCCGGTTCCAGATAGATATATCTAACGGTTCCAGTTCTATGTACCTTAGCTGCCACTGTTACTGACTGTCATCCACCCTAGTTACTGACCATTTTTCTCTTTGCTACTTAAGGATGGCTAGACGCTACACCCGCACCTCAGTCTTTCTTCCATTGACTGAGGTGCGTATACCATTCACATTATACTATACATGATACTTACTAGCGCCCTACAGACTCGCGTTACCTTAGGTTAGCATACATGAACTAGTCTTTCTTCCATTGACTGAGACTCGCGTTACCTTAGTTCTCGCTCTCTAACAGGTTATGAGCCCTGCCTAAAGGGTAGCGCCATCTTCTCCTCAAAATCTCTCATTCCCGCCGATAATACTCGGCTCTGACGTTACCATGTCGTCTTCGGACTCCCTTCCCAAAACTGAACGATATCCGCATGAGAAGCTCACCCTCGACGGATCCAACTATTCTCAATGGGCCACTGGCTTTAAAATGTGGTCCGGCGGCATTGGGCTATGGCCATATGTCAACGGCGACGAGAAGGAGCCATCCCCCCCAGCCACACTCACGGACGTGGATCAAAACATCATTCGCGCAGAGAAACACGCTGAACGAGTACAAGTCTATAAACAACGCCGACTTCTCGCCCTCAGCGCTATGTCCACGGCGATTGATGCGCAGGACTTCGTCCACCTCCGCGATATAGATGACCCGCACATGGCGTGGATTGCTCTAGAAAAGAAGTACCTTCCCCAAAAGGCTATTCGATTCAATCAATACCTGGACCGCCTGTTCACCATTCCCAAGGCGCATGATAGTTCCTCCATCGCCCAAACTATGCAAACCCTCACCGTGCTAAAATCCGACCTTGCAGCTCTCTCTGTCACCACAGCAGTCGCACCCTCCACTTCCAGTGTCGTTACAACTGCGGCAAAGGACGAGTACAAGATCCCGGACGCGATCTTCGTGCACGTCCTGTTGCGCACCCTACCTGACTACTACGACCCCCTTCGTCAAACCCTCGTCAACAGCGATACTTCGCTGGACTTCAGCGATGTCGTCAACCGCCTGAAGACTCAGGAATTACACCGCGCTGGAACCAGTGGCAGTGACCATGTGGCCATGCTGTCTGGACATCGAGGAGGAAACTCCTCCAACCCCAAGACCAGCGATCGTGTCCCGCCGAAAGGTTTTGATGAGACAAAAGGAGATGGGTGGATAGTAGGATGGCGACCTAAGTGCGGCCATTGTCAAAAGGCCGGCCATGTCTGGGTACAGTGTCGCGCACGGCTCTCTAAGGACGACAAAACTCCAAAGTCAGCACCTCGTCCTTCCTCCCCTGCCACAACCGCCGCTAACCCGGTGCCCTCCCTGCCAGACCCAACTGACGAGTCTACCATACCACCTCCATTCGTCCTTACGCTGAAGGATCACTCAGCCAGTATCTCATCAGCCCTTGCTTTACCGGCTGGGTCCTTCCACGTAGACTCTGCCTCGACGGCTCACATGGAGCCTGAAATATCACGC